>NC_138548.1:35395141-35995141 GCF_964273705.1 Natrix helvetica
AAATAGACACCAGTAAATCACGTGTGTGGACTCCACCAGAGTCTTAAACAGGCGATACCTGTATTGCTGAATCATCCTCACTGCATCAGCTTACAGTTTACAACCTTACATCAGCTGGCAGCTATTAAATCCTCATTACCTGACAAAAAGCACTTTAGCAATATACTGATCATACATTGAATTGTTTCCAGTTTTTTTAAAGTAATTTTCAAGGGTGGCCCCAAACAGAGCATGTTATGACAGTTTAATCAAAAAGTTGAGGGAAACGTAAAACTGACTTCAAAAGAGTTTGAGCTATTGAAAGAAATTTGGTACAGCTCTGCAGTCAAGTGGGCCTCCAATGACCAGTTAGATCAGTTCTCCAGGCTATGAACTTAAGTTTTGGCCAAGAGTGCCATAACCCTAAGAAGCTATTACCTCTTTTTTATGGACAACATATATATTCATCTCTGCCATTGACCAGGTGACTGAAGGCCACTTAGTCTGCCCTCGTTTACTTTTAGAAAAGGTGTGCCATCACAGATGGGTTTTTGATTGCAGCAGGATACAAATATGTTTAAATAAATAAATGAAGGGGGAGACCAACATAACTTCATACAATGGCCAAAACAACCGCAGTTGCCTGCCAGAAATTTGTTTTGTTTGTTTTGTTTTATTGGATTTATATGCCATCAAATCATTTTAACTTCTAGTGACCACATAGTCTCTATGACAACCTAGCCCTAAGCTGGTCTGATCTTCCATCACCACTAATCTCTGTAAATGAGTCCACCTTGCTACTAGTCAACCTCTTGTTTTCTTTCTTTTCTTTTCTTTTTTTTAAACAAAATTGTATTGGTTTTTAAGAAAAATAGACAAGGAAAGGGGTAGTGGAATAAGTTACAAATTTTGGCAGTTACAATATGCAGGAGGTGGTCCCTCCCCCCGTACTCATACATTTCATTTATTAATACATTAGATTATTACAAGTCAATGGTATTCTGTCAGCATATAAACTTTTATCTTCAAATAATTTCAATCACTTTACATCAAACAGATTTTCTTGTTCATTTTTGTGATCTGAGTTTTCTCGATGTTGCCCCTTCTCCCCCCGCCAGCAGAGCTCCGGCCCCTCCCGTGTCCTGTGTGTCTGGTGTAGTATCATCAGGTTTATCTAGGAGGGCTTTATTTTTTTCCATAAAGGCCTGAGCCTCTATGGTTGTGTTGATTCTAACTCTTGTGTCCTCCCAGAAAATTAGCATACCTTCAGGCATCAGCCATCTGAACCACACCCCTTTCTGGTATAATTTCTTCGCTAATAACGAATAGTTTTTTCTTCTCTCTCTCACTTTCTTAGGGATCTGTTTCAGAATGGTTACTTCTCTATCCTGGTATTTTAATGCTTGCCCCCTTTGTGCACTCAGAATCTCATCTCTTGTAGTTTTTCTAAAGAATTTAATGTCTACCTCCCTTGGTCTTGCATTTTGTGTCCAAAGGAGGATTTCAGTTTAGCCATTTGTGTCTCAAGTGAAACTCTGGGTTGATTTGTTCAATGATCCATTTGTTTGCTTGCTTGGCTGTCCTAGATATTCTCAGGAATCTTCTCCAAAACCAAAATTCAAAAACACCAGAAATACTTGGCTCTAAATGTATATGTCCTGAATAAGTAGAATTAAAGAGGAACCATCCATTGGCTAATCAGGTAGATGACGAAGGGCTGACTTATCTACACACATTCAGAATCCATTGATAAAAGAAGATAGAAGATGGAAGAAGGGGAGGAAAGGGGAGATAGGGGAGCAAGGAGAAAGAAAGAGAGATAGAAAGTCCTGAAAGGATATTTGCTTACTAGCCTATTCTTTTATAGTTGCTTCTTTACATACATTGGATTTAGGGACAATCTGAACAGAAATATTATGACACAATAATTTGTTTTCATCCTGGATCTATATGTTTGATGACAAAGCTGTCCAATATTTTCAGTAAAGCAGTTATCCATGATTATGCATCTATCTTAAGTTATAGTCAATAACTAATCAAGGAATCATATATGCTTAATTTTTCTCTCTTTATTCTCTCCTGCATTCACCTAGTGATCTAAGGTTGCACTACTCCTTTGAACAATCACTGCAGTAATGATACTGAAAAAAGTATGCAACAAAGACGATGAGAGGTTAAATGCTATGAAGAACAGTTAAACCTAAAGAACACAAGACTAAAAGGAAAATATACGGTAATTGAAATTCTGTCACAGGAGGAAATATGTGGATTTATTCTCAATAATGCCAACAGCAGAGCAAAAAACAATAGATAGAAACTTTATCAAGAGATCCAAACTTGAAATAAGCTATGAAGCTAGCTGTTTCCTGAAACTGTGGATGCTTTAATATTGGAGGTTTTCAAACAAAGGTTGTTCAGACATTTACTCTTGAGAGGTCTGAAGATGGCTGTCTTGGCCAGGGGATGGAACTAGAAGACCTCCAAGGTCCCTTCCAAGCCTATGATTCTATGGTCTCTAATGAAAAAGGCAAGATGCAGAAAGATATATGTCCCATATCTGTTACAAGAAGAAAGAGGGTATTAATGCTAGCAACCCACAGCATACTGTATATTTGCAGTCATGAACATATAGTCATACACATCTTCCAGGAAGCTATTTGTTTTCTGTCAGTTAACTGTGCTGAATGTGTAGATAATGGACCCACATAAACCCAACGAATGAAAAAGGAATAGCATGAATTTCTTGCCACAAAGCTTCTTTTGACATGAGGTTCACCGGACATGGCCAGTGGACTACTCACTGATATATTATTTCTCCATGTGAACTATACTGCAAAGAGAAAACAGTCAACATTAACTGTTATCACCAGTTTTTGTTTTCTTTTTACTCACTCAAATATTTCCCAATGGCCATAGTACAATATCTAATTATAGCCTTCTTCTAGACCACAGGTATAATGCAGCAAGTGGCTGTGAAACAATGACCATTCCATTGTTCAAAGTCTTGCATCAATGTCCATAGCATTTCCAATTACAGGAAATCTCTTCGGTATGTAGAATAAGGGAAATCAAGATTCAGAATGTTTCCCAGGTCCCTAGAGGCATTCAGAGCCTTCTATTTTGATAGGGTGGCAGTGAGGAACTGAACCTGCCAAAGTCAATAGTAAGAAGACCATGATCTCCCACCATAAATGTTAGTTCTGTGTGAGGTTGAGGACTAGAATTCCTTCACCACAATTAGTTACCTGGGATGGTGTCTATCCCCACTCTAGTAGCATGCAGGCCAGCAGGTATGCAGCCCACCTCCAGGCCATTTATTATACATACTACATTTATTGAACTTCTACAATCTGTTCAACTTCTCACTAGCTAGTATTACACAGGAAACTCAACTTGATAAAAACTGTTGCGGTATTCTACACATAACAGCCTCAGTTCTGAATAAAGATTTTGAGCTCTAATAGGCTTTTGAACTGACCCAGAGGTTTATGAAGTATCCAATGGCATCAATGCTTGATATGCTATTTCTGGGCATATGCCAGCTAAAGCTCCTATATGAGTGGTATTTGACCTGTTGGCATCTACAAATGAGATGACAGGTCCTTAGAGAAGAGGGATGACCATGAATGATAACACCTCCAATCCCCCCCCCCACCAGCCATGGATGGCATAGATGCTGGGGAATCCATTCCATCCTGGCACAAGAAGAGGCAACGCAATGGTAGGATAGACAAGTATTGTACACTCCTTAGCTAAGATTTTATTAAAGGGCATAAGGTTGTAGTTGTAGGAACAAATGATACGTGTGTTCAGGAATTTCTGTGACATTCTTTGCTATTTGGGAAGGCTGAAAAGTAAGCTGGGCCTGGAAGATGAGGAATAAGTGTTGTAGGTAGGCAGTATTTGGAAGGCATGAACTCCTGGCTGTCTGGTAGTTGCATGAATGAAGGGATAAAGTAGGTTTTTTTTAAAAAAAAAACACCTTTCTGCTCAATAGTAAAGATGTAGTTAATTAACTAGCAAAGACATTTTCTAAAAACACACCATCATTTCAAAGTATTGACCGCCTCCCAATTAGTCACAGGAGCAGATAATATAGCAATACTGATCATAATACAGCTTGTTATGTTAGAGAAACTAAATCATTGATTTGGTTTACAAGCTACACTACATGCAATATGTGAATGTAGCCATTGTGATTTCTAAACCATTCTAACCCATTGTTTATTGCTGTAAGCCCAGCTATTTTGTCTTGTGATCTGGTTTCTCATACCTCTTTTGCCTTTTACTTAATTAGCAAACCATGGTTTAAAGTATGTCTTTAGTGAACTCAGATTCTAGCTCTCCTCTTGCCTTTCCCCAACCCACTTTGATAGGGAAGGTTCCTAGACTCCAAAGTGAGGATCAGCAACTATGCAAGTAGGCCCATCACAGTTTGAAGATAAAAGACAGGAGACATAAGGAGTAATGGGACAGATGAAGTGCAGCAGAAGCAGCTGAGCTGGGGTGAGCAGCTGGCCAGCTGGCTCCCATTTAGCAGCTGCTCTTGTGTCAGCTGAAGGAGGTACTGTAGCTCAGCTATATGCTGACCATGAATAGCAGAAGAGTGGTGTGCCGGTTGGCAGCTGAGGAATCAGGCTGGATTTCTGAAAAGGGGAGCAGGGGGCTTGCTTTATGAAATGTTTCCAAGCACAGCAGGGTGATTACAGACCATTCATTGACTTCTTGGTTATTTGTTCCCAACAAGCTTCTCTAATAGAGCAGTAGGGTGAAAGGGTTAATGATAAAGGGATATTTTTTTAGGCTTACAGGCTGCTGAATACACCATGTAACTATGTGGATGCCCAAGCAGCTGACATCAATCAACTCCGATACCTTCAGCACTCACAGAACAGCTGGAAAAGAATGGCTGGTTTGCTACAGGTGATTTACAGTTTAAGATTGGGCTGCATTTTTTTAAGGTTGGTTTTTTATTGCATTTATTATTTTTATAAATAACTTAAGCAGTGAACATACCTAATACTCTTTCCTCCCTCTATTTTCCCCACAACAACATCCTTGTGAGGTAAGATGGGCTGAGAGAGAGAGAGAGAGAGAGAGGGAGGGAGGGAGGGAGGGAGAGAGAGAGAGAGAGAGGGGGGGGGGGACTGGCTCAAAGCCACCCAGCTGACTTTCATGGCTAAGGCAGGATGAGAATTCAGTGTCCTGGTTTCTAGCCACTAGACCAAATTGGGGTTGTTGGAAGAAATGTCCTTCTGGGTTCAGTTCCAAGTGGGGAAAAAGACACTGGAAATATGGAGGCTGCTTGGAAAGATGGTTTAATGGTGGACAGGATCACATGACTTGAGCTCCAGAACAGAAAAGGTGAGCAAATGCTTCCAGATGTTGGGTGAAGAACAAAAAGAGATAGAAAGTCCCTGGTTTTATATCCTCTCTGGGCTTGGAACTTGAGCTTGTATTCTGATTGGTTGTCAGACTCCCATGGGGCCATGCAGGAGCAACTCTGTAGGCTGTGTTTTGAGTCCAAGTTTGGTTTAGCATTGCTTCTTCCCAGGTGTCCTGTGGTGAGATGGCTAATACTATCATGCCTTAATTCCATCACCCTGGAGCTGAAGGGGGATCTTTGTTATGTAGAATAGACTGGCTCAGGTATTTTAATGGCCCATTGACAAAGGTGGGGGCTATTAAGAGTGAGTCTGTTTCCTGCTTAAAAACATGTTTCTCCATTTCTGATCCAGGGAAATATAATATTCTGCCTTTTCAATATTTCCCAGGATATTTCATTTTTCTAGGAGAGGGGTGGGTTTTAACTTCCTACAGGGTCATGCAGGTGGTTAGTTTATGGCAACTACATTGGGGTTTACCTAGTAAAGCATGAATTAGTGCAATTTGGGAATCCAGTCAGCCTTGTAACAATATAAATTTCCATACAACAACAAAAAGCTGAAACAAAAAGTATCAAGAATTTATCAACATAGTTTGGGAAGGCTTAAGATTTATAGCAATGCATGTTATCCCCGTCTTTCCTCCAATGTCAAGAGAATTGAGCACCCAATGGTCAGTCAGAGGAACTATTAACATATTAAGGTTAAAGAAAAATGATAGGGAAGGAGGTGGGGAAAGCAGTACAGGGAATAAGGTGACTGAAAATTTACTAGCTCATAGAGCCTTTACAATGATGCCCTCCAGCTGTATTAAACAAACTCTCATAACCCCCAGCCAACACAACTAATGGTATTTTAAAGGATACCATTGTTAGCTGGCTGGCACTCTGAACATTTCTGTTAAGATGAGATAATGTGCTATTTTTGGGTAGATCTCATTTTTCACATCAATTTAACATGGAGCATCTGTTTTATTGGTTGAGTTTATGTACTGCTCCAAGTCAAAACTGAAGAAGTATATTAAGCATTTATGTGAAAAAGTGCCTTAAGCATCAGCCCAAACATTATTCGTTTAGATTTGTAAAAGCTAAATCATAGTCTATCTAGCTAAAACTAGCTAATCAGAAGTCTGGTTCACACAAATCAGTTTATAAACCACTAATCTTGATAGGCTGGGTTTATACAACATACTGGATTAAATTATGATTAAATGGCTTGTAGACAACAGTCATTACCCTAGTAGCAATTTATAACATGTTCTAGAGTCATCCAACCATTATTGTTAAATAATTAAAATAATTTGTAGCAATGAAGACAGGCATATGGTTCAGTGATAGTTGTGTAATACAATGAAGAAACTTTAAGGCCCATAATGGAAATGGCCATTGTGGGACTTGGTTTTGATTTTACTTGTTAAATTGTCTTATTCTGGTGCCTCCCAAATAGGTTCAGATTGGGAAACTGGAATTGGAGTCCAAAAACATATGGAAGATGCTACTTGGACAAGGCTTTTATAGAGTGCATTCAGTAAATGGAATTTCATTTCATCTCCATCTGACAACAGTAACTGAATCATTAGCTGATTTTTTTTATTGCTCCGTTAGCCACAAATTCAACGGGTCCTACATGAAGAGGAACTTGAAAAGCATCCAGAAGCTTCAATTGGTTCAAAATGCAGGCGGCCTTGAACTCATGTCTCATCTTTCCTGAGAGAGCTGCATTGGCTGCCAGTTTGCCAGGTCCAATTCAAGGAGCTGGTTGCCACCTTTAAAGCCCTACGTGGCTTATACTACAACAAAGCAAACCATTTATGGCTCTACATAATTTTTGAACCAATCTTGAGCTCTGCAGAGAAAGAATCAAGGCTAGAACAATAATAATCTTCATGAAATGGTCGGACTGAAATGGTCACATGCTAAGAACCAAAACTTGCAGGTTTAGCAACCTGCTAAAATGTGCTAGGCTAAAATGGTATTGGTTAGTTTCTGGTTGTGTTGTACAAATTCAACCAGTGTGGTTTATGATTTTGTCTATTTCAGAATGGCTTCCATAAATCATAGCCTAGTATGTTGAACAAAAAGTCTCTCATTGGCATTTATTCATTATTCCTCCTGGAAGATAAAACAGATTTAACTCACTCAATCTGGTACCTACTATAGATGAAGGGTTAAAATTCTCAGATGTACCCCCAGCTAACATGGACATTAATGGAGACTTGTAATTTAGGAATACTGCATTCCATTATTTTGGTCCCTGCTCCCACAATTAGCTGAAAACAAACATGCATTCTCCTTATCTATGGAACATTTATCCACAAATGAGCATCCCAAAACTTCTTTTACGGGCCTTTATGTTTCCGTTCCAAGCGCTAGTAGTAAACTGAGCATATCCCCCCTCCCCCCCGATTCCTTTGGATACTATAGGATCGAAGAATGGGGCATGGTTTCCGGGATGAGGGAAATCGTAAAAGCACTCAAAATTAGATTAAATTCAGAGAAATTTATCTTGGGAGTAAACGCGCACAGACAGGTACAACTGTAAACAGCCATCCCAAGGCATACCACGCTTGCTGAGCACAAGAGATACCACTCCTTTACTGGCAGCGAAGCGAAGTCTAGCACACGTTACGGGGCAAGAAGGCACACGTCCCTTCCTACCCCCACAGCGCCGCGCACGTACTGGGCAGGGCCTTGCCCACGCGCAACAGACCGCTTGCGCAACTCCCCGCCGCAGGGCCCTCGCCGGGCGGGAGATAAATGACAGGTTGGAAAAACCTCCGACGGCTGCGCACGCTCCGGCGTTTTTTCATTTCGCTTCTCTCCCCCCACCCGCCCTTGAAGGAGTCGCGTGGCCACACCCGTCCGCTGCTGCTCTGGGCCCTTCCCCCTCATTAATATGAAGGCAGAGGCGCTGCTGACTAATGGGCGATGAAGCTGTCACTCTGGCACCTACTTGTTGGGTGTTCGCACAGCAGAGGCGCACAGAGGAGCGAGCGGAGTTGCGAGGGACGGCCGCTGCTGCTGCATGCAGACCGTTCCCTTTTCTGTAGCGGAGTGCTCTCATCTAGGTGGATCCCGGCTGCCGAGCGCTGGCTTGCGCCTCCGCGGGTCCCAGGCTGTTAGGCTAAGCATCGGGGGAGGGGGCGATTAAGGCTCGGGAGAGCTTTCAGCTTGTACCCGGCGGAGAGCCTTCCTGCCCTTCTTGCCGCCGATGCGCCGAGCAGCGGCTGGTCGATGGCTTGTCGAGTCCTTGCCTGTCTTCCCTGATCCAAAGGCGTTCGGCTCGCAGCAGCAGGCATGCTGGATTGTGGCGGGCGGCACTGGGCTCTTTTTGCTGCGGCGCTCAGGCTGTGGCTGCTCCTAACTTTATGGACGCAGGTAAAAGAACCGCCTGCGTTTTCGGCAGATTTGGCTTGCGGTGGTGGTGGTGATTGTTCCAAAGGGAAGAGCGGGGAAGGGTAGCTTTGGGCGGAAAAAGATCGGGGACGACTTTTGTGCGGTTTGTTTTACCTTGCCACTTAAACCCAGTGATGACATTGGAGTACCTTGAGGCTCCTTCCTTTTGAAAGGGGGGGGGGGAGATATACATTCTGTTTTGTGAAACTAACAAAAAAAGAAACCCGATTTTGTTTCGGGGGAGGTTGAAAATCTTTACGGCTCTCCTGATGTCTATCTTGCAAGCTCCTTTAACAACTCGAGGCTTCCAATGTGTATGTATGTTTGCTTTGGAAGAAACGCGGAGGCAAACTTGCATTGCACGTTTGCGCGGAACAACCCTCGGCGTTGTTTTTAATCCATTTCCCAAACGCGTTGATATAAAAAGCAATAACACGGTTTGCATGGCTTCCAGTTACTTTTAAACGTGGAGAGTTCCTATTCGGCTGGCATCAAAATAATTTCGAAGTGCCTATTTGAGCTGCCAATGGAGCGTTCTGCAGGTCTTTTGCGCGGCTTGCAACCAGCCTTCCTATTCCTGCGATAAGCCGGAATTGCGGCACTGTTTCCTCTCTCCGATGCCCCTTTGAATAGTGCGTATAGTTTTAATAGTTTTTATCAGAAGGCTACTTTGTCGTTGGGAACTCTGGAGTGGCCGCTTGGAAATCTCCATGCACTCCCCCCCCCCCCCCCGACACTACAGTTAATGAGGTTCTCCCTTTTTGCTTCTTTATTTTTAGGTCTCCCAGTCCACGGGCTATTTCGAGCTGCAGATTAACTCGGTAAAGAATGTAAACGGCGAATTGTCGAATGGGGAATGTTGTGATGGCACGAAACCTCCAACGAACGTGGACTGTACTCGGGATGAGTGTGATACTTACGTGAAAGTATGTCTGAAGGAATACCAGGCTAAAATCACGCCTATTGGGACATGCAGCTACGGCTCCGGATCTACTCCTGTTCTTGGTGGAAATACTTTTTATCTGAACAGCCGAAATTTTCATCAGGGTAAAAACCACGACATGGGGAGGATTGTTATCCCTTTTCAGTTTGCTTGGCCGGTAAGTTTCATTTTCCCCCCTCGTTCCTGGTCTGTTTCTCAATAAGCAACCGTGGTTCTGCAGCTGTGTTTTGTAAGTAGCTGCTAAATGGGCCGTCTTGTCGCCGCTTTTGACTCTTTGTGGGTAACAGCAGAATTGTAACTTGAGTTGGGTTTTTCTTACGCCCTTTCTGGTTTGTGGAGGATAGTGTGTCTAACGGGTGCCTTTCTTTTCCTTCCTGCTCTTCCCCAGCACGCGGAAGGGGGGGGGGGAGAGAGAAGGCAACCAAGTTGAGGTTGGAAAAAGAGCAGTATTGCAATCTCCCCTTTCATGATAAAACTGCAAGTTTCCCCTCTAATACCCACGAAACCCAGCCACGCACGCTTTGTATTGCGGATGTGTGGGAACCTCGCGCGAATTTGTGTGGCGCGGGGTATTGAAGCTTTAATTTCCACGAGCCAGTGGATGGGGACAATAAAACTCTACATGTGAAAGAAGGGATTACTTTGAAAAAAATGGAAAACGGCGCACCTAGAGGCATCTTGTAGGGGCGTGTCTACACTTGGTGGGAGCAGCTGCCAGGAGTGGCGGGGGGAGGGGAGAAGTAGAAGCCCGGTGTGTGATAGCGTCTCTTAGCATGTCCAGGTGCGAGTAGTTGACCTCTGCGTCAAACCTGTTTGTTATTGCTTTGGATTCCCCCTCTAGAGGAAGATCTTTACGGCTTGCATATTCTCGGATTCTCCATCTTTTTTCTCCGGCGAAAAGTGCTGCTTGCCCAACCCAATGTTAAAATACATTTGTATTACATACACCTCCAATTTCCTGAACACTTCTTGGATTTGCAAAAAGCGTCTTTCCAGCAGAGGGCGCGTGTAGCTAGTTTTCCGCGTGGCTGCGCCTCCGGGGTTTATTTTATTTTATTTTAATTTATTTTACCTTTTTTTTTAAAAAAAGAAATACTTAACGTGTATCACAGGGCGTGTTGCGCAAAAGAAGGGAATTGTGCCGGCGGGGCGTGGAAGGAGGCGGTGGCTGCCGCCGCTGCAAAGCAAGCAGCTGCTCTTAGCCCCGAGCTACGGGAAAGCGCGGGGCGCGTGCTGCTGCTCGCGAAAGGCGCGAGCGACTTGGCTCCTGGGACTAGACCTGGCGGGTAGGGAGGAGGCGTGGCGAGAATACTCACCCGCCTGGCGCGCGCTTCAACAGCGACCGTTGGATTTAAGAGCGTTTAAGGGCGAAGCGCCTCGCTGCTGTTTCTTTCGTCGTCTCGGGCTTAATGGGGGAGGGAACAGCTGGAAAGCCGCTCCTGGTTTTTCATAGCATTCCTCTTTCTCTTCTTCGTGGTTTTTATTTTATTTTATTCCAACTCTCCTCACTGTTAGGAAATCCGTAATTTCTCCAGACGATTTTTAATTTATACCAGAATTCGATGCGTGGTATAAAGTCTGTTAGGTACATGTGAAGTGGTACATTTACTGCAAAGGGGTAGGTGACCAAGAGCTCAAGAGAGGAAGAATTTATAATTTGTTTAGGAATTCATTTCTCACTTCAAATTCTAGTTTTATAAAAAAAAAGTTTTTCCATCCCCTTTCTTCCTCTTCCATTTTTTTCTCGTTTTCTATTTATTATGACAAATAAGTGACTGGCTTATTCACTTGTTAAGCTGAGTGATGGCTTTAAAATTCACTCCTGACTTTCATTATGATAGGATGGAGTAGTAGTACAAGTTACTCATTCTTAAAACCATGGTTCCAAACCACAGTGGCTGGACTTATTAAAACATACATATTACACTTAACACATATTTAAAAAGATTTATGTTGAGCTGAAGAATGATTTGGGCTTGCAGTGTATGTATAGAAAGCACATACTTCAAACTGATTTTGATATAATCTCAATGGGTAGAATATAAAACTACCAGTGTGGAGTTGTCCTTGTGAGTTTTTACAGCACTTCCAAAGCATGCAGATCAAATGTGCAACAACTGTAGGATCATATTTTCACCCCCAGAGCAGCTGCATGTGATTTCTGCTCATGAGTGCTTGTATGAGAGTAAATAATGTACTTTAATCTTTGGCTGTTTACCACAGTATGTCTAGATATATGATTGTTTGCAAAACAGAATACAGTATTATATGTACCACAGGGAACAAATGGGAAGAGATGGGAGAGCCTTAGAGTGCTTAACAAAAAGAGTCTTCACAAAAGAATTAGGTTGGTTAACAAAAGGTAAACTGATGGAATGGATTTCTCTAAAAG
Organism: Natrix helvetica; assembly: GCF_964273705.1. Taxonomy (NCBI): domain Eukaryota; kingdom Metazoa; phylum Chordata; class Lepidosauria; order Squamata; family Natricidae; genus Natrix; species Natrix helvetica. Next base: position 35,407,235 of record NC_138548.1, read on the forward strand.
GAAAATATATTTCCTAAATTCAGGTGCTGAATTCTACCAATACAGCCGGTGTATAAGAATATTTGTCAATTGTACTTTTTAAATAGTTTCTATTGGTGTGTAGGAATGGTTATAGTCTTGAAATAATAGATAGCAATAGAAGACAAAACAAAGATTCTATAGAGCGTACCAAATACAATACAATCCACCTGTTTTTAGTTTTAAATGGAGTTTGTTTAGCAAGTTGCAGTGCCTTGTGATGGTCACTTTGATAGCTGACTGTACTTCCATAGCTTGCATTCACTGTTGAATCTATTTTGTTACTATTAGAAGCTAGCAATTCATATTTTCATAGTTGTCTTCTTAAAGGTTACTGTACATGATATAATCAAAACTATTCCATTCTTAAAATATTTCCTTGCAAGATCCTTTTCATTGCATTTATTAGGAAAAGATTATAAATGCAAAATTTGTGGGAGATGTCTTGGTAAGATTTTCTTTATGATGGAAGTTTTTCAGGATTAAATTGGAACAGTAAAACTCTGCTTTGAGTATACTCTGTATGGAATATAGTTGTATAATTGTTGTGAATAATTCTTCATTGATGAGATACCTTACATTCTATCCATACAAATTGTTACGAATTTTAGAAAGCTGTTTCTTGGTCTAAAGGCTGAGCAGTTTTTATTGGCAACTGGTGATTTTTGCTACCTGAAAGTAGTTGCTAATACTAAATATTTTGGTTTTTAATGAATGGGTCTATTTTTAGCTCACTTAGATATTTAAGGTCTAAATATTATACATTATACATGTTTAATTGAGGGAATAGAGACTAGTCAGTCATTGCTCAGTATATTCTTTTGCCTTTATACAGATTTGGATGCCAAAACAGTCCTCCGACTAAATTGGCTTAGTTTTTAGTCACATTTTGAAAAGGTCGTATTTTATCTTTAGCAGTTAATTTTGACTAAAGCACTTCATGTATGCTTTAATGATAATATATGCTGTAATCTTTTTCGCTTCAAGAGCTGACTAAGCATCTTTTCAACCTGTTGACTTTGCATTATTAATGCTTTGTTTAAATCATTGTGCAAGTGTTTGAAGTTGGGAAAAAGTCAACTTTAATAAGCTGAAGTAATGAGACTAGGATCTATAAATGTTTCTCCTGGCTTTATCACATTTCAAAAAGGTTCTTTAAATTAATAGCAAGATGATCTAAAACAATATTTCAGGTTTTCACATGTAATCTTTTTAGTTTTTAAATATTCCCATGTGATAGATTATAAGGGGCTAACAAACAACTATTGAGTTCCTTATTCCTAAATATATATATTTGTAACTGTTCTTAAATAACAGCTAGGAACAGTTATTCAAGAATGAAAATAAAAATATTTCATTCTTAATTGCCATAATATATATCATTACTTACAGAAGAGTGTGGCAAAGAGTCTTTATAGGATTCTTTGAAATTACTCTTCAAAAATAATGGTACAGCAGACCATATCTGATGACTGGGGGTATGCTAGTAATGGTATAAGATGCTTTAATGATATACTTGCCTGAAGGGTAACAGATATGTTTTAACAAAACCATATTACTCAAGCCACACTACCATAGGATAAACAGTCTGCAAATTGTCAAATTAACTTGAGGAAAGGCAGTGGAAATGAAAACGTGAATCTTTCACTGTGCAGAGTAAAATGGGAAAATGCTTCCCATAGTACTGAAGATAAGACTTTTCTATGCAACTACCCACAACTTTTCTTGATAAAATATTACAAATTATTGTCTTTTATGATGATTAACATGTCTAACCTTATATTTGTTTTCCTACACTGATGAGTAATAAAATGTAAATGGGCTATTCATCTTTTGTATGCATAATATTGCAACTAAGAAAATGGGTCAGACACAGCATTGTTATCTTCTTGGGATTATTCAGTTAAGTATTTATCTTCAATTATATCATGTCTGTAGTTTTAATTCTCGCCTTATTTAAGAATGTCTGACTAGACTTAAATTCCTCACTTAAGGCGATGCTGAGTTTTTATCAACTAACAGTATTTTTACATGAGTGAACATTTACATTTGTTAGGATATGCGTAGAATGCAGTAGAGATCTGTCCTGTAATGTAATTTACCATAGTTTTTTTACACTTGTTTAAATTGCTGTAAAACTTTAAATTGCTGTCAAAATCACAATTATTTTGATAGATGGGTGATTATTTATTTATTTATTTATTTATTTATTTATTTATTCTTCGCACTTCTAGACCGCCCCCTCTCCCAAAGAGGACTCGGTTTATATAAATTTGTTAAATAAAATAAATCAAGCATTTTCTTGAAATCTGTAGGACACTGGAGGGAGTTTACTATCACAGCTGTGTATGAAGGAGTTACATTTTTTTGTTTTGGTGTGTCATATCGTGTTTCCCCGAAAATATGACATGTCCTGCTAATAAGCCCAGGCCTGGTTTTTGCCTGGTTTTTGAGGTGCGTGTAAATATATGCCCTCCCCGAAAATAAGCCCTAATGAAAGGGTGCCATGGCAAGTACAGGAGGAAGCCCCTCCCTTCCCTGGTCACCTCAGCGCTTCTTGGCTCAGTTGAGCCGATCCGGCTGCCATTCAAAAGCTTTTGCGGGTGCTGCTCAGGCCATGGCATCCAGCAAGTGCGGCTGCTTTTGCCATCGATTACGGCCACAAAAGCAGCAGGAGGCCAAGTGATGCACCCCATGTGCCTTGCACCGGCTTTCCAAAGGGTACTGTAGCAGCAGTTATCCACAATTTTTTTATCATTATTTCGTCCCGACCCACATGGCCCAGTGAGCCACGTGGATCAGGACAAAATAAGGGTTAAAAAATTGTGGATAGCTGCTGCTACAGTACCCTTTGGAAAGCCGTCTTGAGTCTCCTGCTGCAAAAGTGGCTGCGCCCAAGACTGCTTTTGGGAGAGGAGGCAAAGGGGAAGCAATCAGCTTCATCTCGCCCTTGCTCTCAGCCCCCCCCCTTTCAGCTGAGCTCAAGCAGACAAGTGGCCCGCAGGGTTTCAGGAGCAAATTTGAGGCTGACAGAAGTCAGGGCAGGGGAGAATGCCCAGTGTGGCCCCAGCGCTCTTCTTTCCTTGGAAACGGAATCTTGGGAGTGGGAAACGGCATTCCCAGGAAGGGTGGGTATGTCGGTATGTGTATAAAAAACACAAAGCGAGGGAGCCAGCAGCCGTGGATTAAGGAGCTTTGTGAAACGTTACGCCTACACGCAAAGTTTGGCAAGGAAGGGAGAAGAGATACTTCCCTCTCTTGGCAGTGTTTTGCTTGAAAATATTTGAGAATCAGCCAAAGAGAAGGAAGAATGAGACCTGCGAGGAGATGCTGCCGACACTGCTGCCTGCAGAGACACAAACAGAGCTAAGTTCATTGAAGACTTCTCTGGCCAGCCCATAAGACTATCTGAAGGGGGAGAGGGAAGAGATTTCCTGCACATTGGCAGCGGCATCATCTCACAAGGCTTCTTCTGACATCCCCAGTTGTATGGATTTCCATGCCTTCCTTTACAGGATGTTGCTTCGCACCTGAGACATCGGGAGAAGCCCAGTGAGGAGATGCCACTGCCAATGTGCAGGAAATCTCCCCCCCCCCCCGGTGATCATCCTTTCAAAACGTAGTGGCTGGAGGTGGCGTTTGCATCGGGTTGGGCTTTCTTTGCAAGGCGGACAATCTGGAGAGCAAGCGATTTAGGAAGCCTGAGCTGGCATGGGTCCGTTTCTCCAGTGAAGCATCTGTTTCATTCCCAGGGGTGAAGGTTTCACCCTTCGTCATCTCTGCCCTGGCTTGGAAGCTGCAGAGGAAGCCTGCTATGGCCGGGGAGGGGAGGGAGAAGTGACAGCAAGAGGAGCCACATCTCGCTCCACACCTCTCGCTTCTCCCCCACCCCATCTGCCACCCATCTCGCTAAAAAGATGGTGGGGAAGGGAAACAGCCTGGATTCTGTTAGCATTGGGGCGGGGTGGGAGGAGTTGGGCTGCGAGACATGCGTCCTACCCGAGACTTGCAGCTCTGTCGTGTTCCTTGCTGTTTTGTCCAGGGAAGTTGAACTCGCGAGATTTTTTTTTTACAGGGTTCTTCCCTGGACAAAACAATGAAAAGCACGACGGAGCTGCAAGTCTTGGGAGGACGCGTGTCTCACAGCCCAACTCCTCCCACCCTGCCCCAATGCTAACATAATCCAGGCTGCTTCCCTTCCCCACCGTCTCTTTAGCGAGAGGGATGGCAGGTGGGGTGGAGGAGAAGTGAGAGGTGTGGAGCGAGACGTGACTTCTCTTGTTGTCTCTTCTCCCCCCTTTGCTGGGCATGGCAGGCTTCCTCTGCAGCTTCCAAGCTGGGGCAGAGAGGAGGCAAAACGCTCACGCCTGGGGATGAATCAGACGCTTCACTGGAGAAACTGCCCCACGCCAATCCAGGCTTCCTAACTCTTACACTCCCCAGATTGTTACCCTCGCAAAGAAAGCCCAACCTGACGCAGGGTGGTGACAGGACACATCAGAGCAGTGCCGGCCAGCTGCTCGGCCGGTGCAAATAAGACCCCCACCCCCGATAATAAGACCAAGGCCATATTTCGTGGGTCAAAATAAAATAAGACCCTGTCTTATTTTCGGGGAAACACGGTAATAGACTGTATGTAATGCTTTTAGTAAGGTAGGAATAACAACTAGGATAGAAAGAATTATGATGTTCGATGTTTGAGAAGACAGTTAAGGATAGTATGGACAACCAAAAAAATCAAATGGATTATTGAAGAAATTAATTCAGAATTTTTACTTGAGGCATACATGACCACATTCAAATTTTTCTACTTTGGACACACTATGGAAGGAAAACAGAGAAGAAGACAATCTACAGCAAGATGGATGGACTCAGTTAAAACAATGATGGGTGCATGATTGAAATACATGAATCAGATGATGTACAAATTGGAATGGAGAAAATATGTGGTTAAAAAAGGGTAGCACCAACTTGATAGCACATTTTCAACTTTCTAGACTAATGATAACTTCAGCACTTTTACTCCAACTGTGATAATGTTGCTGTAGTTTTGGAAGAAAGAATATTTTAACCTGTATTTTGCGGATTATTTTTCAGCCATTTTTAGAGAAATAAAATCTGATCAAATTGCTACTCAGTACAAATTATTGACAAATTTGGTTTTGTCCATGGTGGTACAACTGGAATTAGAATTTGGATTTGTACTACTAAACCAATTATATGCAACCAGCTTTGTATATGAAAATGAAAGATTGTTAGTGTTTTCAGAGTGTTCTGTTTTATTAATAAAAAGACTGTAAGAAGAATATTAATGTATTAAACTATTGTATTGGGCCATGATTCAAATGCAATTAAAACAACTTATTATTTACATAGGTTTAATTACTGTACTTGATTGCCTATTTTCAAATGATAATTTTGCTCAGACTTCGCCTTCCCATGTTTTTTTAAAAAGTTTATTTTTTATTATGGCAAATTCAAGTTTCAATTCTGCATAGGGTAAATCTAAAGTAAACTAATAGAATCTATTGGAATAAAATGGGTAAAAAACATATTGGAAAGTGGTCAGGATGGTGAACAATTACAAAGATGAATATATATTTAAGCAACATTTGTAAAACATTGGTCCTATTAAGACATTAATTTGCAATGAAAGATGGGTGTATGTTGTGTGAAGTTTAACTATCTCAAAGCAAAATAGTATTTTTAAAAATATACCAATTAGGTTAACTTCCAGATAAACTAAACATTAATCAGAAGCCATTCCAGAGCATATCGGAATGTGTCTGAAACTACTTCACAACATATGGCAATGAGTTCTGTACATTTGCACTCATAGGAGATAGCTCAACTCAACCTCTCAAAATTGTATCTGTCACTACTCATGATTAAAGAGTATGTTAGATTTGTTTGGTTACATTGAAGGACTCTTATTTTGCTCAAAAACTGGCTCTTAATTAAAATAGTAAATCTAAGGCTGCTGTTCAGGAACTAAACATACCAACCAAAAACCTAAGGAATCATGAAGTCAGGCAAGAGAGAGGATTTGTGAGTCGGGTTAAGATTTGGTTAGTTGTCTAGCTTATAAATGATGTCTTCAAAACAGATTTGCTTTAAAGACTATTATTTCATATGAATTAACAAAATAACCTCTTATAAGGACTGTCTTGTATCCTTGTAAAGTTTTGATAACCAAAAAATTAAGGCCCTTTAGTAAGTGGAAGTGATTACTTGATCCAAATATCAAGTTGCTAAGCCTAACTCTACAGATATTATAGGAATACCTGTAATATATTTTTAAGACTTAAAAAGTATAGAGTATTGTAATCAAACTAATTTGTTAAAATGACTTTTATTTCAAATTGAGTTAATGAAACTTGCAGCAAAATTGAAGCAATACTAATACTATTAATAGTATTTCATTGTATTAATACTATTTTTCCTCTTAGAACTTTTAAGTTACACATTTGATGTAAGAATTCAGCTGATAATATGGAAGTTTTAAGATAGAATTGATAAGTTTGTCTTTTAGTATCAATCTTCAAAAGTAAAGGAACAAACTGTCATGAAATATGCCACAGACTGTCACTTCATATAGCAACGATGAAGGCTCTGGGAAAGATATTCAAATGTCATGTTGTGACTGTACCAACAAAAATCAGAATCGCAGAATCATGGTATTAACTGTGGAACTCTATGGAAGTGACACTTGGACTTTGAAAAAGCAGAATTGGAAGTGTGTTGATGCCTTTGAACTTTGGTGTTGGAGAAACTCCTGAGAATACTATACACAGCCAAGAAAACAAACAGATCGTTAAACAAATCCACCCAGAGCTCTCACTCTGGGGAAAAAATGACCTGGCTCAAATTATCCTACTTTGGACACATGCAAAATGAATAAGGTAGAAGGAAAAAGAAGAGGACAACCATCAAAAACATAGTTCGCTTTAGTTATAGTGGTGAAGAATCTATCATTGGAAGAATTGAAGGATCAGGTTAGGGGAGATTGACATGAAGAAAACTACAGTATGTTGCTACAAGAAGTTGAAAACAATGGCACAGAATAATGGAAAACCTGGTTCTGATTGCCTACTTCACTCTCTGTTTGAAGAAAGGTGTGTTATCCAATAGATGTTTTTGTAAATGAAAGGAAGCTAGAGGTTGGTTATGTACTGATTCCCTTTTCTATTCCCATTCATTCTAGCATGGATTCTGTAAAAGAGTAGGGAAAGTGGCAATGTTCTATTGATATCTACAGAACATTCAATTTAATTAAAAGATATTGTGTTTAAGAAATCAGTATAAATTATAATGGTTGGGATTATTTTTTAAATTATATGTAATCTTGGATTTTGATGTGTTCTACATTATGTTTATGTTCATTCATAGGCTACTTTGCCTAATTTAGGTATGTGCTTGTACACTTACTTCTTTGCCATTATAAGCAAGATCATGTCTTAATGTAGGGGTCCCCAACCCCCGGGCCATAGCCTCTATCGGGTCATGATCTATTTGGAATTAGGCCGCGCAAGTGACTAGCCAGATCTGTGTGCATGTGTTAATATTTTTTAATGTGATACGTTAATACTTTTTTGACATAAAATATTGCTTACATCTCTTGATCACCAGTCATTAGAGCTTTTTTTTCTTCCTAGGTTATATATATATATATATATATATATATATATATATATATATATATATATATATATATATATATATATATATATATATATATATATATATATATATATATATATATATATATATATATATATATATATATATATGGCTGAATTATCGCTACTTTTTAAAGTTTTTTTTTTTTTAGTTTTATATTGAATTTTTCATTCAACAACTCAATTAGGTTTACATAATATTCTCCTCTCCAGCAATAACTCTATGGGGTAGAATGGACTAAGAGAAAGTGACGGGCGCTTAAAGTTACATGATGCTTCAAGTTGCACAATATTGGTTTTTTACATGTAGAGGACTATAAACTGATGTACCTGTTGAGTTGCAGCAATAAAAGGCTACTATACTATTTCTTAGCATTGAATGATCATATATTCATATACATTTACTGTATTTGCATTTACACCCAAACTAACTATTGATAATTCAGTAACATAATACATTTTGGTTCTACTTTGAAATTTTGATAGCTTCTTCATGCAGGACACTGACATTGAAAGCATACTTGTGATACTTAAAATACTACTATAGAAGTAAGTACTGATTGAAACACAAAAAAGGGAATATCTGTAACAATCTAGCATTTGATATATTAGTTTGCAGGATGAGGGAACTTAGCATTTTGAGTCCATAATTCACCATATAAAAAGTTATGTATGTATGAATATGTGTGTCACAGAAGACTGATAAAAATTGCAAATTTAGGTTTGCTTGATTAGGTTGCTAAGAAACTGAAGTCTCTGGAGGAAGTGGATATTGTCTAGCTAGAAACATAAAATTTTGCTCTCCAAATGCTTTTCTTTAGATCAATTTCATGTGTAAGAAAGAGATAATTTTGAACATTCTTAAGTAGTTTTAAATATCAACAGTAAATACAAAATTGTAGTCAAGTTCAGATACTGCATTACTTCATGATTTTTTAAATTATAAACAAACCATAAATGGCTGGGTGATCCAACACAGGAAACCACAAAATATGTTTTATAAACCAAAATACTGGAAGCATACTAAACAAAAACCAAAGAAACCACATCAGTAGTTGTATAGTTTTTGAATCTAATTCTTCCTTTTTACAGGTCCTAAAGCCTTTTGATATTTTGAACCCCCCTCTTATTTATTACAATTACATGCAGTGAATCCACATGAACACACAGCAGTTAAAATAGTAACGTATATCAACCATTCTGTTTACCATAAATTTTAACATATACTGCCCTGTTAATTTCCAATTTGTGTATTAAAATGCTAAAAAAACAGTCATTACTAAAATCCCTATCAAAATACATATAAATACATCAGGATGCCTACTAAAGGCTCTTTGGAATAATTCTGTCTTCATTGCTTTCTTATAGATTTCCCCTGGGGGGGGGGATCTAATGTGTAAAGGAAGACTTTCCACAAATTGGTACCATTATAGAAAGGCATTACCTCCTCACCTCAGCTCTTTAATCTCTGGAAAATGCCAGACATTTAAGAACCTGTCCCTATTTGATTGCAATACATGGGTCTGAAAAAAATGGGTCCTGGAGAGATGTTGATTCCAAGTCACATGGATCTTTTTACATCTTGAAGGCGTATAAATGTAATGCTCATTTATAACTGGAGATCCACAACTGGTGCCCTTGCCAGAGCTGAATGAAAACCCCTTGACCAGTTTCCACCTCCTTTGAACAAGAACCATAAAACCAGTAGGATCCCCAAATTACTGTTGCAGCTTTCTGAAGAATAGTGTCTTCTGCTCAAGAAACAAAATGTGGAATTTAATTCCTCATTGGACTGGAGGTAATCACATCTTTCTTGAGTTTAATTACAGCTTGTTTAATTCTATCTAGATCTTAATAGCCTCTAGGCACTAGGGCAAAATTTCCAATATCACCTGTATGCCCTGAGGTGGTAAGCATGCTGATGATTCTCATTCAAATGAACAGATGAGTTTTTCCAGCAACTTAGTGTTAATCAACAAGGGAGATATATTAAGCCCTATGGCATTCAATAAATTTATAGCCACAAGGTCCTATAACCACTGACTGAAACTGCCCCCTAAGGGCTATTGTAATGCATTTCCTTCATTCATTCTTGTAAGCAGTTAAGAGCAATATCAAGGTTAGTGATATTCAGGGTGGATTTGATTTGAATTGACTTGATTTAAATCATTAGTAAAAAGACTTGATTTAAATCAACTCGATTTAAATCATAATTTTTAAAGAGCAACTGTCATCTCTGTCCCTTAGCGGCTCCTCCTCTGACCCACTGTTGACTCACTGACAGTCCCATTCACTTTAGTAGGATGGCTGATGATGTGGCAGTGACACAACAAGGTGAGGGACATGATGGGTTGCAGGTGAGTGGATGCCTGCTAACAGACACTGACATGATGAATCTGAAATGACAGGTGCTCTTTAAATGCAATAACTCATTCTTGCTGGTAGTTAGAATCGAATAATAATATTTGCAAACAAAACAATCATCTATCTAGCCAATTGGTTAACTACTAGCTTCCAATCAACATTCTATTTCCATTTCACCAATCCAAATCTAATCTATTGGTAACTGAGATGCAACTCTCCTTACTGATTGAAAAGTTGAAAAGTTGCCTGGAAAAATAATAGCAATCAATTCATAAGTTCTTAAACAATTGCCTAATCACAATGTTTGGATCACTTGTAACAGTCAGCTTCTTTGTCATATTCCATTCATATGGAAAGCAAACTTGGAGGAATTCAAGATAAGATCAATACCCCAAGTTTTTCAGAAATGTGGATGATTTCCCCTTCCTGTTGGAAGTTTTCAAATAGGGGATATTAAGGATACTTTGTATTTTTACCTTGAGAAGGGAGATGGATGACTCATAAAGTGCTTCCCAATTCAGTGCTTCTTACTCAATGGATAGCACAAAACACTTGAATTATGCCAAAGCTATGCTGGTTGATTTGAAATACAAAAAAGAATATGGTCAGGCTTTGGAGGTTCCAAAGCATTTGATATCTGTACATAACACATCTTATTTACCACATCTGTAAACAGAAGTGGTACACGGGCAAGTTTAATGGACTGAGTGTCAGATGTAAAAGATCAAGTTCATACTTGAAAGTCCAACTAATGTATTGCTAATCATGCCTATGCATAGAAATCTTCCCAACTAAGAAGATTGGACCTGATCTTTCACACCTGACAGGGATGTGCTTAACCTTATAGGTGGTGATGAATTATTTAATTTGTTTATACAATACTTGTAAGGTTGGAAGTTACTTCTGTCAAGCATGGGAAAATCAGGGAAGTTCAGGCAGTTCAAATGAATACAAAGGTTTACTGCAAGCTTATGCTCTCTACAAGAATCTGAACTACTAGCAGTTAAAGCAAAGAGGCAGTAGATGGAGATCAAGGTGAGTTGGACTTAGATCTCTTGTGGGATCTAAGGGACTTGAGACTGATGACGCATTTGAGCCCTTCCTCATCTCCTACAACTTCTTTATATATTTATTTTCTTTTTCTCTTGCACTTTTTCTTATTTCTTTCCATCTTTGAGTTTAGTTATATTAGTTCTTATTAGTGTAATTAAAATACATTTTGTGGTCCTAAGGTCAAAGGAAAAGGAGTGAGAATTTGTTTTAATAATTCCCACTGAGTTTTCTTCTGCCATACAAAGGCACATTCAAAATGGTTTAAAAGTATTTGGTGTTGCTATCTTTCAACACTCAAAGCAAACATTTTTTTCACTGCTGCCAGATAGCAAAGTCCTTACACTTTAGTGTGCCAAGATCACTCCATTCTCTCAGAAAGTGGAGATGAGATCTGTTGGAAGACTGCTAGCAAGCAGTAACATGAAAGGGATTCAGCTTTTCTTCACCTAGACCAGCGATGGCGAACCTTTTTTGGCTCGCGTGCCACAAGTGGGGGGAGTGCAGGGGGGTCGTGTGCAGGCGTGCCACACCCATAATTCAATGTGAGACCCCCCAGTGCACATGCGCGCACTACAGCCACTCCCCCCCCCCCATTTTTACATGCTTTTTTCGCTCTCTCCAGGCTCCAGAGGCTTTATAGGAGCCTGGGGAGGGCGAAAAGAGCCTACCCCCCCCCCCCGGAGGCCCTCCGGAGTCTTCAGGGATCGTTCGGAGGTTTCCCTGAAGCCTTCGGAATGCTTAAAACGACCCTCCGAGCAAACCGGAAGGTCGTTTTAACCGTTCCGAAGGCTTCAGGGAAGCCTCCGGACGGTCTCTGAAGCCTCCGGAGGGCCTCCGGGGGCGCGGGGAGGCTCTTTTCGCCCTTCCCAGGCTCCTATAAAGCCTCTGGAGCCTGGAGAGGGCAAAAAAATGGCTTTTAAAAATGGTGAACTCAGCTGGCCAGCGCATGCATGCGCGCTGGCTAGCTGACAGGGCAGTGGCTCGTGTGCCCTGACAAATGGCTCCGCGTGCCACCTGTGGCACGCGTGCCATAGGTTCGCCATCACTGACCTAGACCATGGGTGTCCAAACTTTTTGCAAGAGGGGCCAGATTTGATGAGGTGAAAATGTGTGGGGCCAACCATTCAGCCTAACATTCTTTGAACCATTAACATTAATGTGTGGTGAAGGAAAAAAACGTCAGCTGGCGGGGCTGAGTAATAGGCTGAGCCGGTGGGGAGAAGAGGCTGCTGGCTGCTCGAAATTTGAAAATGGGCCGCAATTGGCCCCTGGGCCGGACATTGGACATTCCTGGCTTAGACTTTATCATTCTAAATCAGACGTAATTGGAGTAATATTGCATATAGGACTAATCTATTGCAATTACATTACAGTATTTTTCAGGAGTATAAGATGCTCAGAGTATAAGATGCACCTTAATTTTGGGAGAGGAAAATAGGGGGGGGGGATTCTGCCTCCCAGATATTCATGTGGCTAGCATCCTTACCCTGGTCAGCTTCAGCACATTAGCTCACTAGTTGTGAGCATGCATGTATCAACCTTGTTGGGACTGATATGCAGCTTGAAAAGCACAGCTGATCATCAGAGGGAGCTCCAGTGAGTAAAAGTGGCGAAGTGCTGAAGTGGTAAGACAAGGCAGCAGCTGTTCAATTTTGGGCTCCACCCCTCGTGTTTTCAGCCTCCAAACACTACTTTTGAGACCCATACAAGGCTGCGGGGATCACCAAAGCAGATTGCCCCCAAACGCTGCCTGAAAACGCAACGTGCAGAGGCCAAAAACGGGGTGTGCGGAGGCCTAAAATTGGATGTGCAGAGGCCAAAATCACGATGCAAGGAGTCTGCGATCAGCGGCGATGTGCTCTGGCGATCCCCGCAGCCTTGAACGGATCTCATGGAGCATTCAGAGGCTGAAAATGTGAGACACAGAGGCCAAAAATACAAGCCACAGAGAGGGCGATGGTCTGTGGCAATCCCTGCAGTCTGTAATAGGACTAAAACACGATGGAGGCTGAAGGATGGGGGTGGGTGGGTGGGCAGGGCTACATTCGGAGTATAAGACGCACCCAAATTTTCACCCTCTTTTAGGGGGGAAAATGTGCAACTTCTACTCCAAAAAATACGGTAATTTGAAACTAAATTATTCAAGCTCCAGTAAAGTCAGTGGGTTCCCACATACATATAGGGCAAACATGAATTATATTCAACTAAAGCATGTACTTTGAATTCTCTACAGACTTCCCCATCTCCACAAAAAACACTAATATGCTTAACATGAATTAAACCTAGAGGGACAGGGTGGGAAGAGCAACTGAATCTTTTCACCTACTTCACTTTCCAAGTTGTCACTCTCCCCAAAGCTTAGCAACATACGAAACATTCTACAGAGGCAGTATTGAATGAAGATAAATATTCTTTTTAAAAGGTACAATGTATTATCCATGCAATATTGCCTTGCAGCATATGCATATACCTCTCAATTTGAATCTGTTTCTCTTACAAACTTATTCCCCTTCTTAATTCCTTTTGAACTTCTCAGCAGTATCCCATATCACCAGAGTGGATTAAAATTAATGATTTTAAAAAATATATCAAAAAATTGGATTTTTAAAAATTTAAATCAGATTTTTTAAAATCAAATTTATTTTAATAAAATGCTTTTGAAGTAAAAATCTATCTAAAGATACATCAATAATTTAGTTTATTCATCAGGAAATGGAGCTTAGTTATGTAGCATGAGGCTTTATATTCTACAGTATTTACATTTTTGGTAAACTCATTCAATGACTCCAAGCTCTGCAAGCTAAATAGGAAACCTTCATTTATTGCTTCTTGTCTACCAGTCTGTCTGGGAAATTACTGCTGTTTTTGAAAATCTACTTTGAGGAAGTTAGCATTCATGTGGGTACACCTAATAGATGATATATTTGTATTGTACTATATTCTGCAAACAGATAATGGCAATTGTTGATTTACATTCAGTAAACATAAAGAAGACTAGAACACTGACTTGTCAAGCTTCAGTTTGCATTTACTTTTCACATGTAGTCTGGTGTGAGATTCAAATATGTTTAAAGCATCAAACATTGTTAATTTGAGCTTTTTTCTTTAAAAAAAGGTATGCTTGCATTCTATATATGATTTTGTGATATTTTAAATAATATCTAGGGTGATTATTAAATTAAGTCAGATAATGATAACGATAGGGCATTTAATAGCTATTGTGTTGTTTATAACAACAATAAACGCAGGATATAGATTAAATAAATAGTGGAAGCAAGGACAGTTTGCAGAAATAGAATGGTATAGAGAAGTATGGGAACATACCTATATAAAAGAAAAATATCACTCATGCATCATCACAAAATCTCCAGAACAATAAAGCCTACAAACTTGAAATTTGGCACGTATGTTCTGCTTGGCTTCTAGGTGCTCGCTAAGAAAGGATTTTTCAAAATGACCATCAAATTATTTCTTACATCTTTATTAAAATGCTCTGATGCTAAGAAGTTAGACATTCTACTCCCCCTCCCCACCTGAAAAGAACTCTTTTCCAACTGCCACTTGGGTGTGGCCAGTGAGTGACTCATCTGGCCTGTGGACTGGGAGTTTAGACCAGGGGTGAGTTCCTACCGGTATGGTACGGTTCGGCCGAATAGATGAAAGGGAGAGAAGGGGATAAGATAGGAGAGATTTCTGTGGGGCAAACCTGAGGGAGAGAAGGGGAAAGGAGAGGATCAATGGGGCCAACCTGAGGGAGAGAAAGGGATAAGATAAGAGAGGCCTCTTTGGGGCCAGCCTGAGGGAGAGAAGGGGAGAGGAGAGGCAAATCGTAACTACACATTAATGTTCAAGCTTTAACTGTCAATTCATCAAACCCAATCACATAGTTTCGTAGCAAAGCACGGGTATCCAGCTACTAGTATTGATATAAACTAAGCTTTAGCTTACTCCTTTTCTTGGTTTTTGTAACTTGTCTCCAGTTTCTTTAGCTTACTGTTTCTTCCTTTTGTGCGCCCAAACAACTTCATAAAACCCCCAAAAGGTTAAGATGATGGCACCCATTTTTCTTCCAGCAATCTATTTAGAAACAAAACAGCAAAACCAACAACCTTATTTACAAACAAAACAGGAAAAAGTCAGTCTCCTAATTTCTAGGCCAGCACCTTAATCACTACTACAAACTTTCTGTCTTATAAAATCATTTTATAAAATATAAACATCTTAATGGCTTTTTAAATCAGTCATTACGAGAAATCTCATAGAGAAATATAGGTTAATTTAAGTAAATTTAAAAACAAAAGTCATTCTCTTTGAACATTTCATCATAGCATGTCTTCCATCCTTGAGTTAACAAAAATTCTGGGATAGCTGAAGGTTGGGTCTGCTGAAGTAGGCTTGAGTTGGCTAGATGCAATTTTTATTGGTATTTTATCAATGCAGCTATCTTTAGAAGAGATGAACAATGGGCGTTAAATCAAAACAAATCAGATTTATAATTAGTCCTGCAGTCAAAATTCCTGATGATAGGATGCTTGTTCAGATATAGAAAAATGTAGGTTATCAAGGCCATTATTTAACTGATGGAAAGCTCTTTAATCTTTGTATTATAAGCTCTTTGGCAATTGTAATCAAAAACAGTATTTATTTCCTTTGTCCTTTTGTTGGTTTCTACACTATTGGTATGTAATTAAAATGAACATAAATATTGACAAAAAGAGAATCACTATGGTACATGATCATATGTGTTTGAATGTTTTGTTTCTAAACATATCACAAAAATTTCATCTTGAAAATCAAGGGTATTTGACATACATGAAATAACTTGATTAATTGCAATTTTAAACTGAATTAAAATGTAGACTACACATGCCAAAGTAATTATCCATTGAAGTTATGTACCGCCTTATATGATTGAAAATCTTTTAGCAAAATCTAATAATTTCAACTAATATATAGCTGAAGATTAACAAATATTAAATAGAGAGCATTTTGAAATAATTAAAACTGTAGGACAATGACTAAATGTAAAACTACTTTTAGCTGAAGGTGTTCCATTCTCCTTTTGGCAAATTATACAGTCATGTGAAAAAGTACACTACATGTAAAGTTTGTTTTTTAATATATGTGGAAATGCCAATATTTTATATTCATCCAAACAATATATAAAAGTAAAGGTAATATACATCCTTGGCATTAATATCTAGTATTGCTCCTTTTGACAAAAAGAACCTTAAGTTGATATTTTTTATAGCTGCCTACCAATTTCTGATAGTAACAGGGAGGAATTTTTCCCCACTCCTTTATGTAGATTTTTTTCGGCTGTGCAATGTTTGAGGGGTTTCTTGAATACACAGTCTATCCATTCCTTAGTGGATTTAATGGCATGCAAAGAGACATTGTCATGTAAGGTCTGCTTTTGGGTGAGTTTGTCTTCCGACAGGTGGTCTCACATTATCCTCGAGTACTCCCTGAAATAATGTGCTCTGGATAGATGAGACAAAGATAAGAGTTATCTGGCCACAGCACCAGAAGACATGTATTCAATGTGGATTCTTATGATATTGAGCTTCCCAGGCTCTGATGTAGCAATGCATCCTCAAGCCATTACATTCCACCACCATGCTTTACAGTTGGTATTAGATTCTCCTGGTAATATCGTGTTTCCCCAAATATAAGACAGGGTCTTATTTTCTTTTGACTGTCAAATTAAGTGCTTGGTTTTATTTTTGGGGAAGTCTTATTTTTGAGGTGCAGGAGGTGGTGAGCGTGTTGCAAATATTTGGGGGGAGGGCTTATTTTGGGGGAAGGGCTTATTTTAGTATATGCGCTCAAAAGCCCAATTGGGCTTATCCGGGGAGGTCTTACTTTCAGGGAAACGGTATGTTTTCTTTGTCAAACATGTCTTATGGTACTGTGGCTAGATAACGCTTATCTTTGTCTCATATATCTAGAGCATATTGTTCATTTTTTGCCTAGATATTATAAGCAAACTTTGATCTTTCTTGATGTTCTTTTTGGACAGCTAAGGTTTTCATACCTTCAATTTAGGAGTAATTTGTATAGATTCTTTCTAATGGTAAACTCATACATTTTGACATCAGTAGTGGTGAGATCTATCTATAGATCAGCGATGGCGAACCTTTTTTGACTCGCGTGCCACAAGTGGGGGGAGCGCGGGGGGGTCGTGTGCGGGCATGCCGCACCCATAGTGCAATGCGCCATCCCCCAGTGCGCATGCGCGGACAACACGCACCCCCCCATTTTTACATGCTTTTTTCGCCCTCCCCAGGCTCCAGAGGCTTTATAGGAGCCTGGGGAGGGCGAAAAGAGCCTCCCCGCCCCCCCTGGAGGCCCTCCGGAGGCTTCAGGGACCGTCCGGAGGCTTCCCTGACGCCTTTGGACCACTTAAAACCACCCTCCGAGCAAACCAGAAGTGACTTCCGGGTTGTTTTAAGCGCTCCCAAGGCGTCAGGGAAGCCTCCGGACGGTCCCTGAAGCCTTCGGAGCGGTTAAAACAACCCTCCGAGCAACCTAGAAGTGACTTCCGGTTTGCTCGGAGGGTCGTTTTAACCGCTCCGAAGGCGTCAGGGAAGCCTCCGGACGGTCCCTGAAGCCTTCGGAACGCTTAAAACGACCCTCCGAGTAACCCGGAAGTCACTTCCGGTTTGCTCGGAGGGTGGTTTTAAGCGTTCCGAAGGCTTCAGGGAAGCCTCCGGACGATCCCTGAAGCCTCCGGGGGGGGAGGCTCTTTTCGCCCTCCCCAGGCTCCTATAAAGCCTCTGGAACCTGGGGAAGGTGAAAAATAGCTTTTAAAAAGGTGAACTCAGCTGGCCAGCACACGCATGCGCGCTGGCCAGCTAACAGGGCAGCGCCTTGCGTTCCCTGACAAATGGCTCCGCGTGCCACTTTTGGTACGCGTGCCATAGGTTCGCCATCACTGCTATAGATTATGTGATGAAATTCTGGTTTTCTAGAGACTTCTTCTTCCATCTTTCATTTTGCTCTCTGGTGGAACTTGCAGGAATGTCCAGACCTGTAGAAGTTGTAGTTGTTTGAAATCATGTCTACTTGTAGATGATTTTCCAGAGAATGAAAAGATTTGTGTACAATTGTTGGACATCTGGTACCTTTATTAAGATCTCAGAGAGCTCTTTTGATCTAGGCTTCATGCTGTGACACACTTCAAAAATAAAGTTTAAATCAAGCTATAAATGTGAGAGATTTTCATCTTGCAGCTTTGTAAAATTCTTTCAGGATTTCAAGCAGGCTCTGATTTCAGGGGAATAGGTAGTCCTGGTTTAGCAATCATGTTTGAGATGATGTTGGTTGATTCGCTTAGATAAGAAGGGAAGGGAAATAATATTTGCATTCATTGGAAAAAAAGGATGTGGTGCTGGCAGCTAAACAGGGAGTGTATTCCTCATTGTGTGTCTGCTTACTTTCTTATGATCCTTTCTACTCCAGTCTCTGTGCTCTATGATGGTTGGGTAGGTAGGGTCAGACATAGGAGAGATTGCCTAGAGAGATTGCTTGCTTATGTAAGCAATCTTATAACTATGCAAGGGGGGGAGAGAGACTGTAATGATTGTAATAGCAATTATGACTGCAGAGGTCACACATGAGATTGTGTTGCATTGCTTAGCAACAGAAATTCCAGTCCAAGTTACCATTATGTGACAATCACATGTATATCTGTTACCTGTATATCCCCTTTAAAGTGTAATACCACCTTAATGTGTTTTAAATGGGTTGCAGTCCTATTGATATATACTGTAATCACTAAGAGAAGTGTCCATTTCTGAGCTATCTAAGTTGTGCACTGACAATAAAGAATTGTAATTACTAATAGGGGTAACCCTTGACTTATAACCACAATTATGGCTGGAAAAATTATCATTAAGCAGTATGGTCATTTATTGAGACATCACATAACTATTTACGACCTTCCTTGCCATCTTCTCCATGACTTTGACTACTGGGAGTCAGGTGGGAGGATCACAAATAGGGATTCTGTACTGATGTACATACATCTTGGTTGCCAAGTGCCTGTCACATGTAACCAGCATGCTGGGGCTAGCAAGGACTGTAGGATAAAGCTTGTGTACAGAAAGAGGTTGCTCTTGAGTTTTTCACTATTTAGGGATGATATTCTTATTTAAGTGCATTAGCCTTATGAATGTGAAAATAAGCTTGAAAAGTAATTTAAGCAAATAAAGAGAGGCGATAAGAGAGCAGCATTTTTAAATAAAACACTTTTAATTTGCATATTATTATATAGTTCTTTCATTGACAGGTTTGACAAAGTATTTGAATTGTAACAGATTTTCTCATACAGATTTAATGGGATTTTATGTTCAGTGTAGAATCTGAATATGGTTGACCCCTAAATACTTTAAATATATATATAGGGTGGGAAATACAGATTGGCTTTATGTACATTTCTACTTTTTCTTTTAATCAATCATACAGAGAAATAACAGAGTTTAGATTTTGGGGGAAGAAGAATAAGAAAACAACCCCCATCTTGTAAAATCTGAACTAATTACTTGGGCATGTTGACCCATTTAGTACTTAGCTATTTGTGCTGTATTGTAGCAATCTGGTTTGATTCCTTGATTTTATGTCCATATTTCCTAGGAGGTGCTAAAAGAACAATGGTAATATTTTTGTGCTATGCGTAAAATTTAAGGCTGTTTTTGGCACTCAGTTCATATTACTCGATTTACGATGGGTGATGGGTTTTCCATCACAAAGCGATGCATTTGTTAAGTGAGTTGTACCTGATTTTTGTTACCATCATTAAGCAAATCACATAGTTGTTAAGCTAATACAGCTTTCCCCATTGACTGAAGCCCCCTGAGAAGATTGTTAATTGCATTCATATGGCCACAGGATGCTGCAACCATTATGGGTACATGCCAAGTGACCAAATTTTGGTCATTTGACCACAGGGATGCTATGGCGATCATAAGTGTGAGGAGCAATCATAAATCACCTTTTTCAGTAAATTTGAATGATTGTTAAATGGTGGTAAGTCATCGACTGACTTAGTTGCTATGCTATGTTTCTGAACTTAAACTGATGCTTTTCTATATAGGGCCCATGAAGATTTCAAGAATCATAGATGCCAAACTAGGCCTTCTCATAGATACCACAAGAAAAGGAATCTTCTTATTTTTAAACATCAATGCTATTAATTCAGTTGTTAAAGAATTAAGTACAGTTTGAATACAAATCTGTTAAAAGAGCAATATCAGTTGACTTTTTTCTTGCTATGACATCTCTTTTACATGTAGACTTGAATAATGCTTTCAAGTCTACATGTAGGGTCATATGCAAAATGCCTTCAAATAATTGATGCAAGCATCTCAAAACCATTTTTATTAATACTTGAAATGCATTGAACATCAGATTGACACAAACAAAAGTTGGAGAAAAAAGCATACGTTTTATTTACCCTATAATTTTTACCTATAATTTACCTATAATTTCCCTAAAATCTCCCTAAGGCCTAACTTTTTAAGCTATTTTATCTGCTTTCTTAAAAGAGGGTGTCTTTTAGCAGAAAAATATTAAGAACCTAGCTTAGCTGCAAGAAATGAATTTAGCTATTTTCTTTTTTAGGAAGAATTGTTTGCATTTTTCCTGTGGTCATGATTAGATAATGTATGAAAGGAAAATTCTACTGAAAGTGTGTGTGTGTGTATGTGTGTAAACAGTTACTTTGTTTTGATATTATACATATTTGCTCTTCAACTGATTTTAGTTTGCTTGGTTCCCTGATAATTCTCAGTTTAAAATAATGTGAATTCTTATGGTTACTATATTTGGAACCTTCAAGGATGAAGTTTGAATGAAAATACAAACAAAAGTTTAGATATACCACCCTTTCACTGCTCCTTGGTAAATTTTCTACAGAATTCTGGAATATTCTATATTAGGACCATTCTTTCTTGAATTGCTTAACTTTCATTTAGGACATAAATGATATTTTTATGCTATTAAGAGGATCTCTCCTCCCTTACTGGTTTACATCATAGAAGCTTTGTGCATTCCCTGCTGTAAAATCATTTTTTGTGGCAGCTGATAACTTTCATTGCTAATATATTAATGATTAAATCAACAACATACCAGTCTTACCACCCAGATTTGCTTAATAACATAGACTTTTGTTTTTGTAAAGGAGTGTTGGTCCTACCTGACACACTGCTTCTCATAGGGAAGGGATCCAGGAATGGGTGTTGCTCTGCCCTTCTGCGTGGAGACTGAGCCTGTCATCTTTTTGGCAACTTCTCCTTTGGTGGGAAACCACCCCATTTTCCAGTGGAATCGAGGGAAGGGTTACACATGGGTTTTGTCACATGGAGTGGCAGGTCCATAGAGTGAGGTCCATAGAGTGAGGGAAACTTCTTTAATACTCCTCCTTTCCCATTGGCTCCCAGGTTCCTCTCAGTCTTTTGGTCCAAGCACTGCTCTGGCTCTCAGGTAGGAAATCATTAAAATCTCAATAATTTGACTGTGTAATTTGATTGATTGGATATTCTCTAAATTCTAAATTATATCAGCTGCGGCCCAAGGGACAGTCCTTTCTGCCTCGCGCAGATTGGGAGAGCCCCATGGGGCATTTCCCTCCCTCTCTGCGGGCCAGGAGCCCTGCTCATATCCCCGGACCAGCGGGGGTGACGGGCTTCGAAGCGGAGCTTGCTGAGCCAATTTGAACAAATATTTAAAGTGAGGCGACTCTTTCTGGCGCTGACAACAGAAGCACACGAAGATTCAGCGCTTCGCTGTCCACTTCAATTACAATGCTGCCCATTGCTGCGCCGTCTCAGCTTCAAAGGGACCGCGGCGCTTAAAGACAAACCGCAGTGTTTTTATCTCAAGCCGCAGCCGTTGGGCACTTGAGCGAACGAAAGCGAGCCGCAGCGCTTTAAAACTCAAGCCGCGGACGCCCTAACCATCTCGAAGCACGATCTGAGGCTCCGGTGGCCATTTTGGAGGTGCCACGTGTTGCAGGCCGCAAACAACCGCTGGGTCTCCAGTTGCCTGCATTGCAGACACAGTTCGGGGCCAGCAGGTCATCAACTGAGAAATAAATACAGCTTCCGCAGGCTCGGGGACCAGTGGAACCTACAGAGGCCTTGAATCTGAACACGTGAGTGGGGCGATGGCAAGATCCGACCCTCCTCAGGCCTCCATAGAGGCCTCTATGCAAGGCAGGGATGACCAACCTGATAGGCCCAGAACCAGGGCCACAGCATTGAAGCCCTTGGCGGCCCAACGCCCTTCCAGGGTGGCTACAAGGGACAAATTGAGGAGACAGAAGGCCCTGGAGAAGACCATTGCCATGGCGGAAAGGCAGGCTCAGACCAGTAGGTCCAGATCCCCAATCAGGCCCTCATCCAACCATTCAGGCTCTCCTCCTAGAGGCTTCAGCCCCTCCTCTCCTTCAGTTTCCCCTTCCAGATCACATAGGCATTCCAGGCAGGGAGTGTCACCTTCCCCTCCTCTCTCCCCTGAGCCAGTTAGGGGGGAGGATGCAGCTCCTTTGGAGGGACCCTCTAGGGTTTACCATTCCTCAATGAGATTAGCCCCACAGGATCCAGGCCCCTTACAGGAAGATCTAGAAGACCTAGGTCTTCTGCCTGAAAGCATCAAAAGGCTCATATCTGCAGCCATCTCACGAGGCATTGCCCAGAGAGACAGGGTGCCTCACTCTGGCAGAGCCCCAGGTACTCACAGACTACAGCATCCCAGGGCTACGTCCCCCTCCATGGTCAGTGAAGGTTCCTTCCTGGGGGAAGACAACCACTATGACATGGGTTTCTCAGAGGATGAGGATTCTGTTCCTCCTGATCCTCCCTCCTCTACGTTCTGTTTCCACCAGCAATGTTTAAAACTTTTGCATAAGGCCAGGAAGACCACTAAGATAGGGACTAGAGACCCTACGGTCCCTCAACCTAGGGATCCCGATATGGTTATGTTTTCTAATACCGCAATAAACAAGTAAGAGATTCCTGCTCCCCTCTGTTCTTGGAGGTAGTAAAGAACCAGTGGGCCCATCCTTCCAACTTTTCCAACCCGGGCAGCAGTGATCGCCGCTTCTACAATGTAGAACAGGCTTTTGCTCAGGCCCTGCAATTACCAGCTACTGATACCCCAATAGCAGCGCTGGTGATCTCCTCCCCAGTAGTCTCTGGGGATGTAGCTGATAAAATGAAGCCGGAGGACAAATGGGCGGAACTTGCCTTAGGTAAAAACTTTAATCCCTCCACCTGGGCAGTCAAATCGGTGGCGGCGGCGGCTTCTTACTTTAACCGCACAATAGTTATGTCGCTCGCCAACTCCAGGATCGCATCCCGATCCAGGATGAGTGCCTCCATCAGGACATAACAAAGATCATAGCTACTTCCCAATTTTCAGCTGACGCAACTCTGGACGCGGTAAAATTTGCCTCCAGTGGTCTGGCCACGTTGGTCACCTCCCGTCGCTTACTGTGGCTCCGCAGTTGGCAGATGGACAATAAGGCCAAGTGGAACTTGGTGGCGGCCCCCTACGCAGGCCCCAACCTTTTTGGGGAGGCCCTGGGTCCCATCTTGATTGAAAATAAAAATAAAGTACTCCCATCCAACGCCAAAAAGTCAGATTCCCGTCCTAATCCATGTGGTAGACCCTTGTATAGGGCTCCCAAGCACGACCACCAGCAGAGATGCAACTCCTTTAGATCAGACAGTTTCCATGCTCGTCCTTTCAGGACCGTAACAGGTACCAAGGCCAGTCCAGGCGGCCCTTTTGTGGGGGGAGGGGCAGCCATCCCTTCCGCAGGGGGAAATGACTCGAACCCGAGTCTTCCCATAGGCGGCCGTCTAGCATTCTATGCGGATCAGTGGGACAAGATCACCACAAACACCTGGGTCAGAGCCACCATCCAGCACGGCCTGAGGTTGGAGTTCCTCTCCATCCCCCTGAAGCTCTTCAGATCATTCCCTCCCTCTCGGAATCCGGAGCACCGCTGCCTTATGGATCTCGCTATAAAACACCTTCTCGAGATCTGGGCGGTGGAGGCAGTTCCATCTATGGAACGCAGGGTGGGCCACTACTCCAACCTGTTTGTGGCCCCGAAGAGCTTGGGGGGCTGGAAGGCAATTCTGGACCTCAAGCGCCTGAACCAATTCCTAGTTTACAGGCGCTTCAAAATGTCCTCCCTCAAATCCATCCTCTAGGGCATTCGTCAGGGGGATTATTTGGCCTCGGTAGACCTAACACAGACCTACCTCCACATTCCGATTCTGCCAGCACATCGCAGGTATCTAAGGTTCTTTCACGGAGACCTTCACTATCAGTACCGAGCCCTTCCCTTCGGCCTGGCCTCGGCTCCTCGTACTTTCACAAAGGTCCTGGCGGCATTGGCGGCTCACCTGTGCTTGGTGCCGGTGAGACTCCAATGCTACCTAGACGACGTCTTAGTTCAGGCGGGATCCTTTCCCCAGCATTATCCAAACTTCGACTCACCATTCAGTGCCTTCAGTCCCTGGGGTTCTCCGTCAACTTCTCCAAAAGTCACCTCTCCCCATCCACACGAATCCTACACCTAGGGACAGTCATAGATTCTGTGACAGGGATAGTCCAGCTCTCCCCGGACCGCCTTGCCAGCCTCCATCAACTGGCAACCACAGTTTGCAGAAGTCAGTCAGTTTCCATCCTGACCTTGTCTCACTTGGCAAGATGGTCTGATGCATTGGGATAGTTCCCTGGGCCCGCCTTCATCTACGTGCCCTCCAGTGGACTCTGATTCCCTTCCAGAAAAGGAAGATGAGCAATTCCCTCCGAACCCTCCGCTTCCCAGCAGAAGTCCGGACGTCCCTATAGTGGTGGCTCTCACCGGCCCTGCGGCAGGGCTGCACATTCTGGGAGCCGGACAGAGTGATTGTAACAACAGATGCAAGTCTGTTCGGTTGGGGGGGGGGGCTTGATGGACTCCAAACTGGCACAGGGTCATTGGACTGCCTCAGATCTCCGCCACAACATCAATTGGCTGGAGTTGAAGGCAGCTCGCCTGGCCCTCCGGCATTTCAAGGACCTTGTGAAGGGACGACATGTGCTGCTCCTGACAGACAATGTCGCCATGAAGGCCCACATAAACCGTCGGGGGTATGCACTCCCGAGCCCTCTGGCTAGAGGCCCTGAAAATCGGCTCATGGGCGGAGAGGCACTTGTCATCACTGGTGTTGGAGCACATATCAGGAGAGACCAACCATCAGGTGGACTGACTAAGCTGGGCGACTCTCGACAATGGCGAGTGGCAATTTCTTCCCAAGTTATTCCAGAAGATATGCCTGAGATTCGGCACCCTGCAAGTGGACTTGTTTGCCACTCCAGCCAACTCGCACCTACCAAGGTTCTTCTCCCGATTCCAGAACCGAACCGCGGAGGGCACGGACGCCCTCAGGAGCAAATGGCCTCCGGCACTCCTTTATGCCTTCCCTCCCATTCCCCTCATCCCGGGGACCATCAGGAAGGTAGTGACAGGGCTCACGTCATCTTGCTAGCCCCCTATTGGCCCAGAAGACCATGGTTTGCGGACCTGGTACAGCTTTCAGTTTCCCAGCCATGGAGGATTCCTCAGGAGGAGATCGTCTTGTGCCAGGGGGTCCTGATCCACTCAGAGCCCAGTGGCTCCACTTGACTGCCTGGCACTTGAGCGGCATCTCCTGAGGAAGGCTAACCTATCCTCCAAAGTCATAGAAACCATTGAGGCCTCTAGGTGTCCGTCGACCACCCGGATCTATAATTCCACCTGGTCGGCGTTTGTCAGGTGGTGTACCCCACTAGGTCTCCATCCCACCAGGCCACGGTAGCTAACATCCTAGAGTTCCTGCAGAAGGGATTAGATGGCGGCCTGTCCCATAACACCCTGCGCCGCCAGGTGGCTGCGTTGTCCACCATCCTGGGGAGGGGGGGAGGTTCCCACACCCTCTCCCATTTTCCCCTAATCAAACGATTTCTAAAGGGAGTGGCAAATCTCAGGCTCCCTCCTATTCACAGGTTCCCGACCTGGGATCTTCCCCTGGTCCTCAAGGCCCTAACAAGAGCTCTGTTTGAGCCTCTCCGAATGGTCCACCTTCGCTTACTATCCCTTAAGGTGGCATTCCTAGTGGCAGTCACGTCGGCCAGACGTATTTCGGAGCTGGGCCCCCTCTCGTTCAGGGACGATCTCTGTCTGTTTCATCAAGATAGGGTGGTCCTTCACGTGGATCCCACCTTTCTCCCAAAAGTGAACACCCCGTTACACAGGGTGCAGGAAAGGGAACGTCTCTGGCACCGTTTGGATGTCTGCCACGCTTTGCGCATCTACCTCAGGCAGATGGCGGGTGTGCACAGATCAGAGGCCATCTTCGTTTCCTTTCAACCGGGCTCTCTAGGAGCCAAGGTATCCTCGGCCACTATCGGCAGGTGGCTGCGACAGGCCATAGTGATGGCCTACGAGGCAACTGACCAGGCTCCCCCCGCAGGAATCATGGCCCATTCGACCCGAATCGCCGCTACTACTGCGGCGTGGGCCACTAAGGCCCCATTCAAAGACATTTGTCGGGCGGCCGCTTGGTAGTCTCCGACCCCTTTCATCCGTCACTACCATTTGGATGCGTTTGCCTCTGCGGATGCGTCCTTCGGTCGTAGGGTCCTACAGTGGATGGTAGCTAACTCTCCCCCTAGGCCCTAGTTCCCCTCCCTGGGACTAAGCTTGGGTATGTCCCATGCATAACCCCTCCCTCGATTCCACTGGAAAAATTATTTTGGTCTTACCTGAACGTGTCTTTTCAGTGGAAGAGAGAGAGGGGTTACAACCCGCCCTAGTTAGTATAGGTTAGGGCCAAGGGGAGGGCCGGGAGGTTCCCGGGGCTTCTTGTGTTATCTTACAGGTGCAGTCCTTGACATCGAGGAAACTGGGAGCCAATGGGAAAGGAGGAGTATTAAAGAGGTTTCCTTCAGTCTGTGGACCAATCAGGCTGTGACAAAATCCATGCGTAACCCCACCCTCTCTTCCACTGAAAAGGCACGTTCAGGTAACACCAACGTTCTTTTTCAATGAAGGTGTAACAATGACAAGGCTTGTGACTTGTGAAAATATTAACCTCCTGGACTGTGAACCAGTCGGTCTCTTAAGGTGGGGCTGGATCTTCTTCCCTACGAGAAGCAGCATATCAGGTAGGACCAATATTCCTTCTCCATAGCGGGAAGGGAAGAGGATCCAGGAATAGGACTTATCAAAGCCTTCCAATCTTACGGGTGAACCGCAGTCTGGTCCAAAGTCTCTTGATCCACGTGGACTCTCTGGAGGACTCTCCTGCCAAAGGCCACCTCGGTTGAAGCGAATGTGTCTAATTTGTAATTGCAGATAAAGGGAGATGGAGAGGCCCAAGTTGCTGCTCTGCAGATGATCTCTATAGAAACCTGTGTGGCTCACATTGTCATGGCCACGCTTCTGGTCAAATGGGCCATGATATGTCTAGGCACGGGAAGGTATTGCGCTTCGTAGGCCCTGGCGATCAGCACTCGAGTCCATCATCCCTCCATCATCAGGGTGACCCTGGTACCCAAGGAGGAAGACTGAAAGGAGACAAAAAGTGACTCCGTACTCCAGAAGGAGGCAGTCCACTTAATGTAAATATGGAGAGTCCTCCCAACATCCAAGGTGTGCTACTTCTTTTCCCAGACATGAGTAGGCCCTAGGCAGAAATGTGGCAGAATCAACTCCTGGGCCCTGGAGAACAAGAATTCACCTTGAGGACGAAGGAGGGATCCAAGAGTAATACCACTCTATCCGGATGGAATATGCAGAGGTACTCCCTCACCCAAAGGGCCGCCAACTCCGAGGTCCTTATGGCTTTTGTGATGGCAACCAGGAATGCCACCAAGCAGGAGAGGAAGCATAAGGAGACCGATCTCAGTGGTGCGAAGGGACTCTCAGTGAGTGCATTTAACACCTTTGACAGGTCCCAAGTTGAATACCTGTGAACCACAGGAGGCTTTAAGTTGGTTGTGCCCTTTAGAAATCTGCAGATGGTGGGATGCTGTGAAAATGAGCCCAGGGTTCCATATGACAAAACTGAAGAAAGAGCAGCTACCTGTCTGTGGACTGTATTAGGAGTCAATCCCTTGTCCGGACCATCCTGGAGGAATTCCAGGACTTGACTGATGGCTACTGAGTAGGGGTCAATGTCTGTGCTAGAGCACCAGCGGCAAAGGGCTGTCCAGGTAGCGTTGTATATTGTGTCGATGGAAGGCCTCCAGGAGGCCTGAATTGTCCGTACCACCTTGGAGAAGTTGTCCCAACTCAAGACTCCCCACTCAAACACCTAGCAGTCAACTGGAGCCACTGAGGGTCTGGGTGAACCAGTGCCCCCTGGCTGAGGGAGATCTTGTCCTGAGGGATCCTCCAGGGTCGAACCACCAACAGAGCTATGAAATTGGTGAACCATGGTCTCCTGGGCCAATGAGGGGCAATAAGCCTTCTCCTTCAGTACTTTCCTGATTACCCCAGGGATCAGTGGAAGGGATGGAAAGGTATACAGCAGTCCCTGTGGCCATGGACTTTGAAGGGCGTCGATCATTTCTGCCCCCAATATTGGGAACCTGGAGAAAAATCTGGGAAGCTGCTTGTTGTCTGGGGTGGCAAATAGGTCCAGGACTGGAGGACCGAAGTGTTCTGTCAGTTCCTGGAATATGGCTGGGTGCAGGCGCCACTTTGATTGGTCCACTGTGGCCCTGCTGAGTCAGTCTGCTTTCACGTTGCTCACCCCTGAAATGTGTTCTGCCCTTAGGGACAGAAGATATTTCTCCACCCAGAGGCCTAGTAAATCTGCCTCTTGCTGTCCTGACACAGAGTTCTTGAATTTCTTCAGTGCCAGGTGTTCCGTTCTCAACTCTAGCCAATTGATGTTGTGGCTCAGATCTGCTTGTGTCCACTGATCCTGGGCCATCAACGCCTGGAAGTAAGCTCTCCAGCCGAACAATCTGACATCTGTTGTGATGATCAGACAAACGGGAGTTCGGAATACACATCGCCTGGTGATCGCCAGGGACGTCCCCCATGTTAAGGATTGCAGCACCTTGGGCGACACTTGAACTCTGGCCAGTGAATGGCTCCTGTCTGCTCATTGGTAAGGGAGGAGGAACCATTGGAGTGA
Source organism: Natrix helvetica (assembly GCF_964273705.1). Taxonomy (NCBI): domain Eukaryota; kingdom Metazoa; phylum Chordata; class Lepidosauria; order Squamata; family Natricidae; genus Natrix; species Natrix helvetica. The sequence goes on from NC_138548.1 coordinate 35,436,537, forward strand.
CCTGAAGTATAAGTGAACACATGGGACAACAGATGTGCAGGACACCATCTTGCCCAAGAGCTGAGAGAGGAGCACCAGAGACATTGAGCGCTCAGTATGATGTGACATGTCATTGTCTTTATACTTAGCTGTCTTTTCGGAGAGAGGAATACCTCGCCTCTTACCATGTCTATGACTGCTCCCAGATGTAGCAGACGGTTGATTGGAGTCAGGTGGCTCTTCTCTATGTTGACCGAGAAGCCGTTTTCCTGAAGAACCTGGATCATGAAGTGTAGATCCTCCTTCTCTTGAGCCTCTGTGGTGGACTGTACCAAGATGTTGTCCAGGTAGCACTGGACCCGAACAGGCAGTGTTTGGAGATGGGCCACCAAGGCCACTAACAGCTTCTTGAAGGTCCTGAGCAGTGACGACAGGCCGAATGGCATGGCCCTGTATTGGTAGTGCCGACCTGCATAGTGAAATCTGAGAAACTGCTGGTGAGCAGGCAAGATTGGTATGTGGAGGTATGCCTTTATCAGGTCTAATGAGGTTAGGAAGTTGCCCTCCCTGATGCACTCCAGGATTGACTGGAGGGAGTGCACCTTGAACAGCTTGTATATAACGTACTGATTGAGGCGCTTCTTGAGATCCAGAATAGACCACCATCCCCCTAAGTTCTTGGGAACCAGAAAAAGGATGGAATAAAACCCTGCCCCCGTTGGTCCTCAGGAACATGTTGAATGGCCTGAATATCCAGAAGGTGCTGGATAGCTGACTACATCAGGCCCCTTTTGGCTGGGTCTCGTGATTTGGGGCAGGAAATAAAGAAACTCGGGGGAATAGATTGAAATTCCAGAGTCTGATTGTGTCTTGAACCCAGGAGTCCGACGTGGTGTTCTCCCTGATGTGCAAAGAATTGGAGGTGACCACCAATGGGTGGGTCGCACGTACAGTCAGGGGGAGCGGCAATAAGGATGGCTTCCTGCCCCTCAAAAGGGCCGTTTGCCCTGAGATGTTGGATGGTTCCTAAAACCAGATCTGTCCGACTGTCTGTCCTGCCTGTTGTTAAAGGGCCTTTGGGACTGATCTGTCTGACTGTCTGTCCTGCCTGTTGTTAAAGGGCCTTTGGGACTGATGGAAGGCAAATCAAGTCTCTTAGGGATGAAAGAACTGCCTCCTAAAATAAAATCTTTTTTATGGCAGTTGATAATTAAAAACTGAATCATATTTGTCAAGTATAGTGATGCTTAAAATTGGTGAAGTCTTTGGAATTTTCAATATTTCTGCATAAATATGGCTTAAAATGTGATCTGTTCTCTACAAAGTTCTAAAGCTTGTGATAAAGAAAACCCAATTAAACATACTATGAGTTAAAAACATACTTGTTCATTCATTTATTGAGCTGGTCCTCAGTTAACAGCTGTAATTGGGAGTAGCATCTTCATTGTTAAGTGTCATGGTCATTAAGTGAAACATCACATGGTTGCACTGGACTCACAACATAGGTTTCGCTTTAATTAATCAAATTATAAGCAGTCATTAAATGCAGCATGACATAATCATGATTTGAGACTTACTGCCAGGTTTTCTATTGACTTTGCTCATAGAAAGCTGACTGTGAAGCTCACAAATGGTGAGCTCAACTTTTTCAATGGCATAGAGCAGTCGCTAAAGCAGGGTATAGTTAACAAAGGACTACCTATATTTGTATGTGGCAAAAAATATGTGAATTTTTGTTTACAGTAACTGGTTGCTGGGCATCGACTGCACCTAAACATTTCTGGTAACTGTTGACTGATAAGTGCTGATTAGCACTACATATTGTCTTCAAGGAATTTCAGCCCATTCCTCTTGACAGAACAGCTTCAGCTCCTTGCATGAGCTGTCCACTTTAGGCCCTTCCACAAGAGTTTTACAGGAATTAAGTAGGAAGGACTGAGTGAACAACTGAACCAATCCACCCAGGGGTGGGTTCCTTAAATGAGGATAAACTTAATATGAATACCCCTGGTTCTAGTTTACCATCTTTAATATCTCCATATTTTAAAATCTGGTAATCAACAATCCATGATCTATACGATAAGTTTGCATATAGAATTATGACTCTTTATTATGCTTGATTCTCTGTTGGTGTTAAGTGGACATTATTATCTTAGGTTTCCAGAAAACGTTTGATAAAGTCTAATCAAAGACTTCTTAGCCAGTTTAACAGCAATGGAATAAAAGGACAAGATCCCCTTCTTGAAAAGAAACTGGCTAAAGAATAGAAAATAAAGTGTAGAAATAAATGAACATTTTTCCAGTAGAGTGGAGGGAGGGGTCACTGAAGGGTTATTACAGCCTGATTGGTCCATTTGACTGAGAGAAAACTTCTTAGCCTTCGGCTTCTCCCGTTGGCTCCCAGTTTCCTCTCAGTCAAGAAGGTCCAAAGACTTAATTTTGGTTCCCAGAGTGATTGTGAGTACAAAATTCGAGAATTATTCGGTCAATTGGATATTCTAAATCTAAACTAAAGTACTAAAATAAAACAGGAGCTGTGCCCAATAGGACAGACTATCGCGGTCCCAAATAGGCAGGGAGAGCAGCGCGGAGCGAAGCTCTTTCCATCATACTCCCTGCGGGCTTTTTTTCCCCCCGACTGATTCCTGGTGACTCGGGCGTGCCGGGGGGCTTACAGCTCACTGATCCTTCCCCAAGACGAACTGCTTGCCTTAAAGCCGCAGCGCCGGCGGCCTTTTGCCGCGCGTGAAGACCGGCAGCCACTAAACGCGACCGCGCCGCCTCTACCGGGTCGGCGGTGCCCGCGGCGGCGGCGCGCAAACGAGACCGGAGCGCCAGCGGCTCTTGCCGGGCGTGAAGACCGGCGGAAATCGTCCACGAGCCGCGATCTCCTGTTTTTTAAAGCGGCAAGCCTAACAAACTGCTGGGGAGGCGAGCGGCAGGCTCGCGCGCCATTTTAAATGGCCGCTTGAGGAGAAGAAACCGGCGGCCATTTTGGACACGTGTCGGGCCTAGCGCTCCAGACTACCGAGCTCCCACCAACATTCAAGGCCCAGGCTGAGCGTTTCCCACCAGCGAGAGGCTTCTGGCTGCGGCTACCCTGCACTCCTATTACATCAAAGCACGTGAGTGGGGCGATGGCAGCGAGATCCGAGGCCGCTCAAACTGCGGCTCCCCAGGCCCAAGAAGATAAATCAGGCCCCACTGCCCCGGCCAGGCCTCGTGTTTCTAGGCCCTCTGCGGAGGATCGGCCCTCTAGAGCCCTACAAAGGGACGAGCTTAGGCGTTCCAAGGCGATTGAAAAGGCCATTGAGAGGGCAGAGAAGAAGAAGGCCAGGGATCCCAGACCTAGATCTAGATCCCCCAGACCTGAGGCTCCTTGTCATTCCCCTTCTGTCAATAGGGGGTTCAGCCCTTCTTCTCCCTCTTCCTCTTCATCCAGATCAGTTAGGGGTGAAGGACGGGGGGGCTTCTCCCTCTCCCCCAACTTCCCCTGGGACAGGGGGTTTGGATGGAAATGACCCATTAGAGGGCCCCTCTACAGGCTCCTCCCGCGGTAGGAGGTCTTACAGGGATTCGATTCCCCATGACTATGATTCTGAGTGGGACGAGGAGGATCTAGAACACCTCCCTGAGAATCTTAAAAGATTAATATCTGCAGCCATTTCCAAGGGAATAGCTCAAAGGGACAGACCCCCCCGCCATAGTAGGATTACTCCTTTCAGCAGGGCCAGGTCTAGAACCTCTTCTCCTTCCCTCATGAGCGAGGTCTCCTCTAGGGAGGAGGCCCGTCGTCAGGACGACTGGGGTTTCTCTGAGGAAGAGGATGCGGCCACTGATCAGCCCACCTCTTCCAACTTATTCATCCAGGCCATGTTTAAGCCCCTACTGAAGAAGGCTAGGAGAACCACCAAGGTGGGCACAGGGGACCCCACAGTGCCCCCGCCCAGGGATCCGGATATGGTGATGTTCTCAAACACGGCCACTAATAAAGAGGAGATCCCTGCTCCTCCACTGTTCTTGGAGGTAGCCACCAGTCAGTGGGCTAGACCTTCAAATTTTTCCCCACCTGGCAGCAATGACAGGCGGGCTTATAACATGGAAAAGGCCTTCCTACAGGCCATTCAACTTCCGGCCATAGATCAACCGATAGCTGCCCTGGTCTCGTCTTCCCCTGTGGTCTCGGGGGATGCCGCAGATAAGCTTAAACCAGAGGATAAAAGGGCGGAGCTAACCTTGCGGAAAAATTACAAGGCTTCCGCATGGGCAATGCGGGCGGCGGCCGCCGCCTCGTATTTTAATCGCACAACCGTTATGTGGCTCCGCCAACTCCAGGATCGTATCCCGATCCAGGATGATCGCATCCATCAGGATTTAACTAAGATTATGGCGGCCTGCCAGTATTCGGCCGACGCAACCCTGGATGCGATGCGATTCGGCTCCAGCGCCTTAGCTACCTCTGTGGCGGCACGCCGGCTTCTTTGGCTTAGAAATTGGCAGATCGATAATAAAGCCAAATGGGATTTAATAGCTGCCCCCTTTGCGGGTCCCAATCTGTTTGGGTCTGCTCTAGACCCGATCTTGGTGGAGAATAAAGACAAGAAAAAGGTGATGCCCACCTCCACCAAGAAGGCCGAAACACGTAGTCATCCGTATCACAGGCCTTCCTTCAGGACTTATGACAGGGACCAGGAGCCCCGTTTCCAGCAGTACAGACAGGACAGACAGTACAACAGGCAGGGTTTTCAGGACCGCCACAGGTACCAGTCCCAATCCAAACGGCCCTTTCGCGGGGGGGCGGCCGCCCCTTCCGCAGAGGGAAATGACTCAAACCCGAGTCATCCCATAGGCGGCCGTCTGACTCTGTATGCGGACAAGTGGGACCAGATCACATCAGACGGGTGGGTCCGAGCGACCATTCGCCACGGCCTCAGACTGGAATTCCTCTCCTACCCTCCGAGACGCTTCAGATCTTTCCCCCCATCCAGGGATCCGGAACGTCGTCGTCTCATGGACCTCGCCGTCTCGCACCTTCTGGAAATCAGAGCGGTGGAGGTCGTTCCGGAACCGGAGAGGGGGCGGGGCTACTATTCAAATCTCTTTGTAGTCCCGAAGACCTCGGGGGGTTGGAGAGCAATCCTAGACCTGAAGCGCCTGAATCAATATCTAGTTTACAGGCGCTTCAAGATGGCCTCCTTAAAGTCAATTCTGCAGGGCATCCGGAAGGGGGATTTCATGGCCTCGGTAGATCTGACGGAGGCCTATTTTCATATCCCCATTCTCCGGGCTCACCGTCAATTCCTGAGATTCTCCCACAAAGGCCAGCATTATCAGTACCGGGCCCTTCCATTCGGCCTGGCCTCGGCCCCTCGGACATTCACCAAGGTCCTGGCGGCCCTGGCTGCATACCTCAGATCCATCCCGGTCAGGCTCCAGTGTTACCTGGACGACGTCCTAGTGCAGGCAGGGTCCCTCCCCAGGGCCAAAGCAGACCTCCAGCTGACCATCCAATGGCTCCAGACACTAGGTTTCTCCGTAAACTTCCCCAAGAGTCATCTATCCCCATCCAGACAGATTCTGCATCTAGGGACAGTAATAGATTCCGAGGCAGGGAGGGTTCGCCTGTCCCCAGACCGCCTGACCAGTCTGACGCAATTGATCGCGTCCATCAGGACAAAAAGGTCCGTTTCCACCCTGACCTTATCCCGACTCCTGGGGAAGATGGTATCCTGTATAGGGATAGTCCCCTGGGCCCATCTACATCTGCGTCCCCTCCAGTGGGCCTTGATACCAGCCCAAAGGAGAATGTTGAGCAACTCTCTACGACCGCTTCGCTTAACGCCAGAAGTGAGATGCTCGTTCAGGTGGTGGATGTCCCCAGCATTGCGACGGGGGGCCTCTATTTGGGAGCCGGAGAGAGTACAAGTCACGACGGACGCGAGCCTTTACGGCTGGGGGGCCGTGATGGGGTCCGACATGGCCCAGGGACGTTGGACTGCCTCGGACCTCAGACACAATATAAATTGGCTCGAACTGAAGGCGGCGAGACTGGCCCTCAGGACTTTCCACCACCAGCTGCAGGGGCGACACGTCCTCCTGCTTACGGACAATGTAGCGACGAAAGCTCATGTCAACCGGCAAGGGGGGACTCACTCCCGAGCCCTGTGGCGGGAGGCGCAGACATTAGGCCTATGGGCGGAGAGACATTTGGCCTCCATTACGGCGGAACACATTTCGGGGGAGTCCAACCACCAGGCAGACTGGTTGAGCCGGGCGACTCTGGACAACGGCGAGTGGCAGCTGGACCCAGAGTTGTTTCGGAAGATTTGCCTCAAATTCGGCAAACCCCTTGTAGACCTGTTTGCCTCCCCCGGCAACGCACAGCTGCCGAGGTTTTTCACCAGATTCAAGACTCCAGCAGCAGAAGGAGCGGATGCTCTCAGAACTCAGTGGCCTCCGGGTCTCCTCTACGCCTTCCCCCCCCTTCCCCTCATTCCCAGAACCATTCGGAAGGTAGTCACAGAGAGGGCTTATGTCATCCTACTAGCCCCGTATTGGCCGAGAAGACCGTGGTTCGCGGACCTGGTCCAGCTCTCGGTCACAGATCCCTGGAGGATTCCACCAGAGGAGGTAGTCCTGTGTCAGGGGGTCTTAGTTCACCCAGAGCCGCAGTGGTTGCATCTGACCGCGTGGCTCTTGAAAGGGGATTACTGAGGGGGAGGAAGTTGTCATCAGGGGTCATAGCTACCTTGGAGGCAGCTAGGAGACCGTCCACAATTAGAATCTATAACGCCACCTGGTCGGCATTCGCGAAGTGGTGTAGCCCCAGGGGGGTGGATCCAGCTAGGGCCACGGTTCCGGACGTTTTAGAGTTTCTCCAAAAAGGATTACAGGACGGGTTGTCCCATAATACACTTAGGAGACAGGTAGCGGCCCTTTCTACTATATTGGGAGGAGAGGGCTCAGCTACCCTCTCTCATTCCCCTCTGGTGAAGAGGTTTCTTAAAGGGGCGGCCAACATCCGCCCACCTCCCGTTCATAGGTTCCCTACCTGGGATCTTACCCTCGTCCTGAAGGCACTGATGGGTTCTCCCTTTGAGCCGCTCAGATCGGTTCACATGCGTCTCCTCTCGTTGAAGGTTGTATTTTTAGTGGCCATTACATCGGCCAGGCGTATTTCTGAATTGGGGGCCCTTTCGGTACGAAGTGACCTTTGTACGATTCACCAGGACAGGGTGGTTTTGCGCCTGGATCCTTCGTTCATCCCGAAGGTTAACACCCTGTTTCATAGGGCCCAGGAAATTGTCCTCCCGAATTTCTGTCCCAATCCAACAAGGGAGAGAGAACAGGCGTGGCATCGGTTGGATGTACGCAGGGCCCTCCGTATTTATTTAAAACGGACGGAGGGCATTCGTAGGTCCGAGGCATTGTTTGTCTCGTTTCACCCGAGCTCCTTAGGTAAAAAGGTCTCGTCTTCAACTATTGGGAGGTGGATCAGGTTGGCCATTGTCGAGGCCTCGGGTAAGTCCCCCCCTTCGGGGATCACGGCTCATTCCACTCGCAGTGCGGCCTCCTCAGCGGCCTGGGCCACAAGGGCACCTTTTGAGGACATCTGTCGCGCGGCCACCTGGGCTTCCCCTACTCCTTTCATAAAACACTACCGCCTGGACTCTTATGCCTCGGCTGAGGCGTCCTTTGGGCGGAGGGTTCTCCAGCGGGTGGTGGCCGATCCTCCACCTGGGACCCAGTCTCCCCTCCCTGGGACGTAGCGTGGGTATGTCCCTTCAGTGACCCCTCCCTCCACTCTACTGGAAAAAGAACGTTGGTCTTACCTGAACGTTTTTTTCGGGAGAGTGGAGGGAGGGGTCACTTTCCCGCCCTAGACAGATAGACAGGGTCCGGGAGGGGTAGGATCGGGTGGCCCTGGGCGGCTTTCCCTTGTCTTCTTACATCATGCAGACGCTGACCTTGACATCGCGGAAACTGGGAGCCAACGGGAGAAGCCGAAGGCTAAGAAGTTTTCTCTCAGTCAAATGGACCAATCAGGCTGTAATAACCCTTCAGTGACCCCTCCCTCCACTCTCCCGAAAAAAACGTTCAGGTAAGACCAACGTTCTTTCTCACAATGAAGAGATGCACCAGGTTAGGGCCTCCAGGGATTTGTCAGTTGTTAAGTGAATTTCGTGATTAATTGAATCTGGCTTCCTCCATTGACTTTTTCAGACATCGGCTGGGAAGTTTGCAAATGATTATGACCCCAGAATGCTGCATCCATTGTAAATACATGCTAGTTGCCACATTACTCTGGGGATTATGTAGTAAATATGAGGATCAATTGTAAGTCACTTTTTCAGTGACGCAACTTCAAATGAATGGTTGTTAGTCCAGAACTACTTGTATATTCAGATAGAAGCCGCCTGGTTACATACCTGCATAGCTTCTGTTCAGACCAGTATTAAAAATTGAGCAGAAAAACTGTAAAAGGAAAGATGTTTTGCAAAAGTATTTTTTTCCAGGCAGAAATAAATTTGTCATCAATAGTCAGATGAACCAATGATTCACCCCAAAAGGATAACTTCAGCCAATTCTTTAGATAACAGTTTTTTATTTTGAATGTTTCAAAGGAAAATTTTAATTGTACCAAAAGATCATCCTTTGGGGCAGAGCTAGAGATTTGCAATAGAATTCTGCTGTTTCAAGGCCTCCAACTATTTTTATGGTATTATTTTTGCTAGTCTCAAAAGAGTATAGTCCCTGTGTTCTGAAGATGTAATGTTTTACCTTCAGGGTTGATGGAAGAAATATTCAACAGCATTCATTATGTGGAATGCTGTTGTTATATGTTCTGATCCTGTTAGTATGTCAGCAGCACATGCCTTGTTCCATTGTCCGCTTTGTGGTATGTCGTCGTGTGCTGAGATTCCGGTTTTTCTCCTATATGAATTGATCTGAAAATGGAATTTGCTTGCTTCTTATTTGCAAATTTCTCAGCAGAAATATCCAAAAATGTGCTGATGTTTGTTCAATCATTATTGTCATCAGAGGTTTTGAGCTACTGTACATGAGGCATTTTCCAAAAGAGCTCTGTCATTAGTGGTGGCCTTAGCCCATAGGAATTAAGTAATTCATTTGTCTTTCTATTTGTTTTAACATATTATCATAATGTTCTATTTTTCATTTGGGCTTCAACTGTAAATTAGTTAGTGATAATATGATTGGCAGGAAACCATCACCAACATTGGAATTTGGACTCATTTTTATTTTCAATTGCCAATACCCACTCCTCAGTTCTCACAAAAAAGTAATTAGGATGCAAGCGTACACAACAGATACAAGTGTATACTTTATAGGAGCATGCTCAGAACTTTTTAGTTCCAATGCTAAAATGGGATGGATGCCTGTATCCTGTTGTAGATCAACACTCTTAGCATCCAGTTTATAAACGCCCTCCAGTTTTGAATAATCTTCATTTGTCTTACAAATATTTGAAACTGTTTGCTATTGCAGAGGTACAGCATTGCCATGAGTCTTTACCAGTGGTGGGTTCCTAACCAGTTTACTACCGGTTTGCTGAGGGTGTTTGGCGCATGCGCTGCTCGCTTCGCTCCTTCCCAATCTTCTCGTAGTTCCCTTGTATTCCAGGAGCTCTGAAAGATTTGGTTCTGAGATACACCTGCCAGCTTCTTCTAAACCCTGAGATGTAATCCATCTGGTCCTGGCAATTTGTACTTGTCAGAATGGATGGGTGTTTTCTTACCATATTCTTGCCTATTTTGACTTGCATTCTTACTCCATCTTCTACAGTGATGCTTTTGATAGGCTGGATTATTATTTTCTTCCTTTTGTGTGAAGACAGATTAATTAGATTAATGCTAAATTAAGCCCATTGTTGCTCTGCAATTAGGCCCTAGTGAAACGTTTATATACAATCAGTGTGACATATCTGTTAATGAAAAGTAGCCATCTGACCCAATATTTTGGCCTGTATAAATGATTTCCAAATGGCTAGTATTATGGATAGTATCTGCCCTTAGTTTGAATACAGTGATACAAGGTAGAATACCTTCCTTACTGTATCCTACTTACCCATTAAAGGAACTAAACACCTGGACTAATAATTTAAGCTTCAGGGAGAGTTTGTAAAGACCAGAAAACATAAAATTAATGACATTAAAATATTCTATTGTTTTAGAAGTCAAATAATATATATGCTTCCTTGGAAGGGAGTTTATATAAATATACCTTTTAATTAAAAATAATTTGCTCTGTGAAGTGTTATATTGTTTTATATAAGCAGTGAAGTTTTATTTAAGAAAACAAATAAGAAATGGGTAGACAACATGTGACCTTCAAGAGATTTTTTTGCAGTCCTCAATTTTTGTGCCTTTCTTTACAGCAAGTAAAATAATTGCATTGGACCCTAAAGGTTTGACATTTAGAAACAACAACTACTCCAATCCATCCTTTTGAATGGCATTTCATCATTATTACCATCCACAGTTCTTATCTTCTGGAAATATTTATTTAGAAAGAAAATGGCTTCTAGCTGGAAATTGGCTAAGTCCCTGTGATTCACACATGGGTTATGCAATTACACCAAGCCCATTCAGAACTTCTTGTTTGGCTGCCCTGTAGTATAAGCCATACAACTAAACAGCTCTTACTAAACTATAACATAGATAGGTTTTTGTTAAGCGGTCACCATTATTCTTGTTTTCAAGCCAAATTTGGGAGCATGCTCTCCAAAAAACTATAATGCCATTATAACTACCTCGTCATCTAAGCTTCCTACTATATCTGGTGGTTCTTCATCTTTTGGGGAGAGTGATAAAAGATTTTTTTATCCGCAGGGAGTCTTCAAATTTCTGTTGTGTCATTATTGGCACAAGAGACATGCCTCACCTAGTTCCAACCAGGAGCATGATGCAGGCCTTGTTACCTCCAACAGACTCATTAGTCATTGTCTTGCTAATGAAACGGTAGTTTACTTATATTCTACAAGACAAATAACAAAGGTTTGGGCAGAAGCCAAGAGAACTTGGAGAGAGGCAGTTAATAAATTAAGAAGAGGGAAAAGAAAGGGAGAGAACAGTATGTAGACAATGGAAATTATTGGCTCCTGTAACAAAATGAACAATCAATAAAATATAATACAATAGCAGGTTGGAAGGGACTTTGGAGGTCTTCTAGTCCAACCCCTGCATAGGCAGGAAACCCTATACCGTTTCAGACAAATGGCTATCCAACATCTTCTTAAAGACTTCCAGTGTTGGAGCATTCACAACTTCTGGAGGCAAGTCTGAAAGCATTACATTCTGTCTAAACAGTCAAACAATTTGCATATTATCTTTTCATGAAATGCTATTGTTAATTTTTTATTGTTTATAAACAGCTGCTCTTTGGAGTAAATGAAAGACAACCTACTGCCCACCCCCACAATAAAATACCATGCTCTCAGGAAAAAAGTTAATAACGCAAAAGGGAACATGAGGTTAAGAATGGTTGCATCTTATTACTTTAGGATAGTAAATTTATCAATAATATTTATCTCCAAGCAAACTTATGCTACTTCTGACAAAACAATTATTTATTCAGTTCTTTGAAAAGGACAAATGTGCAGAAGAAGGCCTCAGGCAGCTGTGCTGGCTTCAAACTAGGTCTCTTATAACCAAGTCCTTCTGAAATGAAGAAGGCCTGACTGGGGCATGAATAGAGACCATCTCCAGGGTATAGGAACAGCCTTGACAGCATGTGCAAAAGGTGGCATGAAGAAGGCCCAAGCTGGTACAGCAGTGACATTTGATGGTGGTGGCAGGGGCAGCTGACGGCAGCTGTTAGACAGACATAAATGCAGGTAAGCCTGAATTTTGTTTATGCGATAGCAAGAATGATGTAAGAACCAGAACTTCAAGGACAATTCATAAGTCCCTTCATTCAATATCATACCATAATTTCAAACAATCACTGAACAAAATGGATGTTAAGCAAGGACTGCCTGCATTGTTTTTTCCTTCAGTCTTTTCTTTTGTAACTTAAATATTTCCATCCCTTTCCTCTGAGCTTAATTTCCAAATGCTTTATCGGGGAGATGGTTCTCTTCTAAATGCAGCTTCTCCATGTAACTTTTAAAATTCAGTGCCCAGTGCTGGGCTGGTACTTAAAGAGCAGTCTAATGTAGTGGAGAATACAATGGTCAGAATTTTGTCATTTACTGTGAATTACAGTTCCAGCATCAAAAGAATGATAGCTAACTACTTTTAAACATTCAGCCATCCAATAAACATTGAATGTTTTTCTATTGTTGTTGTTCTTGTTAAATTAATTCAGTATTTTAAGGAATAAAAAAACATATCTAACATTGCTTGGAACTTGAAGCCATTGGTTGGACAAAATAGGATACTGTTAATTCTCCTGTGTGCTGCTTAGAGAATCCAAGCGTGGGTTCAATTTCTGTCTATCTGCCTAGTAACATGTTTTTTTTTTAAGAGTTTTGGCCACGCCTCCTTAGTTTGACTGCTTTCAGTTTTTCAATTCAGTCAAGCCCATAAGGTGTGACTATATTCTCCCCTCAAATCAACTGAGCAGAAAAACAGAACTCTTCATCTTGTCTTCTCCAAGCAGCTCATTCCATCTGCTGTTTGGGTTTTTGGGAGGGCGTGTAGCTGCTTTGCAGCTGGCTGAGAGCCTCTCCTCCAATTTAACAGCTCCTCAACATTGGGGCCTGCTCTCACATCTTCAGCCCTCAGATCTGATGGAGGTATGAAGGTGGAAGACAAGAAGGCCTTGGCCTGGGCAATCAAGATGGCTACCTTGGCTTCATTTTTTAATAGGGCTACTTTCCTCTGGCTTTGCCAATCTCTAGTCAAAATTCCTCCTGAGGATATAGGCTCTGCCAAGATATAAACAAGCTGGCAGCGTTGACAGAGTATTTTCAGGAGGAATTTGCAGGATGAACCAGGATTGGGTATTGTCATGTCCAATTGGCCTTGAGACAGAGTTAAATTGAAGCCACGCCTCTGTGCTCCTTGCTTCTGGCCCCAGTTTCACTCTGTCTGGCCTAAGAGAGACTGTTGCTTTTGGCTCCTCCATATCCAAAATCCAATCCAGACCCATCCTGCTTCAAATTCCTCCCTACATTCTCTCACCTGCTCCCCTCTGTCTCCCTGAAGTCTTCCCTGGGTGTGGCCACCGGTAAGAGACCTGCATTTTTGTGAGGGGGCTGTTGTTGAGGCCGGACGCCATTATGGCAGTCAGTTTGGCCTCGTGTTATTGCCGCTTCGCTGGGGATGAGACAGAGGCTTTGGTGGAGCCTCACAGCCAATTTGTTTGCCTCAGGGGCATCTTTTACACCAGTGGCGGGCTCCAGCGAGCCCTGGAATTCATCTGGATCAGCGCGGGACGCTAGGAGAAGCGCGGAGAGCCGCGTGGCACTGCCAGCACCAGCAGCAGCCAGAAAAGCCTTGAAAGGGGCTGAAAAGGTCTACCTGCAGCTTCTTTAACCTCGTGGAGGCCATGAGTGCATTGGATTGACTTGTGAAACTGGGGCCAGAAGCAAGGAACACAGATGTGGCTTCAATTTAATTCTATCTCGAGGCCAATTGGACATGACAATACCCAATCCTGGCTCATCCTGCGACCCTCCTAAAACAACAGTTCAGGTAAGACCAACTGTTCTTCTGCGAACACCACTCTCAGTGCAGCCAAGTTCACGTCACGGGCCTTAGCAGTTAATATTACTTCAAGAAGGCACATGTAGCTCCGTCACTGGCAGGCGGACATGAGGTCGAAATAGCATTTCGCCTCTGCCCCCTTTAAAGGGGACAACTTATTCGATGAGGCCCTTGACCCAGTACTGGTTGAGACCAAGGATAAGAAGAAGGTCTTACCATTTAGTCAACAATGGCCAGACCACAAGGTCTCGTCCTATTCCCGCAGACAGCCCTTTTGACCCGCTGAATCTGGATTCCCTGCCCCCCCCCCCCCAGTTTCAGTGACCTTACTCCCAGGGAACAGACAGATATCAGGACAAAAGATCCTTTAGGGACAGGGCAGACAGCCTTTCCGTGGGGCTCGAACCACACTCTTCTGAAGAGCCAAGTGACTCCCACCCCAATCTTCCCATTGGTGGTCGTTTACAAGCTTTCCGCCCTATGGCAGACAGCCTTTCCATGGGGCTCGAACCACACCCTTCTGAAGAGCCAAGTGACTCCCATCCCAATCTTCCCATTGATGGTCGTTTACAAGCTTTCCTCAGTCAGTGGGAAGACACCACCACGCATGCTTGGGTGCTACAGAAAGTGAGAATTTCTGTCCCCCCCCCCCCCCCACGTCATTTTCTGAGCTGTCCCACGCCCAGAGATCCTACCAAGAGGGAGCGCACGGAGACTGAGATCCACCACCTATTGGACACCAGGGTGAATGAACAAGTCCCAACAGGTCAGGAAGATCTAGGATTTTATTTGATACTCTTCCTTGTGCCAAAGAGCTCCGGGGGGTGGGGGTGGCTGGAGAGCCATCTTAGACCTCAAGCGACTCAACACCCATATAGTGTAGAAACACTTCAAAATGCAGTCTCTACAAGCTATCTTGGGTTGCATTCAGGAGGGAGATTTCCTAACATCTATAGATCTCAAGGAGGCCTACCTGCATGTCCCCATACGCCCATCCCACAGAAGGTTCCTGAGGTTTCACTATACAGGGTTCCACTTCCAGTACAGGGCCCTACCATTTGGCCTGTCATCGGCCCCCAGGACCTTCACCAAGCTACTGGCAGCAGCAGTCGCAGCACACCTCAGGTGTCGGCCGGTGCACATGCAATGTTACCTGGGTGACATCCTCATCCAGTTGTCCACCCTGCAGGTGCAGTGGGATCTCGCACCATCTTGCAGAAGCATGGATTCTCTGTGAACATGGAGAAGAGTTATCTGGTCTCCAGCACCTGACTTCTACGCTTGGGGGCAATAATCGACACAATGTCTTGGACAGTATTGCTGTCCCAGGACCGGCAATCCAGCATACGGGTGATGTGGCCATTATCTGATCTCAGCAACAGATGCTGCTGATATTTCTCTCCCACTTGTTGGGAAAGATGATCTCCTGTATATCAGTCATCCCATGGGCAAGGGTAGCTCCTGTTGCCAAGTCAAAGATCCAGCAGAAGCAACTCCAACATCAAGGTATGAGTACCCCTGAGAGTACGTTGGTCGCTCCTCTGGTGGACTTCCCCTGCCATAGAGAGGGATTGCCTATTCAAGGAGCATAACCGCAACTTCAGATGCCAGTCTGTTCGGCTGGGGCCCGTATCTCCAGTCCCAGATATCACAAGGTCAACGGTCAGAGAAGAAGCTGGAGAACAGCATCAACTGGCTGGAGCTCATGGCCGCCCATTTGGCCCTTCATCGATTTCAGGACCCGGTAGCCAGCCAACATATTCTCCTGCTCACGGACAGCCTGGCCACCAAGGCCCACATGACCCACCAAGGGGCCACCCACTACAAATCCTTGATGCAGGAATCAGAGAAACTAGGGCTTTGGGCGGAGGCCCATCTTTTCTCCATTTGTGCGGAACATATTTCGGGAGCGACCAATACCCATGTGGACTGGCTGAGCAGAGCCACCGTGGACCAATCGCAATGGCGCCTGCATCTGGATCTCTTTCATCATCTATCCAAAAGATTCAGCCAGCCAAGAGTGGACCTGTTCACCCAACTGGGAAATGCCCATCTCCCGAGATTTTTCTCCAGGTTCTAGACACAGGGAGCAAAAGAATAGATGCTCTCTGCAGCCCTTGGCCTTTTGTATGCCTTCCCTCCCCTCGTCCCCATCCCAAAGGTAATCAGGAAGGCTCTCACCGAGACACCGGAAGTCCTTCTGGTTGCTCCCTACTGGCACAGGCATTCATGGTTTGCAGACTTGATCAGTCTATCTGTCTCCCGTCCATGGAGCATACCACAGAACAGGATCTCTCTCATCCAGGGGACACTGGTCCATCCCGAGCCTCAGTGGTTCCAGCTGACCATCTGGCACTTGTGAGCGATATCCTAAGAAGGTGCAACTTCTCCGGAGGTGTTATCCAGACTTGTGAGGCGAGACTCCATGAACTGTATTTACAACATCTTTCAAAACCTGGCAGCGTCCTGGACCACATTCTGCTGGTAGTGTTTCACCAATCTCATTGACCCTATTTCATCTTCGATTCCTCAGGTACTTGAATAATTGCAGCACGGACTCAACAAGGGGCTCGCCCCCAACACCTCCCGAGACAGGTGGCTGCTTTGCCCACCTGATCCTGAGAACTGACTCCAAGCAACCCCTTTTGCAACATCCCCGTTTTCTGCGGGGTGCGGCAAATCTGAGACCACCAGTGATTCATCGATATCCCACATGGGATCTTTCCATTGTTATACAAGCTCTCATCGATTCACCATTCGAACCTTTGAAAACATTTAAAGTTTTCTGACTTCTGACATTTAAAGTCGCCTTCCTTATGGCTGTCACCTCCACAAGGAGAATCTCCGAGCTGGCAGCTCTCTCCGTTTGGGAAAACCTGTGCATCATGCGACCGGACAGGGTCATCCTCAAACTAGACCCATCCTTCATTCCTAAAGTGAACTCCCGTTTTCACAAGTCACAGGAGGTCATATTACCAGATTTTTGTCCCAGCACCAACCACCCCACCAAAAAAGGCACAAATTGGACGTCAAAAGGGCAAAAGGGTTCGCCTGGTGCGCCAATTGCGCCCCCTATTGGACCGGGACGCCCTACGCACAGTCACCCATGCGCTGGTGACGTCTCGCCTGGACTACTGTAACGCTCTCTACATGGGGCTTCCCTTGAAATGCACTCGGAGACTGCAGTTGGTCCAGAATGCGGCCGCGCGGGTGATTATGGGGAGTACTAAGTACTCCCATGTGACACCTCTCCTGCGCGAGCTGCACTGGCTTCCTGTGGTCTATTGAGTGCGTTTCAAGGTCTTGATTACGATCTTTAAAGTGCTCCATGGCTCAGGACCTAGTTACCTGCGGGATCGTATTCTGCCCCATACATCCCTACGACCCATCCGCTCGCACAGAGAGGGACTTCTCCAGGTGCCGTCCACCAGACAGTGCCATGGGCGGCGCCTAGGAGCAGAGCCTTCTCTGTGGCGGGCCCAGCCCTGTGGAATGACCTTCCCCGGATATTAGGACCACTACTGACCTCCGCTCCTTCCGTGTTAAGCTCAAGACCCACCTTTTCCAAATAGCTGGCCTGGCTCAACCATAACTTCGTAACGCTCCTGATGGTTTTTTTAATTTAGTAATTTTATTTAAGGGGATTTTAACTTGTGTTTTTAATTGTCTTTCACTTATAAGTCAACTCTCCTCCATGCACATATGTATATGTCTCTGTTCTTTTTGTATATATGTTTGTCTTATGTGTATTTTTATCCATTTTGATTGTACGCCGCCCCCAGTCCTTCGGGAGAGGGTTGCGGCTAATCAAATAAAATTATTATTATTATTATTATTATTATTATTATTATTATTATTATTATTATTATTATTATTATTATTATTAATTCACTGTTACATTAAAAGGACGTCGTCCTTCTGACACAATCATTCTTTGTCTCCTTTCAGCCCACTTCCATGGGCAAGAAAGTGTCTCCTTTGTCTTTTTCTTTCACAAGTTTCTTGTATATTACCCAGTTATACCTTTGTTGGTTTTTAAAAATTCTATGCTAATAAATTGACTTAATATTTGGCTTACTGTAGCTGCTTACATAGAAGGAACATGGTGGTCAGAAAGGTTTGACAGTTCAAATCCCTAGTGTCGCATAACAGAGTGATCTCCCGTTTCTTGTCCTAGCTTCTGCCAACCTAGCAGTTTGAAAGCATGTAAAAAATGCAAGTAGAAAAATAGTAACCACCTTTGATGGGAAGGTAACAGCATTCCGTGTGCCTTTGGCATTTAGTCATGCTAGCCACATGACCACAGAGACGTATTCGGACAGTGCTGGATCTTCAGCTTTGAAATGGAAATGAGCATCGCCCCCTAGAATCAGGTACGACTAGCACATATGTACGAGGGGAACCTTTACTTTTTAGCTGCTTACATGAAAAGACGGATAAAGATTAAAAATTGTAAGCAAAGGAATACATTAGAAGAGAATATTTGTAGCTCAGGGTTGAATTTGTGGGTCCTTGATTCTCTCTGAACTAACCCTAATTCTAACCCTGTTGAAAATATGTTTAAGTATGTCCATGTATTGTGAAGTTGAGTTTTTTTCATCATGTCTCCCAATTGCTAGTTTGTTCATGGATGCACTTTGCTAATTTTCTCTCTCTTCTATATAGTGGCTGTTGAATGCTTACACTCTACTTTGTAGAAGATTCCTGGTTTTTTTTCTTCTTTTGGGGGTTGCTGGGTCTTTTCGTTTACTTGGGATGTTTTGGAGACTTTAGTTGGTTTGTGTGCTATGGTGATCCCATCCCATAGTCTGTTGGTGGTTTCTGAATACTTTTGATTAATGGTAGTGTTGTCCTTTTCACAGCTTGTGTTGGTTGTGCTGTGTTGGGTTCAGTGGTTAGGCATTTTTGGAGAAGTTGTATGGATATCCATTTTGGTGGAAAATGTTGTATAGATGCTCTTTTCCCTTTTTCTACTATTCAGGGTTACTGCAGTGTGTTTGTGCTCTCTAAATTGTGTTCTTACACAGCTTATCTTGTAGGAAGTTGGGTTGTTACCTTGCTAGTGGATCACATGGTTGGTGTGGATGATTTTATGATAAACTTGTGTTTCTAATTGTCACTACTGCCTCTGCTGTTGAGGACATCCAGGAAGGATTATCATATTAGCTGTTTTCTTTTACCCTAGTAAATTTTATTCCTTTGAAGTTGTTGATAGTTTCGTATCTGTTCTGTAGTTGGTCCTTTTTTATTATGACAAAAGTGTCATATACACACTTTGGATCTATACTTTGGGTTGTATGTAGATATTAAGAGTCTTGTCGATTCCAGGCATTGCATTATAGTCTCAATAACAAGAACACATGAATGCAATTGTCTTGATCCAATACAAATAGCAATAGCATTTAGACTTATAAACCTCTTCACAGTGCTTTACAGCCTTCTCTAAGTAGTTTACAGAGTCAGCAGATTGCCCCCAATAATCTAAGTCAATCTTGAGCCAGTCAGGATTGAACTCCTGGAAAGAACAATGAGTTAGCCTTTAGTACTGATTCTAACTACTGCGCCATCACGGTTCTTGAAATACAATTCAAGACTCATCCTTGATTTTCTTAGTTGGATGCCTTTTAAAGAGAATGACAGAGTTATTACTTTATCTTTCAGTGACTTCTGAAACTTTTGAACGTGTTTTGTTTTTCACTGAATTAAGTCTAAAATTATTATTTAGTGATTCAGTTCAAACCTGCAGTTTCCAGATTCTTAATAATTATGTTTCAAACTCTATAATTGTGTGCCATCCCAATAGTAATAGCATTTGAAGTACTTGGAAGAATACTAATTCTAATATATCAGAGCCTATTCAATCTCAATTTACCTATCTAGCGTGAAAGGTTCACACACACACACACACACACACACACACAATCCTCAGCTGGTATACCTTTTGAGGCCATACATAGACTGTGTGGTACTGCAGAATTTGAGAGTTACTGTTCTAAACTTTAATATTCTCACTATTCTTTTTTCAAAGATTTCATTATTTCCATCCAAGTGTACTGTACAACTTTTTAAATATTTCCAATGTTGCTGTTCTTCTTTTATATATATTTGTTACATAGTTCATTTCACATTCATTTTCTCTGTATGACCAAATAACCTCACAGTTGTATTCCTCATTCATTTTGTATTCAGTCCACATTCAGTCAGCACCTCAGTCATTTTTGATCCTCTCCTTTTTTATCACTCATATTTCTTAAGTTTCCCCTTCCCACTGCTTTCAACTATAGTTGGCTCCCTTGATCCCATTGTGGATTAAAATGTGCATTTGGTCTTGCTATGTCTACTTGGGAAGAAAGTTGTCTTCACATAATATTATTCATTTGTTTGCTTTAATGCACAGAAATGAAAAAAAAAGTGTTGTAATATATGTGAAAGACTCCATTTTAAACACAATATTGAACCTTGATCGTATAGTAATAGCGATCAGTCTTTCCATTGTTTCAATAGAGAGTCAGTTGAAGAGCAGAGTCAACAAAGATAAAACCATAAAGTTGGAAGTGAGCTTACACATCATCTAATCCAACCTCTGATCAGTACTGCATCTATTAGAGAAACTCTGGCAGATGACCATCCAGATGCTCTTTGAAGACTTCTAGGGAAGAACTCACCATATCATGTAAGCCTGTTATGGACTGACAACACATACAGTCTGGAATTTTCCTCTGATATGTAAACCTCTTCTTAAAAACATCCAGTGATCGAGCACCCGCAACTTCTGAAGACAAGCTGTTCCACTGATTAATTGTTTGAAATCGGGAAATTTCTCCTTATTTCTAGGTTGGCCCTCCTTGATTAGATTTCTGCCATTGCTTCTTGTTTTGCCTTCATGTGCTTTGGAGAATATGTTGATTGCCTCTTGTTCGTGGCAGCACCTTAGATATTGGAACACTGCTATCATGTCTCCCCTAGTTCTTCTTTTCATTAAACTAGACATACCAAAACATATGAAGAACGGTTGCAGGAACTGGGTATGTTTAGCTTAAGAGAAAGAAGGACTAGGGGAGACATGATAGCATTATTCCAATATCTCAGAGGTTGCCACAAAGAAGAGGGAGTCAAACTATTCTCCAAAGCACCTGAGGGTAGAACAAGAAGCAATGGGTGGAAACTAATCAAGGAGAGAAGCAATTTAGAACTGAGGAGGAATTTCCTGACAGTGAGAACAATTAATCAGTGGAACAGCTTGCCTCCAGAAGTTGTGAATGCCCCAACACTGGAAGTCTTTAAGAAGATGTTGGATAGCTATTTGTCTGAAACGGTATAGGGTTTCCTGCCTAGGCAGGGGGTTGGACTAGAAGACCTCCAAGGTCCCTTCCAACTCTACTATTGTATTGTATTGTATTATTGTAAGTTCCTGCAGCTGTTCTTCACATGTTTTAGTCTCCAGTCCCCTAATCACCTTTGTTGCTCTTCTTTGTTCTCTTTCTAGAATCACAACATCTTTTTTTATATTGTGGCAACAAAAACTGGGTGCAATATTCCAAGTGTGATCTTACTGAATTTTAAAAGTCATGCTAACTCTTCCTGTGATCTTGATTCTATCCCTCTGTTAATACACCCTAGGACTGTGTTAGATTTTTGGTTGCTGCAGCACACTGCTGACTCATATTTAAGAGATTACTAGGATTCCAAGATTCATTTCACAATTACTACTGCCATCTATTATCTACCGTGCATTCTGTTTTTCTTCCCTAAGGTAGATCCTTACTTTTATCACCACTGAATTTCAATTTGTTGGATAGGGTCATGTTCAAGTCTGTCAAGATCGTTCTGGATCTTGAATCTATCTTATGGGGGGTAGACTATTCCTACAGCTTGGTATTATCTGCAAATGTGCTACTGCAAGCTAGTAGTAATTTTTCAGCTAGTGCGTTAGCTTTCCCTCCCAATTTCATAATATCTGCAACCTTTATAAGTATCCTTTTATCCATCATTGATAAAAATATTCAATGGCATGGAGCCTAGACATAGTCAGTACCCAGTAGCAGCACACAAATCCCTCCAAGTGTATTTGGAAACTTTAATCAGCACTCTTTCAGTACAGTTGTTCTGTCAACTATGAGTCTTCATTATCATTGAAAGAGTGACATCCAGAGGAGGAGGAACTGAGAAAAATGGGACTTGCATACAAGGATTCAGAAGAATGAATTTTGATTAATTTGCCCAAGGGAATGTAGCGTGGATGTAATGACTACATATTCATTAGGAGAGACATGTGCAGGAATCATGGGAGCTTCTACAAAGAGCATTCTAGAGCATAACATGTAACTGTCAGCAAGCTATAACCTATTTCTATTTCCATGTGCATTCAAAACGCCTCATTTTACACCAGATGATTTCCAGTTCATACTTTCTGACCTCCACTTTTCTGTATTAGTTTCTCAAATACACATTATTCATTCATTTGTGATTTCAATTTAATCTCTTATATCTTAGGTCAGAATATTCCATCCTCTGTAGTCATCAGATGATCTCATAGACACTGACTTTGAGTGCCCAGCTTGGTCAGTTGGGACTTTTTCTCTTTGCCACAAAGCAATCAAAATTAGTTTTATCCCATGTCTGTTCAGGTCATTTCATACAAACTAGGATCTTTTAATTGGAGATTATTTTTAGCCAACAAAAAAATTGAAGGTAGACTATGGCAAACTTTAATCTTTTATTTCTCTAATTTCAAAACAGGAAAAAAAAAGGATTTTTAGACTTGAGCCTACCCCAATTTACTTGTCATCTCATTGACTTTTGACAACATTTTCCTTTAAAGTATATATTCTACTATATATTCTAACGAGTATGTAGTGGTTTTATTTTTTCTGTGGTGGTTTTTTCCTGCGGTGTGTTTTTATTTTTTTTCTGTGGTGGTTTTTTTTTTCTTATATTCCTGGACAATTTTCTCCTCTTAAGTCATCAACATTGTAGACAAATTAGAATAATGAAGAGTTTATATTTGAGTTTGAAAAACTTTAAATGAGTTATGTTCCTGTGGGATTACTTCTCCAAACAGAAATGGTGCCCTCATACACACCATTGAAAGTGCAAGGAGTTTGCTACTGTATTGTAATTCCAATTAAGAAGAATAAAATACTTGAGACAGGCAGAATTGGCTTTATTTGCTTTGTGGTTATTATTCAGATAGCAGCTGCTTTTAACAATCTTTTTAATATTTATCACCCAGAATTGCTAATGATTTGGGGGATCTAAATTATAAATACAACAATCAATCAATAAAGCTAGAAAAATGTTATTGTTTCCCTCCCTCAGCCTCAGAACTGAAAATTCCTTTCTCCTATGTTGGTGGAGACAGCATCCATGCATGGGTTATCCTCATGTGCCATCCAATAGAACTGAGTCTGCAAAGTTTAAGTCCCGCCTCTTCCTTTTTCATGAATAAGAGGGAGGTGTTCTAGTATTTTCCAGATTATTTCTTCCAAAACATTGTTGAAGCTTGAACAATCCTAAAATATCTGGTTAGGTGTAGATTATATATGGAAAACATTGAGAACTTACCTACTCTTGTAAAGCCTCCTTTCTACAGTCTAACATTTTGTTTAACCTAGAATTGCTTTACAGTTATTTTAAAATTTAAAATTACATTTATAATTATTTATTTAAAAAAACAATTATACAAGTACAATCTTAGGAAAATTTTCTTAATTAGTACCTTTGATAGTAATGATTGGAATTTTGAATAGCAAGTATTATCTGCCACCAGATATTTCTTGACTAAGTCTTTTAAATTTGCTTTGCAACAGGTCAGATCACTGCATAAATGAATTAAATCTTTCTGGAAGAAACAAGCTGTTGGTTTGGAATACATGATGCTAATGTTAAATTTGATTCATGTTGTATGTCACTTTCACAGGATTCCGATATAGATTTAGTCTCTCCAATAACTGATTTGTATGCTTTGTTTCAGAGGTCATTCACATTAATAATAGAAGCCTGGGACTGGGATAATGAAACAAAAGCTGGTGAGTATATTCTTAAAGAATTTGAACTCTCAGAGCTGACAGTTATGAGGAAATAGACATTTTGTAGGAAACATTTTGAATTTACAACTTGGCAGATAAAACAGAAAAAAATGTTTATATATTCCTTCTGTACACCAAATATTAAATTGGGGATATTAGTTAATATGAGGATTAAGAGACATAATCAGTCTAACCTGTATTTTGTATTCTCAGAGATATATACAGATAGATTCTGAAATATGCAAAAAGTATATGAAAAATATATACTCAACAGTAATTCTGGTAGTACTCTTCTGAGCTGTTTTAACTTCTGATATCACATCTGAATCATTATTCTATAGCAGTGATGGCAAACCTTTTTTGGCTGCCGTGCCAAAAGCGGAGGTAGCACATGGGGTTTGTGAACCAGCCACCCCCAGTGCGCGCGCATGCGTGTGGTCAGTGACACCTCCCTGCTTTTGCCACATTTTTTTGCCTTCCCCAGGCTCCAGAAACTTTCTAGGAGCTGGGGAGGCAGAGGGCAAAAAACAGACCTACGGGGAACCCGCAAGTTTGGGAAAGGTGATTTCCGGTTTGTCCTTAGAGCTGATTTTCAACCTCCGGAGCCTTCAGGGGGCTTCCCTAAAGGCTCTGGAGGTCAAAAATCGGCTCTACGGGGAACCTGGAAGTCATTTCCGGTTTGCTCATAGGGCCAGTTTTTGCCCTCCAAAGCCTTCAAAGAAGCCTCCTGAAGGCTCCAGAGGTCGAAAATCGGCTCTGAAAACCGGAAGTCATCCCTGAAGGCTCCAGGGAGTGAAAAACAGCCCTATGAGCAATCTGGAAGTGACTTTCAGTTTGTCCGTAGGTCTCCAGAAGGGCGAAAAATGGTCGAGAACAGAAGTCTATTCTCGAACTTCCTGTTTGCCTGTATGGCCGGTTTTTCGCGCTTTGGAGGCTTCGGGGAAGCCTTCGGAGGACGAAAAACGGCCTCAAAAGAACATGATTGCTGGCTAGCTGACAGGGCAACACCTCTCATGCCCTGACAAATGGCTCCGCCATAGGTTCACCATCACAGCTCTATAGTAATAGAGTTATTATAATATTTGACCTTCTTTATCTTTTATATATATTTATAAAGGCACCTGTAAGCTTCCATATACTGTTCATAGTATTTTTGGGTAATGATTTCGTTTAGTATCTTAGATATTTAAAGACAGAAATATGCTAACTTGTCTTTGAATAAAAAAATCTAAATACATTTCTTCCCAGGAAATAAAAAATATAATAGCTGACATCAGGGATCTCAAACTCAAAAGAATAGTACAATACGCCAAATAAATCTCTGGAAGCTTTGAGGTAACTTGAAGGAGCATTGAGGAAACTTGAGGAAATATTTCATAATGTAGTAGAGATCTTTTTTCACAAGATTCCCCCTCCCCCAGGCCTTTACATTGCTAATTTCTGTATATGAAGCAATGGGAATTCAATGCAAGTACTGAACTCTATAGTATTTTGTTTTAAACCCCAACATAAATTGTACAATCTTCCCAATTTATTGAAAAATATGGGATGAAAGGCAAAACACTAGTGCGATGAGAAGATTGAACCACACTTTTACCCTTCTGTATTGAAGGGTATGCAGGAATCTTGTACTGTATTTCATTTGCCACTGGTTACTTCTTTATTTATTTGTTTTTCGTGTGTGACCTTTTTCTTTTCTGAAAATAGGAATCCCTTTCTAACCAGCAGCAGCTTCCCTGCACCCTTAACAACATGATTTCCTTCATTCTTAAGAATGATTTGCTTTCTAAAACAAGTAGAAACCTTGAAAGGCTTTACTGTACATTCTTAAATGGATGTGCTAATTAACATTTTCTGGACTTCTGGCCACATTTTGTCATTTTGCAACTATATTGCTCTCCTTTGCTAACATACTCTATATTAAAATGTTTATTTAAATTCTTCATCTTTGCATTTTTAGATGAAAAATTATTAATTGACAGAGTATCATCTGCTGGTATGATCAACCCAGAGGATAGATGGACAACACTACAGTTGAATGGCCATGTTGCTCATTTTGAAGCACAAATAAGAGTGAAGTGTGATGAAAACTATTATGGACCACAGTGCAATAAATTTTGTGGCCCGCGTGATGACTTTGTGGGCCATTACACATGTGACCAAAATGGAAATAAGGCTTGTATGGAAGGCTGGATAGGTGATGAATGTAAACAAGGTACTGTATTTCTCATGTTTATTATGCAACAGTTATATTGGAATTGTGATGTGTTTTTATGGCAAAGAGGAGAATTTTGACTACTCCCCAAGCCTATTTTTGTAGTTATTAAATACACTTGTAATACTAACTATCCATTTTAAGTGGCACTATTTACTTTCTTTTATTTATACACACATGTATGTTACCCCCCCCCCCCCCATCCCAGAGTAGATGTATTAAGCCTTTGGCATTCATAACTGATAACAAAGTTCATATAATCAAGCCATCTACTGCAGCATTTGAAGATCAACATAAATAAATAGTTGTTCTTCTCCAGCATAGAATATCAGTGCACTATTATTAACCCAGTACTTTATGTTAGTGCCATATCTGAATTAGGCAGGACCTTTAATCCATATGTTGTCTATTCCAATTAACGCGTGGCTCTTAAGTTTTGGAGTCCTTTCTAAATAGAAAACTAAATCGGTCACCACGATGTAGAAAAGATGTGGAGACTCTAGAAAGAGTGCAGAGAAGAACAACAAAGATGATTAGGGGACTGGAGACTAAAACATATGAAGAAGAGTTGCAGGAACTGGGTATGTCTAGTTTAATGAAAAGAAGGAGTAGGGGAGACATTATAGTAGTGTTCCAATATCTCAGGGGTTGCCACAAAGAAGAGGGAGTCAAACTATTCTCCAAGGCACCTGAGGGTAGAACAATGGGTGGAAACTAATCAAGGAGAGAAGCAACTTAGAACTGGGGAGAAATTTCCTGACAGAACAATTAATCAGTGGAACAGCTTGCCTCCAGAATTGTGAATGCCCAACACTGGAAGTCTTTAAGAAGATGTTGGATAGCCATTTGTCTGAAACAGTATAGGGTTTCCTACCTAGGCAGGGGGTTGGACTAGAAGACCTCCAAGGTCCCTTCCAACTCTGCTATTGTAAAAAAGACAGGAGCTGAACTTTATAACTTCTGCAAGCAAAATAATGTCCATCATTGAATTATGCCGCCTCTAAAATAGCTAATATGATTTTGTTTATTAGCAATACTGTATTGAAACAGCAAGTCTTTAAAAAGCACATGAATCACAAAATGTTTTAACCATAGAAGCTCTTGAACCAACTTCAGTGAAGCTCATTATTTATTAAAATGTTTTTTATTCTACATTTCTTTTGAAATATTCAAGAATATACATTGTTTACCATAATCGGCAAGCTATAATGACCACTATTCACAGAACTTATATTTCTGTGGTTTACCTGTGATTTGCTTTCTTATCCAGATAAACTCAAGTATTACCCGTCTTTCAAGTATATTAAGAAATTAGACTATTCTAGAAACTGCTTTTGAAAATAGTGAGCTTGTGTTTTGAAAGCTGACCATAGTGCAATTGTTTTATTTGTCTATAGTGCACAGTTAAAACACTATGAAGATATTGAATACCCATTTGTCTGCAACGGTATAGGATCTCCTGCTTGACGGGAGGTTGGACTAGAAGACCTCCAAGGTCTCTTCCAACTGTGTTATTCTATTTTGTTCTGTTCGTCATTTTAGAGAACTTAATCTGCATCCATTCCAAAATTAGAATGTTGGCAGAGCATCTGAGATATTATATTTATATCTTGTAAGAATAGCCTTTGGACAGGATACTTTTATAATGCTTTATGTTTCCTCTTTGTATCTTTTTGTGTTTCCTGAAATAGATATTTTTAGACAGGAAAAATCACAAAAAAACTATTTGGTTTTTTGTATACAGGAGGTTATGGATGTGATCATTGTGATTGATAGTTTTAGCTAAAACTTCCACTTTTTCTTAAAACTATCCTTCGAGGGGGGGGGATCAGTGCATAAAATGGTAGTATCATTTAATTACAGTAATCACTTTTTCTAAAGAGTTAGTTCTAACTGATGATTAATTCTTTCTTTTCATAGCTGTATGTAAGCAAGGATGTAATTTAATCCGTGGAGGATGCAGTGTACCTGGGGAGTGCAAGTAAGCTTGCTTATTTACTTACTTACTCTGAGTGGCATAGAACTCCCCAATATGTAATTCAGATTCAAATCATGCAATGTTAAAAAATAACTAGAAACATTCCTATGGAATCAGGAATAAAAACATTAACAATTTTGAAGAATCCAATCTCATGACTGAAAGACAATTATAGCAAACCAGCTTCCCTGGCTTGATAGAACAACCAAAGTTTTCACCAGTTTCCTACAAACCAGAGGGGAGGGGCAAATTACACAATTGGGCAGAAGGTGCTGCTTCATAGGAGTGGGATGGCAACTTAAAAGGAGTACTTCTTTTGCTCTTAAGATAACAATTTCTAATTGAGGGAAATACAACAAGCCTACCCAACTTGATCTTAACAGGCAGGGCAAAGGTGGTCCCTTAGACATGCAAACCCTGTAGATATCTTTAAGGATATATCTAAGGACTTTGCAGCCATTCTGCGAATTGCATCTGGAAGCTAACTATCAACAGGTACAGTTCTTAGACTAGAATTCTTATGTGGATATTTTGAGATGAACCTATTACTAACTGAGTGGCTTCATTTTAGTTCAGCTGTAACTTCCACATTCTTTGGAAGTTTAGCCCCATGTCAAGTGCATTACAACAGCCAAATCAATAGGTAACAGGCTTACAGTGAACAATGATGGTTGTTCCAACAGAATTTACTATGCATATAAGATGGAGCTTGCAAATACCCTCTTGACCTGCTCTCCCTAAACTGCAAACCAGCACTTCCTGAGACAGTAGAACTCTGCTTAGAGTTAATAATGGAACCTCATGGAAAACATCTTCCTTGGATTGAGTCTCTACCTGATCCCATCCAGACCCAGACAACCTCCCAGTGCCTGAGCAATATTTCAAAAGCATCAACTACTCAATGAGGGGTCAAAATACAACATTAAATATCATCTGTCTACCGATGTAATGTTACCCCATGCTACTGGAGAATCTCACTAATGTCATTTAGATGCTGAATTAAAAGTGGGAGAGCATCAAGCCCTGCAGGACTCTCCATTAAGAAGTCTACAATTTAATCTCCTTCACCAGCCCCAACCCAGAATTGTGACTTCAGGAAGGGGGAGAAATATTATAATTCAGTTGGCCATTGTAACCTTTGAAGATGGTTCAGAAGGCTATTGCGTTCTATGGCACTGAAAACTACTTCCTCCAAGATTCTCCATAATTGCAGATCAGGGGTTTTTTCCCCATAATTTTCTCCCAATGGGAGGGTTGGAGATTACAATTGTCCAGCATATCTTGATCAAATGGTAGATTCTGGGGAGAGGACTCACTATCACCTCTTTCAAAAAGGGGGAATACTACTCTCGGTATGAAGTTTATGCCGATATGTATTAGATTATAGAACACTTCCTAGATTTCTGCAGGAACCATGTAAATGTATAAAGAACTATTTTTTTGGATTCCACATCATGTAGATTATAAAGATAGTTCATATTGCACTATATATATATATCTCAAGAGAGAGAAGATTCATTTCTTGTTCATTCTCAATTCAGTTTTCATTCAAGGACCTCACATTTATTTGACAAGCTAGATAAAAAGCAGTTGACAAAAGCTTTTAGTTTTTTAATCACCTTATAATATCAAGTAGCAAAGCTATTGAGTTAAAAATAAAAATATGCAAGAAAAGATAGCTTATGCTAGTGATTCCTCTGAAGTAGGTTTGTAACTCGAGATGCAAACAAAAAAGATCAAAATATTGAGATTACTTGGAAATATTTAGTTTTTAGCTCTAGGTGTATTAATTTGCTTGCTTTATATATGTAAATGAAACACTGCACTTGAATACAAGAGTGAGAACAAAGTTGCTCATAAGTTCTCACCAGTAGTGATGTAGGGTTTCCTGCCTAAGCAGGGGATTCGACTAGAAGACCTCCAAGGTCCCTTCCAACTCTGTTATTCCTATTCTGTTCTATTCGTTTTCTCCGTTGCTCTAAGTTTTATTTCATTTTATTTTATCTGAAGACTGCCCTAAATGCTCTATTTGAGCAAACAGATGGTATGTAACACTATTTGAATTTGTATAATTGGCAACAATGTCTATATTTGAAAATATAAAAATATGTGCCCAGTTTATTGCTATTGCTTGCAATACAATTTTGAAAAGTATCATCATTTGAAAAATAGAAACAATCTCTAAAATTCAGAGATTTGTCTAGCAATTGAGCATCTTCCCCACAAAATTACTAAATGCCCATAAAAATGCATATAAACAATGGTTTGGCAGTTGAGTTAGATAACAGAAGGAGATCCAGTTTCCTTAGCTATGGAGACTCACTAAGTTACTTTGGGCCAATCCTTTTTTCTCAATCCAACCTACCTCACAAGATTATTACTTAGGAGGAAAATAAGTGAATTGTATATACTGCTTTGGAACAAAATGAACAGAATGTAAATCAAACTTATATGGACAGGTAGATCATTTGAATGTCAGTAAAAACACAGTAAGTGTGCTTCTAGTGCTTAAAAATACTGTTTCCTGGTTAATCTAAATGCCTCCAGTCTGATATAAAATAATGTATTCTTATTATCAGCTATATATTACTTTCACTGTGTATATAGCTTTGGAACCAATACTATAAAAATGATACAAATTAGTTAATAATTTATAGTTTTATATATTTTATTGGTGGTGTTTCCTATAGTTTTATATTTTCTAACATTGTAAGCCACCCAGAGATAACGTGTAGTAAGATAGGCAGCCAGCAAATTTAATAAATAAATAATATAATTGACAGTGGACATCATGAATATCTTACCTGTGGGAGGACTTTCAAAGATCAGAAATTGAGAGGGAAATAAGTTGCATTCAGCATTGAAAATGTTTTAGGGCAATCTCTTAGCCGCAGATTAAAACAATGGAACATTCACAAGTATTTTAAAATAATCAAGATGATAAAGTATAGATGGTTTTAAAAAAATAATTTGTACTTAGTACTCGAAGGAAACCTAAACATTGGTAAGCAAAAGTTAGCTTCTGATGAATGCTGAAATTATAAATCAGGCAGGCTGTCAGCAACCCAGAATATTTTTAATTTATATAAGAAGGGCCATTGATACAAAAAAAAACACCCCTTTGTAGTTTTATAACTTCTCACTGACATATGTCATTATGTCAGGTATAGTAAGAGATATGCCTGTTTTTAAGATTATGGCAATCCATGGTGGCTGGATGCTTCGTTGTTGTTAAAGACTGCTTATAGAAAACGATTGAATGCAAATTTGCAGCTTAAAATTGTATGAGCATTGTAGCTAATCAATATATTGCTAACGTTTAATATGCTTTTATGTCTAGGTGTAATTATGGTTGGCAGGGGCAATTCTGCGATGAGTGTGTCCCCTACCCAGGCTGTGCTCATGGGAGTTGCAACATCCCATGGGAATGCAAATGTGAAACCAACTGGGGCGGCCTGCTCTGCAACAAAGGTATTGCACTTCTATTTGTAATAAATATTTTAAAACTTCAAGATTAACAAAAATCTAGTAGCACTTGTTTATGTAAAGATGTTTACTTAAGAGCATTCAGCAGAATATTGTTTGTGTCAGGTAACTTTCCTGTAACATGTAGTTCTGTAGCTTGATGGATTTTTCTATATTTGCCAACATAAATGTCACAAAAATAATAGTATATGCAATCTCTTACATGAAAACAGATGCATTAAAGAAAATATAGATATGGATATATGTATGTTAGAGCTACAAAAGTATTTTAACATTATATTTGAAAAGACTGTATGAAATTTTGTATCTTATTTATTATTTTAATTCTTCCTTTCTGTCTAGATTTAAACTATTGTGGAAATCATCATCCATGTGTGAATGGTGGAACCTGCATGAATACAGAACCAGATGAATATAGCTGTGCTTGCCAAGATGGTTACTCAGGAAAGAACTGTGAAATTGGTACATAAAGTTAATAATACATTTTCTACTCCAGAAATTTTATTAATTAGTGACAGTCTTGGAAAAATGTGGAATGTATGACTTATTCCTTTTCCCTGTCTGCATTAGGAATAAATGAATTTCTGTTCTCTTCATTGTCTTTTATCAAAAGATCTATGCTTCAAAAATTTATAGATAACAGCTTATACTTGCAAGCTAAAATTAGCTTTTTACAAATGACATTTATGTCTTAGATAATCCTGCAAACTGTACAAAATAATGATGGGAAATACACTAAAGCTATAATAGAGAAATGTTGGAAAATATCTTCATCTTAACAATATATACATTATGAAAACAATAGGAAAATAATTATTGTTTATTATTAAACGTCTATGCCATCCATCTCGCCAAGGCAATTCTAGGCAGCTTACAGTTGTATAATTAAAATCCTATATAAAACCTTAAAACAATACAAACCACACATATAATTCAGTTGAAATTCAATTAACCAAGATCAGAAGAAGGGAGCAAAGTACGTGGAGGGGGAGTAGTAGAGGGTCTGTCTAATCAATTAACCACTTCCAAGATGCCACATTGGGGCTCCAGGCCAGCTGACAGAGCCAGGTCTTCATGCTCTTTCAGAAGGCCAGAAGATAAAGATCTCACCTTGGGAGGGGCAGGATGTCTTTTATCAAAGACAGGAACCATGGCAGAAAAGGTTCTTATCCTGAACCTCACCAGCCAAAATTTCTTTACTAATGGGGTCTGCAGCATACCTTTTCTGCTAGTGCGGGTGGGCTGGGCTAATCCCAATGGAATGATGCAGTTTCTCAGATATCCTGGAGCTGTGCCAGAAAGGCTTTAAAAGTGATAACCAACACCTTGAATTGGATCCGGAAGCAAACTGGCGATCTACAAAATATTCATGAACATACACAAAATTTTTAAGCAGTTCTGTTGACTATGTCAATGATTAAGAAAAAAGAGAGGTAGAAAAACAAGAAACGAGAGAGAAAATGAAATTGGCAGATATGGGATCACACTAAACCAGGGGTGTCAAACTGGTGACCCACAGGCCAGATGTGTCACGCACAAGCCATGCCCACCCTAGCTCCACGAATGGGAAACCTCATGAAACGTCACGTGATGGCAATGTGATGCAGCGAGTTTAACACTTGTGTCCTAAATGTATACAATTTAATGGTGACTTTTCTTATAGAAAAACTATAAATAGGGTTTCAGCCTGGATTTAAAAGCTATTATTTTTTTCCTTTTAGCTGAGCATGCTTGTGTTTCAAATCCTTGTGCTAATGGCGGAATTTGCCATGAAATTTCATCCGGGTTTAAATGTCAGTGTCCTAAAGGATGGAGTGGACCAACATGTGCAATTGGTAGGTACTGACTAAGTTATATTTGTACCTTGCTGATGAAAAACTCATTTTGGTGTTCAAAAATTTCTTGCAACTCAATTGCCATTCCCTTAGAGATATCTTGAAGGAAGTGCCTGTTTCTGCAATTCACACAACTCACCCCTTTGTCATCCTTATCCATATCATTTTCTTTTTGATTTTTATAATTAAAACTAACTAAAATTCCACCCAGAAATATGTCTTAAAATTATTATGGTATGTGGCTATAATACAGTGCTTAAGAATGTTAGCAAGAGAGAAAGAATGAGAGATAAGTCATTTTAGGATTGACAGGAAGGATCCTCATCAGTTATTTACTAGAAAATACTGTAATTCTCAACCTGTAGCCTTTTTCTGAATTAGTTAATTTCTTTTCCCAATGGCAGTATGAAGTTGCATTATACAGTCCTTCACAAAATTCTAAATATGCCCATAAATTTAAAACGTTTGGATGCAACTTCTTTTTTTAAGAAAAATGTGTGTAATAAAATAGTTTGTCAGAAAATGAGTAGCAATGATGAAGGGGAGAACCACAATAGATGAGACAAAGATGCAAAATGTGTGGAACTCCTCACATGGATGAACAGGCCAGTATTTTTCCTTTTCTTATTTGATTGAGATTTTTTTTAAACTATGTTAACCCTGTTTTAGGATTTGAACATCTTTATTTTTATTTTACTTTATTGCCAGTTTTGACAATTGTAGACAGTTCTGGAATGACATGTCGAATTAAATTAGTATCTTTCTTTGCTTGAAAGATACTTTATAATTCTAAAGCTATCTCAAACAACTGTTTCCCTCCCCAGATATTGATGAATGTGTATCTAACCCTTGTGCTAGTGGTGGTACTTGTGTCGATCGCATTAATGGGTTTGAATGTATATGTCCACAGCAGTGGATTGGGGCAACCTGCCATCTTGGTAAGTCTTAACATTTAAAAGTATCTCACATTATTACTTCAAAAAGATTTTAAAAGATTTTTTACAGTCATCTTTGCTGAATTATTATTTAGCTACTGCTCATATCACTTTGTGAAACCGGTTGTAAAATGTTACTATCTTTTGAATGCAGGAGTCATATATTATACTATATTTAATCAAAATCCATCTCTAGCATTCTTGCCTGCTATAGGGAGGCAAAATAACAGTGGCAAAATAACAATGGCTAGATTAGGCGTGTGTAAATGTTTAAGCTACTGTGTTTCACTGCAGAAAGGTTTTTGTTCCTGCTTCCTGGCCATTCAGTTTTCCTTATTGCTTCATTTGCTTGACTCATTTCATGATTGTGGTATGTGCATGCTGCAGGATTAATCAGAAACATGGAGCTTTCTGTACAGATGTTTGGGCAGATTCTTTTTGAATGCATAGGTCAGGCTAGAGTTAAGAAAAGAACCCTACAATTTTTGTTTTGCCAGGGAAATAGGCTATGGCATTAGAGGAGAATCAGGTCAGTGAGAGCACTGATCTTTATGCCTCAGATATTATAATCAATTTTCTGTTGAGCTAGCAATTGAATAGTTGTATAAGAGGTAGAATAGAGGCGGATATCTAACCTTTCTTTTAAAAAGCTGGATAGCCATACATTATCCCCTGTGTCCACATTTGTTGGCTCTTCTGCATATAACCCACAATTAAGTTGTTAGTTGAAAAATTCCTAATGCAGCTGCCAGAAGGGTGATGTGGTATGTGGTGTGGTTTGGTTTGGTTTGATTTGGTTTGGTTTGGTATTTGAAAAGATTGGAAGTAACCTGTTCAGATAATTTTTATTACAGCTATTTTCCTGGATTGTATTTAAACAGTCACTGAGGCTTTCCTAGGGCAAAGAATGCAGCATGCATATTGCAAATATCAGCAAACAGTATCAAAGTAGCGAAAGAAATTTAGCTGATATTTGGAAAGCATGGAAGCTTTGCTTTGGTGCAAGGGCAGTCTCTTTCTGGGTTTGTTCTTCACTCTCTGCTTTTCTTCTCTTCTTTCACAGATGCTAATGAGTGTGAAGGGAAAACCTGTCTTAATGCTCATTCTTGCAAAAATCTTATTGGTGGATATTATTGTGACTGCATTCCAGGATGGAAAGGAGTAAATTGTCACATCAGTCAGTATTTAATATTTAGTGTATACCCTTGACCCTAAGGGTCTCTTATTTATAGACTAAAAGCAGACAATCTTAAATTAATGCTTATGTTTCATTTCCAAACCTAACCTTTCTACAAGTCTTTACGGTTACACTTTTTATCACATACTTCCTTGCATCTAAAGCCTTAGCTTTTGAATTGTGGAATGAACTAACTGAAAGTTTCTGAGAAATTACTCACATGGGACAATTTGTTTTAAACATTGCTTGACTTTGTGATTTGGGCTCTTTCAAATTTGCATTACTTATAAAAATTTTATTTCCTTTCCTCTGGAAAACATCAGTTTGGATATTTGAAATCAACAGATATCATTAATTACGCTTCAGTCTGTTTCCATTATTTTTCCATTATTTTAATGATTTTCCTATTTTATCCATAGATGTTAATTATTGTCATGACCAGTGCCAAAATGGAGGGACTTGCAAGGTAATTTTGTGTTATTTTATGATTTTTTGAGCAACCTTTTAAATTTAACATTTATCAGCAGGATCATAATTGGACCTTGACAGCATTTGTCTTAACCTCACCCTTTTAATTCTTTATAACTTTGTAGACAAATAACACTGTAACAATTGTTGCAATTGTTCATTTATGGACAATACAGTACAAAGTTCAAGATTCAAATGGATAGCTGGCAGCCATTCAAGAATATACTTTCAGTAATGTATATAGGTAGTGCTTGAATTGTGACAGTAATTGGGACCTGAATTTCCATCACTAAGTGACATCACAGTCTCTATTGATGTTGATAACTGAATCCCATCAGTTATTGGGAGAGGACCATCCAGTTGCAATCATGTCTCAGCAGTGGGCACTGCAGTAGGACACAGGTTGCAAGTGCCTTCATTCAGCACCATCATAGTTGCTGAACAAATATTTGTTAAACAAGGGCTATCTGCATCAGATAGACAGCCATATAGTCATATAGTCATATAAATAAATAAATTCATCCAGTAAAATCAAGGAGATAAAAGGATACATTAAATCCAAGTTTTTGATAATATGGACTAGGTATACCAAAAGCAGTAGTGTGGGATACTGTCTGACTCTTAATTGCCCCTTTCTGTAAATAAAAGGATTATTTACATTTTGACAATTACATTATCCTCAAAATCTAAATAAGACTACAAGGAAGAGTTCTGAAGTACTTCAGAAAAGATTTATTGAGGGTAAAATAAAACATTTTCTAGTATCTTCTGGAAATGATTATAATTTTTTTTTTCAATTTGTCCATGCAGGATGAAGTGAATGGCTATCATTGCATATGCCCTCCTGCTTTCATAGGCAAGAACTGTGAAAAAAAAATTGATGACTGCATGAACAACCCATGTCAGAATGCAGGTCACTGTATTAACCTCATCAATGGATTCCATTGTCTTTGCCCTCATGGCTTCTCAGGAGAATTCTGTGAGGTGAAGGATACTTTAAACTTGTTAGAATGCTTGGATGGTCTAAATTCTAGGGAAACTTGAATGTTTGTTGTTATGGATGAATGGAACAAACAGATCTGTAGAAGAGGGCACCTTCATTTTTAGAGACCAGTTTTTTCAAGTATGCCGAAATAACTGATTGGTATCAATCAGATTGGAAGACTTTGTCCCATATAGCTAAGGTTGATCCCAGTTCCCACATCTTTTAGTGAAAAAAAACTATCTCCCTTATCTGACTATTTAACTGTTTTAATGCTGTAATATAGTTCTGTTGTGCTTTTATGTGTTTGATTAACAGGTAACATTTGGGGAAAAGCTTAATGCAAATAGTTGCTTCTTTAAAACATTTGTAGTTGACATAAAGAACTATATTAAGATTACAGTTCCTTATAATAAGTGTAATTTAATATTTTTTGTAGTTACAGGATTTTTAAAAATTTGCCACCTTCATCAAATCACCTACAAGACACTTTAATTATACCCTTAATGCAATTAAACAAACTTGCTTCTCATGTTAAAGACAAGCCATAAGTAATATATTTCCACCCCAAAGCTTGATTAACTGTCAATTGAGTGAAAGTGCTTGTCCAGCTCTCATCATCAAAATAAATTTCAAATTTAAATCTGTTTGGCAGAGTAATTAAAATGGTTAGCTTGGAAATCAAATATTTTCAAAGAAGAATCACCCCCTATAATAATCTCTACACCTTTCTCATTCACAGAATCCCAAAGCAGTTTGAAAACAATTGTTTCTGCAAAAAATAATCCTAGCAGTTCTTTTGAGGAAACAGATTGAAAAGCAATCAAGTTACTCTTCTCCTTGGAAAACATGCTAGCTGCTGCATAAGCAATAGGATGCAAATAAATTTCTGCAAATGGTCCCACAAACTCCACAGAACTACAGATTTTATAAAAACAAATTAGCTTTGTAGTGGTTTCAAATGCATAGCAGTTGAGCCATACATAAATTAACTCAGTACCAAATAAAACTTAAGAGATGTATTTTACCTGAAATTCTATAAAAAGACTTTCAGTTAAGAATTAGGCTCTATGTATCTACGTTTTAGAATTTAGACTTAGTTTGATGCATAGAAAAAAGCAGGTGTATTAGAGATTGTATGATAGAGAAATAGATTACCGTATTTTTCGGAGTATAAGACACACCTTTTTTCCCTCAAAAAAGTGGGTGAAAATCTGGGTGCGTCTTATACATTGAATACAATATTTTTTGCCTCCTGAAACCCCATGCCCTTCACCAAAATGGCTGTGTAGAGCCTTTAGTAGGCTTATAGAGTGCTCCTGGGGGCTGGGAAAGACACAACTGAGTGGAAAACGAGCCATTTTTTGCTCAATTTTCCCCCAGCCCTAGGAGCATTCTATAAGCTTCCTAAAGGCTATGCACGACCGTTGACAAAAAATGGGCCCGTTTTTGCAAAACATGGGCCGTTTTTGGGAGGTCTGCAGAGTGCAAAAACTTGTTTTTTTTTTTAATTTGCCCCTCAAAATCTTGGTGTGTCTTATACTCCAGTGCATCTTATACTATGAAAAATGCGGTAATAACATTAATTATTGAACTGAAATTCTTAGCAGAGTAATGCATTCAGCCAGTGTGCTTTAATGATTAATAAACTGGATTAGGATTGGAAAGATACAGATTCAAGACTGCCTTTAGCCATGGAAATTCACTCCCTCATACTCTGCCAAACTTAATTCACATGTTTATTGTGCCAATACAATGAAGGGAGATCCCCATTTAAGTCACTTTGAGCTCCAGATGTCATCTAAAGGTTGAATACTTGACATAAATTAGAATTTAATATTAGTGACATACCACTTCTCTCACTTTTTTAAGCCCATAACTAATCTATAAAAATGAGAGTAACTATCTTGTGGAATATTGTTACACAACTAACAATGCGGTTTAAATCTTTTGTAGATCGATATAGATCTCTGTAAGCCCAACCCTTGCCAAAATGGAGCACAGTGTTATGATCTGAGAGAAGACTATTATTGTGCTTGCTCTGATGATTACGATGGGAAGAACTGCTCTCACCTCAAGGATCACTGTAAAAATAACTCTTGTAAAGGTACTGTCTGTCCTGCGAAATAATAATAGGATTCTTTCAGAGAAAAATGATGTTCAGTGATTTTTCTTAATTGGTATTACAGATTTTAACAATATGAAGGACAAACTTACAAGCATGTAAATTTGATTTTTTTTAAAAAAAAAAATCAATGCAGTAAGAAAGGAAAACAACAAGCCTCAGTCCTTCCATAGAAAGTAAATATATGGAGATGAACATGAATTATTTTACTTATCCACAGAGGATCTGTTAGTCATTTTTTTCTTAGATAAAACTGACATCATCTTCTTATACGCTTGTTCTTACCTTGTTTGCATTATCAAACTTGCTTCCCAGCAGTAGATTAAATTCTGTTTTGAGTGTCAGTGAAACAGACAGTAGAAGTGGATCACATTTTTTATCTTTCTATAGCCTCTTTTTGTCTCTCCAAATCTGATTCAGAGAACTGGGAACTATTTTGAGCAGATTTAAAAGATCATACAGAGATAAAATTCTAATACAGTTTAAAGTTCTTTCATATGATAATTGTTAGCCAATTAGTATTTTATAAGACCATTATATGTCATATACTAAGTACTAGCAAGTAATATTTAGAATGTATCCACTTCCTAATCCATGCAATGTTGTGTCATAAAGAGAAGTTTTGGTTGGTTTTCTGCTAAATATTAGTGCAACTTAAATATGAAGACTAAATGAAATATTTTGTGCCAGAATTAAGAAACCACAGGTTTATGGAGGCCTTCTATCCTAGAGGGTAGCTTATATGCATAATTTTCTCTTATTCTTAGTAATAGACAGCTGTACAATAGAAGTCTTCACAAATGCTACTCAGAATGGCATTCGTTTAATCTCATCCAGTGTATGTGGGCCTCATGGACGCTGCATCAGTCAACCAAGAGGAAATTTTACTTGTGCCTGCGAAAAGGGCTTTACTGGAGCGTACTGTCATGAAAGTATGTAAAATATATATGTATATTATTAAAAACAAGGCTCACGTATTTGGGCTTAATTTATAAAACATGATTTCTTAACTGTTTAAAGTGATTCCATAGGTACATAATAAGATTTAGAGATCTAAGTTAATTGAAGACTTAGACTTTATTATTTGCACTTATAGACCGCCCCCTCTCCCAGAAGGGACTCGAGTTTGATCATGAGTGACTATTTCTATGAGTAGTAGCCATTTGCTCTCAATAGGGTGATGGGCAGGTGTCTTTGCAGAAACAGCTGCTCTGTTGTACAAATACTAAATTATAGTATTCATTGGTGAACTGTTTAAGGATCTATTGTATAATGACTAGATTGTTGCTGTTTGCCAAATTTACAAGTTTTACAAATTTACTCTTTCTCTTTCTCAGTGATATCAAGATTTTGTTCAAAAAATGTCAAAGAAACCATGGTCGCCTGGGCGAAAAATTTCAGTTACAATGTGGAATTGGCTAAGTGGGAAAAACTTTGGATACTTAATCAGAAACTAACATTGGCTACGGCATATAAAGAACATCTTTATAAGATGTTCTACAGATGGCATCTCCCCCCAGCATGGCTTTCCAAAATGTTCACAAATCTGGCCCCAAACTGTTGGAAGTTTAAAAAAACACCAGGCACTTTCTATCATATGTGGTGGACGTGCAATGAGGCAAAAAATATTGGAAAATGATTCAATCATGGTTAGAATAAATGCTGGGAGAACAAATTATGTTTACACCAGAAACTTTTCTCCTAGGCATAATACCGGAGGGGTTTAAGAAAGATACACTTTATCTAATTATACATATACTAACTGCAGCGCGCATAACCTATGCACAGTATTGGAAAAAAGAAAATACACCATCAGAGCTTGATATAATCAGAAAAGTGTTGGCCTGTGCAGAAGCAGATAGGAACTTAAAAATAAAGGGGAGATCAGAATATTTTGAAGTATGGAACAGATTTTATGATTGGTATAAGACAAGATGACAAGACTGGAACAAATGTATATATTGTGATTGGACAGAAGGATAGACAATGTATTAAGTAGATTAATTGTTAATGATTGAAACTAGCTGTACATAATGTGAATGCATGGTCACTCCGACTCCGCGGTATTGCATTGTTTTAAATGTAAAAATAATAAAAATATATTTTTAAAAAAGATTTTGTTCAAAAAAAGCACTTTGTAGTGAAATGTACATTGCATGGATAAAGATGTACAGGCACACAAAATTGTAGATCTATACTACTCAGTATATAAGGTCTCCAGTGTTTATGAATGAATCAGGATCTTTAGATTGATTTTTGCCAAGAATTTCCAGCTTGTCTTAGCTTTACAGCAGCAATGATAAAATCACTGCTGAGTGAAGAGAGCTCAGAGAGAAAATAAGAAAGAGAGCAGTCTGGTTTCCTGGCCCACAACCTGCCATTTTACACTTGGCCACATTTGATAAAATTAAGTTTTGTAGTAAAACCTTTAAGAGACATAAATGGCATTTATAATTGTGATTCGTGTTCTGCAACAAACTTGACATTTTTTAGATTATGAAAACCCCCACAAAGTAATAAAAACTTCACAAAGCAAGAGCCCACTCAGATAACATCTTAAATGTAGCTAAATTTTAGACTGTTTAAATAAACACTTGTTAACATGGTAGCTTTTTGAACAAAAAAAAATAGTAATCACATCCGACTTATTTCACTGGAGTAGAACAAACAGATAGTAATCTAGTAATTCTGTACTATTATATTTTAGATATTGATGACTGTCTTGAGAAACCCTGCAAGAATGGTGGAACCTGCATCGATGAAGTCAATGACTTCAGATGCTTCTGTCGGAATGGCTGGGAAGGAAAATTGTGTGACATTAGTGAGTATAGCTAAATATTAATATGTTTAAGTTAGCCATTGAAATATTTTTATCACTTGTAGTTTTTAGGGATAGTGAAAAAAGAAATTTGGGTTTCTATTCTTAATTCTCAATCACATGTCAAGATACATTATAACTAGTTTAGTTTATATTTAAAAATTCAGAAGAATAGAACTGGGGGAAGAAATACAAAGAATGATTTAAAGACTATAAAAATTAGATAAGTGTGCATTTTTAAGAAGAAAAATCATCCCTCTATTATTCTATCATAATAAATATATGATATATATGATGATACTAACCATGTATCAACATATTTTAAAAAACATTTATTAAAGTTAAAGATCATTAAAAGTCAACCAGAATTAAAAGAATCATCAAAATTGACAATAATTTCTAGTTAATCTGAGACAGTCAATATTATCTTGAAAAGCAATCAGACAGAATTTTATATTTTAAAATCTCAGGTTAAGAAAATCTTGAATTTTGGATGGTTATAATGTTCTTGTTTTGATCAGTTTGTGACTAATATACATGTCTCAAATCAACAATTCTCAAAATACAAATTTCAAATAAATTTTGCATCAGTAATAATGATAGCATTTTGTTGCGAATCTTCATTCAGTCTTTTCTATAATAAGTGATTTATTTTGTGAGATAGGCTTTTGTTGGATAGAGCGGTTGGCCTTGAATTGCCATATGGATAGTGGAGACTTGAAACTGGTGCTTTTGCTCTCATCCAGTACCTTTATACTAATTCTCTACCGAGTTAAGTAATAAAATATTTCAGTTTGGTTTTGACTTAATATATTGTACAAACCCAGCAGTTGTTGTTCGTTGATTGCAATTTAATTAACAGAATTTGCATCAGAGAGACCCATATTAATTTATTCAAAGTTATCCAGGGATATATAATATTTAAATCCAGATTAATGACACTAGATTAATGAATTGTTGTTTGTTTATAATGATTCTTCTTTTCACAGACATTTTTTGTTCAATTCTTTATTCATTTCACAGATTTTAATGACTGCTCACCAAATCCATGTCACAACGGGGGCCAGTGCATTGATTTAGAGAATGACTTCTATTGTGCATGCAAAAATGGCTGGAAGGGGAAAACATGTCATTCAAGTAAGTGGATGGTTTACTGCTTAAAATATTCAAAAGTTGAAAAGAAAACTCTTTAAGAATTGCAAAAAAAAAATGTAATGAAAAAAGAAAGTAAGATTAAGTCTAACAACTGAAACGATCTGGATATAGGGAAGAGTATAATAAAATAACAAATTATAAATTATACTTTATCTGGTAACCATTTAAAATTAATATTTATAAAATGCCATTTGAAATTTTCACAGATTATTTTTTTTAGAAAGGGCAATGCAGCAATATAGTGCCTCACATCAGGTAAAACAAAATGGTGCTTCATATGAGGTAGGAGCACTTGAATAGCACCTCTCTGCAGCTCCTTAAAACAGCTTCACGCTTTCCTGGGATTATGCAGCTGCCCTCCTTAGTTGCAAAATTATCCTAAGAGAGGTGTTCTTGTCTTTCAATGTGAAGCACTGCACACCTGAAATAGAAAGTAAGTTGAATTATAATAGGTAGTGTATATAATCCCATGTAACCAAGAATATCCCTACCTTCTATAACAATGAATTATATAGTGTATTTGATAGGCTGCTTTAATTTGCTTTTGTGATATTTAGGTAAATATCAGTGTGATGCAAATACTTGTACAAATGGAGGAACATGTTACGATGATGGTGACACTTTTCGATGCTCTTGTCCTCCAGAATGGAAAGGAAGCACTTGCAATATTGGTAAGTGCTTTATCTACTTACATTGTCTCTAAATCGAGAGAATGACTTGGCTGAGAAGCTAATATAAGTAGTCTATTTCTTCCTTCTTCAAAAATAGGGTCTAGCAGTTTTTTAAAAAGAAAACGCTATACACACGCACATACACATACATGTTCTGTGGAAGCTAAAAATAACCATTCTGCATGATGGAGCTCCATCTCTGTCACAATATTGTCTTTCCCTTCTGTGTAAATGCATCTCTTTGGCAATAAAAAAAATCCCCCTTACATTTTACATTAACAGCATGGGAGCTATGTTGAAATAATGACAATGTGAATAAAGTTACCTCAGTATACTGTAGATAGGCAGAAATAATGGTCAAGTTACTAGTTGATAAACTTGGCAAAATTAAATATTTTGAATAGTTTAGAATATTGGTTCTGAAATATTTTGCTCTTGGGATCCGTCTTTATTCTTAAAAATGATTGAAGACCCAAAGAGCTTTAGTTTATGTGCATTATATCCATCAATATTTATTGGGTTATAAATTAAAACTAAGAAAATTTAAAGTATTTATTTATTTATTTGACTTCCCGGAGCTCCTGGAAGCTAGCAATCCTATTTGAAGGATTGCTAGCTTTAGATAATATGCTGGAAGTTTGCTTTGTAAGATTGAAAAACTGAAATCTTATCAAAAATCCCATCTATGGTGCTAACAAGGACTTTGATCAAACTCTTGACTCCCATTGAAAGGAGTCTGCCTGGCTGGTTTGATAATAGCTGTTAAACAAAATATAAATGATTTTTGATAGAAGCTTGGTGTGGCATCTGATGTTGTACTTGGATTATTTGCTAATTATTTTTTAAGTACTGTGCTAATCCGCTTCACAATCTAGATCAGCGGTAGTCAACCTGGTCCCTACCGCCCACTAGTGGGCGTTCCAGCTTTCATGGTTGGCGGTATGGATTTTGTCCAATACTGAAGCACTTTCCTTTTTAAAATGTAATTGATTTCCCTACTTTATAAATCACCATTACTGTGGAACCGGTGGGCGGTTAGAAAATTTTACTACTAACAGAGATACAAAAGTGGGCGGTAGGTATAAAAAGGTTGACTACCCCTGGTCTAGATTAAAATGATTCTAATGATGTAGATTTTTATTTGGCATGTCAGTTAGTATTATGAATGAAAGTCCC
Organism: Natrix helvetica; assembly: GCF_964273705.1. Taxonomy (NCBI): domain Eukaryota; kingdom Metazoa; phylum Chordata; class Lepidosauria; order Squamata; family Natricidae; genus Natrix; species Natrix helvetica. The sequence continues at coordinate 35,481,235 of NC_138548.1, forward strand.
TATGGTTAGAAAAAAACCTTTTTAAAAAACTTCTATTACAGCTAAAAACAGCAGCTGTATTCCTAATCCTTGTTTGAATGGTGGAACTTGTGTTGGCAGTGGAGATTCCTTTTCTTGCATTTGTAAAGAAGGTTGGGAAGGACGCACATGTACCCAGAGTAAGTGCAATTATTGTTTGTATTAATATGATGTCCTTAGCCTTGTAGCATACCCAAGATAATTTATTATGATAGATGCTTAAGAGTGGACTTTTGTACTAAATGTTTTTTACATATTGAATTAAACATTTTATCAAAAAATAGTAGTTGAATATTATAGCATTTTACTAGCATTCTGATACATAGTACTGAGTTTCTTAGGTGTGGTTGAGCTTCAGTTTTTGATTCAAGACAAAACTTGCTTAAAATTTTACATTTGATCGAAATCATCTCATTTTTACATTGAAAATATTTGAATAAACTCTGTTTTGATTATGTTTCTTTGTGCTATAAAGTATGAACAGTGATGATTGTTAGCATTATTCAATGTAAACAGTAGATAAGAGAGAGTTGACTTCTTTATGAATTGCATTGTCCTGTGGTTCTTCATTGTGGCATAACATTTTGTTATGCTAATTGGTGCAAGGGTAAAGGTTTAAAAGTACCATCATCTCTGCTAGTTATTTATTGAATAGCAACACAGAGAATATCCCTACATTAATGGTGTGAATAGTCTGATGTACATTTAGATCTGCTTCCCATGTCAACGCTTTCTCATTTTGTCATACCTCATCATTTCTGTCTACTATGTTAATTAGACATGCTGGGAAGGGGCTCATAAGAAAAGAACCCCAGTTGAGGAATAACTGCTTTAAAACCCCTAGAAGTCATCTCAATAGCTTTGTGGCCAGTGTTCTAAGATCAAAAACAAACTTGGATTTCTTGCATGTACTGTATCTATAAAGTAGTGCTGGAAAATCTATTTTTAAATAGATCATTATTTTTATTATCATTATTTAATAATAATATTAAAATGTTTATGGTCTCACTTTGTTTAACTTCTATAACTATTTTTCCTAAATTCTGATACTTGGCCAACTAGAGGCAAAGAATGAGGCTTGGGAAGAAATATGTTTTACACTAGCTCATACAGTATATTGGCCTGAGAGTGAGCAGATCCAGGTTCAAGAACCTCTTCAACTATGAAACTAACTTTGAACCAGTAACAAACTCCCAAGTCAACAAACTTCACCTCTTGTGATGAAGAGACAATCCACTTAGACCTCCCAGAAAAAAAATGGAATATAAATTTAGCAGACAAGGGTTTAACTCCCATCATCCACTTTCAAGTTCCAATATGAAAAAGAGTTTCCTGTTTACATTTTTAACAATTCATTAGGGTTATTTCACCAGAACACTTTCTTGTAGCTTTAGAATTGATACTACTGTGACTACATATAAAAACAAATTGGGCTATATGTATAAAGTTACCATTACTATTGTATGTTGTTGGGGGAAGTTTTTGTACATACTGTAGAGAAACTTTGTATATGCACAAAAATTAGATGGAATAGCTCAGATATGGTCTACATTGAATACTGTTTATATATTTCAGATGAGTAATTATTTCACTTTTTTCTTTTTTAGATATTAATGATTGCAATCCACACCCATGGTGAGTATTCAGTGATAATTCTTCTTAAAAATACCCTAATACAGCAATAAAAATAAATGATCTTGATTCAAAATCTTCTCATCGATCTTAAGCAATTGTGCTGGGTTTACCAAATGCACTTCTCTATACTTATTTACTAACTGATTTCTACTCCTAAGTAATCTGTTGTATCAGATTGGTAGCTGCAAAGTTTTTGTGTAGGCAAATTAGCTCAAAAGACAATTACTTGAATAATCCAATTTAAAATAGAATTATTTAGATTTAGTTATTTGATATCCATATTTAGAGTAGGAGAGCAAATAGATAAAAGGTAACTTGTTCATATCTTGGGAATATGACCCCTTGAAAATTGGGTTTGACTATGCTTCTTTCCCCAGTCGCTTAACCTTTCTGTTGATTAGGAAATCTTTAAGGGACTCTTCATTCCAGATTTTAATTATCAGATTATTTTAGTATTTTTGAGAAAATACTTCTTAATTGCATCTTCATTATCAGAGTTCCCCAGTGTCCCCTTCATGGGTTAGTACTCTTGATTGTGTGCCATTGTCAATTCTTGGCAACCACAAAATGAACAGTTTTTAAAGGGCTTTCTCATGCCTATCTCAGTTCCTTGAGGTTGCCAGAATTTAGGAAATTGTGCAACTTAATATAATTGCATTCAAAATGTCCTGTTTCTTAAGTCATACAATTCTAAAACTTCACATCCTTCTTTGAAGTAAAATCTAAACAATGTGACTGAATTAGTTACCTTTGAATTATATAGTCACATTGCTAAAATGTCTTTTACATTTGAAATAATAAAAAATGTGTATTCCTATAAAATGTATGTAGTTACCCATTTTAATAGAATTTGGGGAGTTTAAATCAAGTTTGTTATTACCCATTATTAAAATTCTTTACGTGCTGCTTCTATTAATAGAAGTCATTTTCTCAGTGTGATTTAAGATTCAGTTAACTAAACTTAAATTAACAAATTAAGAAAACAGAAATGTTTTATTAAATAAGCATACATTATAAATTAGCTACACCACTTGAATTTTGCCATGTTGACTAAGTAATACAGTGATTATGGATGGAAATAAATTTAAATTTCAGCACATTATTTTATACAAGAACTAATGTTCTCTCAGCTTGAAAAACTGTTGACAGCCTTCATTGCGATGATAGATTTATCATTTTTACAGTTACAATGGAGGCATCTGTGTTGATGGTGTGAATTGGTTTCGCTGTGAATGTGCACCTGGGTTTGCTGGTCCTGACTGCAGAATCAGTAAGTATCTGTACAGGAAAAGGAGTGAAAAATTCACACTGTTGTCATGTCTTATCCTCACCTAGGTATTGGGTAAATTTTAGTCAGCTATACCTCAAATAATGAAGCAGAAACTAATTGAATTATTCATTGATGCTGATGTTTGTCTTACAAAAATGGTGCTCTCTCTGTTATTAGATAGAATCCTTTTATAAATAACCTTTTATAAATTATAATATATATTTTATAAATTGAATTATAAATAACGTGGTTTAAATTGTATTTAAATTATCTGCTACTTCCAAACAAATGTATTATACTAGTATATTCTGTATTCAACTCAACTTAAGGATGTCCTGTAGTATATTTGTTTATTATTACTGTATATTTCTCTATATATTTCTTCCTTATGATATTTATGATTTATACATGGGTTATGAACCTCTGCAGAGACCATTCAGAATATTCCAGAACCAAGATGGTAGGAACTTTGTCCTGTCCTTTATTTAAATTCTATTTCTTTTAAATTATTTTTCAGTGATGGCTAGTTCCATTTGTTATTTGCAGTTCAAATCTTTCCATTTTAATTTTTTTACTAATTACAATTTTCTCTCCGTTGTCATTTCTGTGTTTATATTGGGATACACACCTCTTAAAATGTTTCTCCCTTGTTTTGGGACTACGAGCTTTGAATGCTGCTTTATTTCAAATACAAGGAGTTCAGGGACAGATTCCCTTCACTGAATAAGCACACTTTGTCTCTCTTATGTTTAGAACAATCACCCTAGAAAGCCCTGACACATATGTCCAAAGCTTCTCACCTACTCACCATATTTTGTTCTCTCAGCCAAGGTGCTTTTCTCCAGCTAGCCTTACTAAGGTCTTGAGAAGCCCTGATCTTTTAGTATTACACCAATTGTGAATTATTACTTTAAATTGCTGCACTGTATTTTACACCAAGTATGACTATTAGCACATCATTTGACTTGTGATTTCTTGCCAGCATAGTATATTAACAAAAGAAGAGAATATATGTAGCTCAGGTTTGAATTATGGAATCCTTGGTGCTCTGTTGCAGACATTTCATTATCTGACTAGATGTCTATGGAGATTCTCAGTCATCCAGGTCATGGTTGTCCCTAGGGTGCTCTTCAAAAGGCAACTGGACTTACCTGAATTTGTCTTGAAAATGTTTCAATTTTGATCCAAGAACTGAAGAAGCTTCTTGGATGAGCAGCAAAGTGTTTTCAAGGAAAAAAACAAAGTACACTTGACTTTTGAACAGCACCTTTGGGATTACTTAAGTAGGTAACACCTTCAGTGCTAGAAGGGAGTGGGGTTTTTTATCTTGTTTTTATACAATAGCTTTCCTTGTCAACATTGATGGGGGTATTGTTTTCTCCTTGGCAGTTTCTTTTTGCTTGCTTGTTAGCCTGAATTGGTTGTTTCTTGATTAGGGTATTGTTTACTGCATGATTTTTTGTGTGGTTGTTAATCCTTGTTATCTGGTGTTGATTTGCTGGTGAGGAGGTATCTGGTCTTTTTGTTTTAATTTTAGTGGGTTTTTAAAAATTTGACTTATTTGTATTTTACATTTCTGAGCTGCCCATCTCCCACAAAGAGGGGCTGTGGGTGGTGCACAATAAAGCATCAAAATATAAAACATATATAAATTAAAATGTTAGGTTTTTTAAAAAAAATTGATTAAATGTTATACATTTTTTTCAAGACGTTAAAAAATAATTGCACCCTATTAAATTTAGTAAGGCATAGGGAGAGCTCTTAATGGCACCAACAAACTTCACAACTGTGTACTCCTTTGGGATCCCCACTCAAGGTAGCAGATCCATGATTTACAGCAGAGTTCCCCAACCTTTTTGGGTCGGAGGCAGAGGAACAGGCGCCTTTACGCGCATATGCAAGTGCGAGTGGGGGGAACGTGTGCTCATTGGCCAGCCACTCACGCGGCTGGGTGGTCAACCACCCGCGGCCCACAGCTTGGGAACATCTGATTTACAGGATCTGCAACACCAAGTGATGTAGAATTTTGAGTTCTAAGAAGTTCTAGATGACTAGGTGGTAGCATCAGGTAAAGCCAATGTTAGGTTCAAGCCTGCATCTGGTGAATATCATTCATTAATCTTATTTGTGAGCTTATCAGAATACGTCTTTTAGCGGAGCAGTTCAAGTATATAGCTCATAGAGTCTTTTGCTCTCCTTGAAGTAATTAATTACCGGTAAGTACTCTGATAAGTATGAATCAGGGACACCATTATAAAAGAATAGTTGCTTAGAAATAATGGATTCTTTATTGTTATTTACGAATACAAATAATGCATCCTAGTTGGTGTCAGTTGGTATCACAATTATTTCACCTTCAGATCTCTCGTTTCGGAACGGAAGAGGAAATAGTGGGCAGAATATCTTAGAGCAGAGATGAATAACAATAATTTGCCTGGAAATCATGTTTCCTCCTACCTTGTCAGGGAGTAACATGAATGTGGCCAGTAACATAATAAATTGGAGTGGGCAGTGCTAATAATTTTGAATCCCTTTCTTTTTTTAGACTGGAGAGGTTGCCTCTTAACCTATCCCCAACAAACATGTTTTACTTTTGTTTTAAACTTAAGCTTTCTAAGGCATAAGTTTTGTCCCAAATCAGACAAAACTAAGTTCTAAGATTTTTAGTCTCATTTACTCTAGACTTCCTGAGGCACAAATGGTAGACTGTATTTGGAGATATCTAGGTCAAGGTTTGCTAACTCTGCTAAAAGGCACAGACATAAATCTTAATTCCAAATGGATCCAAGTTCTATGTATTCTATAGCTATGCATTCACAAATGACCAGCCTCCCTGACTATAGTTACAGTTTGATCCATTTGGAGAGATATTACGTTTTGAACAGAATGCTCTTTTTCTGGAATGCTGAGCAATACTACTGCATTATATAAGAATTGCTGGCAAACTGTTTTTATTTGTGTTTGAACAAAAAGTCTCTGAGCTTTCTTTACAGCTGAAAATAATTCTGACTTTTCTTAATTAGCTTTTTAAGTCCCAGAGTCTGAGTAAATATTGCTCACTCGAGATAATACGGATAATTTATAAATTTATATATTCCATTATTTAGACATAATTAAGAGCAGTTAGCTTTTAAGCACAGCAAGAATGAGTGTAGTTGCATTCAAAAACTGAATAGGGAATTAGAGAAGTTTTTTAAGAGTTTGAAATTAATTAAGATTAGGAAAAAATTCAATGAGAAACTGATGCTAAAAAGTGCCTAGGCAAGTGGAGCTGAATAAAAAAATGAGAGATTTTATAAAATTTATACTTAGAAGCAACGTGTGTGGGCACACAGCATTCTAAGCAATATATACAAATTTTGAAATAGCGTATGTACAGATTTCTGAAAGTTTAATGATTGGTAAATACTGTTTTATCTCTCTCTCTCCCGTTAATTGTCTTTTTTTTTTTTTTTTTTTTGTATCTAAAAGTACTGGTTTCAAAAGAAAGCAGGTTAGGTTCTCAGAGATTCCTTCTTTGCCACAATTGAAACCCTACTGATTTTCTTACAGAGGTTGGATTTTCTCTATTTAGAAATAGAAATAGTTGGCTTCCATGTGGAGGAGATGGTTAACTAAGTAAAACCCACTTTCATATTTTCTGCTTTAGTAAGATAGTCTCAAAGAAAATGGATGCTTGCTGTAATTTACCTGAGAAAGAAAGTTTGTAATGGTGAAAGAGGATAAATGATGGGAGGAAAAATATATAAAGAAAGAGGCATTTTAAAAAAATAAAGGTTTCCTAGTTTCAGATCTCTATATATAGAGGATTGTGGCATCCATCATCTTCAGACACTATAACTAATGGTCATGCGTCTCAATCTAATTCAATGCATCTCAAAGCCATAATTTGGGGAAATGGCTACTAATACAATATCTGAATAAATTCTAGTAAACGTTGCTAACATCAGTAGCCACTCATGCATTGAGCACTTGTTTTTTCTAAATCCCTTGAATTTTCCTTTTCTTTAGATATTGATGAATGCCAATCCTCTCCTTGTGCATATGGTGCTACTTGCATTGATGAAATAAATGGTTACAGGTGTACTTGTCCTGCTGGACGAGCTGGAACAAGATGCCAAGAAGGTAATTTAAAGCTGTAAACTAAAGTAAGAAATTAGATATTGAAGTTAACAACTTGCATATCAGTGATTGCCAGACACGATCTCCCTCCTATCACAGAGGTCGCAGGAAGCCCCTTTACAGGGGAGGGCAGAGGAATTTGGGGAATATCTGCAGGACAAAATCGCTCAGATCCGGAGCGAATGGGTCCCCTTCAGTGATCGTGAGGAGACACCGGAGGCGAGTCTTGAGGTGCCTATCTGGGAGGAGTTTGACTCTGTTGCCGCCGAGGATATGGACAGGCTACGCGGGCGACTGCGGGCCACCACATGTTTATTGGACCCGTGTCCCTCCTGGCTTGTACTGGCAACCTGGGAGGTTACATGTGACTGGCTCCTGGGTCTGGTGAACGCCTCGCTGGAGGAGGGGTTCCTGCCAGCCGCCTTGAAAGAGGCGGTGGTGAGGCCCCTACTTAAGAGGCCTTCCCTAGACCCAGTTGAGTTAGCCAATTATCGTCCTGTCTCCAACCTTCCCTTCTTAGCGAAGGTTGTCGAGAGTGTGGTGGCGCAGCAGTTCCCTCGACACCTGGAGGAAATTACTTATCTAGACCCGCGCCAGTCCGGTTTCCGACCGGGTCACAGCACAGAGACGGCTTTGGTCGCGTTGGTGGATGATCTCTGGAGGGCGAAAGATGGGGGCTGTTCCTCCATCTTAGTCCTGTTAGACCTCTCAGCGGCTTTCGATACCATCGACCATGGTATCCTGTTGCGTCGTCTGGAGGGGATGGGGGTGAGGGGCACCGTTTTGCGGTGGTTCTCCTCCTTCCTCTCCGGTCGGACGCAATGTGTGTTGGCGGGAGAGCAGAGATCGACCCTGAGGCCGCTCACGTGTGGAGTGCCACAGGGGTCGGTCCTCTCCCCTCTCCTGTTCAACACATACATGAAACCGCTGGGCGAGATCATTCGAGGATTCGGGGTTGAGTGCCATCTGTATGCAGATGACACTCAGTTATACATTTCTACCCCGAACCACCCCAACGAAGCCGTCGAGGTGATGTCCCGGTGTCTGGAAGCCGTGCGGGTCTGGATGGGCGACAACAGACTCAAACTCAACCCTTCCAAGACGGAGTGGCTGTGGCTACCGGCGCCCCGTTTTAGCCAATGTGTTCCTTCTCTGGCCATTGGGGGGGAACAACTGCCCCCGGTGGATAGGGTACGCAATTTGGGCGTCCTCCTAGATTCCCGGCTGTCACTAGATGATCATGTGACGGCCGTGGCTAGGAGGGCATTCCATCAGGTTCGCCTGATGCGCCAATTGCATCCCTTACTGGAGCGGGACGCCCTTTGCACAGTCACTCATGCCCTAGTGACTTCTCGCCTTGATTACTGTAACGCTCTCTACATGGGGCTCCCCTTGAGATGCACCCGAAGGCTCCAGCTGGTCCAGAATGCAGCCGCGCGGGTTATTATGGGGAGTACTAAGTACTCCCATGTAACACCTTTCCTGCGCGAGCTGCACTGGCTATCTGTGGCCTTTCGGGTGCGTTTCAAGGTGTTGATCGTCATCTTCAAAGCGCTCCATGGCTCGGGACCTAGTTATTTGCGGGATCGCATTCTACCCCATACATCCCTGCGACCAATCCGCTCTCACAGAGAGGGCCTCCTCCGGGTACCATCCGCTAAACAGTGCGGGCGGGCGGTGCCTAGGAGTAGGGCCTTCTCTGTGATGGGCCCAACCCTCTGGAACGACCTCCCCCCCGATATTAGAACCACCTCTGATCTCCGCTCCTTCCGCAAGAAACTCAAGACCCACCTGTTTCGAGTAGCTGGTCTGGCCTAATTACAATTATAATCGTAACTGTATTTAACATCTATTCAAACCTTCCTGGATGGCTTTTTAAATTTTATATTGGGGTTTTAACGGGTTTTTAAATTGTTCTTAATATTTAAATTGGTTTTGGGATTTTATATACAGACCGTGTGTGTGAGTTGTTTTTGTTCTATGTCTTATGTCTTATGTTATTTTTTGTTGTTTTGATTATGAATGGTCTGTACACCGCCCCGAGTCCCTACGGGGAGAGGGGGCGGTCTATAAATTAAATAAACTATAAACTATAACTATAAACGATCTGCAAACTTGAACTTGACATTTTCTTCCTAGGTTAAATTTCCCCGTTCTTAAATTGCTGCCTTTCCTTCCCTTTTTTCTTCTTAGTTATAGGTTCTGGAAAATCTTGCTGGTTTAAAGGAAAGTCCTTTCCTCACAGGAGTAGATGGGATCAAGAATGCAACAGTTGCCATTGTCTGGATGGCCACATTGATTGTACCAAGGTAAATTTGCAGTGGTTTCTTCTCCCACTTCAAACAATGACAAATGAATGTATTGATCTTTATGGCAACCTTCCTCTGAATGTTTTTAGAGTGAGAACACTTCCAATGCCCAGAGACTTGTGGCTAGGGCTGATGAAACAATACTTTAAAACTCAGATCTTAAATTCATGGCTCTTGGACCCCATAGTGCAAGCCTCTAAATCATATTCTGTCACCAGCAACATTGTTTAGGAAAAAGTAAGCTATATGGGGCATGCATCTCCTACAAGGACTATTGGAAAAGAATGATAAACTGTGGTACTTCTTGCCTGTCGATTTCAGTGGGTGTTACAAGTAAAATGGGAGCAAACTAGATGGACACAGACAAAAAAGAATTTCAGCTTGCCACCCAAACAGCAAAAATATGTGACTGCTAGAAGTATAGCAGCAGCTTACTTGGCACTGTGGATCCTCCCTCAAGATGAGATGAAATGGTTTTGCACCTAAACAGGGTTAGTAGAAGGATTGCTACATTCCTAAGATTACATCAAGGTGCCATCATAGCTAGGGCTGGGCAGGCAAATAAGGAAGAGTGGGCTGCAGCCCTACTTCAGATGTGAGAATAAGAATATGCCCTATCTGGGTGTAGAACCACACTTTTGTCCCATCTGTTTGGGTCCTGAGATCATAATATTGTAGTACTAGTAATTGTAAATGGGCAAATTGGACATACAAGTAGTCCTATTTTGTATTATTAAAAGTTTTAAAGAGAACATAAAAACTAATGCAAACTAATACAAGAGAGAGAGAGAGAGAGATAGAAGAGGGAAGGAAGGACTTTCCAATTTCCTTTGTAGCAAATATAATAATGCCTACAGTTATCTCTGTGATTACAAAAAATACCACATCTATCTTTTTCTAACCATCAAATTCACTAGTCATAACTGCATTTCTTAGTTTCCTGAAAAAAAGTCTATAAGGGGGTTCCAGTCACCCATAAATATAGACACTATGTTTTCTCTGATAGAAGAAGTCAGTCTAGCCATCTCTGCAAGTTCCATCATTTTCTCTAACCATTCCTTTATTGTGGGTAATGTAAGATCTTTCTACTTTTGAGCATATAGTAATCTCTCTATAGTTGTCATATATAAAAACAAAATTCCAAGGATTTTTTTCTAGCTGTCCATTGATCACAAAGAATAGCCTCTAGTTTAATATACAGGTAGTCCTCGTTTAACAACTATTCATTCAGCAATCATTCAAAGTTACAATGGCACTGAACAAGTGGTACTTGTGACCAGCTATCCCAGCAACCCTGCAATCTTGATTGTATTCGGACACTTGGCAACTGTCTCCCACTTATGAAAATTGCAACATTCCTGCAGTCACATGACCATCATTTTAAACTTTCCCTGCAAGCTTCCCACAAGCAATGGGGAAACCAGCAGGCAAAGTTGCAGGTGACTCTGGCAAGTCACTTGCACTCTCCCCCAACTGGCAGAAGTCACCTCCAGCAGTGCCTTGCCATCTACCTACACACTCTCCCTTCTACAGCCCCACTGTACTAATGCCACACTGATCACCCACACATCTTCCCTTCCCAGCAGCAGCCAGCCCCGCCACACTCACCCTGCATTTTTCAGCCACCCACACACAGTCATTTGCCCAGCAGCACACCATACTTCATCAACCACTCGTGCAACCTCCTGCCCAGTAGCAGCTACCCCAACTGTGTTGGGGCCACATGTCACCGGCCTACTTGTGCACCATTTCAATTCCAGTTACCATTATTAACTGAGGACTACATGTAGATAAGAAACAAGAAAGAGGTATTGCGAGTATAACCCTAGGAAAACTTGCTTGAATGACATGAACAGACAGTGATAGGAATTAATTGTAAATCTCCTTTAGTGTTTCCTTTTATAGTCCATTGAAATCAATAGGTCTGTATTAAATTCTAGGTATGGTGTGGAAGGAAATCTTGTTTGCTTACCAAACATGGGGACCGTTCTAGTTACCAATGTCCTAGAGACCAAGAATGCCAAGAAAATGCATACATCAAATGTTTCCAACCACCTTGCATTGACTGGGGAGAATGCAGTGAATCAGAACCTCTACCTGTCAACATCAAGTGCTTCCCTAATTCGGGCCACTTGGACAACAGCTGTGCAAGAATTACTCTGATTTTTAACAGAGATAAAGTACCCCAGGTAAGACATTTAAGTTTTGTTTAAATTTTGCTAATGTTTCAGACATCCTACTGTTTTGTAATTGATCACGTTGCTAGCAAAACTCCAATTGTTATTAACTGGTATGTAGCACTTTTACCATTTCTGTTTTTTGTCCTCTGCTTTGAAGGCAGTGAGAGAGAAAGTTTTATTTTATTTTGAAGTCTGTTGGTATTGTGTACTGATCTTTTTCTTAGGAAAATATTCCTGTCTGGTTATGTGGAGTGTTAATAAAGAGCAGCTATCTTGTATAAAATCATTTTTTATAATTGTGAAAGATTCCATGTGTCTTATTTAAGATTGCCACCAGCTTTTGATATAAAAAATTAGGTAGATGTGTGGAAAAATAGTAAAATATTATTATAATCAGTTCCAAGTTTGCTTCTGCTACAAGTATTGAGTAAATTATTTATATATTCTTCCTGGAATATATTGGGACTTCAAAATTTCCAAAAGTCTATTGGGGATGACCTTACTTGCACATCTTTTTCAGAATTTTCCTATTATTTGGTCTTTTGTGGAATGAGCTTTTTGGCAGGATGGGTTCTATTTGGTCAGCTGGTGTAGCTTCCTTGTGCTACCATTCCATCTGTATCACTTGGAAAGGAAATGCAACAATTTTGGAAGCAGGCCCAATTTTACAAAGATTTTGGATCCTACCCCCATCACACTTAATTTGTTCTGATCTTCACATTTTCCCATTCATGCCCACCATGGTCAATTAGTACATTTTGGGTGGAATATCAATTGGTTTCTTAATAATTGAATTCTTCTTAGAGGAATTTCTTGTGATACTCAAGAGAGTAGAGGACAACACTCTGTGACTGGTACATTTCTTTCTCTGCATTTCTTGAAAATATTTTCTTTGTTGAAGAATTGGAATCCTTAAATGGAAAAAATAATATAAATGAGAATTCAGGTATTTTTTTATACATACCTATTTTGATCCATTTAATCAACATCCTGATTGATTCTGTAAAAATGGAAACAACTTCCTGACTATCTTCTTATGCTATTTTTAATGTGCCTAAACATTGATAAAATGTCTTCCCACAATCTTTTCTCCAAATGTAACATTCTAAATTCCTTCAACTTGCCCTTAAAGTATAATGACATGTCTCTCACCATCCTCTGAATGTGTACTGACCCATCAGTATACCGGAAATGCAGTACCCTGAATTGTACATAGTATTCTGGGTTTGATCTCAACAAACTAGAATAGAAGAGAATAAGATGTTTTATGTTTTATGAATAAGATTCTTTTATGTATCTTTGATATACCATATTTTTCGGAGTATAAGATGCACCCTTTTCCCTCAAAAAAGAGGGTGAAAATCTTGGTGCGTCTTGTACACTGAATACAGCATTTTTGGCCTCCTGAAACTCCGCCCCTTCACCAAAATGGCTGTGCACAGCCTTTCTGAGGCTTGTACAGTGTTCCTGGGGGCTGGGGAAGGCAGAAAGTTTTGCCCAGCCCCAGGAGAACTCTATAAGCCGCCTAAAGGCTATGCATGCCCTTTTTTTGACAAAAAAGGACCATTTTTGGGAGGTCTGCAGAGTGCAAAACCTTTTTTTTTTTAAATTTGCCTCTTCAAAATCTTGGTGCGTCTTATACTCCAGTGAATCTTATACTCTAAAAGTATGGTAGTCTTTCTTCTAATGCAGCCTAAAACTCTCATTACTTGACCCACACCCAAGTGTTTTTTCCATTTTCAAGTCATGAATCCCTCATCTTATACGTATTCTATATTTTTCTCCCTAATACTTAATATTCCTCAAAGCCGTGATGTCACTTTTGACATGCTGGAAGTGTTGCCTTTTCTGTGCTCACATGGATGAGTAAGAAGAATGTGTAACTGGTAGATCTAATGTGCTCCTCTGCATTTTGGATTTGGGCACCTGGAGGATAGTATATGTGTCAGAAGGAATCATCAGGAATTTTTTTTTTTTTGAACAAAGTTTTATTGGTTTTTTTTAATTTTAACAAAGGGAAAAGGTACGGGAAAAGTTACAAATTTTGGCAGCTGCGAAATACGGTAGATGTACACCCCCTCCAAACTCATAGTATACATTTGCATAAAATTCAATATTAAGTAATAACATAATAACATATAGTCAGTGTGGTAAATTCAATTGGTAATTTCGATCAATTTATATCAGATGACTTTTCTTACTCATTTGTGTGATCTGAGCTTTCTTGTTGTCGCCCCATCTCCCCCCGCTGGCAGAGCTCCGGCCCCTCCCGTGTCTTGTATGTCTGTTGGAGGATCATCTGGTTTTTCTAGGAGCAGTTTATTTTTTTCCATAAAGGCCTGCGCCTCTATGGGTGTATTAATCCTAACTCTTGTCTCCTCCCAGAATATTAACATCCCTTCAGGCATCAACCATCTAAACCACACCCCCTTCTGGTATAATTTATTCGCCAATTGCGAATATTGTTTTCTTTTTCCCCTCACTTTCTTGGGGATCTGTTTCAGAATGGTTATCTCCTTATCTTTATATGTCAAGGCTTGCCCCCTTTGTGTATTCAGGATTTCATCTCTTGTGCTCTTCCTAAGAAATTTAACGTGTACCTCCCTGGGAACATTGTGTGTTCTGGCATAAACTGAGTTTACTCTATAAGCCAGGTCTATTTCCCACCCCATCTGTTGTTTCTCCTTCTGGATATACTCAGCCAAAATGTTTGTCATGATGTCCCTTATGTTTTCATCATCTGTCTCCGTCACGTTCTGGAATCTAAGATAAAAAGACATTCTCTCAAACTCTATTTTCATTTGTTGGGTGTCAAGTTCTTTGTTTCCCCTTTGCACACCCTCTATCCCTCCCTTCATCTCAGCCGCCCCGTCTTCCAAAAGATCCAGTCTCTGTGAGTTCTTATTAATTTTATCCTGGTTCTCTTTAATTTCTTCTTTCATCTCCTTCAATTGTCTCTTTATTTCCTCTTGTCCCTGTAGAATTTGTTGAAACATTTGATGAAACTCCAGGTCCGTAGATTTAGGTTGCTTGAAGGCTGTTAACGTAGATTGTGTGCTTGGACTGGAGGTTGCAGATGTTGGGGCTGAGGCAGCAAAGCCTGGCTTTCCAGGAGGTGGTCTTTTAGATGCCATTGTTTATAAAGTAAAGAGTCCAGTCAGTATAAAGAAGGATCAGTCAGAAGGATAGAACAGCCAGAAGAGTCCAGGAGACAGAGAGTCCAAGCAGAGGGGAATTTTCTAATCACCCTGGCAGATGAGCAAAAGTTTTCCACTCCAAGGAGTTCAAAGGCAAACAGTCCACAAGAGAGTTATCCAAGTAACACGGAGACAAAGACCGGAAGCCTGAAGTTTGAAAGGTGGAGTCAAGTTTCACATTTCATAAAGACAACGGAAGTGTGCCATCTTGCCCTGCCAGCTTCGGGTCTCGAGGCAACAAATAAAGTTTTCAAAGTTCAAAAAGTCCCAAAGCTTCCAGATCTCATTATTTTGTAGGTTTAAGTCCAAAAATCCACTTAATTAGGATGTGGCATCTTTGGTTTGGCTCTCCCCCACCTCCTTCCCTTCCCTTGGGGCTGAGAGCTTGTTTCCAGCCACTTATCCGAGGGGGGGGGAAATCCCCCTCCCCTCCAGCCGCACCTCTTTAAGTCAAACCGAAAAAGAGGTTTGCACAACTGACAAGTTTTTAAATTGGTAATAGGAGTGAAGAGAGTCTACGCCTCACCGCTCCGCCGCCGCATCCTTCAGTTTTCTTTTCTTTTCCGAACAGCTTCTTAGCGAAGACGCCCACGCGTCCTCCGATCTGCTCCCCGGTGCCTTGGGCGAGGCGGGGGACCTCCCGCTGGCCGCCGCCAATGCAGGGATCCCCCGCGGTGCCGCCCCTCCGGCAGGACGCCTCTGCGGGGCACCCTGTGCCCCCCAAGAAGTGGGGAAGCCCACCGGGGAGCCGGAGCGAGCAACTAGTTGCCCGTCGCCGTCAGCCGCCGGAACCGGAAGTCCATCAGGAATTATTTTATTCTTCTTGGTGATAAACTATGTCCACTTGAATTAGATGACAAAATCCTAGCTTTTGTAGCTTGTTCTTGTTTTTAAAAGTGTCTTCAAAGGATAGAGGTTGAAATTGGTTACCAAACTAGGAATTTACTCTGTTTCATATTAATTTTCTTTGTGATAGCAACTTTGCCAGCTATCTTCATTCTTACCCTTTGTTGAAATTGTAGATTTCATATTACTCTGCTGTCTTTTAGAAGTTTATTAGAAGTAATGGCATTCACACTACTATTCAACTGAGCCCAACATTTATGTTAAGTGAGAAATTTGTTAAGTAAATTTGCTCCATTTTACTTTTCTCTCCATATTTGTTAAGTGAATAGGCAGTTAAGTGAATCACTGCAGTGAAAATTAGTAACATGGTTGTTAAGTGAATCTGGCTTTCCCATTGACTTTGCTTGTCACAAGGTCGCAAAAGGGGATCACATGACTCATATGACACTGCACCCATCATAAATGTGAGTCAGTTGTCAAGCATTCAAATGTAAATCATATGACCATGGGATGCTGCAACGGTCATAAGTGTGAAAAATGGTCATAAGTCACATTTTTCAGTGCTGTTGTATCTCTGAATGGTCACTAAATGAACTGTTGTAAGTTGAGGACTACCCATATTATTTGGAAAGTATTTATCTTAAGGGAATTAATTATAATGATTATGCTTTGCCTCCAGTTCACCAAACTTTACTTTCAGAATCTCCATCATCCACACTTCTTTATTTATGATTTGATCTGGTCTGATTTGATTTTTATCCCACCTTTATTAACAAGATCTATTAATACAATGGTCAACACAATACTCCTCCTTCCTTTTTACCCTACAACAACCCTGTGAGAGAAAGTGACTAGCTCAAAGTCACCCAGCCAATTTTCTAGATTAGAACTCACCATCTCCTGCCTTCTTGGCCAGCATCTTTAAGCACTAATGTTTTGTTTTCTGGGAGAAGGAAAAAGGGTACATCTTTTGCAGATGACTACCAGAATCTCATTTCTGGCCACTATCTCCTCTTTTTGCTTTAGACATAGGGGAAAAAAGAATACATTTGTCAAAATGTCATGCACTATCTCCTTGCATATCTCCAGTCAAGTATATAGCAATCCAGTGAGATTGCTGAATATGAGAATAGTGTTTCTAATATTACTTATACAGATTGTAACTTAAGAACTTTCCATATATTGTTAAGTTATAACACGGTTTTCCTTTTTGTTTAATAGTTTAAATTTTCTATAAAATAAATATGCACTTTAATGTTTATTTCCCATTGTTACATTTTTTTTCTCTTAGGGCACTACTGTTGAAAATGTATGCTCTGAAATAAGATATTTACCAGCAACTAGATCTGTTTCTAGTGAAAAAATATTGTTAGTGTTGTGTGACCTATCCTACTCCATAGAGAATGCAGTGGAAGTCGCTGTTGTAAGTATTACATTTTTGTTAAGTTTAAATGAATGTCCTTTCTGGGTAATGCCAGGCTGTATTTTGCTTAGTAGATATAGTAAGAACTACCCAAGATTTGGATAATGAGCTGATTATTATTGAGAACTGGCTTATTATGAGTGAATCTGTCCAAGAAAAGGGCAGAATGTTGAACAAAGAAAGAACATAAGTGTTGATCTGATCCAGAAGAAGAGCGGGGTTTGTCTCTTTCTTCAGTGAAAGAGAAAAAATCCCTACAGGTCCATATAAAATGAATGTTCATTCATTCAGTTATTGAAGACAGATGTGTGACTTATGCAAATGGAAATGGAGTGTGATTCAGTTTAAGAGATGAAGGAAAATGCAGAGAATGTGTGGGTGTTAGATTTATTTTCAGCATGACTATTTGCTATTTTTAATTATTTGTCACCTGTTTTTAACTAATTTTGGTGCTAACCTGCTTGATATACCTTTGTTCAAGGCCAAAAGATAAAATAAAAGTATTTTTAGCATTTATAAAAATTATTCTAGATTTCACCATAGGATGATCGGGCATATATAGTTAAGTAGACATGGGGAGATCTATTGTAATTTGGAATAGTCTCTAAGCAACCGGTCACAAGTCGAGGACTACCTGTAATAGATAGAATTCGATATCAAAATTGGAATAATAAAATGATACAAAGAAGTTAGTATATCAAAACGTGGTCCTTTCATGGCTAAGACAATGGAAATGCAAGGTTCTTATAATATCATAGAGTACTCATAAACACCTAGATGTATCTCTGCTAAACTATATTTCTACTTACTCCTTGACCAATACGGAAGGAGTTTGATTTGCTTTTAATTAATGAATTACAATGGCAGACTGACCTTTCCACTGTTTTACTCTTAAAATTAGGTTAGTCAGTGTACAAGACTAGAAAGGGGCGATTCACTTCCTTTCCAAAAAGTATCTACTGAAAAAAAACAGAAGCCATGCCATTTGTCCACATTCATCCCATCTCTTCCCTTTTTAGAGAAAATTGTTCCTAGGATGGTTGTGCTGCAGCTTCAGAGCACAATCTTGAGGAAGTGGATTATCTAGACCTCTTTCAGGTTTCAGCCCCTAGTGTGGGACTGCATTAATCATGCTGATGGATGATCTCTGGAGAAGCACTGCACATAGTCACTCATGCTTTGGTCATCTCCCATATGAATTACTGCAGTGTGATCTACATGGAGATGTCCTTGAAGAACATCCAAGAGTTGGAGTTGGTCCAGAATTCAGCAGCATAAGCAATCAGCGATATAAATATGGCCATGTTATATTTTCACTTTGCAAACAGCATTGGCTTCTAGTAGGCTTCTTAGTGCAATTTAGAGTGCTGGTTGCCATCTATAAAGCGTTCATGGTATACAGCTGTTTTCTGCCTTTTTCCCGTTGTCTCTGCCTGTCCCAAATCTGCCAGGAGGGATATGTTCCAGGCCCTATTGATAAGATAATAGCATTGTATACAACTCATGAAGCACATTTTTTTTCTGTTGAGCCAGCCCTGTGAGACACCTTAGGACATGATATTAGGCTTTGACCCTATTAGCCATTTTGAAAGCTGTTGAGCCCTAGCAATTTTTTCAGACATGGGGGTTGGTAAGCTAATTGAGCCTAGTTGGATTGGTTGTTGGTTTTCTCAGTTATATATTGTCTGTCCTTTTCTTTTGCTGTTTTTTTATTTCATTTATTGTGCCTTTTAAAATTCTGTTAACTGACCAGAATAACATTTGCAAGATGGCAGCTATATAAATCAGATTTATCTGGTCTGGCTGAACTAAAGTGCCTTGAATACGAGAAAGATAATAAGATGAGTTCAGCCTGGAAACTAAGAAAAGTGATTTGAAGGGACTGAATATTGCTTGATGACATTGTTTTGGCTGAATAATTTTGATTGATCATTCTTGGCTAAGTTGCCCAACTCAACTATGGTTGCATTAGATTATACCATTAATGCAACTATCTAGCTAGATAATACATCAAAAACTTTTAAATGTTAATTCAGTTTAGTTGCTGTAAATAATAAGAAATCTTCAATATGTAAGCAGTTGAGTCAACTGGATTGAGGAGTCAATTAGGCTACTATAGAAATGGAAGGAAGGAAGGAATATGACTATTAGTATAAGAATATACTTAAGTATAATATTATAAGAATTATATCAGTATAATAGTTTTATATTATAACTGCCCACCTAGCAGTTTGAAAGAATACTTGATTAATAAATACTTCTTTGTTAGGAAGGTAACAGCCTTTGGTGTATAGCTATGCTGGCCACATGACTCTGAAAATGTCTTCAGACAACATTGACTCCTTTGACCAAACAACTGAAATAAGCATCGTGCCCAAAGTCAGACATGACTGGAGAAGGGAAACATTTACCTTTTATCTTATTTTCATATTGGCTTGAAACCAATCTTCATGCCACAGCAGTCAACTGGAATTCTCAAGTTCCCCATCATGAATCTCAATAAATTAGATACTTTAAAATATAAGTTTCCTGTTTGTCTTTTCTTCCTAGTCTTTCATCTTGCATCAGGACGAGACGGATAATAGTCTCATACAGAATGCTGCCAATACTATAGTAAATGCAATTACAAGACGGCAAAACAGCACAGTTATGCTTGCAGTAACAGAAGTCAAAATAGAGACCATAGTAGTTGGGAATTCTTCTTCATCAGGTAAGATGAAATATGCATTTGAGACAGAATGCCAATCTCAGAATATACTGATTTCATAGTATAGGTACTACTTCTTTAGCTACTGTTTGCAGTTACAGTGGTAATGAAAAAGTAATTTTATGACTAAGCCTTGCATTTACAACCTTTGCAGGTCAGTAAGGCAAAGGAAAATTGAAGTAAGATTGTAAGCATAATCATGGTTTCACTTAGCAATCCCTTCCCTTAATTGTCAGTCTTTGTTTTTTTTTTTAAAAAAACACCAAAGTAATTTGCATAGAATGTAAAATAGAAATTGACTATTGTATGTCATTTTTGTTTGAACATGTTTTAAGCACTGAGGTTTGGTTTTGATTTTTTTTAATGTTCTATAGTAGCGATGCTTAAATTAAAAATTTAAGTAAAAATTATATCTTTCCTTTTTTTATTGAAATGCGTTTACCCATATTCCTTCTATACTTGCCCATAGAAAGAAGGAACCAATTATAAATAGGAAATTGTGTAAGTACTAAAATAAATGCCTTTTCCACACGTCTATCCAGATAACTTTCCACCTTAAATTTACTGGTTGTGTTATGTTGTGGAACCCCAAATCATGACTATTTCATTCAAGTTCTGCAAGGAGCAATGACAGGAATAACATTCCAACCACTCTTCTTGGGGGGAAAAGAGAGTTGGTTCAAAAAACAATCCCAGTATTTTACATTGAAAGACTGTTCTTCTATGTCCAAATGTGTTTAAAATCACTGTGTCATAAATGACTGGCACAGGTATTTCAAATGACAAACAAATTAGATACATAGTTATAATACAGATTTCCATTTTTTAAATAACATCTTGACTATTAAGAAGTTCTATGTGCTCATCTACTTTATACTGTATTTCCTCGGATAATGATAGATAGATATTTTGTGACTGTTGATAAATTGAAGGAGACATTTAATGCCATCTCAAAGCAGCCCTTATTAAAAATTCAATTTAAATATGATAGTTGCTTCCTGTGTCCTGACTCATTAGTTTTGCAAAACAATTCATTGATTGCATGGCTCACTTCAAATGGTGTTTATTCTGCCTTTTGGATATTTCATTTGCACTCCATATAGTTTCAGGATTCCCTTTCTAAGTTGTGTTTGCTTTGCTTTCTAGATTATCTGGTTCCAATCCTCTGTGTAGTTTTTAGTATTGTATGGATAACCTGCATAATAATTTGTGTGTGGTGGACACGAAAGAGAAGAAAAGAGAGAGAAAGAAACCGCCCATCCAGTGAAGAGGCTACAAATAATCAGTGGGCACCTCTAAACCCTATTTGGAATCCTATAGATAGACCTTACAGTCATAAAGGCATTCATTATGAACAGAAAAATTTTATATCTCCTCAAAAAAGAACTTACGATGGAGTAGAGGAGTACACAGAGTATGAGGAAGAGGAGGAAGAGGAGGAAGAAGAGAAAGAGGTTATGGAAATGGACAAATTCCTCTCTCAAAAACTCTCTAAACCTTTGACAACAAAGGTAGCAATGGACTCATTAGAGAATAGTCCTGTTAAGAACGTGCTTCAGACAACCAAAATGGACAACAGATCTGTAAAAAATGTGAACACAAAAAATCTTGAAGGTGGAAGAGACTAAATCTGTGTTTGGACCATGACTACATTGCTTACGTTTAAAAAAAAAATGGAGAAATTGGCATCTCCTTTGTGCATAAAGGACTTAACTGTCTGAAGTCAAATATTCATAGTTACTTTATTTTGAATAAAAAAAATTAAAATAATAAATAAAAACTTTATTTTGTTTCTTTTAACCTTGTATAAATTATTCAATGACTGTCAGATGATAGAGTAATCTTTGATAGTTGCTATTTTTGTAAATTTTACTTAGAATACACTTGTAAGGCAGAGGAGAGAAGTTTGTATTTTCAATTCGAAAGGTTTATCACAGAAAGCTTAACACTGTGTACAAAATGGAGGGGAATTTTTTTTTTTTTTACTTGTTACAACAGTGGCTTGGAATCCTCCTGGTTGAGGAAGTTGCTGAACTTAAGGAAGAAAACATGAAGTGTTCTTGTTAATATTTACTAAAAACTTCTCTCTATACTTCTACAAGTTTGTCCCCTTGAAAAAAAGATTGCCTTATTCTGTGAACAGAAGAAAATCTATAGAGATCTTTCAAACTGTGATTGGTTAGAATAAGTGGCCTTTTTAATTTAATATGTCAATTTGGTTTAATTACCTTAGAAATGCAGTATTGAAGCACATACCAAGTGCCTTGAAATATCATCTTTCTGTCTCAATAGCAACTGTCAAAGACTGCCATGCCCATCTAAGTTTACCGCAAGGAGATATTTGGTTCTCTCAGACTGATAACAGTTTATTTTCAGATTGTGCAAGTGCATTTTTGTAAATATGTATATATTTAAATGAATCACTTCTGTATATTTGAGTTAATAACTTAAAAAATATTTTTGATCTTTTTAAATGTCATTCCTTTTTAATTTATGTCGCAGAAAGGGAAGTTTTATGGCAGTTTCTAAAAAAAGATACAAAAACCTTATTTTGGTATTATGTTCATATTAGAAAATGATGTTACTATAATTAATGTTGGGAAACTGTTGGTCACTTTTTGTACTTTTTTTCAATGTATCGCAACCATTTCACATGTAAATAGATCCAAGGTGTTTCCTCGCATCTCAAGAACACAGAGAGTAAGTATCCTGTACAGCATAAAGATGACAGGGCAATATTCTTTTTCTTGTGAATGTCTCTATTACATGTGGTATTGCTTTTTTGCATTTTTTTAAATACAGGCCTAATGAAGGGAACAATATTCTTCTCATTTCTTGTTTGTTATGCTTATTCATGCTGAAAACATGTTGGCAAATATGCTGGATCATCTAGGTGTGCAGCAGAAACCTGCCAATTATCAATTAGCTCTGGGATTCTTTCCTTTATCCCTGATAACTAGTGTTTCTTGGAGTTAGATGGGGTGATGCCACTGAACTGAGTTTCCTGCCTCTCTGTCATTCATTAGCTGCTACTTGTGGAGGCAGGTAAACCCACAGCCGAGCAGCATCATGTCATGTGTTTGGGGTCGCTAGATGCATGTGGAGAGAATAGAGGCCTGCTCTTCTCAGCTTTACGTTGGTTGTAACATCTGGTTCCATCTTACGCGATGGAAAATCTCAGGAGAAATCGTTATTCTTAATAGAAGGCTTATGCATCATTTGTGGGGTTCTTTTTTTAAAAAAGGCTTTATTATTTTAAAAAAGAAGAGCTATACCTTTATTTTAATAAACTGATAAAACCCTATGTTAAGTGGGTTATCCTGTAATTGCAAAGGAAACAAATATTTCAATGTCTTGGCCATTTTGGAACCACTTTTTATACATGAACGCAGGAATTGCTTTGCAGAAACTTCTGTGCAGTACATTTTGTTTGACATGTTCTTCTGTAGTTTTCAGATGAAAACTATTTATTAAAGCATTTTATAACAATGTCAGTAGTTGAAATTTTTGCCCCGACTCTGTACTTAAGTGTTCAGAATGGTTTGGAATCTCTGAATCACCCCATCTTTCTACTCCCATGGCTGCAGTGTCCTTTCCCTATGCAACTCTCAAAATTCAGTTTTGTTGCTATTGTAATTTTATTTTGTATTGCAATACTGCTGTCTTCCAAAGCCTAATAAAACTATTTCCCTCATTTTATATATATAACATTTGAAACAGTGCTTTTCAAATGTCTTCCTTGTCACCTGTGGTATTTTGGAAGGACAAGGGGAGAAACTGGAGGAGTCTGAGCCTTCATGTCAAATATAAATAAGTTGTTCCTTGAATGCAGAGCAAAGAAATTTTAGTAATCTGGATGGAATCAGAACTTAAAAACAAAGAAAACTTTTTTAGTTCAGAATTTTCCCAACAATTGTACCTTATTCCCCAGAATCATAAACTCCTGTTGTTGATCCATCTTCCCCCCCCCCTCCAAAAAAATCTAGTCCAAATTGTTTTCCAGTTAGGTATAGTAAGTCCATTCCCCAATCAACTTAGGTACATTGTATTCCTTTTGGCCTTTTGTTGTTCTCTGTGTATGTTTATGTACTTTCATCAACCAGATTAATTAACCCTCAGGAGAGCAATGGGTTTCAGTACTATTAATGAATCTTTGAAAACCTTTCTGCGTTGATTAGAAGGATTCTTATGTATTGTAGGCCTTTCCCTGGTTTTAATATTCCTGAAACTTCACTTCCTTGGGTGGATGCAGGTTTGCTGTGAAGCCATCACCAGGTTTAAAGATAGATCCTATCAAAAACTGAGTGAATAGTATTTCAGAATAACACAGTTTCTATTCTGAATAGTATTTCAGAATAACATCGTTTTTCAGTGCCCCAAATCTGCTAGTTTCTTCACTTCCAGATTAGTACTGCCGAGCCATGTCCATATTCACAAATAAATTGCACAACATCATGTTTTCTTAGAACCCAAAGAATTACCCCATAGACATCTACCATTTGGATCCACTCAGCTATCCCTCCCCTCCTTACCTGACACCTGTTCCTCTTGTGTGCAATATAATACCTTTTTAAAAAAGCTCATTTATTAATCAAATTGGTATGGCTGCCTACCTCACAAAAAGTTATTCAGGGTGGCATACAGCAATCTTATATAAACAGTATAAAAAATAAAATCAGTATTAGAAGATAAATATTCAAAGTAAAATACACAGGCAAATAAAATGAAGGTATCTGCCTCAGCAATGAAAACATCTGGACATGTGTCCAGTTGCTGGGAGCCCCTAGGCCTGGTGGCATAATTGGTCTTGGCCTTCAAGAATGTCAAAAGAGATGGAATTAATTCATGGAGAAGAATGTTCCATAAGGCACCATGCTAGAGAAGGCCCGTTGCCTGGAACTCACCAAATGTACATCTCTAGCTGATGGTATGCACAACTACTATTCTAGAAGCACACAACTACCTGTGCCATTACATTCTGAAGCTCTTCAAGGGCAACTCCATGTGGAGAATATTACACTAGACCAAATTGAAGGTAATTAGGGCATGCATGATGGTGAGTATGACCTGCTGATCCAAGAATGTGTGCAACGGGCACACAAGTGTACAAAGACCCTCCTAGCCATGACTGAGCAGGAGATGTGCTCCCCCGACTGCCTACCAGGTCTATGGCAATGCCACTTCAGCACAAAAAAATGGCATAGTTTTGGAAACGAGTGAGCTTGAAAACCCGGAGCTACTTAGTCTTGCAAGGATTCAGCTGAAGCATGTTGTTTCCCATCCAGACCCTCACAGCCTCCAAACACCAGGATAAGACATTCACATTTAACACTTACTTAGTTGCAATTATTTTCTGCTTCTCTAAGTTGATAGGATTTGTAGTGTTTAGGACTATGATGGCAAGCCAATGGCTCGTGTGCCCGAAGTGGCACATGGAGCCATGTCGCCTGGCACGTGCGGCGTTGCCCATTCCTTCTCCGGGTTTCTGGCGTGCATGCATACGCAATGATCAGCTGGCCTTTGTGCGTACTGCAGTGCCGGAAACTGGAAGAGCTGGTCTTCCATTTTCCAGCGTCAGCATGCACCTCGGCCAGCTGATTGTTGTGTGCGCATGTGTGCCAGTAACAGGAAGACTAGCATGTGTGCCAGAAACCAGGAGTTCATTTTCTGGCCCACGAATGCTGCCCGGGCAGCTCCTCTTCTGGGTTTGCGCGCTCCCTTTTCGGCACTCGGTGCCTAAAAGGTTCGCCATCACTGGTATAGGATGAAAGGTCATGTAGCCAGCAGGATTTCTTAAACTATTGGGGGGATGGACTTTACCTCAGAACTCGAGCATATCTTTTAAACTTTCTGCTTAATCAGATCAAGTGTTTCACAGGCCTTAGTGGGCTAAATTGCAATGCAAAGCAAAGCAGCCTTCCATGTTCCTTGCTCCTTTGATATGATAGGTTATTTCGTGATCCTTTAACTGTGAAGTGGAATCTGGGATATCATTGCTAAATGAAAGCTTCCTTTTCTTGAATTTTGAACACAATAGATCTTGATGATATCTTTTTCACCTTCTTTTGGTATTTTAAAACAAGTTTGAGCAAGACCAAGTTTAGGGTGAAATCTAGCCAGGAATGCTATATTGAAGAGCTTACAAGACCAGGAGGAACAGGATTACTAGAAGAGCAAATATCCAAAATGAGGAATGCTGACAAAACTATTATTCTCCTGCAGTCTATCTTGAGATTGGATCTCTCCTACTGCTGCTATTACTATCATTCCCCCCCCCCCAAAAAAAAACCCCACCAACCAACAGTGATTATAAATATATTTTAAAATGTACCTCATTGTTTTTAAAACCATTTCAATATCTGGATAATTTGCTTATTGCATACAGAAATAACTGAATAAAGCTTTTGCTTTAAAACAATTTATTTGTTCAACTTAATTGTAGTCAGTTATTTAAGAAACAATCATAACTTATCACAGGAGAGCCATAGTAGAAGTCCCTTATTTTGGTCATTAAGCAACGAAATTTACATTTGATGCATTAAAAGGAGGCTAGAGTTAATGTTCTATTAAATTTAGGGATTTGGGAACTAAAATTAAATTGTTTACATATATATTGTTCTGCCAGTTTACTGAAAGTTGTTCTTAGCAAAATACAAGCGATCAAATTCCAACTGGAGCATACTTTTTTTAAAGGAGTAATGGAGGGTGACACATCAATCAGAAATATTTGAGAAGTTGCATCCAAAGTCCCACCAATTTATCTTGGAATAAAGCACACTGGAATCTATTTACAGAAATGTACATGTAGAATCCAAATACATGAATTGGCATAATGTATAGGATGGCTATACCACAGAAAATGCATTGTATCTTGTACCTTACTCAAGAAGCAACCAAACATCAGAAATATGAAGTTTTTCATAGTTTAAACTACTGCCTAAATCACTACAATCTTCCCCATGATCACTTTAATCTGCTTTCTGAAGAGGGGTGTACAATCCTAAAGGGATGTACAATGTGCCTTTTCAGATTATGTGGATCAATTCAAACCCCATAATTTCCTTAAGAAAAGAGGGATGATACGTTTATACAGAAACTAAAATTTTATGCGATCCTTGTGATTATACCCTTTTAGTAGTTAAAAATCTGATAAACTTTACAATAACTTAATAGCTAGTCTTCCACTTAGCTTAAAAGAACTTTAATTGGCTAGGAAAACTGGAAGCAATTTTATTTACATTTGTTTGTACTGGCCATTGAACAAATACATACATAAATTTATAAATAAATAAATAACCTATATCATTTAACATTTGAATGAGAAGGGATTGCTTATAGTTGACTTGGAACCTGCATCCAATTTCCCAAGGCCACCCATAAGCCAATTTGAGTCAGATTTACAATGTTCTTCAAACAGACCAAAAAACAATGACATCTTCTCCTGCGCTAACATCTGGCTATCACCTGTATTTTGCCAAATCTCTTTCTTTTAATAGCTTAATAGTTCTGCTTTTGGAAGAGCAGTCTTGATTTAGCAGAGACAACTAAGTGCAAGGGTATATTTGATCAGAAATTGACATTGACTGTTGTCTAAATTTAGGAAGGGAAGCTCAGAGATACTGACTCTTGTGGCAGATCTGCTTAGTTTTAATGGCACCTATGGTGGCATTCAGTGCACTTTATCTCCTTGTGGGTCTCATCATACACAGATGCACTTTAGATGTGTTTCAGCCTCTGGAGAGTTTCATCTCTTCAGCATCACTTGGCTAAAGGGCTGAAGTGAAGGTTCTTCACAGTCACATAGGGCAAACAAGCAACTTTTCATGATGTAAAAATAACATCTGCGTACCTGGATGATCTACAGTCAAGGCAGCCTGAGAATAGCTTCTCACCAATTTCTGCAACACTTTTCAGCTAGTATATTAGGGACACAGCCCATTTCACCAAGTTGCTCATTCTCAGAATGTAAATTATTAGGGAAGTAACTAACTCCATTCATGCAACAAGAAAGACAGTAGCTTAACTAAAGCTTATACAATTATCTATGATAATAGAGTTACACAACATAATCAACGCCAAACATGTTACTTTATAACCTAGTATGCTTATAAATCAGCCAAAGAATATTTAATTTTCTTCTTGGGTTTCCTGTAATATCGCTTTGTCCACTTAAGAACATAAAAAGAGAGCCAATTGGATCTAGTGATTAAGGCACCAGGCTAGAAACCAGGAGACTGTGAGTTCTAGTCCTGCCTTAGGCATGAAAGCTGGCTGAGTGACTTTGGGCCAGTCACTTTCTTTCAGCACAACTCATCTCACAAGGTTGTTGTAGAGAAAATTGTGAGGAAGAGGTATTATGTATATTTGCCGCCTTGAGTTATTTATAAAAATAATAAAGGTGGGATAAAAGATCTTTTAAAAACAAATTACCTAGAGAATATTTGAAAGTTCACTGTCTTTAAAGTTTTTCTTTGAGGTTGTGTATTAATAAATCAGTTAACAACCCAATAGATCTCTAATTGTATTATATAAACCTTAATTTTTCAAAGGAAAACTGGGTAAATGTTCTTTTTAGATTTTATAATTTAAACAATAAAGAAGACTTATTTCTATGAAGACTCTCAGTCATCTAGGCCATGGTCATCTCAAAGGTGCTTTTTCAATAGGCAACTGGACTGTGTTGTTTTGAAGAAGAAGAAGAAGAAGAAGAAGAAGAAGAAGAAGAAGAAGAAGAAGAAGAAGAAGAAGAAGAAGAAGAAGAAGAAGAAGAAGAAGAAGAAGAAGAAGAAGAAGAAGAAGTAGTAGTAGTAGTAGTAGTAGTAGTAGTAGTAGTAGTGGTAGTAGTTGTTTTGCTTCTCATCCAAGAAGCTTCATCAGTTTTGACTGGATGGTGGAGGAGATAAAAAGATTCCTTCCACACACTTCATCAAAACTGATGAAGCTTCTTGGATGAGAAGCGAAATGTCTTATTCTTCTTCCCCAAGTAAAAAAAAACACAGTCCAGCTTTTTCTATTGAAAATGCACCTTTGAGACATGCTCTTATTTCAAAAAACTTTAGTGAAATACTTAGATTTGACATAATACCTTGCTTTATCTTTAAAAGCTAACAGCCTCATATACAAAAATGGAAAGTTCAAAAAAAATCCTAGAAATCAGTAGTCGCATACTTCCATGTTGCCAGGAAAACAACATTATTGTATATATGAAACATAAGGACTCATATCTGATACAATCATTATCTTTTATCATTAAACAATCAATAGTTCCATATCTTAAAAATTCACTATTAAACTTCTATGCTTCCCATTTTGCCGATTATATTTTGTACAATTTATGTTGTGTACTTCATGTTTATAAAGCATTTTCTTTTCTTTATTTATTTCTTATTTTTTGGTCTTCATGTTGAATATTTATTTATTTTATTTATAAAATGTATTGGCTCTCCATCTTACCACCATAATGATAAAAACTATACATAAAACATATATAAATTAATACCTTAATAGCCAAACTTAAAATAATGGAACTCTGTGTGCAGTGCTTCTGATTTTAACGCCAAAACATAAAGCATAGAAAAATGCAGCTGTTTTAATGATCTGAAGTGTTCTGTATGCACTCCCACATGTTCCAAATAATCTTTTGGAGACTGACTCTAAAGCACAGCTTTAATAAATAAGGTTATTTGTGCATCTTGATGTCTTTTTTTCTTTTAGGAAAATTTCTAATATGGTGTTTCTCTGCCTACGGTGAGGGGGGGGTATTTTTATATTTTTAATGCTTATCTTTTGAAATTAAAGTATTTATTAACTCTAAAAGTTATTTACAAAATGCATATTAAGATGCTACATAATTAGGAATGCACGTAACCAGACACTTTATGGATTTGTAGTTAGAAATGCACCAGGTGTAGCAATAATTACATGTTTTGTCTTCAGTATCTATATTCCTCAACTGGAAGGTCTTTTCTAGGTAAGAATTATGGAAGATGAATATGAGGTCACCACGTTAAGGAAGTTATGCTAGTTATTGGAGGTATTTTCCAAATGAAAAGAAGACCAAGAAGTTACAAATGGAATTGATAGTTGGCTGAATGGTATAAATGTTGATCAAGACAAATAGTATTTAGTATTTGGAAATTTTATATTTCCAATGGAATTTATAAACTAATTCAACATTGGCAAACATCTCTATTTGTTAAGTTTAAGCAATCAGCTCAGCGAGGCATGTTGCAGTGAAATCTCTGCTAGTTTGGCATACATAGACAATGTTTAAGAAATGAGTTACAAAACAAGGTTATAGAAGTCTGTGTTCAATTTCCCTGCAAAGCCATTACCACTAAGCTTTTAAAGATCTTGGGAGGCTCGTCTGTTTTAGCTATAAACTGTTCTTCATCTATTATTCATTAGTGCTGATGGAGGAGGAGCAGCACCCGGGAAGGAGAGCGCGGGGGTGGACAGGGAGTGAAGAGAGCATATGGCTTTCAGGCAGGAGAACAAAGGGAACTGTGGCTTTGGACTCCTCAGGTAGAATCCACCTTGCATTACTACATTTGGTGGCTCAGTTCTGCAGATATTCTCACCACAAACTGAGAATACTTCAGAGAGATCAATACACTCTATTATGCTCTAATATATTTATTCCAGATTTTGTTCTTTCACTCGTCCCTCCCCTCCCCCTCATACACACACACTCCAACACATATGCACACAAACACCTTTGTACCTAGGGCAGACATCTTGGCTGAATTTTTTTAAACCCATATTTATGCTTTAAGATTAAAAAAAAGATAACATTGTCGTCTGCTTACTCTATGTTGTGTCTGATCATAGGGCTCTTCCTCAGTTTTCCTTCTTTGTCATGTACAATATAGGAGGGAGATGGGAGGCTAGAAACATGAAATATAAAGAGAGAGAGAGATGGAAATTGTCATATTCTTATTATTTGCCCTTTTTACATCCAAAAACTATGAAAGATCAAGATGTTCTCTTCAATTTAAAAGGGTAGGATTAAACTTACGACTGCATAATTGATCGAAAAAATGGTTCTGTTGCCACAATGCATTAAACAGGCCAGTGAGAAAAGAGTTAGTGAGTTGTAAAGCAATCCAATCAAGTATCTCTGAAGGATTACATGTTGTCCCCAAAAGACACCATTTCACCAACAGTGTGTCCAGAATTTGTGTGGAGGGGAGGTGACAAAAGTCAAGATGATGTCTGCTATCAAATAACCAAAGCTCTAATTTAATAAGCATTGTGGATGACATGTTGACTTTTTTGTGTGTGCATACATTCATATTTCCATGGGAATGTCCCTGTTCACCTGACCAACAGAGAACTTTGCCAGCAGTCTTCTAGCACAATTACTTCCTCAGGATAAGAGGCAAGGTTCAGAATTCCTAAAATAGCAACTTTTGACCTAGTTAGTAAAGCTAAAAGCCGCCAAAGGAGATTTGAAATGTTTGAAGATTCATTGCATTTAAAGATGTTGTGAGAAGAGGCCAATAAGGGAAATAATAAGGCATTCAGAAACTTTCAGATTTATTTTCAATTGGTAAATATTAACTATGCAGCATAAAAAATTATAAAGTCATTATCCAAACAAAAATCTGTGTTTCTATATAGCTGCTATGCTATTGATTAGAAACAGATGGAATTCTGTGGAAGAAAGAATATAAATTGGGGGGAAATTTGATCTGTGTGAAACAATGTGTGATCTGGATATAAAATATCATTTTTTCCTGTAGTAAATGCTCATGTAGAGAGCTTCCAAAACTTCTGTTGTCATTAACATTAGATATAGATGTTAGCAGTACACCCTTGAAGCAACTGGTTACTTCATATTTCCTCATGTTGGATAAAGCTGAATGGTAAACTAGAGATAATATCAAGTCTATTAATTAAATGAATGTTTATTGTATTTGAGCATATGTTCAAATTGCAGTCATGACAAACAACTACAGCATCTTGCAGGGCAGAAGTTCAATTTGTTTTTCTGCCATAATCTATGATGGAATGTAATATGTAGGTGGATTCCCCAAAGGGAGGGAGTGCATTCCAGAAAAGTAAGAGGCAACTTAGTCCTGTTGTTTTGTGTGAAAGAGGGTTAACGGCAGCCCCACCCTAATAGTTTACAGAGTATATTCTTGATACAGATAGCAGGGTCCTTAGTTTACCAAGATTTTGTCTATAGGTTTGCAAACAATGATGAACTCAACTTGAGAGAATCACTATGTGTCATCCTTGGTTTGGGGCCTGATATAATCTCAACCCAAGCCTTTCTAAAACCATAATTGCCATTTTATTAGTGTTGAGCAAATTCACTTGCACATTTTTATGGCAGTTCTCTTTCAGTTTAGTAAAGTTTTGACTTTCTTAAGTCAAACGTGATGCTTTCACATGTATTTACTTTTTATTTATTTTATTTATTTATTTCGTCAAGCATGAATTAGATAACAGATATAAGTATAAACATGATTATGAATACATGAAATAAATATGAATACAAGGGAATATTAGGACAGAGACGCTTGTGCGCTTATGATGCCCCTTAAAGACCTCTTAAGAATGACAATAGGTAGTCTAAGGTTAAAGTTTTGGGGGTTTGGGGAAGAAACCACAGTGTCGGGTAATGCATTCCAGGCATTGACAACTCTGTTACTGAAGTTGTATTTTCTGCAATCAAGTAATCACAAGATAGCCAAGGGGTGTAGCTTTGAATGTCCTATTTTCATTTATATGCATCTCTCCAATGGCCTTCAACCTCCCTGGTTTCCCCTTCTTCAGTTAAATTGCAAAATTAACAATGTTGGGGAAACCTTCCAACTGGCCTTGCCATCATTAAGAAGGTGTCCTTGAACAATTATTGAAGAATTCTGAAGAAATGTGGAGAAATTGCCCGTCACATTTCTCTGACCACAAATTGAATAGAAAATTCTGAAAGGCCAAATGTGTTCCAGTAAACACCAGTAAACAGGAAAAAGAAGTGCTATAGGTACCAAACTATATTAGTTAAAATGAGAAGATAAAACTGGAGATAATCCACCTTCTGCCATGGAAACTCATTGAGAGATTTAGGGACAGTCGCTCTCTCTCAGATCAATCTACCTCACTGGGAAATTTTGGGGGGGACAAAAAGGACAAAAACCTCATGAATTCCTGAGAAAAGGCAGCATAGACATTTAATGCATAAAAACACAATAAATATTCTATCACATTTTTATTGTAGAAATACCCAGTTGTGTTTACCAAACACCATCACATACTCAATTTCAGAGACCTTTGAATTCCAAAATTTAATCCTTCCTCATCAATGGAGCTGCTGTAGACAAATTGTGATTGCATTGTTGAAATATGGTGGCATGATTTCTCTTGCTGGAAGAGTCATGAATTATAATATAAATCCCAAAATAGGATTCACAGTTATTCAAAAAAGCAAATTCGCCCCCCACAAACTCAGAAATTTTCATTCCTATTCACACCTATGCAGTGATCCTACCCATTTCCCATCACGTTGCCTGGTTTTAGATAGACAGAGATAAATGATGAGGACAGATGATAGTGAAAAAGAAGGAAGTGGGAGGGAAGGAAGGGAGGACGTGGCGGGTGGGAGAACGAGGCAAAGGAGGAGGGAAGGAGGTATGCGGACATACACATGTATGTGTGTATAGAAACACAGAGATACACACAGAGAAAAAAGAAATAGCTGACAACTTTTGCGAGGTACAGCAACAGTGTGGCTGAAGGTGTTTGCAATTAGGTCGAGTTAACAATGGACACAGTTTATATTGAATTGTATGATCTGTTGCCAAGATCAACCAGGAGAAAGGAGCTGGAAGGAACACTGAAGTATGTGGTAGTAGAGATACCCTACAGCGTACCCTGTTCTGTGTCTAAGTTTGCCTTGGAACTATTAAAGGCATTATAAATTAAAACATTAAAAAAAGAAACCTAGAAGGCAACGGAAAGGAATCCATATTTCCTTTTCTTTTTTTCAGGCATCTGAAATTCTTGCTTGCCTTGTAGTTCATGAAAAAGTCACTCAATGGATTTTTGTGTCCTCTATGTAAAGCAAATGGTTAAGATGGGATCAAGCACAAAAGCACAAAACACAAGTAGAGTTTCTGCAATTATGTTCTTTGGCTCAGTCTCCCTGGAGTTGATGTATAATGGGTTTAATTCTCTGGAGTGATTTCATTGTGGCACTTATTCTGATCTTGCATCGTGATGTGGAATGAAGAGGGAGGCAAGCAGACAAATGGTCTGAGCCTTACATCTTCCATGCTCTAATCACTTCCTGTACTTTGGAGATTAGCCCATTTCTGGAACCCACTTGATGAATCCAGGGGTGGATTGGATTCGGTTAGATTATGATGTTTGCTGCCTTTTCAGCTTTGAAAATCTACTACCGCAGATAAAAGTAACAAAAAAAAGCAAGCCAAATTAGGGGAAGAGATGGAGATGCTGATTCAGAATCTCCTATTTACTTCCCCAATAGATTTGCCAAGAAAACTGATGAGTTGTTAAGACAGCTAATACTGATGAATACTAATACTGGTAATATGAATCAGTGGAACTGTGAAATTGACTAGACTGTTTTGCATGTTCGGATAGGTGAAAACAAGGTAATACAGTGAATTTGCTTTATGCACAGTCACCTCAGACACATATTAAGTTGTTGCCATGACAATTAACACATTCCTTCTGGAATAATTTCAACATTTTGGTTTTTAATATCTTATTTTGGACAAACTCTGAAAGCAAGTTCAAGGCATATTTTCTAAAACACACACACACACACACACACACACACACACACACATTCTTGGTAGCTGAAGCCACACTTCATTTAAAAGCATTTTTGTTTCTGTTCTGCCTGTTGAGCTCTTTTTCAAAAATTAAATTTCGAGAATTTGTTTTTTATTTAAACTAAAATAAAAGCTCTAAGCTTACTGCATATTTAACTCATTTTAATTCAAATGTGCTTTTGAAGAGTGCTGCTATGTAAAAACAAGAAGAATCAGTTCTTCAATATATCAATAGTAGAACTTATTACTATTCAGTGTACCTAAGTATTTGTCCCTGCATTAAGAAACAGAGAGAATTCAAGGAAACAATAGCTGTGTTTACCAACTATGCTTTAACCATGTCATTGTTAACAACACTGGCTATATGCATACAACTAACAAGCAAAACCAAATTACATTTTGACTTAGCATTATGGTTTCTTTTACATGACATATGAAGTCATGTTCTGTTTATAAACCATAGTTTAGTGTTTAATGCATTGTAGAAGGACAGAAGCCTTGTAATAGGCCTATTAAATTAACCAGGGTGCGCTGCAGGAGAGCACTAGTCATTTTCCTAGAAATACAGCCAGTTAGCAGGCTCTCCACCAATGTCACTAGATCTCCATACCAGATAGCAAAGCCATGTCTTCAAGTTCTTCTGGTAGGCCAACAAGGTTGGGGCCAATCTCACTCTGAGGTGGGTTCTGAGATAGAAACGGTTCTCCTCCGGAGTCCTGCCAAATGACATTTATTTGTAGATAGGACCTGCAAATACCCTTTCAACTGGATCTGTAGAAGGAGAAAGATGTATTGAATATGTTCCTTGCCTTGGGTTGTTTATAAAAAATAATAAAGACAGGATACAAATAATAAATAAATAAATAAATAAATAAATAAATAAATAAATAAATAAATAAATAAATAAATAAATAAATAAATAAATAAATAAAAAGTGACTGCACCTGAAGCTTCCACATGCTCTTCAAAGACATCTTCATGTAGACATTGCAATAATCCATATGGGAGGTGCCCAGGCTGTGAGTGATTGAACATAGAACTTTCTGATCAAGGAAGGGTACAATGGGTACAACAGATACACAACTCAAAGTTGCATAAATGCCCTACAAGCGATAACTCTCATTTGCTATTCGGTTACGTGTCATGAGTTCAGAAGGAATTGCTCCAGATTGTGCATTGAGTTTGCTGGGGTAGTGCCATCATCTAAAGATGGTAAATTCCTGGAGTCTGGTGACTCCAAAACCCAAAACCACTTGCCAGGGTTGAATTGAGATTCATTGTTCACTATTCAAACCCCTCCTGGGCAGGGGGTTGGAGTAGAAGACTTCCAAAGTAGCTTTCACCCTGTTGAGTCTATGAACCTATGATCCTCTTCAATTTTTCCTACTGTACCAATGTACCCACTGTAAGCAGTGGCTCCTGAAAACATTTCTAAATATGAGCAGGTTGACTGCAATCAATGTATCTGATACCATTTCTGGTTTGGCTTTGAGCACATTCAAAAATAGAGCTGCAGATTGATTGAATTTGCTGCATCAGAATTTCTTCATGACCATTTGTTAATCTCCTATTCTCTCACTGACTTTGTTATGTCCATAAGACTTGAATCTCAAATGAGCGACGGACATGTTGTCCGCCCTGCGCTTTCTTGGTGGGCTCCCCTCGGCTTGGGGGGGGCACAGGGTGCCTTGAAGGGGCACCCTGCCTTAGGGGCTGCTCGCTGGGGGTCCCCTGGATTGACGGCAGCCACGGGGGGGTCCCTGGCATTGCCCCAGGAGCCGAGAAGCGAGAGGGGGTGCGCAACGGAGCTCTTACGCTCCCGCGCGCTTTCGTTTCGAGGCAGCTGGATGGTCGACAATCTGAAGACTACAGCTGAAGAGCGGTGAGATGGGAATCCTCCCCAATTCTCCCTTTGATATTTAAATGAAAGAACATCAGCTTTTTAAAAGACTTTCAATCTTCTCCTGGGAAGTGTGATTGGAGGGAGGGGGATTTCCCCCCCCTTGGAAAAGCGGCTTTGGATTTATCTCCTCTCTCTCAGAGGAGAGAGAGAGTTTTAAAAGGTATCACACTCGTTATAAGCAATGGCAAAATGACTCTCTTAATGCAATTGTGAAAGAAAAGTAATGATCTGACTCCTTTAAAAACTTTGAAAACTTTTGACTTGTTGCTTCCTGACCTCCGGTGCCGGCGAGGCAAGATGGCATACTTCCTCCGTCTTTATGCTCTTTGAAATTAGACTTCCCCTATGAAAATTGCTGGCATTGTACTTTTGCCTCCGTGACTCTCAGAAACATCTCTTGCTACATAGTATCTTGGATCTGGAATAACTGACTTAATTGACTGGATTTGAACTATATAAAAGGTCTCTATTCTTATCTGGACTGTCTGCCTCGTGGTCTCTTTTGGTTGTGCTTTTCCACAGTCGCTATTTCTCTGTATGGACATAGATATCTCTTGAGTGTTTTGTTTTACGATGGCTCCGAAGAAACCACCACCTGGGAAACCAGGTTCTGTTCCAGCATCTTCAACATCCAGCCCAATTGGTCAACAGTCACTAATATCGTTTCTACAATCTAAAGCCCCTGAAGAGGAATCAATAACTCACCAGCTGCTTCAAAAGATTTTAAAAGGGCAGGATGAACTGAAAAATCAACAGAGAGAGATGAATGAACAACTCAGAGAAAATCAAAACCAAACTGCACAAAACAAGCAAAGACTAGACGTTCTGGAGGAGGGGACAACTGAGATGAGGGGGGAGGTGAGGGTGGTCCAGAGAGGAAATTTAGAACTTGAGAACCACATGATAAAAATGGAATTTGAAAGGATGTCTTTTTTCCTTAGATTTCAAAACGTAATTGAGACTGACAATGAAGACTTGAAGGAGATCATGACAACAATGTTAGCTGAATATATTAAAAAAGGCAAACAGCAGCTAGGATGGGATATTGACTTGGTTTATAGAGTTAATCAGCTTATGCTAGAACAAACAATGTTCCAAGAGAGGTTCATATTAAATTTCTTAGAAAGGCTACAAGAGATGAGATTCTGGGGGCACAAAGGGGGCAAACATTAAAATACAAGGACAAAGAGATTGCCATCCTGAAACAAATCCCGAAGAAAGTAAGAGATAAGAGGAAAAAATATTCACTATTAGCAAAAAAATTATTTGATAACGGATTTTGGTTTCGGTGGCTATTGCCAGAAGGTATGTTGATTTTCTGGGAGGGCGGCAGAGTTAGAATTAACACAATTATGGAGGCGGAGGCCTTCATGGAAAAAAACAAAACTCTCCTAGACAAAGCGAAAGACAATACACAAGATATGAAGGAGGGAGGGGCCGAGGCTTTGCTGGCAGGCGGGGGGGGGAGGCAACAATGAGAAGACTCAGATCACAAAAGTAAGTTAGAAAAACATTACAATTGCTGATACAATGAATCTTTTTGTTAGATGCAAAGTAAATGATTGAATTTATTGAAAGATACAATGTAAAAATAAGCTGTCAAGATTTAGTTAAGCAATAACATTTTGTTTATCATTTTGTAAAGGTTATGAGACTTGGGGGGAATACCATTTCCTGCACGATGTAGCTGTCAAAATTTGTACCCATACCCACTACCCCTTTCCTTAACATTTTGTAAAACCAATAAAAAACTTTTTTTTTAAAAAAAAAGGTAAAAAGAAAATACTTGAATCTCAAATGTTGCACTATTACATAGGAAATTCTCAGAGCTGTAGAAGTGAAAGAAAATAAATTTAAAATACCAAGAAAAAGTTAATTAAAGACATCAGCCACCATTCCCGAGGCCATTTTTTTCTCATCAAATCCTGGGAAATCACCTTCACAAGTCCTTTCTAGCTCATTCCTAGAGAAAAGCATCAGGCTGCTTTTGGGAGAAATCCCAGAGTCTGGATTCTGAGCAGGAGCTTAGAAGCTCAGCTTTTTTCTCTTAGTCTGACTGTATCAGCAGAAAGAAAGAGGGAGGAGAAATTCCAGAATTTGGTTTTTTTTTTAATTCCTCTTCTCCATTTCGAGCATTCGAGACCGTGAGCATTTGATGTATCAAAACCAATAACATCTCTTCATACAAAGATTTTAGGCATGGCATTTAGCATCCCAAAGAAGGAACAGCTACCCTGGCTAGGCCAGACTGAGCATGTTTGCCAGCAAGGAAAGCTGTGAAAAGGTGGCCTTCCTTGGTCTAGACGGTCTCCAAATGTGTTGGATTATAACTCCCATAAACCCAATTTGCCTCAGATGTCAGGCCTGGAAGCTATCTTTTGCCTTTTTGATTCAGGCCTACCACACTTTCTACTGTTAAGTACAGTAGATTATACAGAGTTAGGCAATGTGTAGCCATAATAACATTCTTTCTATGAAAGTCAAGGTCACTTTTGTCCCTACACCTGAACGGATATGTATGGGAGGAATCTTCCTTCATGGCAATGAAGGATTGGGCCATGTGATAGACTTGTAGGTGTTGGGGGCAGGGTCCTGAACTTTCAACTGGGTGGAAAAATCTGGAAGCTTTCAAATTTGGGTTTTCCCAGATGTGCCAACATGGCTCTTTTACTAAATTTGAACTTTATGGAACTTCTAGCCTTGGAGTGTTATTTATTTGAGGATGTTATTTGGAACCCTGACATTAGATGGGAGTATGTCTGAAGCCCCTATCTAGCAGGCATCTACTTGGGGAACAATTAATTAGAGAAATAAATCAAAGACAGGAGCAAATATGATTATTTTGTCCCAAAGGTGCTTTTTCAAGAGGCAACTGGACTTTCTGTTTTGAAGACATTTCACTTCTCATCAAAGAAGCTTCTTCAGCTCTAACTGGATGGTGGGAAATCAAAGGATTTTTACTCCTTGCAACAGCTGGTCATTTGCATTCTTTTAGCGAGTCGTCAAGACCACCTGGAGGTTTATCTGTGACATCAGGGTCACCTGAATAGTGCAAATGGATATGGAGCCTGGAGCCTTCTTGGAACTGTTGAAAGGACTGTGTGTAGACTGGAGATAGATGATGTTGTAACCCTCCCCCTCTGTTGATAGAGGGCTGTTCAATTTTGACATAAACCTCTTGGGTGAAAAGAAGAAAGAAAGAAGAAAAGAAGAAAGAAAAAAACAGGAAGTTCAAAGCACCTCTGCTACAACCATAACCTGTATGACTGAGAATCTCCATAGTCATATGATTCATTTCATCAGAATTAGCAAAGGCACCAAACAGACACATCTTTACACTGTGGATAATGTTGTAATTTTTCATACTTACTTACTTGAAATCCTTTTCCCACTACAGAGCTGAAGTCCCATTTACTCCTCCTTGAGTTGGTAGACAACAATGTCAGTATGAGATGTTATCTCCCTATTTTCAGTTCTTTCCCTCATTTTAATGCTTGACTTTCTTCTAAGAAATGATGACAAGCCCTAATAGATTTTATAAACCAGTGGAAGAAATTGGATGGGGATGGAATTAAAAAAGGGGGGGATGCTTTAATACCAATACTATTAATGGCAACTTAAGAATGCTTCACCCATGGTTGGGGCAAGAGAAAGTTAACATCATGAGGACATGTGGAGAATTTGCTATGACTTGTGGCATAGTTACGTGGAAGTGGACAATGCAGCCCAAAACTATATATAATACCAATCTGCATGCATCTCTCAGGATGTCTGCAAAATAGGGTCAAAAATTCAAAATGGCAACCACAACATGTGGTCAAAGGCACGTAAAAACAAGCAAAACTTTAATCCCACCATGTCATGGCCATTTTGATGTTTTTTAATCATACATGTGGACACCTGATTTATACATTCTCTGAATTTCTATTAACCAGTATGAGAATTCTGGACAAAGAAAGGTGCAGCCATAATTTGTCTCAGCTCAGTGCAATCTCTCTTGGTCTGTCTTCTCAAAAGGAGAAAAAAAGTTTGTTCTTCATTCACACATACATAGAGTATGCGTCATGAAAATGGGCAGAATATGGGAGGAGGAGCTGACGTCGCGATGACACGACGTGCGATCTTGGAGCTCCAAGATCGCAGTCAATACTTTTGCAGCTGGATGGTCCTTTTGGACCATCCCGAAGAGATGGTGACAGGGAAGAGTACATCCTGCTGATCTCAGGGACAACGCAAAGTCCCTGATTGATTCAGGAGAATCTCTTTTTGCTGGCGACAGAAGCGCAGCCATTGAAGCTGCTGAAGTTGGGAAAGCTCTGGAATAGGAGGAAAATGGTAAGAGAAAGTGTGTCCATCTGGTGAGGAAATCATATTATTATGAAAGAGACTACACCAAAAAAATTAAAGCTAAATTAAATTTGAAAACAGAAGATAATAAGTGGTGAAATTAAGCTGCATTAGACAGTGTATTATCCTTTTTAAAATTTTCTTTTACAGATGGAACTTTTGCAAATGTTTCCTATTCTTTAAATTGAATGGATTAGTTTTTTTTCTACTTTTTATATTCTTTTTTTTATACCTATGGATTAAAATCTTTTTCCTTATTTTTAAAATGGTGGATTGGATGGGGTTTTTTTTGCTCCATTTAAGAATTTTGTTTTCTTTAAGCCTGGAATATAAAGAAGATATAAAATGAATACAAAGAGGGCTGTAATAACAGAGGGAAAGGCAGTAACACAGCCACTTGGAGGCTGGAGGCTTGGAAGGCTTGGAAATATTGTTTTTTCTTTTTTCTCTTTGATCATTTGACTTTGCATTTCAAGATTCTTCAGCTTGTTTACAGAGAGTGATAGTGAGAAGAGCATGGGTTGTTTATACAGGTGCTCTCCGGGAGCTTTATTGGCAGCTGGAGTGGAGTGAAAACAAAGCCTTGTCTTGAAAGATTATAAATGAACTTGCTTTAAATTTAATAAAAAGTTTTGAATGCCATAGTGGCAGTGTTTACAAGTTGGAAGAATGGCGCATCATGAAAAAGAAACCTTAACATTGCAAAATATTATATTTGAAATTCAAAAATTATTAGAAGTAACAGAGAAAATGGAGAAGAGATTGAAGAACATAGATTGTAGAACAGTAAAATTTGATGGAAAAATTGAGGATTTTCATCTGTCGAGTGGGGCCTAAATTCAGCTGACCTGAACTATCGACTTCAAAAAATACTTCTTTTGAAAGGAACAGGTTGGTATTCTCCCTAATCTGCATATGTCTGTGCATGCCAGAGGAGGATATCTGGCAATAAAAACATGAAAGAGCCAGATTTTTTGTCTCTCTAGAACTCCCTCCCAAGAGACGGTCACAAGCCAAGACATGATAACATTGGACATTTTTTTTCAAAAGTTTTGCTTACTGAAAAACTTTTTGTGATTATGAGAGACCCCCTCAAACTGAAATATACAAATATAATTTCAGAATGACTGTAGGAATCTTGAGAAATAGGAAATTAACATTTAGTGATGATAATGTATTTCATACCATAATGTTTGAGGCATGCTGCATGAGTTCAACAGCTAAAATCTGAACAAAGAGATTGACTCCCAAGGGGACTAGTGTGGAACGTGGGGTGTTGGATTCCAAGATGACATTATAGGCACAGGGGGCTACACAAGCAAAGGGGTCTTAGATTTAGCAGATGCACCAAGATTCTATCTAAATTTGAGTAATTTCATTTCAATGAGCCGTGGCCTATTAGGTATCTCCAGTAAACACAGTATGAGCCTACCTTAGAAGAAAATCAGGAAGTTTGGCAGGTGCAGAAACAACTGCCCAACAGATGGGGCAGCTAACTGGGGTCTTCTAAAGATTTGCTGGATCCAATTCAAGATTGCACTATACAATCCTAAGTGGTTCACAACTTAGTATTGGAAAGACAGGGTCTTTCATTAGCACCTGCCAACAAAGGTCCTCTATGGAGAGATCCCCTTGGGGGATCCATGAGAAGTTACACACACACACACCACAAAGTATATGTATTATTTTGGGTATATATGTATATGTTCACACTGTATGAACTTTGAAAATAATTGAAATAATGTAAAACCCCTGAAAGCCCCAATTATGTTGTTTCCTAGGTGATTCAAGATTCTTGCTCTCTCTTTCTGTTATACCTCCAGAGAGCTTAAGATGAGGAAAAATGCCTGCAGTTTTGTAAAAGAAATATAAGATTTCTTTGTATTTAGTCACAGTTATGGGAAATATAAGAAATAGGTTTTCTGAAAGCAAGAATGCTAAACTGTTCATGACTAAGAGTTTCTGAACCTAAGAGGTGCAAACCAGGGGTTTCATTAAGCTATGGAATGGTAAGAGAAAGACGTACTGAGTGTAACATACTGTAGAAAAAGGCATACAATTTTATTCT
Organism: Natrix helvetica; assembly: GCF_964273705.1. Taxonomy (NCBI): domain Eukaryota; kingdom Metazoa; phylum Chordata; class Lepidosauria; order Squamata; family Natricidae; genus Natrix; species Natrix helvetica. Next base: position 35,524,064 of record NC_138548.1, read on the forward strand.
GTTAGTGGACTATCATCCATTTATAACAGTTTCTATCTTAGTATATAATAAACATTCCTCATTAGCTGTAGCATATTGTGCATTCATGAAATTTCCTCAAAGCTCAAGCAAGGTAAGAGATAAAAACAGACTACAATGTTGTGCACTTATATTCCAAACAAGAGTTCCATTTCTCCTTGAATTGTATGCTAGTCTGGGTCAAAAAAATTAAGATGGAAGACATGACCATAATGTTAAAGCTCTACTTTTATGTGCACATTGCAACACACATAAAAAGGGGGCAGTGCTTAAAACACAGAATCATTTTCTTTATCTCCTCCTTGAGGCTGCCTCTACTGGGCCCACAATCCAAGAATCATAATCATAACATACCAAATTTAACTGTGGTGAAAAGAAGAAAGTATATATAATTGATGTAGCAATATCAGATGGACTGCTATAGAGAAAGGAAAAAAGAATATATATATCAACCCTACGCAGAATCCATCACCTCACATGTACAAAACTCACTCCACTTCATAGAAACAATAAAGAAACAAAACCTACAACCCAGCGACCTACTCATTAGCTTTGATGTCATATCCCTCTTCACCCAAGTGCCTATAAAAGAAGCCTTGACAGCCATCCAGAACAAACACAACCCCCCTAAACACATCCTGGACCTGACCAACCACTGCCTAACATACATCATCCATAATGGACAAAGATACAAACAGATAGTAGGAGCACCCATGGGATCACCCCTTTCACCCATCATCTCAAACTTGTACATGGAACATTTTGAAACTAACACCTTAGATAAATCTGAACACAAACCCAAACTCTGGCTTAGATATGTTGATGACACTTTCGTGATTTGGCCATACGGGAAAGAAAAACTGTACAACTTCCTCACACATCTCAACAGCCTACATCCCAAAATACAATTCACTATGGAAATAGAAGCAAACAACCAACCTCTCTTTCTGGACGTCCTAATCTACAAAAAACCCCAATGGCTCCCTAGGACACACCATCTACTGGAAAAAAACACACACCAACTGCTACTTAAATGCACAAATCCATCACCACCCTGCACAGATCAACTCTGTAGCCAAGACCCTCATCTCCAGAACTAAATGCCTAGCCGACAAAGACCACTTGAAAACTGAATTACACACTCTCACAAACGTATTAATCTCCAACGGATTCCAAAGAAAAACAATTACCAACCTAATCCAAAGGGAAAGTCCCCACAAGAACCGAGACACAGAACAGGACAACATCAGCCCCCTCCTCCATTACATCAAAGGCACCACAGATACAATCAGCAAATTCTCCACAAACACAATATCAAGACAGCCTTTAACACTGACCAAAAAATAGCCAACATCTTAAGAAACCCCAAAGACAAAATCCAGCTAGAAAACCAAGGAGTCTACGAAATACCATGCAAAATCTGCCCTGCAACATACATAGGACAAATGAACAGGAGAATAAATGCACGCATTGCAGAACACAAGAATGCAGTAAGAAAAAAGGGAAAAAACTTCCTCCCTTTTCCAGCACCTTAAAGATACAGGACATGAAATTAATTTTGAAGGAACCAAATTAATCTCCAAAACTGAACACTTCAACAAGAGAATAATTATGGAAGCTATTGAACTAGAGAAATACCCCCACAACATGAATAAATGTGATGATACTCCCGCCTATCAGACATCTGGAAACCAACCCTAGTCAACAAACGAGCCCCACCCACCACCCAGGCCGTTACAACACAAAACAACAACGGACACACAGCCAGCACCAATCTACCAATCATAATACAACCACACAACCAATCAATCCACTTACTGAAACAAAACCAGCACTACACACACACACACCAAGATGTACACACACACACACACACACACAAACACACACACAGTATATATATGAAAAAAAATTAAACTTTGATTTTGGATTTTAAGATTAGATAGATTTATTGTTATACAAATGGCTAGTTTATACTATTATGTAAAAGTAAAAAGTTGAGGTTTGATATTATTACTTTATTCTACTGCACCAAAGGAAGTTGGAAGTTTTCCCCACACTTTTCCCTTCCCTTTTCCCTTCCCTATTTTTCCTACCTTTTTTGTGTTTCTGTATCTTATAATATTAATGTACAAATAAACTACAATGTTTTTTTTAAAAAAAGAACTGGCAATTCTGATTTCACATTGCAGTGTTAATAATAATAATGAAGGAGGAGGAGGAGGAGGGGGAGGGGGAGGAAGAGGAGGACGGCGACTAGTGAAAAGACCAAACTATCCTACAATAAAGATCAAATGAAGAACAGAATGCAGGCATGGGAAGACGAAGCACTACATAGCCAATACATTAAAAAAAATAGTAGGGAAAGATAATAACAAGACCTGGCAATGGCTAAGAGAAAGAAAGTTAAAGAAGGAGACCAAGGGATTAATTCTGGCTGCATAAGACCAAGCCTTAAGGACAAATGTATACAAAGCCAGAATTGAGAAGACAGCAACAGACAGTAAGTGCTGCCTATGCAAAGAAGCTGAGGAAACAGTAGACCACCTGGTAAGCTGCTACAAGAGGATTGCACAGACCAACTACAAGCAGCAACATAACAAAGTAGCAGCAATGGTGCACTGGAAGATTTGCCTGCGAGCAAAAACTGTTGGAAACAAAATAGAGAAAGTCATAGAAAATGAAGAAGTTAAATTGCGAAGTTAAATAAATGATAAAAATTTAAAAAGTGCAAGAGATGATGGATAGAGACACAATACTTTTCAAAACAGGGATTGTATTAAAAATTAGGGGGGGAGTAGAAAGTTCAAATTGGAAAAATAGGATTATACATAGTGATATATAGCAAAATTTACTATAATTATAATGTGCATGTTAAGGTTAGAAGTTGGAAGACTATGATTATGTATATTGAATTGTATTATTATTGTTAGCATTGTGTAAAAAGTATATTGACCCAGACAATACACTGTCCACAAAATATGTATGGGAATTTACCTGCGGGACCGCATCTCACCTCATACATCTCTACAACCTATCCGCTCTCACAGAGCGGGTCTCCTCCAGGTGCCATCCGCCAAGCAGTGCCAGCGAGTGGCGCCTAGGAGTAGAGCCTTCTCTGTGATGGGCCCAACCCTCTGGAATGACCTCCCTCCCGATATTAGAACTACAAATGACCTCCGCTCCTTCCGACAGAAGCTCAAGACTCACCTGTTCCGACTGGCTGGCTTAGTCGATTGATAGTTTCATCTCTACCTCCTGGCAAACATTTTAAACATTTTATTGGGGAATTTTTTAAGGGAATTTTAATTTTATTTGTATTTTAATTAAGAACTGTACAGTATATTTCTTACCTCCTCCGTTTACGTCTATGTCTACGTCTACGTCTACGCTTCTGTCTATGTATTTGTATATGGTTTTAACATGACTGTACACCGCCCCGAGTCCTGCCAAGGAAAGGGTGCGGTCTAGAAATAAAATTTATTATTATTATTATTATTATTATTATTATTATTATTATTATTATTATTATTATTATTACAAGGAAAAATTACAAATAAAATATATATTTTTAAAAATTGCTCTGGGACTTTAGAATTCAAACAGACAGGCACCTGCCACATAACACCACAGATGTAACAATTTTCAATAAGAAAGTCAAAAAAGTATGAATAGTGGATGTGGCAGTGCCTGCAGACAGCCGAATAGAAGAGAAAGAATTGGAAAAGATAACAAAACACAAAGACCTACAAATAGAAATAGACTGTGACAAAGGCAAGCAAGGGTAGTACCACTAGTAATAGGTGCCTTGGGTGCAATTCAAAAACAACTGGAGCACCACTTGAAGACCATAGGCATTGACAAATTTGCCATCAGTCAATTGCAGAAGGTGGCTTTACTTGGAACAGCTTCCATCCTGCGACAATATCTGTAACACCATCAAACATCCAGATCTGCCTATTCCAGGTCCTTGGTAAGGACTCGATAGGTACACAAAAATGCCAAACCCAGTCTGAACATATGACTGACTGGGCAATGATCGATGATGGTGGTGGTGGTGGTGTAATAGAAAATGGAGAATCTAAAGTGCTTTGGGATTTTAGAATTGAAACAGATAAGCACCTGTCCATAATGTTCCATACTTAACAATTGTCAATTAAAAAAACAAAAAAGTCTGGATAGTGGGTATTGCACTACCTGGAAAGAGCAGAATACTGCTCTCTCTTCTATAAGAAAAAGAACTTGAGAAGATCACAAAATATAAAAACCTAGATAAAATAGAAATAGAACAAATGTGCCAAAAAACCAAACATGGTAAAGTTCCAGGAGAATAACACTGCTGTCATTGCATTCAGAAACTAGGTTTTTTAACATTTGGATTCCTGAGGCTCTGTCTTGTTTCTTTTAGGGTAAGACTCAAAATAGCCCTATTCTCATATTTCTGTCTCAACTGTAAAAGCCGCACATGACACCAAAACAAAGACCAAGAGGTTGTTAATGCATCTATACATCTCTCTAATGCTTAGAATTAGGTTCACATTCTCAGTCATAATTCACTATCACTTGTTTTCAGTTTATTTAATAAACTACAATTGGCTGAGTTCACATGTTGCACCAAGACAAAAAGGAGTGACAACACATTTTGATTTAACAAGATGTGCAGAGAATCTGATAAGACAAAGGACATGCTACAATAACACAAGGACAGACTTTCAGGTTGTTGGAATGCATGGATTCTCCGTACATTTAGGATAGGAAATTTATTTTGGATATCTGGACATTACAATAATGAGAGACACTTCCTGTAGAAGATAAGTTAAGTTTAAAAAGGGAAAGTGACCTCATAAATACTCAGGAAGAAATTATGTATTTAGAAATGGCAGATCCTCAATTAACTGTCCTCTAAAGCAGGTCTCCCCAACCAGCTACATAAGACTAATGAAGTACTGTATTTTTCAGAGTATAAGGTGCACCAGAGTATCAGACGCACCAAGATTTTGAACAGGCAATTTTTTTAAAAAAAGCTTTTGCACTCTGCAGACCTCCCAAAAACAGCCCGCTTTTCACAAAAACAGCCCCATATTTGTCAAAAAAAGACATGCATATCCTTTAGGAGGCTTGTAGAGTGCTCCTGGGGGTTGGGGGGAGAATGAGCAAAAACCTGCCCGTTTTTGCTCATTTTTGCCATCCCCAGCCCCCAGGAGCACTCTACAAGCCTCCTAAAGGTTATGCACGACCATTTTTACAAAGGGTGCAGGGTTTCGGGAGGCAAAAAAATGCTGTATTCAGTGTATAAGACGCACCCAGTTTTCCACCCTCTTTTTTGAGGGAAAAAGGTGTGTCTTATACTCTGAAAAATACGGTATTTAAGGTGTTAGAATTAGAGTGGAATGTTCCAAGTTGAAACTCTACCTGAACATAGTCTAGGTGAGGTCTCTCAGATCAATCCACCTCACATGATTTTTTTGAATGTATAAAATTAGAAAAGATTCCCAAATAAGCCATATTGTGCTCTTAGAAATAATAACACATGTTTGTATTTCGCGTGGTGAGATTTGTAGTTGAATAAATCTAATAGACACAACGCATGGAAAAGCTAGATTCGCTCTATACCCATATTTATTGACATTCAAAAACACTAAATGATTAATTGAAGGTCACATCCCTTTCTGTAGAAGTGATCATGACCTCCCCCATCCCCATGGTGATGTGATTGTGAGCTAGTTGCTTGTCAATCTGTTTGCAATTAAACTGGTTGGCAAGTGCTCCATGTGACTGTCACTTGAAATCATCTCTGCTACCTTTCCCAGAAAGTCAATGGGATAGCCAGTAGAGAAGCTTGCCAAAAAATATCCCTAAAACATATATTCTCATTGTATCCATTGTTGAAACGAGTAAGTTTAATTTTAAACTTTCATGGAACATAGAAGTCATTCATAGATGTAATGGATGATCTTCAAAGAAGCAGTCACTATCAAATGTACCAAAGATGCCCTCTGCTGATGACCTGGTTTTATAGACATTGCAAGCATCATTTCTACATTCCTTGGAGTACTACAAAAAGTGAAATAGAGCAATAGCGAAAACAGGCCCTTGGTGACTATTTGCAATAGGGCTCATTGTTTCCTGCACTCCTACACTCCTACAATAGGATGCTCAAGAATGTCTATAAAATTTATCCAGTACTTTGTGAAGAATGCTACTGGTACATTTGTTTTCGGTTAGACATCTTTCTGTCATCTGACATTCTCTTTTATTGCCCATATAATTCCTGAACAAGTAGAACAAAAGTTTTGCTCTCTCTCCTTATGCTTTTCCTTGGGAATCACCTGAAGTGTGGGAAAGAGAAGGCATCCATCATCTCTTGGTCATCTCTTATCATATAACAGCAAAAAGACGCCATTCACTAAAATTCTCTTCTCCTTTAGGGTGAAAATATATATTTCATGAAATAGAATGACGATTGGGGGCAGCATTGTGGGAGGAGAAAGCAGGATAATTTTTCTGACTGACAGTAGGTGCAGCTTCCTGATTCTGGAGTCCCTATACTGGAGGGGGAAAGTCCAAAGTCTCTGTTTTCAAGGAATTTTGAACAATAATAAAAAATATCGCACCACTACAACCATCACCTGAGTCCTGAACTGGTGTAGTTTTTCTACCTTACAGTGGTCTGTCTCATCATGCATAACTTTAGCTGAGTAAGACAAGAAATGTGGTACGCTTGAGGCAACTTTGAATAGCACAACCTGGTCAAAGTTTCAACACTGAGCAGATTAGCAGCAGCTAAAAAGTTTGGCTCATGTGGCATGAACCAACAGGCTTGGAGAACCTCTCCTATGCAAGCTATTCCTCAAGACAATGCTGTGATTTTGGGTGGAGGTGTGCAGGCAAGCAAGCACAAGAGACAAGAGACAGCCAGTTGTTGCACTATAGACACAAACAACCCTGTTATGCCTTTTTTTGCAGTACCCTCTTGTTTATATAATACACCCTGAGCAACAAAGTAAGTTTGTGGTAAGCAAATGTAACAGCAGACAGTGCATACAAGATACGTCAAAAGAGAAAGAGAGAGAGAGAGAGATCCCAGACAGATTGTGATCTCAAGAAGAAAAATGAAATCTACCACTAAATATTTCAGAACATCCCTTAGGTGTAGAATATACTAAAAAAAGAGATGATTCAGAAATAGGGATAAGATGGTTGAAGAATATAAAGCTGGAGAGAATGAATACTTTTCACCATGCTTTCCAACTTCATGTTTTCCGTCAACAGATTATATTGCTGGTTCCCAGCTTTCTGCTCGTCCCTATCCCAACTTGTTCTACAGTAATTTATGAGGATCATACACATATGCCAAACAATTGGGGGACGGAAGAAGAAACTAAAACAGGCTAAAGAAGTATCATGGCAGTCCTTCCAATTTGCTACCACTTCTGTCCTAGCTCCCAACCCCTAAGAAACATCATTTTTTCAGGGTTCACAATTGGACAAAATGGGCTTTTTAGACTGGAAAATGTATGTAGATCAGAATTACTTGCCAGCCCACACAAAAAAAAAACAGGAAAGCAATAACTGATTCTGCTGGAATCCTGGAAGGGGGTAAGCAAAGAGAGGCCACACTTAAATAATTATCAAAGCCACTATAGACAGAAAACTGGCTTACATGCCTCCAGAAAGGGCTAATTTGTGCCTCCAAGCCAGAGCAGTGAAACTAGGTAAAGAGGGGAGCCTTCCTGCTTTTATTTGGGGATAATGGAGTATTACCATTGCATACAGAGCTGGGCAAATGCTCATGATATCAAAGAAAATTTTTCAACATTTGAGCATCAGATGCCATGGTTCAGTGGCTGTTGTATGATGGGACAAAAGAGAGCACATGCTTCCAAGTACGTTCACAACAAGGTGTTTGACAAACACTGAAAAGAGGGGAAGGGCATGGGTTCCTGTTTGAGGGAACCAGAAATGGGTGGTATTATAGATATAGCACGTTTTTCTTGGGACGGCAATTTGCCTACCCTCACAAAAAAGGCTGCTGGGGTTTGCTCAAAATGGCTAGGGATACCTCCAATAGCAACATGTAAATTTGCAGGAATGTTTCTTATTCTCTTTAGTAACCCCCATCAACCCATCCCAGGATTCCTCCCTTATGGGACTACCTTTGCTTCTTTGTGGGCAGGTGGGCAAATTGCTGAGTTATCATTACGCTTCAGAGTACAGGTAATGCTTGTTTTATACTGGCCTGCTTTCCATTTTTATTTTTAAAAATTATACATTGTTAAATTAATTGAATAAGTAAAACAACGATACTCTATAAATTACTACCAAAGCTCCTGGACACAGGTGCCACAAGTAATTCTCACTTCCAAAACTTTTTTAAAAGGGAAAAACTCATGTCAAGAGCAGGGAGAGCTTGCAACAAATTATTGTTCATCACAAGACTGGTCCTTGAGGTCTGTCTGTTGTCATTCCCTGCATTTCTCATATTCAGACCTTGAGTGCTACTGCTTCTGTTGCCAAAACATATCCATGTTCAGCAGGCAACAAGCAGGCTTGAGACAAGCCTTCAGTTGGCTGAAGTGCATAGGAACACATAATGGAAAGCAAGAAAAAAGGAAGGAGATGAAAAATCTTGACATGGAAGAATGGGGAAAATAGATAAAAAAATGAGGCTGGAGCACAATAGATCCTGTAAAGCAGAGGCCAGTGATTTATGATTTTCTTGCAAATTCCACCATGTATTTATCTAAGCTATTCCTAGATCCCATTTCCTCCATGTGGCTCATGTGGATCTCAGGCTATCACTTAGCCAGGTCCAATTCCCATTCAAACCTACTTAACCCATGGTTGTGGCCTGCTCAGCTTCAAAACCTGCTGGGGATCTCCACAGCAAAGTTTGTTCCAATTCCTCAGGCTTCACTGTACCCCTCCCCCTTCTCCATCTCCATCACTCTCCCCCAGACCATCTTACACGAGGATTATGACATGCTTGTAATTTACTATAGTGGGAGACCTCCAAAGCAGAAACGCCATGGAAAGAATCCCAGAGTTTCCATCTGTTGGATTCCCAAATGACAGTAACCTGATTCCTTACAGAGAGGATACGATCTGTGTTATTACTGGGCTCAGAGATCAAGCTGCCTCAGCTTCTGGTAATGCATTATTAAGTGAGCTGGAAAGCAGAGCCAGTGCACTGAAAGGAAAAATGTCGTGCTCAGTTTTATTGAGGCCGCATATAACTGGTTCAGGAGCCATCTTGATAACCCAGCTGACTGGGCTCTTTCCTACAGAAAAAAAAGTTGAATCAAGGAGGTTTAAAGTAGTAATGCTGGCAGCGGGATCTTTCTTAAAGCATTTCAACCATTACCTTTGCCAGTGATTTGGCCCTATTCTACCCTTGCAGAATGAGTGACTGATAAAAGACACAAAGCTCTTTTGGTGGTTGCTTCTGTTACACATAGATCGAGGGTCTGGTATGGGAATGTTCTGCAGGATAGCAACAGAGCCAGAGCCTACAAAGAGTGTATAACCAAGACCAAATGCATAGCATTTGGCCAGCTTTAAACAGACATGAGGATGTGAGGGGTGGAGAGAGAATCACATGGAAAAACTGGTGGTGGGTGGTCACAAACTGAGGCGAGACAGATCGACAGCAAATACCATTTATTTCTAACAAGCAAATACGCTATAAGCGCAAAGAACTAGAAACTGGCAATGAACGAAAGTCTCCATCTGATAGCTCCTTAAATAGTCCTGCTGTCAGACGGATGACCAATCAGCTTCTAGCTCAGTTCCTGCCTAGAAAATGGACCAGGCAAGGAACCGAGGATGTAACAAGTAAACCCACCATCTTGCCAGGGTTATCACCATTGATGGTGCTGTCCATCTGACCTGGCAAGGCTAGAATTGTTACGCAGGTTTAGCAACCGTTTATTTGTCTTTTATCCTGCCCATTTAAACAAGTTGACTCCTGGTGATTGCCTTGACCAGGGGTGTCAAATTCGGGATGATACGTTCTTGTCACATGTTTATCACAAATTCCCCTCCCTTTGCTAAAACAGAGGTGGGTGTGGCCAGCACATGACGCATCCAGCCCGCGGGCTGTGAGTTTGACACCCCTGGCCTAGACAAATCCCAGCAGTTTAAAACTGCATCTAATCAGATAAACAACATATACTATTTTTCATGCAAATCTTTTTTTTGGGGGGGGGTCTTCCCTTTGGGAATACATTTTCTCTTTTTTAAATGTGATCACTCTGTAATTACATAACAAAGAGAACTCTGTCCACTTGTTCAATATCAGTCCTCAAGAGCTATAAAAATTGCAATCTCATCCAAGTGACATCACCTCAATAGTGTCTGAAGTGTGTGCATTTTCCATGGATCTTTTTCTATATTTGCACTGAGAAGTGTCCGATATTGAGGCTGGAATTAACAGCAACAGTTGACTGAAGGCAGAATCAGACTGGGGATGATTCTTTTCCTGCTCATGAGGTTAGTTAAAAAAAAAGCTAAACGTCTGTCTACAAATGCATAAATGACTTCATGTAAAAAGGAGCAGGGCTTTAATTTGACTTGTGGCTGCCATCCTGACTTTTCTAATATACACATGCGTGCTACAGACAATTGCAGACAGGGTTATATTGCATTGGGTGATGCTATGCAGATATTAGAAAATATTATTGCAGAAATGACTTAAAATGAGTTGTGGTTCAGAATGTTATGTGAACCAAGACAATTTGGATACATTTAGTAAAATACTGTATAGTAAACCATGAATCCCATGTGGTGCAAACACAATACACCATTTGAGAAATTAAGGCAGATTGCTAATAAGTGTTTACAGTACAAAAGGAGTCAGACCAAAAGTCAAATTTCTTAAATGCAAGGTGTAATCAGAGTGGGTAGTGTTAGAATAGAACACAATTAAAATCAGTGAATAGCAGAAGGAAAAGGCGTTTAAAACTTGGAACAATTCATAACAATGTTGCTTCAGAGCTAATATACAGCCAACTAAGCTCTTCCATGGAGCAAGTGCCAATGCAGCTGTGCTTCTTGAAGAGCCTTGGGCTTCTAACTTTGTGCGTTGGCTGCATTAAAACTGGATGGCAGTGAAGACTCAAATTTTGTATTCTTCCCTTCTGAGTGTAAGGGAGAAATGTTTAGATTGGGGATGTGGTGGAGAAGATAAGTAGCCTTGTCTCATCCTCAGCTACACGATCAGAACCAGAGACAGTATTGTCCCAACCATGACAGATAAATGTTGCTCAATCTGCCATCCAAATGTTAACTGCTGATGGGCTACTTCAGAATTCCTTCTGTCCCAACTTATGGTGTTTGATATGGTCTGCCTTTAAGCTGAGGACTATCATGTAGCAACCTCAGTGAATTTGCCATACTGTGGCTGTGCTGCTTGGGAATTCCAACAATTGCATTCCCAACACATCTGGAGGATGTCAGACTGGCAAAGGCTGACTTAGAAACTGGGAATGGATTGGAAAGGAATAAAGGCTTTACAGCCTCTCAGGTTGAGACAGTTGGTTAGCTGTGATGGAAAAGCACAATTGCAGTGTTTGATTGACTTGGTCAATCAAGAGCAAGTAAGTGATGAATATTGGTCCTCTTGCTCCATTTTATTTTCACAGCAATCCTACAAGAGACACAGCAAGTGGCCATGTCATCTAGTGATCTGTATGAAGCTCGGGTCTCTTATCCAACAAAAGCTGGTACCACTGTTCTGTTTGCAGGGCATGATACCCATTGGTGCATAGGTGCCTGCCTGGTGGGCCTTCCCTTTTCCCCATCTCCTTTGTGCTTCCATCCATTTCAAAGAAGAATTGGATGAGCAAGGGAGGGGTGCTTCTGCCACTTGCAGCTGTTTCTTTTATGGCAGGAGTGGGCAATTAATTTTCCCAAGGGGCAACATGAGCAATTGAATGGTCTAAACCTGATTCTGCTCAATATTAATTTTACTGCTTCATAAAAAGCATCAAATTATATGGTTTTGATTACTGCTACTAATAACAATCCATGTTACATCCTATTTACATTTGAATTCTACTTTCTGATCGACCATGTGTGGACTGGATGTAGCCCCGGGGTCATAAAAGGCCCAGTTCTGTTCCATAATGCATTTCTTGGGCAATCACTCTCTGCTCAGTGCTACCTCAGATCCAGTGGCAGATTAAGGCTTAATGTTGCCCTAAGCACTGACAAATCTTGGTGCCCCTTCCTTTGTACATACTGTACAAATCTTCATTGTTTTTTTGTTTTCTTTCTCAACTTTGTGGTGCCCCCTTTGGGCTTGATGCAGTGGTGGGTTCCGGATCCCGTTCCAACCGGTACAGTTGGAATGGGCCCGGCATCGCCCACATGGACGTGCGTGGCGCATGCATGCATTGTAGGTGCAAACGACGCTTCCGGAAGCTTCTGTGATGCTCCAGCAGCTGAGTGGAGTATTGTGCAGGTGCTGTATGCACCATGCGCCATGCGTGTGCACAGAAGTGCCGAAAGCTTTAAAACACAGTAAGGAGCTCAGGTGGGCCCTCTGGATCACTGTACCGGAACAGTATCCAGTGCTCCGGGCAGGCTCCGGTACACTTGTACCGGGGCGTACCGCCTGCAACCCACCACTGGCCTAGTACCCTAATACACCACTGCTCAGATCCTGAGATAATGTTTCTGCTACAGATACTGGTTAGCTGTACATTATCTAGAATTAAACCATTCTTTCTGTTTATTCTTACCTGCAGACAAGGCCACCCCCATGGCTTCAGCTGTAAATATTTCATTTTCTGTTCCTGGTAGAATGACAACGGGGGAAAGCTTTTGGTGAGAGATTCATAACTAGACAATGTTTGCATTTACTTAGGTATTTAAAACAAAAGTACCTTGATGAATGTATAAAATATCTGAATCCTGCAGCCCCTGTATTATAGTCAAAGAATAGATGGCAGTGTTAAGGTTTAAACAGTTGTTTATTTCCAAGCTTAATAACAAGGAGCATAGTAGCCATGGTAACAGTAACAGCCTATGCCTGTTCCTTCCTGTCATTTCAGTGAAAACGTTCAGACTCCTCTAATATCTCCTGCAGTGTTTTCTCCCAGATCCTACCAAGGGTTAATAAATGCACACAGCTCTGTCAAATCACAAATACTTTTTCATGGTGGAAAGACGGAGGGCCAGCTCGGATGCCATTCCTGTGATATCCCATGGCTTAACCAGCGCTCACTGAGGACAAGCCAATTCCGCAAAAGCATCAAGAGTTCTGCAGATTCTCATTTTCGAGACAGAATTGTTGATCTCATCATCTTGCCTGTTTGTTTGCTTTCTTAAGTTTGTAGTCTTTCCAGTAGTAAAGTTTATGTTGTGGAAAAAAGAGGGGGAAGGAAATATTCAGTACCAGTATTGTATTGAGGCTTCAGTCTCCATCTTCTGGCTTCTATTACGGAGGCACAAAATAAAGTAATAATCTAACCATGCATACAAATTAGTGTTTTTTTTTAAAAAAGAGTTACATTTGCTTTTACACAGTGTTAAGTCCTCGAGGCTACGACGCCATTGACTATCATTGCCGGCCCCTGATTGGTTGAGACGCGAGCAGCCAACTGGCGGGAGAATGCAGCCATTCTATTGGTTCAGCGTCTGACAGCTCTGGTATAAAAAGGGCTGTCATCTGTCAAATGTTGCTGTTTGCCGGGTCGAGATTTGCCTTACATTTTGCAGTGTTATACTGTTAATAAAGGTTGTGTTAGCTTCAACCTGCCTTGCCTCAGTTCCTGTCTGCCTCGTTCTCCCTACAGAACACACAGAATATGGAAAAGCCTTTAGAATGTTTTTTAAAGTTCTCCTTAAAAACCAATATAGTTAATGCATATACTTCAAGAAGTAATAGGCCAGGGGTCTTAGTGGCAATGTCCTTTCTCCAGCCAATGTTGAATCTAAGAAAAATGCACATGCATTCATAGCTCCTTCAAATGAGATCCAGAGTCTTTAAAAAAAACATGAAGTTCAATGAAGAGGAAGAGCTAATTAAGGCAAAGGGAGTTAGATTTAAGTTATCTTATTGGCAAATCATGACTTCTTTCGTGGACCTGAAATTAATTTAGCATCAAAGATTCGTGCAAATGGTTTCTTCTATACAAACTTACACCTGTTCAATGAATATACACCAACTGGGCAGAGTTTCCAAAGTGCCATGTTTAGATTTGGATTTCACATTTCTAAACTTCTTTTGGATATTACTTTCAATGTTTACTTTTTTTCCCCATGTGGTTTGGTTTTAGGCTTGCTGCTTGTGGCAGGGAAATCTACTCGTTATTATTTTCCTCTCACCTGACATGTAGACAGGTAGCACATGTACAATGGGCAGAGAGGGGTAGAAATGGCACAAGGGGAAATCCTGCAGACTTTGCTTCCTAGCTCCAGTTGTCACTGACTGAATTCTCCCAGCACTCCTTAGCTCCCATTTTCCTGTGGGCTCAGCAGCTATAAAGTTCTCCTGTCTGTTTCTTCAGTCTGCCAGCAGCATGCAGAAGTATTCAGAACTGACATGCAATGCTATTTAATATTTAATGCCTTTTACTAACCTCTGACTGATGAGAATTTGATATTTAACACCTACATGAAGAACAGGTACTCATAAAACCACCAGCAAACTACAAACTGGACATTAAAAATTGGTATTTCAAAAATAAAACATTACGTCTTGAAATATAATCTGAACATCAAAAGAATGGCCCTTTTTAAGGACCATGTCTGCATTGTCTAGTTCTTCAGCATGCACATAAGGATCGTTATTCCACTCCCATCTTCTGTCTGTCCTTCAGATGGAATGTTTGCTTTTGAATTGGCATGTCTTGTCCTCTGTAGGTATTGATTTACTAAAAGACTTTTTAAAAGATGAGTCTCAATGCCTCATCATTTATTAAACAGCTGCCCAGAGAACTTTGCTAGAAATTGCTGCTTTGGCTACTAAAAGGAGTCACCAGTTCCAAACTGTAAAGATTTTATAGTATCTGAATATATTTTATGGGAACAATTTTCAGTTTATTTATTTAATTACAATATTTTAAACTGCATGCTTGCAAGATCTAGATGGTGTACAATAATGCATGAATGTAAACCTAAAATAATAATGGTTGTTAAAAAAAACTATCACTAAACTATCATATTGCTAAACTGCCCAATGTTCATTTGTCATCTAAATCTAAATCTGTCATTTAAAAATATATGTTTTCACTGTCTTTCCAAACATACAGAATAAAGTCATACTACTGGGAGTAGTAATGTGGGGTCAACTATGGGAAAGTCTTCTCTTCTAGACTGTGACCCTACTATTCCTCATAGCAGTGGCTCTTAAACAATCCCTCTCTAGATAACCACACAGAACAGGCAGAATCATGTTTAATAAGGCAGGTCACCCTTGCATGCCAGATAGAACTATGTAGATGATAAAAACCAATTTGAAGCAGAAGGTATTGATAACTAGTACAGCAACTGTAAAATAGGTGTTATTCTGCAGTAGTCAGGTTTCACCTGGCAACAGCCTGGCTGCTGTGTTTTGCACCAACCAAAGGGCCAGATAATGCTTTGTTTGCAATTCTAAGCTACACTCCAAGAAAGTCTTGGTAAATGCCATGAGTAAAACATGACTCCAAAAATCACCAACACACACTCAAGAATAGAAGGATTTAAGAGACTGGTTTTTTTTTTTTAATGGACATTCAACAACCATTTTTCTTTCCTTAACAGAACTTCTATCGGTGGCAATGTTCTTGCTCTCTTTTGCTAAATTAAGGTAAAGGAAAGGTTCCCCTAGCACATATGTGCTAGTCGTTCCAGACTATAGGGGGCGAAGCTCGTCTCCCTTTCAAAGCTAAAGAGCCAGGGCTATTTGGAGACTTCTCCATGGCCTATGGTGGGCATGACTAAATGCTGAAGGCACACGGAATGCTGTTACTTTCCCACCAAAGATGGTTCCTATTTTTCTATTTTCATTTTTACATGCTTTCGAACTGCTAAGTTGGCAGAAGCTGGGACAAATAACAGGAATTCACTCCGTTACACAGCACTAGGAATTCGAACCATCGAACTGGCAACTTTTCTGATCGACAAGCTCAACATCTTAGCCACTGAGCCACCACGCCCCTATTTGCTAAAATATATCATCTTAAATATGCTTCTCTTTAGCTTGTACTTAGGATATGGATGGTTTTTAATGTGATTGTCTATCTGGTCATCATATGGAATGGAGGGTGACATCTTCCTTCCATTAATACTCTCCAGCAGAATAGTGCCTCTCATCTGAGCAGTAAATTATCTATGGTTTAGTGCTCTCAGTCTTCCAAGTTGAGGGCCACTGTCCTCTCTGATTTCTGCATTAATTTCAACAGATGACCCAAACGTTTCTCTCTATACATTTCTTTCTTTCTTTCTTTCTTTCTTTCTTTCTTTCTTTCTTTCTTTCTTTCCTGCCTTCCTTCCTTCCTTCCTTCCTTCCTTCCTTCCTTCCTTCCTTCCTTCCTGAGCACCATATTTCCTAATACATAGAGGCTGTTTAATACAAAGTACAGTTGCCCAAGCCTTTTTCCAAGAACCCTACAATTTCTATGGTTTAAGGGCATCAGTTTCCATTTGCTTCTTAATTACAGGGTTGAACACACAATTAAATGGCAACTAAGCCTATACATGCATGGAATGTAACACTGCTTTACTTTGTCTCACCTGAAAGACAACTTATAAAAGCCACAAATGAGCAATTAAAAAACCAAAAAAGACAAAGAGGGAAGATTTAATTGAAAGGGCACTAATAAAAAAATGAAGGAAATGAAATGATACTTCTGGTTGTTTTTCAGTAAATAATTACTTCTTTTGAAGTTCTGCAGATAAAAGACAGTTATCTGCCCATCAGGAAGTATTTTCCCCTCTGAAATGCTTCTTTTTCTTCTTCTTTTAATGGTGGCTTTTGTGATCTGGAGCAGATGCACTGAGACTGCAATTCCCAGAATCCCAAACCAGCATGTTAGTTCAGAAAGGAGTTATAAAACATATCTTTATTTCACCTTTAAAATTTTAAGTGATCAGGGACAAGTGTCTTCAAATGTTTTAAAATATTGTTTTAAATCTTTTCTTTTTACTGTCTGAATGATTATTTTCTGCCTTCTAGATTTTATTATAACCCAGGTGAGGGTAGAAGCCTATGGGACAAGGGATTCTACCTTCAAACCTCTTAAGTATTCAAATTGTTCTGACTCATTCCAAGAACATTTACTAAAATTAGGCTTTTAAATAAAAATAATAATCCAGCTCAGTGTTGGGTTATGACCGGTACGCCACAGTATGGGCATACCGCTGCCTGCTGGGAGCACCAGGTCCCATTCCAGTACAGTGATCCAGAGGGCCCACCTGCCCGCTGCTCTCCTTACCTCTATTTGAGCCGACCAGGGCATTTGCACATGTGCACGGAGCGTACGGCACCTGCGCAACACTCCGCCAAGCAGCTGGAGCGTCAGGGGCTGTGGGTACCCATGCGCACACTGCGTGTATGCACATGGCAAACGCCTGGTCCCGTTGCAACGTACCAGTTGCAACTGGATCCGGAACCCACCACTGATCCAGCTAGACTGAATTTAATACTGGTTTTCATTAGGATTTTTTTTCACTAGCAAAAAATTATTTCCTCATCATTTTAAAGAAGAAGCTGTTAAGTAGTGAGTATGTAATCCTAATCTTCACTTTGACCTGCATTTTTTTTCTTCCACTGGAAGATGAAATTAAGTTCTTTCAGATACACTCTAATTAACTGTTTTTCTTCTTTTTCACCACCCCCATGAAATGGAAAAATTTTGCATAATGAAACAAGTTACACCACCCTCCTAAATTATCACCATTTAGTTAGAACATGCCTATCGTTCCAAACAAATTAGATATGAAAGGGTGGGTTTAGGCATATCTCTAAGCAGAAATTTTAGACATAAAAATGGCATTGTGAAATTGAAATAGTTGTTTTTGTACAAACGAAGGATGAGACATATTAATGCCTCAGTCAGTTCTGAGAATTATACCTGAAAACAGAGGAAGCTGTAATATTTCAACAGCTGCAGAAAATGTTAGGCAATATTCAGACTTCATTCCAGCTTCTTAGCATGGCTAATGTTGGACCTGGAATCAGAGACATCACAAATACACCCAAGGGGAAGGCAAGGGAAGTGATTGTCAATCTGCAATTTTAACCATTGTTTTTATGAAATATATAAACATGAGTAAATAATGGTAGAAAGGCCGTTGGAAGCACAAGGAGGGACAGAAATGGATGTGTGAGTGAAACTAGGCAAACATAAGAAAAGGGTAATTGGCTAAGCCAGCTTCACCATTCCTGTTCACAGTGTCTCTCTCTGAGATATTGGCTTCATCTTGTGACCTCTTAACTGTCAGTAAAAAGACAAACATGGCAGTATTTAATTTGTCAGAAACAAAAGCATCTTTGTTCTCTATTATCTCTCTTCAATTTCTTGAAAGCATGTCACAGCTTGATGCTGATCAATCTTAGCCTAAATTTACAAAAAAAAGGGAAAAATACTTGGATAGTTCTCTTGCTAATTTTGAATTTGCTCTTTTTATTTCTTTTTCAAGAAAATCTTTATATTTTTTGTGGCAGCCAATCAATTACTCATCCCTGGTGGACTGATCCACTGGAACATACCTTCAAATATATGACAAATTAATAAATGCCCAGTTTCAAAAGAATTAACCAATACTTAAGGTCTCCAAATAAAAAAAATAACAACATAAAACAGCTTCCACATTGGCAGAACATCTTTCCCAAATTTTATTTTATGGCACAGATTATATACAAAGTTGCAGCAAAGAATTGGTGGCATGAGGCACCCAAGCATTTAGCTCATTATTTCCCTCATCTGCTTGGCCACCAGAAATTCTTTGACTGTCAGAGAAATGTAACCAAGTAACCAAGTGGCACCTCAACAGTTCTGAAAGCTGCCAAGGCAAAGAGGGTGGATCTCGGATGTGGTTTCCACCAACATTTTCATACTGAAATAAGGTTTCTAATTTTAATAGAAATACTGTATATTTCTGAAGAGCGGGGAAAATCTAGTAACTTGAGTTCTTCTTACTAATGTCCATCCACTAAGTATTGATGGGCAACTTCAGGAACTCTGAGCAATGTTCTTCTGGTTCATACACATTAAGTGGGAGTTTCACTGGATTTTATTTTAGAAGATAGACAACAACTCCAAACTGCCTGCCAAATAGGGATGGATCATAGAAAATTTCAGAACTGAACACAACACTAACAAACTGTTTATTTCAGTGATGGTTAGGTTCCAGCTTGGGTTCCAGCTTCACAAGAGAGGAACACAGAATAATAGAACAATAGAACTTTTAAAAGAATTTTGAATTGTATAGTAGGAAATGTTGGGGCTCTGATTTACTGCCAGGATCTTGGGACCATTTAAAGAAAATCAGATAAATTTATGCAAGGAGAGGCATTTTATTGTTAAGGAAAATTATGGATTTGAAAGGAGGCAACTGTGCTGAAAATAGCCATTGTTTCTTGTTAGCCAGCAAGGAAATGGAGGGCATTAGGCAGGTATTACTCAGTTACTTGATTACAATTTCTTAATTAGGGTTGCCTTAGTGCAGCATTTCTTAAAGTGTGGTTCTGGGATCCCCAAAGCAGTCTCCAGGACTCTCTTAACAGAATAACAGAATTGGAAGGTGTTCGATCGGGTAATGGAAAGGCACACTCAGGCTAAAGGCAACAACAGCTCTTTATTGTAACAGAACAAGTATGTACAATCCAGCGAAGGTTGAGTCTGACAGCAGCCCTTTTATAGGGAGCTGTCAGACCCTTCGACCAATGAGATTAAACCTCTGTTCCAGACGGAACAGAGGACCTTGGTGGAAACCATTATAACTGTAGCTAGTATCTAACAGAAGGGACCTTGGAGTTCTTCTAATCGAACCCCCTGCTCAGGCAGGAAACCCTATACCATTTCAGACAAATGGTTGTCCAACCTCCTCTTAAAAACGTCCAGTGTTGGAGCATTCACAACTTCTGGAGGCAAGTTGTTCCACTGATTAATTGTTCTAACTGTCAGGAAATTTCTCCTTAGTTCTAGGTTCCTTTTCTCCTTGATTAGTTTCCATTCATTGCTTCTTGTCAGGTGCTTTGGAGAATAGCTTAATGCTCTCTTCTTTGTGGCAGCGCCTGAAATATCAGAACACTGCTATCATGTCATCTCAGGGATGAAATCAACTTACCGTTGCTACTGGTTCACAAATGTGAGCATGTGAACCTTCTGTTAATGCAGCCTAGAACTGTGTTGGCTTTTTTGGCAGCTGCCATACATTGCTGACTCATATTTAAGTAGTTGTTACTACTATTGAGTCAGGTACTACGTATACCAGTGATGGCTAACCTTTTTATTGTTGGGTCCCAAAAATGCGAGGGTGCGTTCACGATAGCGCATACACATGTTGGCACCCATAATGTAAACAAACTTCCGATTGGCCCATTGGGCCTGTTTTTTGCCCTCCTGGTGTTCCGGGGGCTTTCCAGAAGCCTGAGGAGGGTGAAAATGGTCTCCCCCAGCCCTCCCAGAGACCCTCCAGAAGCTGGAAATGGATCATTTCCAAACTTCCGGTTGGCCCATTGGCTCCATTTTTCATCCACCCCAGGCTCTAGAGGCTTTCCTGAAGCCTGGCGAGGGCGAAAACAGCCTTCCCCATCCCTCTGGAAGGCCAAAAATCAGCTGGCCGGTGCACACATGCACGCTGGAACTGACAGCTCGCATGCCAGCAGATATGGCTCCAGGTGCCACCTGTGGCACATGTGCCATGGGTTCATCATCATGACCTATACCATACCTGTGCATTTGGTTTTTCTTGCCTAAATGTAGAATCTTACTTTTTTCACAATTGAATTTCATTTTGTTAGATAGTGCCCAATGTTCAAATATGTCATCTGTATCTTAAGCCTATCTTCTGGGGTGTTGGCTATTCTTGCCAGTTTGGTGTCATCTGCAAATTTGATGCAGTCCCCATCTATCCCCCTCATCCAAATCATTGATGAAGATGTTGAAGAGTACTGGGCTAAAACAGAGCCTTGAGATACTCCACTGCATACTTCCCTACACATAGATGCAGTTCCATTGAGGATTGCATTCATTCATTCATTCATTTACTTATTTATTTATTTATTTTGTCAAGCATATATAAGATAACAGATAAAAATATAAACATGATTTTGAATACATGAAAAGGATATGAATAAAAAAGGACATTAGGACAGGGACCGTAGGCATATTGGTATGCTTTGTACAAGTTGAGTGCGGTTGGTCAGTCAGTTACAAATCCATCTGATGGTGATTCTGTCTAGCCCATATTTTTCTATCTTATCAAGTAGTAGGTTGTGATTTATTTATTTAAATGCCTGCCTTACTGAAGTCTAAGTAAATTATATCCAGCATTCCTCTAGTCCACTAATTTTATCACTTTGTCAGCAAATGCCGTAAGATTGCCTGGCATGATCTGTTTTTGACAAACCCATGTTCATTTTTGGTTATGACTTTGTTTGCCTCTAGGTGCTCACTGATTCATTGCTTGATTATCTTTTCCAGAATCTTGAAATCAAATCTATTGAGGTCAAAGGGTTCTTGAAATCAAAATTATTTGCCAGTCTATACTGAAAAGGTAATACGGTATTAAAATCTCATTGAACAAATATGAGAAGCAATAGTCCATTTTAACATCCATTTTAACATATTTAATATGTAAATATAACTCATACAAACAAAAACTATGTTGGGCTCCTCCACAATATTTAAAAGTGGGAATAAGTACTGAGAAGAAAAATGTTTATGGAATGTTGACCTAGTCAATGGTCTGGGGCTAGATCTCCCCTGCTTCTAGTCAATTTCATTCCATCTTTTTTTCATGCTGAGCATTCTTTTTTTCCCCACAAGGCAAGGAAATTGTTTGGGGACAGGACAAGTTCCTTTAGGTCTGATAGAGTTATGTAGTGGGGGTGGGGAACTGAACCTGGTCCCTGTTAAGTGGCCAAAGTCAGAAGGAAAGATCATAGGAATAAGGTCTCTCCCAATTTCAGCCAGGATGGTAATAAAGAAAGCCACATAGCTGCATCAAACCTACATTTCACACATTGTCACAGTTGACCCCCTGACTAGCATGCTACTACTTGCTGTGGGCCTCTCCCTCAGCCTGTATGGTGGCACTGGAGCCTCGATTGAACAATACAGATCAGACAACAGTCAAGCTCTTCCAGTCATTCTCCCCACCAAAGGGATCTCGCACAACTTTCTGTCTCGCTCTCAAATTGCTGAGTTATGAAAAGAAAAATGACTCTTCCCCCATTTCTTGTAAAGCCCTTTTTAAACATTGTCTGGGATTTGCCCCTATTTGTTGTTGTTGTTGTTTTCTGTTTTTCTTGCCAGATTAATAAGTAAGTATCCTTCTTTCCTCAGAAATTATCCTCCCCTGAGTGTCAATTAGGCAATTCTCCCTCCTGCCTCCTTGCTTCTCACCCGTTAAGCATCAAACCCAGGAATGTGTCAGTTCTCCTAAGATGGGGATTTCTCCCTTCCCACTCTAATAACAAGCTGCATGAGCTAAGAAAAGCTTCTGCACTGGCTGCCTCCTTCAGACTGAGGAGTGACAACAGAATCACTGGTTCCGAGACATGAGAGACTGAGTTAACCACCGCCTTAAGAATTAAAAACAAAATTAATTCTACACCTGCTGGAGGAGGGCAGCCCCAACCTCATCCACACCTGATGCAAAGGAGTTCCTCATTTTCAGGGGCGCAAATTGAATTCACCGTGAAGAGATTATGGATTTGATAAAGCTACTCGCACCTGTTTGCCAAATTACAAAATCCTTGAAAATAGAGAGCTAATTTTTCATTCACAGATGCCAGCAGACTTTAAAAGACATAGCTATAATAGTTAAATTTAGGTATCCCCTTTGAAGCAAAGTGAGAGATAAAGGTGAACAGTATTCAAATTGCTGATAAAGATGCTCATCACATTTTTTGTGAGATTTTGCTAGCCTCACACACACACAAAATGTTATGAGATGGAGGAGGGAGGGAAGGAGGGAGGGAGGGAGGAAGAAAGGAAGGAAGGAAGGAAGGAAGGAAGGAAGGAAGGAAGGAAGGAAGGAATTTTATTGCTAGCAAACTGTTTTGTTTCAGTTCTTGTTGGCTTATTAATGCAAAATTAGATAAGTGCACATACAAATACAAGCTAATGAATTTTCCCCTCATTCTTAATTATCACATCACACAGTTCCTGAGATTACAAGAGGCTGGCCTTTTTTATGAGTAAATAAATGTCAGGGCAGGAATGCAGAAAATAATGCCTCCAAACAGAGATTTTCTAGACAGTTGTTAAAAAGCATGAAACACCAAGAGTTGAAAGGTCAACGTTCATCCACTAAGTGTCTAAAGGCTGTAGTTTGCACTCCATGAGATCTGGCTAGAAACCAGATCATTTTCTTAACATCTTAAATGATACCTTACTTGAGTTTTATTGCTACATAAAAAACATAAGAAGACAGAAGTAACAGTGATATGTAACTGACTCTTTGCACAGTAAGGATGACAACCAGAGTTGCCTTCCTGCACCAGTGTCAAGCTTTTTCTCAACCGGATTACCCCATAATTTTTCCTAGCTCTCTGCTACTGCTACTGTATATCCCTCCAGTCAGCAGCTGTAACTATTGATAAATGTGTAATCCTAATCTGCTGCAATCCACAAATCTATATGCACTGAGATTTTTAGCCATCTAACAGGGGTGTCAATAGGGGGTCAAAAATGATGGCCACACACATGAACAATAATGACACATGTAAAAAGGGAAGGACCTTGAGTGTACGGCTGTGTCTGCCGTGTTGACTTCTTTGATTCCCCTCTTTGATGATGCCCTTGCACATGAGACAAGATGATTTGTTAGAGACTGGTGGGTGTGATTCACCACTGCTGCCTTTTGCCCTGCTAAAGATATTTATGTAATAGTCTTGAAGATGATAGGATGAAAATTGTATTAATTAGCTATGCCCCCAAACAATAAAGCAAAAAAAAAAAATTCTCCATTTGCATCAATTTTTTATAACTGAATATGATTAGCTGGGCACTCTCATCTGGAAGATTCTATTATGTAAGTCACATGGAAAATAACATTATGCAATAGCATGCATGTGCAAATTGAAAGCATGTGCCAGTTTATTTTCATTAAAACTTCACAGTATAATAAACCAGTTCTGTGTGCAAATGTGTATTGTAGCTAGAGAGTGAAGCTAAATGCATGTGGGTCTTATACATGTAGGCATGGTTTGAACTCCATTCAGAAGTACACATATCTAAGCTACTGCATACACTTCAGGAGTTTTCTTAGCCTAATTGGAAGACAGATGAAAAAATGTTATTGTCATTTCACAAAGCAATTCAAAAGCACCTGCCTACCTGTAAATCATTCAGAAATCTATTAATCAGTATATGTCTACTTCTATGCTAAGTCATAGAAAATCTTTCTGGTTCTATAATAATTTTGGAGAGGAGAAGGAGGTTCCATTTGGATTTTATATATATCTTGGGCCATCCTTTGCTGGTTGCAATTCAAAGGGACTACTCTCTGTCCTTTCACTTTGAGATATGAGTCTGTATGATCCAGATAATACTGATGCTAAAAACAGAAAAGCTATAAGCCACATTCTATAATAAACCCATGGCAGCAACTCACAGGAGCCCATGAGTTGTACAGAGGTCCTGAATTAGCTATTTTTGTGTAAATGGCAACACCACGGCTGGCCTTACAGCTTCTCTTCCCAGCTGTTCTGTGGAGTAAATCTGTTCTATATTGGTTTGTTTACCTAGTCTGCTGTAGGAACAGTTCCCATGACGGTCTCTGCTAGCAGAAGCCAAGGCAGCAGTGTTCCGAAGAAGCAAAAGGAACAATAAGTTTTAGTGACATGGAAATGACTTTGAATTTTTAAAGCATGTGACCATCAAGATTTCAAAAGAAAAAATGACCCTGGTTTGTGATCAACAAACAAAAAATTGTTTGTTGATTGGTTGATTGGCTTGTTTATTGGCTAAAAATCTCAGTTTCACTTAATATTTGGCAATTGTAAATCAATCTTTTTGTACAGGTGTCATACTAGCAAGGCGGACCAGACAGGAGGCATTACCAGATGGACTAATTTTATTTTATTATAAGGCTGCAATAGCAGAATCTTGCAAATCTGAAAAGACATCTCTCACACTTGCCTTTACAGCCCAAGAATCTAAGGAGGGCCCCTTCTAAGATACTTGGCTCACCCATATTCCTGCAGAGAGCTAAGTTACCTCTCATCCGTTTGTAGCCCTGGCTATGTCTCCTCTCCCTGCCTCCCAAGGTCATTCCCACATACCATTAAACCAAGATAGGACATATTTCAATAAATGGGCCTTATGCCAAGATATTCCTTGTAGGAACTGGTCCTACAGGATGTATAGAAATCCCAGTTATTATGCATATATCACCCACTTAACTTTAACAGAACCCATTAGTTGGGTCCTTTAGTTCCTCAAATTACTGTTCTTGTTACAATGAAGAGCTGTAGCTGGAAACTGGGATGGTGAGAATATTTTTTTCAACTCAGAATCACATACCCAGTGGTGGGATTCAGCCAGTTCGTACCACTTCGGGAGAACTGGTTGTTAAGCTTCTGAGCAGTTTGGTGAACTGGTTGTTGGAAGTAATCATTAGGGCAGAGAACCGGTTGTTAAATTATTTGAATCCCACCACTGCACTTACTTATAAGAGAAGAGTTCTTATAGCCTCACTAAACATGATCATGCTGCCCATCCAAGCATGATAAAGGAAATCTTTTTAAACAAACCTTGCAACAAGCAGGTATTTTTCTTCTAAAATTCTATATTGTTGTTTCATCATATAGGATAAAATTCTAATAACTGCAAAGGGAGCCAGAAGAAGGACAAAGAGGAAAAATGACTCTCAGGTGACTAACCATTTCTTGGCCTTCTCATTCATATTCCTGAAATTCAGTTGCCCATTTGATCTGCTTTGAGTTCCACAAAAGAAGAATCCCCTCCCCTACTTATCCTATGATACTGAGTGCCAAAGACCTGCCTTTCCAGTATCAAGTACTGAAATAGTGCCCCATTTCCCTGCAGAGCTGGCCACCCCCTCTGGAATGAATCAGTTGGCAGAGTGGGCAGCTTTCTTTCCTGTACATAAAAGTTAGCAGAAATCCTATCCGAGCAAGGAAGGTTCCATTTGAGGACAATCTGGAAGGAACCCAGGTTTGATTTAGTATTACTTAGGAAACTGATTTTTTTTCTTCATTTTTGGTTAGCAAATCTCTTTCCTTTGCTCCTTGTTAGCAGCAAGGAAATGGATTTCTTTGCAAACTGATATTTGGAAAGGATTTTGAAGAGCTTTAAATCACACATGCAAATATTCACAAAGGGTGGGTGAGGTACTTGAGACTAACTTCAGTACAAGCTTCCTCTTTCATTTCCCAGCATAAACCTCTACAGTTTCCAACAGTCAACTAAATGAATTGCACATCTCAAAAATGAACAACGACTATTTTGTCAAATATCTCTTTTTTCATTAAAGTGGGTCGTCCAATATCCTTACACCAAATTTAATAACACTTGGTAATTTTCGTTAGGCTTTGGTCCCAAACAGCTCAGACTGAAGAAATTGAAATCATAACAATGACACCAATTGTTTGTTCTATCAAAACTTAGTGTACTAGATGGGAACCAGTCTGACTGAGTTGATGTAGCATATAGGATCTCATAGGTAGTGCACACACGTTTTTGAAGAATCTGCTTTCCTCCCACCTTTTGAAGGCCATCATCTTACTGATGTTATATTTAAACCAGGCATCTGTGATGACAGTCATTTTTTTAGAATTTAGGAAATGCTAGTGCAGCCTCCTGGTTGGATGCCAGGTGCTATTGGGAAGCATTTGTTAGAATTATTTTAGGCACTCTCGCAGCCAGAGTGGCCATCAATCACCCTGTGGAAGCCATTCAATTCCGTCTGGGCTACTTTGACTTTGTCTATCAAAGGTAGCAGAGAAAGCAAGTGCAAGAAAAACCCTTTTGTGCTGTATATAAAGTATTGTTGAATTGTCTAATGTATGAAAATTAAGCCTGCTCATATTACAATATTTGCATATATCTCAATCATGAAGGTAAGTCATTTTGTAGATGGGGGAGAGATTTATATATCTCTATCTCTATCTCTATCTCTATCTCTATCTATATCTCTATCTCTATCTCTATCTCTATCTCTATCTCTATCTATCTCTATCTCTATCTCTATCTCTATCTCTATCTCTATCTATCATCTATCTATCTATCTATCTATCTATCAAATATATATGTATGTATGTATGTATGTATGTGTGTGTGTGTGTGTGTGTGTGTGTGTATATATATATATATATATATATATATATATATATATATATATATATATATATATATATATATATATATATATATATATATATATATATATATATATATATATATATATTGGCAACTCAGGCAACTCAGTGCTGCCTTACTCAATGCTGCCTCTTACTGATAGAAGATAAGCTAGGATTTTCAAAACTTAATAAAAAGGCTGCTTTGAGTTGTTTATCTTTTGCAACAAACATGTGTATGTATCAGTGGTGGGTTCCGGATCCCGGTGGTGTCCACATGGACGCGTGCAGCGTGCGTGCACATGCATGCAGCATGCACGCACATGCGTACAGTGTGCGCATGCATCTTAGCGCCTCCGCAAACCTCCATGACACTCCTGCTGCTCAGAGGAGCGCAGGTGCTGTATGCACCATGCATGTGCATGGAAGTGCTAAAGACTTAAAAGACCGGTAAGGAGCTCAGGCAGGCGGGCGGGTGGGTCCTCCGGAGCACCGTACCGGAACGGTATCCCACCACTGGTTATGTATGATAGATAGATGATAGATAGATAGATAGATAGATAGATAGATAGATAGATAGATAGATAGATAGATAGATAGATAGATAGATAGATAGATAGATGATAGATAAATAGATAGATGATAGATAGATAGATGATAGATAGATAGATGATAGATAGATAGATAGATAGATAGATAGATAGATAGATAGATAGATAGATAGATAGATAGATATCCCAAAACAGCATTTATGCTCAGTTTATAAAATCCTAGTTAATAGGATTTGGTTTACATATACTTGATTTAGTTTATTTATGATAGATAGATAGATAGATAGATAGATAGATAGATAGACAGACAGACAGACAGACAGACAGACAGACAGACAGACAGACAGATATAACTATGTGAGTATATGCATGTATGTTTGTACTTATGCATATATATAAACACACACATAATTATAATGTATGTATCTAAATATGTATAAAATCTCCGCTCACACAGAGAGGGCCTCCTCCAGGTGCCGTCCACTAGACAGTGTCGGGGGGCGGCGCCTAGGAGTAGAGCCTTCTCTGTGGCGGGCCCAGCCCTGTGGAATGACCTCCCTCCGGATATTAGGAATACCTCTGACCTCCGCTCCTTTCGTATTAAGCTTAAGACCCACCTATTCCAAGTAGCTGGCCTGGCTCAACTTTGATCTAACCATATCGCTCCTGACGGGTTTTTAATTGGGTATTTTAATTATATTTAATTATTTAGGGGTTTTTTAATCACTGTATTCTAATTGTTTTTTATTCATCAGCCGACCTCCTCCTTGTGTATGTCTCGGTATATGTCTCTGTTATATGTTTGTTTTGTCCACATATTTATTTCATATGTTTCATTGTACGCCGCCCCGAGTCCTTCGGGAGAGGGTGCGGCTAAGAAATAAATATTTATTTATTTATTTTATTTATATTATATTGTATTATATTGTATTATGTTATTATGTTATGTTATGTTATGTTATGTTGTTATGTTATGTTATATTACATTACATTACATTATATTATATTATAATATTTCAAATTATTTTATAACCTGCTCTATACTTGTTTTTTTTAATCTAGAGGGAGAATGGAGGAGAACAGAGTTATTTTTGCATGTAGGAAGTAAAAGTATTGAATAATAGATAAGTCTAAAAGGATCTGCAATCGCTGACTCCAATGAAAGCGTTGAATATCATCATTAGATTTTGTGCTGTTCCTTCATTTTTTATTTAACAGATGAGAACATCTTCACCTCCATCAATGTTAATGGTTTGCATTATGACTGGAAATGCTGCTTCTGGGGGCGGGGGAGGCACTTCTACCTCCAGAATCACATGCTCTTCCATTCAATCCCTTATCTAGATTAAGAACACACCATTGCTGTGTTTACGCAATGTACCATGGCATCATATAAAAACCCTTATTATGCCTCAGAACAGTCTTTCCCAGCCTGGTGTCCTCCAACTGTGTTATTACATGCTGTGAATGTGTGAAATATTTGTTTAGGTAAAACTCATTGTTTGGTCGTTTGCAGGGAAACACAAGCTCACAAAAGAAACGCCATGGTGATCTGACTTAGGGCGATGGCAGGCATGCCAGCAGAGAGGGCTCTGTGTGCCACCTCTGGCACAGGTGCCATAAGTTGCCATCACGGGTATAGGATATATTGATGTACAAATCAACATTTACTTTAAGGTGTCATGAATCAGTTATTATAATCATCCAAATGTACTGTATCACTTTGATTTTTTCCTTCTTTCCCTTCATAAAAATCACTTTTTATCCACCTGTTTGGAATGTAAAAGTAGACAAAGTACATGACCAAGAAAAACTCCCAGTTCAGTTATGAAGTGCTTTGGCAAACTATAGCCTGAAGGACTAATGAGGTTTTCCAGTTCTTTTCAATTTAAAAGTCCTTTTTTGCCCGATGATTATTATAAGGCTTTTTAGAAAGTTCCCCCACCGGGCAAGTATATGCTATCATCTCTATACAAGAGATTTGGAAACTGAATCAAGGAGATGGGGGGACTTTCCCCAAAAAATATAAAGGAGAAGAAAATTAGAGGAGGAGAGAAAAGCATTTTAATTGAGCAGTGATTAAAGGAAGGCTCATTAGAATTAAGAACAGTGTCTTCTAGCAGTTTCAAAAGCACTTTGAGAAATAGGCCAAAAACCCATCAATGTCTATCTTGCTTTCTTGACACTAGAAAAGAGTATTTTATCCCTGCTGTTGACTCTGCTTCAGCATGACATAAGGGGAAGATGAAAGGAGATTATTTCTAGATTTAAGCCACCTCTTCACTGATCTCTTTACCAGCATTCATTTTGCATCTGATTTGTATTGTTTCACTATGATTCATTTTAATCGTTTATTGTATATCCTATTATTTACACTGAACCCAAGCAAGAGACATTGATCCAATAAAGACATTTCTGTTTCACTTACTCTTGCTTCCTAATCATAAATGTATAGAATAAGGCTGTAAATTTAATAGTACTCATCATGGAATAGGCCCATTTCTCCCCACACCACCCGGTCCTAAAACTAAAACAATGCTTTATTTCTCAGCCTAAGCGATACTTGGGATTAACTGGGTACTTTAAACCAGGTCTTTCTGCAGAACTGTTAAACATTTTGTATTTCTTTCCACAGTTTTATGTTACATAAACATAAGATATCCATAGGAATAGGATTTACATCCATATGAGTAAGGTTTTCAGATTATTGAAATGCCCACATCAGCCCAATACTTCCATGTAATTAATTTTTTACCCAGTTTTCTTGTTCATATCACTCTTGTTGATTTTTAATGAGATTCCAATTTTAGACATTGAAGTTTTAGTAAAATCAAAAAAGATTATAATAGAAGCCACATATGAAATAGCAAAATATGTAATCTAGCACTGATGTTGTTACCTAGTTTGGCTAATGAAATATCTGCAAGAAAACAACCAAAGACACACACACAAACACACACACTCCATTTCAACCCTGAGCTACAAATATTCTCCTTTATTGAAAGCATGTAAGCAAATGATGTCCATCAGCCTTAGATCCTCATTCTCAGGAGTTGAATGAAGATGTTTTCCAAGTGTTAATTATTTCATCAAGTGATGATGGTGAAGGCAAAGAAGAAGGAAAGGAGAATTTCTAAGTTAAAATTGATTTTATCAAAATATTTAAATTAAATTAAGTCTTGTGATATTTAGAGCAACACTAAAGATCCTCATGAAGCTTACATAAAGAAGAGCAAATAGATAACTGACTATTCACACTTCTTCAAAAAAAAAACCTTGAAATTTGAATTAAAGAACCTGTTTCAGTCATCCAGAGGTGGATATAACCCAACATCAGTAAAATTAAGAATTATCTTAAAACATGCAGTATTATTTCAAGGTGTACACTCTGTTCTTAACACTGCTTATTTAATATTCTTTATTACTATTCTACTTTAATGTGGGTTTAAAATGTTTCAGGAATTTTAATAGAGTAAATCAAGGCTTAATAGTTCATCTAACCTTAGTTTTCTATAAAGTGCAATGAAATGATCTAACAATGATGGTTTTTAAGACCAGAATTTTTGCATTGGCTTAGATTATTCCCTCACGGATAATTATTGGAATTGAATCATAGATAGCATATTCTTGAAAGAGAAGCTTTCTAACATGGATCTCCCAAGGAATGTGGAAACGGATATGTTCTATAATAAGACCGATATGGTATCAACGAGAACTTTGTGTTGGCTGCAACAGGAGCATGAGAAATTGACATATGGATCACAGACACTTTTTATCTGAGAGCCAGAAGTGGCTGCTACCAAATTAGAGAAATTGAAGTACTTGAGCTCCATTGAGAAGATTTCTACAACACCGAATAGAGTCTGCCACCATTTTCTCACCTCACATCTGAGGTGTGCAGGGAGCTGTTTGGTACTCAAGCATTTGAGAAGGTGTGCTTGACATGCTCTGATTTCATGTGTGTCACAGAGTGAAAATATCTCACTATCCCAAATGTATGCTATTCCATAATGCCTTGCAATTGTGCCTTAGTAACGCCTATATTATACAGAATTTTCACCCTTACAAATTATTTAATGCCCTATTTTATGACCTTTCTTTCCACAGTTGCTGAGTGAATCACTGCAACTGTTAAGTTAGAAGCATGCTTGTTAAGTTAATTTGGCTTCTTCGTTGATTTTGCTTGTCGCAAAAAATGACCACATGATCCTGGGACACTGCAAATGTCCTAAATATGAATCGGTTGCAAGCATCTAAATTTTGATCACATAACCCTAGGATATTGCAATAGTTGTAAGTGTGAAAAACAGTCATGTCACTTTTTTGCCATTGTAACTCCAAATAGTCACTTAATGGAGTGTTGTAAATTGAAAACTACTTGTAATAAAAATAACCTTAATACACATCCAATCTTAGAAGCAGCAGGATGTAACAACTATGTCTAATGCTATTGAACTTCAACCTCAATAATACATGGGCAAACAATAGATACAAACTCAAGGTAAATTGCTCCAAACTTGATTGCAGAAAATACAATTTCAGCAACAGAGTGGTCAATGCCTGGAATGCTCTACCTGACTCCGTTGTTACATCCTCAAACCCCCACAGCTTCAACCTTAAACTGTCTACAGTGGACCTCACCCCATTCCTAAGAGGTCTGCAAAGGGGGCGTGCATAAGCACACCAGCATGCCTACCATCCCTCTCCTACTGTCCCCATTTATTTGTATTCATTTCCTTTGTTCATGTCCATGTTTATTTATTTTATTTATTTATTTATTTGTTTCGATTTATCAGTTTGTTTCGAGTTATCAGTTTAAACTTATACCTGTTATTTTGTACATGTTTGACAAACTAAATAAATAAAATTATATATATATATATATATATGTTGTATTTGTGCTGATAAATAAATAAAGGGAGACTAGTATAGATCCATTTCAAGCTAATTAGCTCTCATCAGCTAGCCATACCCTTACTGGGATTCGAACATGGGCTGTATTACATATTAGGCAGGAGTCTTAGCCACTAAGCCACAGGCTCTCTTCCTCCTTTATCAGCTGAGCCAGGGAAATAGGTATGTATTTGTGTTACAACCCCTGGTATGCCCAAATATGGGAGGAAGCTCACTATTCCCTCTTTCTGTCCTTCGGCTCATCACAGAAAACCATCCAGGCAGAAACCCATATTTTTATTTTTAATGGTGCCTTTTTATATTTGTGTTGTATTTGTGCTGATAAATAAATAAAGGGAGACTAGTATAGATCCATTTCAAGCTATTTAGCTCTCATCAGCTAGCCATACCCATCCTGGGATTCGAACCTGGGCTGTATTACATATTAGGCAGGAGTCTTAGCCACTAAGCCACAGGCTCTCCTCCTCCTTTATCAGCTGAGCCAGGGAAATAGGTATGTATTTGTGTGTGGGCATACCAGGGGTTGTATGTCTCCTGCCTAATATGTAATTATACAAGACTCCTGCCTAATATGCAAGACTCCTGCCTAATATGTAATACAGCCCAGGTTCTAATCCCAGTAAGGGTATGGCTAGCTGATGAGAGCTAAATAGCTCGAAATGGATCTATACTAGTCTCCCTTTATTTATTTATCAGCACAAATACACCATATATATGTGTGTGTGTGTGTCTGTGTGTGTGTGTGTGTGTGTGTGTATGTATGTATGTATGTACGTGTGTTTGTGTGTGTGTGTGTGTTGTATTTGTACTGATAAATAAATAAAGGGAGACTAGTATAGATCTATTTCGAGCTAATTAGCTCTCATCAGCTAGCCATACCCTTACTGGGATTTGAACCTGGGCTGTATTATATATTAGGCAGGAGTCTTAGCCACTAAGCCACAGGCTCTCCTCCTTATCAGTTGATCCAGGGAAATAGGTATGTATTTGTGTTACAACCCCTGGTATGCCCAAATTTTATTTATTTATCAGTACAAATACAACACAAATATAAAAAGTCAACATTAAAAATAAAAATATGGTTTTCTGCCTGCATGGTCTTCTGTAATGAGCCGAAGGACAGAAAAAGGGAGTAGTGAGCTTCCTCCCATATTTGGGCATACCAGGGGTTGTAACACAAATACATACCTATTTCCCTGGCTCAACTGATAAGGAGGAGAGCCTGTGGCTTAGTGGCTAAGACTCCTGCCTAATATATAATACAGCCCAGGTTCAAATCCCAGTAAGGGTATGGCTAGCTGATGAGAGCTAATTAGCTCGAAATAGATCTATACTAGTCTCCCTTTATGAATTTATCAATACAAATACAACACAAATATAAAAAGGCAACATTAAAAATAAAAATATGGTTTTCTGCCTGCATGGTCTTCTGTAATGAGCCGAAGGACAGAAAGAAGGAGTAGTGAGCTTCCTCCCATATTTGGGCATACCAGGGGTTGTAACACAAATAAATACATACATACATACATACATACATACATACATACATACATACATACATACATATTGAATTCATTTTAGTTGACATCAAAAGAAGTGTTTCTTAAGAGGTATTTATTGTACATTATTAAATTTAAATGCTGTTTTCTGTTAGTATGAACACTCAGAGTAAGCATTTCACATTTAGCTCTCAAGTGAATTAGTATGCAGGCAGATTTTATGGTCAAACCTCTACTATTTCAGAAGGTTTGAGACCTTCCCATTTTTGAAGTAAGATGCATTTCCAGAAGACCATTGCCACACTCAAGACCATTAAGAACAGGCGCTCACATTCTTAATCAGTGCTTATAGGTATAGTAGTAGCCTCATGTGGCACTGATTCATGGTGGAGGCTGTATGAATTGGGCAATATCTAAGTCATAGTTTTGCCTCTTAAATGTACTTCCAAAGTAGCTACCATGAATCAATTCAGAGTTAAAACAATCTTTAATACTCCAGTTAGTCTGACTGCTTGGAGAAGGAGAGCTATGTAAATATTTGTACTCTGCACATGCTAAAATCATGCGTATTTATCTTTCCAGAAATGTTGACACTGCATTTCATAACTGAAGATGATTTTCACTGTATTTAGAGCAAGGCAGCAAAATTCAATGCCAGGTTAATGAGGGAATCATAGCAACCATGGGAATTTTCTTCAGACTTTCCCCAATTTTTATTTTATTTATACTACTGAAAATGGTGACAAGAGCAGTGCAGAGCTTGGGACTCAAGGGGAGATAGACATTCCTGCACTCCCTTAAACCACTTGCATCTCTTCCTGGGATTGCAAGTTTGCAACTGCGAGTTCATGTCATGTCATCCTTTCTGCAACTTCTTACACCTTGTTTGGTGTGCTCCTGCACACTCAAGCATGTTTTGTATCTGAATCAGATGTGCTGCACAACCCTGATAGCAGCACCATTGAGCTTGTGTTTTCCCTTTGAATTTTCCAAACTTCCAGTGTTTTCAGGGGTTGTGTCTGCAGATGGGGTGCCAGATACAAAAAGAAAAAAAAAGAGGAAAAGTTCCCCTGTTGTTTTTTCTCATCTGCACTCAAAATTCTTCAGACCAATGCTGCATCTAAGACTATCTGGGAAAAGGAAATGGCTGATAGAACAAGTCAAATATAGTTCTCACTTCAGCAAGGAGAAAGCAAAATTGAAGTCATAAACCTGAACCAAAAGATGTCAAGCAACCTCAACCCAAGCATACTGAGTACGGGCATCACTATCAAACATGATGAGGCAGAGGGTTGAAGCCATCTGTGCAGATGCAATTTTGTATTGTATTGTACATCTGAGTAGTACATGAAAGAGCAATACAATAAGGAAATTCCATTCAAAGTCAGAAGTAAGCCTTGTTCTAGCCCTCTGTCTCAGGGCCCTTCTTAAGCCCAGATTTGTAGATGAAGTCACACCTTTTCCTTATTGTTTTAGAGAAGGCCAACTGAAGGGCTGAGGGCTGATTGGGCCTTCCCAAACTTCAGCAGCATCTGAGCCAAAGGATGAGCAAATGAAAAAAATGGTTTGCTGCGTGGATCATTAGCAAAGCAAGAGGGGGCTGAAAGAACCCAACTGTGGTAAGTTTAGGTAAGAAGGAGGCCCCTGTGAATAGAGTGGATGCGATGGTTATACATAAGATGCCCAGGGGTGTAAATGAAAAACAGAAATGCTTGAGGGCAGAGATGCATAAGACTGACTTATCAGTCCCTACTTAGAATAGCCAGCATCTCTAATTGGAAGTGAGGGGATAATTGCCAGCTACGTCTGACCCTGCACACTGCATGGAAAACACTCTTACTTGGGAGTATAGAAGAGCTGAAAGAGGTAAGTCAAAAACACTCTGGTAACAGGAAGATGAAAATTCAAACACACTGAGCTTCAAACACACCCTCTTCCCTCCGTTCATCTGATGATCCCAATAGGCTTCAAAACTGGATTAATAAAACCACTGAGTAAATCGAGGTATGATTTGGATAATAACCTAGGGCAAAGAGAATTGAGAATTCTTTGCAATTAATCAATGGAAAGCAGGTAGGAAAGAAGCAGATTAGGGCACAAAACAAGTCTGGATAGATGTTTACATTATTTCCATGTCCATCATGATAGCAAATGCCTCTGATTTTTTAAAAGCTCCTTTTATTAAATCAGAAGCTAGCCAAGTAGAAAAACCACTGTGCAAGATAGACCGGCAAGAATGGGAAAGGCTAACCTGGAGAAGAGAGAATTTAGTAAGACCTGACAGCCTTCTTCAGATACACGAAATGTTATCTCACTAAATTGTCCTCTGCTTTTCCAGATGGATCATATTAAACCAGCTTCAAGATTTGTTTATCCATTGATAGGAAGACAGATTTTGGTTGGCCATTAGGAGAACCATCTTCATAATGATAATGACTTAACAAAGAAAATGATTAGCTAGAGGGATAGTGAGCATAATCTTTGAACTTCCTCCAGTGACCAAGGGGGCTAGTCAAATCATGGTCTATTGGGTCTCCACGTATTTGTCTTTCTAACAATAAGAAACTAAGATCCCTTCCAATTCTGTTACTGTAAAATATCTTGCTATGGAGTACAGAAGTAGGATGTCATAAAAGGGCATTGGATTTCTAGCAT
Source organism: Natrix helvetica (assembly GCF_964273705.1). Classification (NCBI taxonomy): domain Eukaryota; kingdom Metazoa; phylum Chordata; class Lepidosauria; order Squamata; family Natricidae; genus Natrix; species Natrix helvetica. Next base: position 35,561,185 of record NC_138548.1, read on the forward strand.
ATCAAGAGCTGCTGCTCTAACACTAGAAACAATGGGGCAATTTTCCTTAGCATTTCTGTCTTGCCTAGCCCTCCCACCCCCCACCCCCACCCCATGCCCAGTTGCTTTCTTCCTTTCTCTCATCCTCTCATCTGCTACTGTCTCATCCATATGAATTTAATCTGGAGACTTTAAACCTTAAGAAAACAATCCCGGGCCCCTGTCTTCACTTGAGTAGGTCACCACATAGCTCCTGTGTAACTTGAACTTCACTGCAAGATTAATAAGATTCTTTTTTGGAGGAACAACCTGATAAAAAGAGCTGCAGTGAGCAGGTGGGCTAATGGCAAAAAAGAAAAGACACACAGATCAAATATAGCCTTTGAGCAAGGCTGCTTGGCTGTGTATCAGATATCTGCCAATTCCCTTAAAATCTTTCACTACACAGCAGTTGTCAGGCAGGGCGAAGGGTGAAGTCCCTGGTCTTAACGAGGCCAGGTGGGGTGACGCCTTTGAGAGAAGAAAGAAACAGGGGGCTCCCATGACCCCCAGCATGTGCACACATGTCACTTGCCCATAGAATAAAGAGGTCCCTCCTGAGGGAGCAGACGGCACAGATGTAACTTTGTTTGGGAAGGAAGGGGATTTGAACGCCAGGAGCACACAGGAAATTCATTATCCATTCACAATGCAATCATCCAGCTGATTAAGCAGGCATGCTGTTTTTATTCATTCTCTCCTCTTGGCCAAAGATGTGCCTCTTCTCCTTTTTTAATGTTGCAGAAGATGTGTTTTGTATATCTGTGTGCTCAGTAGAAACATTGGCCTGTGGTATGGTCATAGCTTGCCTCCTCTGTGGACAGATTCTTATGTTAGTCCCTACCCACCCCAGGCCTAACCAACTCCAAAATCATCTGCTTATTCACATCATCCAGATGACAGGATTTCTCTCTACATTCCTACAACAGTTTCTTATCTTCTCCTAGATCCAGATCTACCTTTCCCATTGAGCTTTTGGTCAACTATTACTGAGTCTAATGTAAAGTGTCCTTTCAGTAGAGATCAACTAGTAACTATATGGACACGCCTATGTACCTTTCTTAGCTACAATATGAATCTCAGGAACATGCCTGACTCTTAATCCTAGCTACTGCAGAAGAGATAGGCACAACTCTCCCCCCCTGCCCTCTTCCCCAGAATGCTAGAGATAGGGCTTTTGCCCACAAAGCAGAAGGGACAGAGCTTGTAAAGATGACCTCCAGAAGCCCCACCCAACTCACACAAAGAAGGAAGTTCCACCTTTCTGGCTATTGCTCTGATATTTGCTGTCAGTGTTGGAGGTGGGGTGGAGAAATTACAAGGTATGTCAAGTGAGACAATTATCCATGAGGCAGATGGCCCTGAATATTAAGGTTTTCCAGTGCCACCTTCTGGGATATTTGACTGCCCAACCTAAATTAATTCTCCAATTCAAGCATTCCACAAGCCTAATCTTATTTAGTTCCAAAATCAGTCTTGTCTGCCACTGAGGTTTAGCTCAGTCTAGGCCTTCACAACTAAAACAATTACTCTTTGATAATTACCCTCTCTCACTTCCTTTCCCTTTCCTTGTTCTGTTGTTTCCCAAGACCACTTCATGCTACGAATATATTTTCTAGTAAATCTGAAATGCATCATAGATACTGGTGGCACCATGTAAATCCACAAAGGCATAAGACAGATTGTTCAGATCGTTATTTATGAAAGACCTACCTAGTTGGTGATTGCTTGAACGTTCTCAAATTTCACATTCTGAATTTTAGCATTTTTTTTCGTTCTAAGCTGAAAGTACCTCCATTCTCCCTCAATGTTTCCACAGGATATGATCAAAAAATCAGGATGTCATCTTCAACGATGCAGTTGGAACTCCACCCATTTTTATGTATGTCACACATGGGGCAGACATACAAGAGGAGAAGTTTCAATTGTAACACAGGGTGGCCAGCATTTTGTCTCTTTTGACCACACCCAGCACTCTGATTTTGCCCCCCCCCAAAAAAACCTGCTTTAGTCATCCACCTTCCATTAATACATACTCTTGATGGTACAACCTTATTCCAGAGCTGCTGCCAAGACATTGATGGAATTACATCATTGTGTTTGACAGTTCTAGACTCTAGCAGGGGCAGGCATGGTTATTTTCAAGTCATAATGAAGATGAGTTGTGTGATGTTGGTTCTAGGTTGTTGTATTTGAATTCTGGAAAGCCACATTAAAATTGCTACTCACATGACAAGACAACCAATGAAAGTGATATGTCATATTTGAAATCTTGTACAGCATCTATTCTTAAAGAGACCCCTATTTAATAATAATAATAATAACAGAAGTTCATAATCTTATTTTTTTACCTTCAAATCCCTGTTCATTTTCCAAAAAGAACATTAGACACAAACACAAATTACCATAATAACATAGCAATGATCCAGAAATTGCTCCCTTTTTACTACAAATAATTCTACTGTAAAAGGTTATGGTGACCCTCTAGATATCTGCTTTATAATCATTTCCACATTAGGTCAGTCATTTTTTAATAAATAAATAAATAAATGGATTAAGAGCACTTATGCATTATTTGTCCATCTTCTATACTAGTGAAATATTATTTTACCTACACAAAGGCTTCCTTACAACAGTCATTCATTCAGATGCCAGTCTGATAATTGATCCTGAATGATTGTTCACAACAGCAGCAAAAGTCAACACTGGCATCAAGAGTTTACATACCTCACATTTACACAGCTGCTCCTTGATGAAGATACAATAATCATGTTTTTATTATCAGTCTAAACTGTAGTGGTTTTTAACAAAGTCAAGGATGTTTGCTTCATTAGGCATTTCAATACAATCTTTTGAAAATATTTACCAAGCTATAAAATAGGAATTGTTCCTTTTTGTGGTTCAAAATGTTATTGAAACATCCTTGGCAACCTAAAAAATTCAAAGAAGTTATCTGTCTATTGTCTGTCTGTTTTCCTTCCTCCCTCCCTCCCTCCCTCCCTCCCTCTCTCCTTCCTTCCTTCCTTCATTTTCTCCTATTAGATGCAAATATTTTTTGGCCAAACTAAAATGCAACATTCCCCATTAGTTAGATAGTTGCAGCAATGCAGCATTCACTTGAGCATGTCACTAAAAAGGTTGATCTTCTCAAGTTAATCTGTACAAACCAGGAAATGGACTAAAACACAGGACAAATTGATTTGGGATAATGGATTTTCCTCATCAAGGCATTCAGTAGAATAAAACAGCAGTGGAAATAAAGTAGAGAAAACCCAGCAGTGTCTTAGAGGAACTTATTCCCAGCTAATGAGCATGGATCCTCCCCCAAACCATGCATTATTTTTCTTCAGCCCAAGTTTTGGCTGATGTTATTCAAACATGTCTCTTTTCTGTTTGCAAACAACAGAGGGATAGGGCCTATAAGAAAGAAACTACTATCCTGATTCCCTGAGTTTTGATGGGCACGGGAGCACTTAGAATTGGCCTATTCCAGAAGAACTTCCCACTTTGTTTTCAAGACAGGAACCAACTCTTGCTGTTCTGGTACCCATTCCTTTTCGCACACTGACCTTGTCCCTCGTTGGAAAAGAAAACCTCTGGTTCACTGTTAGCATTGCTCAAAATCAGTCAATGTTCCATACTAGCATCTGGCAAGTGCCAGTGGGCTTGCCTGGCCTTGTTTATATCTTTATCATTTTAATTAAAGTCTAGATGGGGGTGGGGGGTGGGAATCCCAAGCTGTGTTAGTTTGAGATTCATGACTTTGGTATTTGCTCTTGGCTCTGAAAAGAATGTTCTTACTTCTGCTTTCAGGTGAAGGGAGAGGAGCGAAATACCAACAATACAATAAGAGCTCACCTTCAGTTCATTCATTGGATTGTTGATATGGGCCAAGAAAGGAGGGGAATGCAGACTAGTTCCTTTAAGGGTTTTTGTTTGTTTGCACGTCTTAATACTTTGACATTTGAATGAATGTACTGTATATTAAGACAACTCTCAGTGAAGGTATGCTTGTACATAAGGATTTTGAAGAGTGGTATAGTTGCTTTCCAAAATCCTCTGATCAAAACATACTTTAGATACCTGCGCACACACAAGGTTTCTTTAACATGGATACTTTACTGCATGTTGCAAGATTACATTTGTTTGCTAACCATGGCCTGGATTTTGAGCCATTCACTTCCATCAAACCAGGTTTTCCTTCATTCTGTAGCTGTATTGGCACCTATTTTCCATAGTTGTCTTAGCCTTAACAACTATATAGTTAGATAGGTAGAGTTTAGTTGTTATCATGAGAGAATAGTGAATATTTGCCTAGTATAGTCATCATAAATGGGAAAGAAAGAACACAAGATTTTAAATATTCAGAAGTTTTTAGTTGTTGTTGTTAGTTGTGAGGTTGTGTCCAACCCATCGCAACCCCATGGACAATGTTTCTTCAGGCCTTTTTGCCTTTTGGTACTGTCCATGGGGTTTTCATGGCAAAGATACTGGAGTGGGTTGCCATTTCCTTCTCCAGTGGATCACATTTTGTCAGAACTCTTTGCTATGACCCGTCCATCTTGGGTGGGCCTGCATGGCATAGGTCATAGCTTCATTGAGCTACGCAAGCCCCTTCACCACAACAAGGCAGTAATCCATGAAGGGGAAATATTCAGAAGAGGGACAATGAAAACTTTATCTACTCCTAGTAAAGCTGTGGCAAGATTTGCAAGTCACGTATGCTGTATGAAATACAAAAAGTAATGGTGTTAGTATTTATTATTGCATTCATATACACAGCTTTGTCTGTGGACGACCCAAAAGGCTGGAGGACAAAGGCTTATTCATGGCAATTTGCCATGATGCAGCACTAATGTAGGCCTTGTGAATATTTTAACAGTTAGCAGTGAAATTGGCTCCTGTGCCAAATTCTATACAACTGCCACAATAGGTCAACAGCTGCTTATTTTTCAGCAAGCATCCATTGAATTTTGCTTTTAGATTTGTTTGGTAACAAGACAATCTTGACTCAATAATTACCTAAAAAGCACAATTTCACCCACACAGTTTTTGCTCAAAACAAGGCCACTGTTATTATGGGCCTTGTGCAAATTCAAGCCAGTTTATTAAACTGGGCAAAAGCCTCTACTCAAATTCTTCCAAGCAGCAAGAGGGTGGATTCAGTATGTGCAGAGACACAGGCCTTCTACATTCCTTCTGTTTGCAGCCCTTGCCACTTCTTCTCTGCTATTCCTCTTCCCATTTTCCAAGAACATCAAAATATATCAACTATGGGACAGTAGCCAGCAAAGAGTTTCCTTGTAGAAGGGAGAAGCTTGTCAGAATTATTGCTCATGATCGTTTGAAAATGATAAGGATGACAGGTGCTACCAGCTGCCCAAGGGAAGAATGTAAAAGAGTGTGCAAACTTTCGATTTTTCCAGAATTCTTCTTTAGACAAGATGTTATAAGAAGCAGGAGAAGCTAAAGGGGGGGAAAATACAAAAGGAGGAGGAGGAGGAGGAGGAGAAGGAGGAGGAGGAGGAGGAGGAGGAGGAGGAGAAGGAGGAGAAGAAGAAGAAGAAGAAGAAGAAGAAGAAGAAGAAGAAGAAGAAGAAGAAGAAGAAGAAGAAGAAGAAGAAGAAGAAGAATCCAAAATTAGACTCAACTTCATAGTGATGAGATCTATGATTCAAAGTTAATCTTAGGGTGGATTTTATAAATTATTGGATTTATTGCAATTAAATATAACCAATATCAGTTTCCAAATATAATTAGGATTTCCCCCTTTATACAGTAGTTCAACATAGTTGCAATTACTATATATGTTGATTTGGGGGGATTTCCAAGCATTTAAAAAAGTATATGTAAAAGATCAGGTTCATTTTTAGATGAAGAGCAAGGTTGTTCAGCAACCTTTATTTGCAATGGGGCAAACTGCACTCAAGCACTTCCTTTTATGCAATTTTAAAGGAAAGTGTTATTTTAAAGTTGGGAGCAATCTAGTTGGACATCGTTCTCTGTACTAATCTTGTATACTGGAAATAATTCATTCATCGAAGTAAACAAACCATGAATCAATGTAGTGGTTTTCTTCAACTTATTGGCTCCAGGTCAGTGATTGAACCTCAGTTTCCGTAATTCCAATTTAACATAGCCCAAAGGTTAGAGATGGAAGATATTTAAGGAATGTTCTCCTTGCTGCTTAAAAGACCACCTGTGGCAACTGAAAGACAGATATTTGCATAGGTGATCTTTTCAAAGGGCAAAGTTCACAGATAAATTTGCTAATTGTTCATTTTGGAGATATCTGCATTCGTTCGTTCATTCACTTATTCATTCTTCTGTTTGCCAAGATTTGGAGAGAATTTTTCTGAAATAGTTTCAATTATACTTAGGCCATAAACTACGGTATATAGGGAGAAGAAAATTAGCACATTGGACTGAATTTTAGAATAGACCAAGAGTCAGCACAGTTTCTGTAGCAATGTCAGACCAAGACTGACTGGTAAATATGTGACTAGTTGCGTTTTATGTCAGCTGAAATATCCAAGAAGTCTTCAAGACAGACTTGGATAGACCAAATTACAGCTGTGACAACTGAAGTTGGGTAAAGTTCCTCTTGATCACTGCCTATCCTTACTCCTCTAACAGGAACCAAGTGTTCTTAGATTGCATTCTTCTCCCCAGATTGTATTCAGCTTTTTTGGGAGAACACAACCCCAACAAGAACCAAATTAGGTACCAACCAAACTGAACTGACAGTCTGTGTATCTTGGCTGAATATATGCCTATTTGTCCTCTTTCTTGCTTCAGGCACTAGGTTAGGACTTGTACAAGCAATTAAATATAACCCAACAGTGTGTGACAGCAGCCAAAAAAGCCAATGCAATCCTAAATTGTATTAACAGAGGGATACAATCAACATCAAGTGAGGTACTAATACCACTCTATAAAGTCTTAGTAAGACCACACCCAGAATACTGCATCCAGTTTTGATCACCAACACTATAAAAAAGACTCTAGAAAGGCTGCAGAGAAGAGCCATCAAGATGATTAGGGGACTGGAGGCTAAAACATACGATGAATGGTTGCAGCAATGGGGCATGGCTAGTCTCATGAAGAGAAAGACCAGGGGAAGACATTGTTACAGTGTTAAAATATTTGAGGGGCTGCCACAGAGGGAGTCAAGCTATTCTCCAAAGCACCTGAAGGCCAGACAAGGAATAATTGATGGAAACTGAACAGGGATAGATTCAACCTGGAAATAAGGAGACATTTTCTGACCGTGAGAGGAATCAACAAATGGAACAGCTTGCCTTCGGAAGTTGTGGGAGCTTTATCGCTGGAAGCTTTCAAGAAGAGACTGGACTGCTATCTGTCAGAAATGGTGTAGGGTCTCCTGCTTGGGAAGTGGGTTGAACTAGATGATCTACAAGGTCCTTTACAACGCTGTGAATCTATTAAAATCTTGTACTGTAACTCCCATTCAGCTCAGGATGAATGTAGGGGTGTAGATGAAACTTTGGAAATTGGTTAGATTCTCAATTTGGACCTCAGTGCCAAATCTGATTCCTAAACCTCTAACTGCTCATTTGTATATACTTACATATTCAACAAACACACACAAACATAAATCCCAACACCCAACTCTACATTTCTTTGACTTTGAAGCTGCACTTAACTGCTCCTTTTGAAAACAATCTATCCTGTTCTAGTTATAAGATAATACTTGAGGATATTTTTTTGGTTTAAGAGATAGAATAAAAATAATAAAAAGACAATACAATCTTTTTATAGTTACGGGCCAGAGCAGAGCCAATTCAAAACATTTTTTGCCCACTAGCAATGCTCAACTTCTAACTGCTGACCTGTTCACCTTGGATGTTCATGAATATTACATAGCACAGCAGCTCAGTCAGTGGATGAGTTGAAAGGATTTTTCCCAGAAGCTATAAAACCGAATGAGAGACTTCTACCTCAGAAGGCAGGCCCAGAAGTGTTGAAGCTTCATGCTCCCTGCTCTTGCAACCATGATTCATGCTTCACTGCTGTTGCAATCCCTGCATTATTTTTCTCTTCAGCAATATTACTGATAAGGCAGCCTTATTATCATGTTGAACTTATTCCACCTCCACTCTAGTCAGCTTCTATACAGGGAATGAAGTGGTGAGAGTGGCCATCAGTTACTTGTTTGTTTGTTTGTTTGTTTGTTTGTTTGTTTATCCTATTTAGAAACTGCCTGTTTCCCTCTCTGATGGACCCTTCCTCCTAAATACCAAATCTCAGATTGGCCTGCAGAATGGTATGGTAGTAGACAAATAATCTGATGGTTGTCCATGACACAGTGTCACTCTTGGTGAGATGGGGGACTACACAAATTTGATAAATAAATAATACATGATTGCCAGTCTGATTCTTATCCTTCAGTTTACTCAGAAGGAGGCATGCACCAACATATTCCACTCTTCCCCTGCAGTTGGTGGAATTTCAAAACCAACCCTCCAAAAAAAACACCACCTCCGCAGCAGTTCTATTTCCCAGATTGAACCTCACATCAGTAGGAAGTGTTTTGTCAGTTACAGGGTACTAACAGTGGTGCGTGCCCAGAATGAGCCTGGCACCAGATTGCCCTGCATACTTTGTGCACTGCTTAAACTTGCTCACCGGTGACTTCTTGCAAAATTGCTGGAATCTTGACAATGCAAAGTGATTTTAAAAGGCAGCCCAGAGGTGGAGACGCCAGTTTGTTTAGGAAAAGCCAATTCAAGATTACATTCCCCCGATTCTACGCAGCTTAACCAGGGATGGGCTTAAATTTTTTTAGCAAGGGGTTCTCTGCCCAGTTGCTGGGTGGGTGTGGGCATGGTGGGTGTGGTCTAGTCGGCCTCCTGCACCATGGCAGGGGGAGGGGTGTCCCTCCCTGGGCTCCAGAGGCGTTCTTCAAGCCTCCGGGAGGGCAAAAACAGCCTCCTCAAGCTCCAGAGGCCCTCTGGAGCCCATTTCTGGCCTTCCCGAACTTCTAGTAGACCTGTTTTTTGCACTCTCTGAGCTTCGGCATGTGCCCTGCACTTACCTGCATCCAAAATGGGCCGTGTGGGGACTCCTGGGAGGGGAGGGGAGGGAGGGGAGGGGCCAGCCAGGAGTGGGATTTGGGGGTTCTCCAAACAACACAGAATCTTAGCTAGAGGTCCTTCCAAACCCCTGGCGGCCCACCCCTGCTTAACCCAACTTCTCTACTGGTTTACCATTGGATTATCCAGAAAAAAGATTTATAGTGTTGTTCTATAATCCTTAAATCATCCCAAGGAGCAGTCCAGTATTTTATCTTATGAGGATAAGGTGTCGTCACCACCCATTTCCTTGGAACATCAGCAGGATATTGCAGGTCACCAAACTTTTTTTTCTTCAAATACACAATCCTCTACTACATTTTTGAGCAGCTGGGATTATGGCACTCAAGAAAGATATTGTTTATGTCCAATATTCCTGGTTAAAAAGCTTTATTTTAAATGGAGGGTATTCTTTTTTCCCCCCAGGTAAATACTAGATTACCAGATCTGGTCTGCAAAATTCAGATGACAATAGAAAAATATAGCAAATTCGCCCTTTCCTGGAATCCGGTGTTTACCAGCTTTTTGCAACCGTTTTGAGACTGAAGCTCTGAAATGGGCTGAAGTTTAGAAATGAAAGGTTGGCACCCAGGTGCCCAAGGCAAGGCATTTAGGAGGCAGCGCTTGGCAGACAAAGAGCCGCTGTGCTTAGCAAATAAGGAGGGGCTGGTTAGGAACTGGAGCCAAATAAAAGGATGGAAACTGAAGCCAATAATTGAGGGCATCCCCCAGGGCAGGGGATGGGTGTACCACACCAGGAGGGGAATTTTAGTGCTCTAGAGTAAAATTGAGAATAGAGGGGGCAGAAAAATATTTTGCTTATGATCTTGACTGAAGCATTATTCCTTGAGAAAAAAGGAAGGATGAAATCCCAAACATTTTCTTTTTACTGTTCCAATGGTGTCTTGTATCCTGAGAGAAATGAGTATTTAATACCTGCGAATGGCATTTCTTTGGCAAGGCATTCTAAACATTTCGTGTCCATCTTTTCTTTTTCAAAAGCCATGAGGAAGGTTGAATATGATGGCCTTTTTCATTTTAGTTTCCTGTTGAAAGCTGATTTTACTGAAACTTGGTATTTGAAACCTTTGCCTCTTGTTTGCAGAGCATTTCTGCTCCAAACATGAAGCTACATGTTGATTTCATAAATCACTTAAAGAACAAGGTGAACGCTTTGAATGAAAAGGAGAATATTTTCAAAGCTAAACCTTTTTGCATAAAAAATACATGCGTGCACATGTGTGTATGGAAGCAGTCTAAAAGAAAAAACACCATACAATTACTGCTTCATTCTGACTGTCCATAAGAAATTATTGCATTGTTTAGAAATCATCTCCATACTATTTGTCAAACTGAAAATTAACTATTCATACAAACTATTGCAAAAGGAGAACTATTTCTCCACACAATGGTTTATAATAAACTCCATCAAAGTCTTAGAGAGCATCTCAAAATAAGTAAGGCACCTAAATATCTTAAAACTAAAGTTAATGGAGATTTACAAACTGATATCTTGAACTGATCTACAAATTAACACAGCTCACTGTGATTCACAAAATGTCTCTAGCATATTAATGCTACATTTTTATTTTTATTTATTGGCTTTATAGTTCCTCTTTCCTCCAGGACATAAAGGAGTTTTGCATTAGAATGTCTCTTCTTTTATTCTCAAAACAGCAACCTGATGAGATAAGTTGGGCTGAAAGAAAGTGATTGCCCCAAAATCAGATTTAGGGATGAAATGATGTGGAGGAGAATCATATTTATTATTCTGATTTGAAAAACCAGTACTTTGATGTAAAAATAAAAGATAAAAGCCAAATAATAGCTAAGCATTGTGCAACTATCAATGACTGTCTTGGATTTTTTTGGTCAGGAACCAAGAATGAATTTGCTACTTAAAGTTGTATAGAATTGGTATTAGAGGTGCACAATTTGAAATACCAATGCTGTGTGAAGCCCCTCAGAAGCTGTGAGTACAGTTCCAAGTTCTTTTCAAATACTGCTACCAGTATTTAATTTTAGGTTTTATTGTGATGGAAGGAGGAAATTATTAAATATATGAAGTGTATCCATATTTGAAATATTTAAATAGACACCTGACTACGTGGCTCAGTGACTAAGATGCTGAGCTTGTCGATCAGAAAGGTTGGCGGTTCGAATCCCTAGTATAGGTTTACTGCATGAGCAGAGGGTTGGACTAGATGACTCCCAAGGTCCCTTCCAACTCTGTTACTGTTAAAATGTAAAAGATGTCAAATCAGCACCCAGCATCCTTTTGGAAAAGACTTTGGGTTCGGGCATCAAGGAGGTGAGTTATACGGACACTCCAATAACTTTGAAATCCTTCTGCCCAGGACAAAAAACATATGATAGTGGAGTAGTGGTAGGTATCAGGGGTTGTTATCTTTTAAAATGACACACCTCCAAGTTGTAAACATCTTGTCTGGATAGTTTAACTTATCTGACAACCTTTACATTCATGAAACAGTTTTCTGCCCTTTTGAGATTTTAAACACAAAATATCCAAAGCATCCATTCTAAGAGAAGTCAGAAAGTCAAACAAAGAGTCATCACCACACAATTAAAGCCCTATCCTTTTATATAGAAAAAAACAAATGGACGAGGCTTCCGTTTTTACTCTTTTGAGCCCCCTTAGGATCTTAACAAAACTCTTGGATGAAATCAGTACGATTTTAAAGAAATCTAAACCCTTCGGAAATCTTAGCCTTTCTAACGTATGATTCAGCCTCTTTCATTTTGCATCTTTGTCCTACTTGGTACTTGGCTCACCCAAACATACTAATTACAGTTTCTAGCCACCAAATGATTGATCGTCCTGTTTTACTGCTTAGACTAATTGTTCTGCAGGTTGCAGAGGCTGAATTCTTATGGTGGCAATTTTCAATTGACTTGCAAGCTGAAAATGGGGGAAATGGGGTTCATTTACATAATTAATAATAATAATAATTCTGAGGGAAAACTTGATAGACAGATAAAAATGCCAAATCCAAACTAAACATTTTGCTGACTATGCAACCCAGCCAATAATAATAATCTGGGATTAACATGTTAGAATCACACACACACACAAAAAAACATTGTGAATGCAAACGTATAATTCTTATTCTAAGCCTGCATAATAAGACACTACTTTCATAAGGCAATATAGATTGTTGACCTATGGGAACCTGTTTTTATTTCCACATTTATTCATTTGTGTGAGATACACATGTACAGGATGACCTTGATTCCTCCCACTCAGACATACACAATGAGCACTTGATATATTCCCAAGAACAAGGAATCGGCACCAAGGAATTGCTGCTAAGTTCAGCGGAAGAAAACATTCAGTCTTTGAAGAAAAGGTGAAGAACTCATCTGTAATTGATTAGATAGTTCCAGTAACACGGAAGTCCTTATCTCAAAAAGAAGAAAGGTATGGTTGTGGAGTGGTGGCCGGGATCCCTCTTCACTTGTTATCTTTTAAAATGACGTGTTTCCAAGTTGTAAACATCTTGTCTGGATAACTTATTTGACAAGTGCTTATCTTTACACAGACAATTCAAAAGAAGGCAGAAAGACTTTCTTGATGACAGCATTCAAAAAGTTCTCACTGCTTCCTCCTCCGGCCACATTCTTCTCCCTGCCTCTCTCCCTCCACCCCAAGCTTTGTTTGTTTGTTTGTTTTTCCCAAGCTTTGTTTGTTTGTTTGTTTTTATTTATTTTTGTCAAACACGTACAAGATAGCAAGTATAAGTATGAACCTGGACATGAACAAAGGAAATGAGTACAAATAAATGGGGACAGTAGGACAGGGATGGTAGGCACATGAAGAATACATGAATCCTGAATGATCCTATGTGTACCCTGTAGCTCATTTTCTAGCCAGATTATTTCTTAAATGGAGAGCCCCATGGTGGTGAAGATGCTCGTCCCCCCTTTTGGAAGGTTGAGAGTTCAATCCTAGGCAGCAACAATTGCTTCTTTCCCTGGGTGCAAAGAGAAAATATCTGCTGCAAACTGTGTATAGGCATCAGGAAGGGCATCCGGTCAGTGAACACTCCGCTGCATTCAGTTACTCCAACTCTACCCCAAATCAAGGGATTACAGGATCATAAAAAGAAAACAAAATATTTCTTAAATGGAACAAAGTTTCCTATGAAATGGTTTCACTTTATCATGCAACAGATCCAGTCTCTAGCAAGTTGCTTCATGATCAAAGCATGCAGTAATGTGCAAGTCCAAAAACTGAGGCAGGAATTCCTGAATGCTTGAAACTAACCTGATGGCTTTAGTTTTAAACCACTTCCTTCCGACATTTGTGTAGCTAAGGGTAATGGAAGAGTTTCTTGGCTCTTGTAGTTACCAAAGGTTAAAGATCTCTTTTCATGTATGCATAGTTTGGGCTGATAACCAACAAAAGTCTGAACTTTTCTCCTGGATTTTGTCCAGTTTTCACATGTCATTACCCGTCTTACTGATTCTGTGTCCCTTTGCTAGAAGACAGCTGTGCAGACATGCTGATAATAGTTGTGTCAGCTTTTTAATTCATTTTCCTAGATGTACCTCTAATCATAGTTTGCTAAGTCAGAAATCAGCAAGTGGCGTTTTTTATGCTGTGAAAAATCAGTGCTATCATTTACTGTCCCCCCTCCCCTGGCACTCAGGTAGCAATAATAACACTTCTCTTCACTCTGAAAAAACTTTGGGAGATTTATACTTCTTCCCAAATCCATCTGGAAACAGCATTCTGTGTTTCCAATGCAGTACCTTCCAGGTGAGTTACAATACCTCTTGTCATACCTGCCACCTCTTCTGCTAACTGTGGCCAGTGGGTCTTGGAGTAGTTTTTTCCTATCTAAAACAACTGTATGTATTTCCACAAACACTGCAGTATGGACCAGAAAAAGAAGCTTTGTATATTAATTATCTAAGATCCACAAGCAAACAGTCTTGAGTTCTCTTGCTTTTAATCACAGACTTTCACAAATTCTTGATTGTTTTATTAGAAAATGTTGCCTTTTCCCAAAGCATCTCAGTGAATCTAAAACCCAGAGGCATACAGGTAAAAATGCATTAATTCTTTCTAGCCCAATTGGATCAATAAGATGGCACAGAAAAACTTTGTATTAATGGGAAATAGTTCCCTATTTCTTCCTGGAGAACACTTTTTTCATTTACTGGATCTGGACTGAAAACTGAATTATACATAGTCCTTAACTTACAACTAGTGGGGGATTTCTACCAGTTCAACCCTCTTTGATCCTGGTAGTGGCATGCTGGCCTGGGTTGCAGAACTGGCAACAACCCAGACTGGCCACGCCTCCGAACTGGTTCTCCGGTCGCTGGAATTGCCTCCGCCATCTTGTTTTTTAGTTCTGCACATGCACCGAACAATTTCTATTGAACTGTCCATGCGTGCACAGCGCGCCCATGAGTGAACCAGCAGTAACGCCGGCTAGAACCCACCCCTGCTTACAACCATTCATAGTGATTGTGCAAAGTTACAAGGGCACCTGATTTTGTAATTTGAGCACTTAGCAAGCAGCATGTATCTATTCAGTGTCTCAGCATCATGTGATTGCTACTTTTCCAGCCAGCTTCTGACAAGCAAAGTCAATGGGGGGAGCCAGATTCACTTAATGATTGCCTGATTCGCTTAACGACTGCAGTGATTTGCTTAACTTTGGCAAAAAAAAAGGTAGTTAAAAAAGGGGTGTAAAATATAAAACAGTCCCGCCAACTGGATGTTCTTGTAAAGTGAAGATCTTTTGTTTCAATACTGGCACCATCTATACAGACTTCCTTTTAGCTTAAACTCTGTACGTCATCTTCTCCATATCTACTTATGGGAGTCACTTTCCTCGAGTAACTAAAGGAATGTCTTTTGACCTGGAGGTCTCATCATCTGGCATACAAATTCATCTACAGTAAGCATTACAGTCATGTCCACATCATTTTCTTGGCAACTGTACCAATGTAGTCTGCCACTGCCCTCTTCTGAGCTTAATGTTGGCTTACAATACAATACAATATAATACAAAGCAGAGTTGGAAGGGACCTTGGAGGTCTTCTAGTCCAACCCCCTGCTTAGGCAGGAAACCCTATACCATTTCAGACAAATGGCTATCCAACATCTTCTTAAAGACTTCCAGTGTTGGGGCATTCACAACTTCTGGAGGCAAGCTGTTCCACTGATTAATTGTTCTCACTGTCAGGAAGTTTCTCCTCAGTTCTAAGCTGCTTCTCTCCTTGATTAGTTTCCACCCATTGCTTCTTGTTCTACCCTCAGGTACCTTGGAGAATAGTTTGACTCCCTCTTCTTTGTGGCAACCCCTGAGCTATTAATATCCAATATTTTATGTCTTGCTTTATCATTTTAACTATGTAGCAATCATGATTTCCATTTTACATACATGGAAATATCCTTAAAGTTACCTTATCAATTCTTTGGAATGATAAAATGAGCTAAAAACATATCTGATCATAATGAAAGTAGGAGAAATAGCTTCTTTAATCTCATCAAGTCTCTATGATGTGAGATGTCTGATGCTATCCAAGAAATAATACATTAGCTTTGAGCATGTGCTTATCAGAGTGGTAAGTGTAATTTTAAAAAACTTTAAATCGCATGCAGATTTAAATTGCATGCAGATTTAATGCAAGAGAACCTTTCCCTGAAACTTTCCTGGAAGTTCTAGTTTATATCTGATAATTTAATGTCTCCATATAAAAATAGCTCTTATTCTTCATTTCACAAATGGTAAACAAGAAGGGTTTGCATAGATTTAAGGAACTAGGTGGGTTCACCTGGAAAAGAAGAAATTGGGGGGGTGTGTGTGAGAGAGATGATAGCACTGCTCAAGATCTGTTATGCTGTATTGCTGCGGAGGGGGCAGAATATTTCTGGGTAGAATGAATGGGGTACAATGTACACTAAGAATATATATTCCTAGTAGTTTCATTCCATGTGTAAAGGTCCTGCCAGCTGCCCAGCTAGAGCAAGCAGGTACGTATATTGGACAGCAGTGATATAGCAATGGGGTGGCGGTATTGTACATTTAATTACAATGGCAAAAACATCATTTCATAAAGTTCAGGAGTAGGCAATGAGTATTGAGGTTAGAGTGGATACAAGTTTCAATTATTACATTTAGCCAGATGTTTACATTGAATTTGGCATTTTTGTCCACCTATTCAGGCCTTCCTAAGGACCTGGGATTGGTAGATGATGTTTGTTAGGGATGTAACCCTAGTCTTGGCTTGGCAATGTATATAAGCCATGATTGTAAAAAAAGGTATCTGTTACTTTAAATGCTAGAGAGATACAATACAATACAATAGTAGAGTTGGAAGGGACCTTGGAGGTCTTCTAGTCCAACCCCCTGCCTAGGCAGGAAACCCTAAATCGTTTCAGACAGATGGCTATCCAACATCTTCTTAAAGACTTCCAGTGTTGGGGCATTCACAAGTTCTGGAGGCAAGCTGTAATTGGTTTACCAAGATGTAATTGGTTTCTGTTACCTCAAGCAGTCATAAGAGGGAGCCAGAATGACTGTTAGCTCTCTGTTTGTTAGACGCTGATCAGTGTATTGTGAGGTACTGTGTTTTGCTACTGTTAGCTGTTTTGTGTGCTAGACTGATTATTTGATAACTGATTGACTGAACCGTGTATGACTTGGACTGTAAACTGAACTCTGAATACCACTATATTTCCACATATTAAACTACTATATTTTATACTATTCAGTGTCCCTGTATGCTGGTTTGTGCGTGTTTGTCCATACCACTCTCATTACGCTTCTCTGCACACTCGCTCTCCTAAGCTTACTTACTTAACAATGTTGTCTGATAGTGTTAGAGGAGTCACTGCAAGATGGAAGCTGTTCCAACTATATATTTAAAACCAGATTGATCTGGAAGAAACAAGAAGAAAAAGTAATGAGATCTGGAAGAATAACAACCCACGCAACAGTACATTGCCCCAAATACAGATATAGCAGCCCATAACTCCATCAATTAACATTTTCCTTCCTTCCCAGAACTATAGTCTATGGTTAGAGTGCAATTCATTCCCTGAGTCATGTGGCTACACAGATATGTTTACCGCCAATATTTTGCCCCTTTCCAGTGGGAAAACCAATCTTTTCAGGTTAACATATCTGCCAAGGAAGCCCTGGAAGATGTTTTAAAACAACATTTCAGACCTGGGACACAGCCTTAATACGAATCCATAATATTAGAAATGGCGTTTCAGAAAAAAATGACAATTTGCATCCACAAAATTCCATTTTTTACTACACGTGTTTGCTAATTTCCTGTCCTATAAGTTTGGCCAAAGGAAATTAGCAATACTGGAAAAAGACTTTATTTTTGTTTGTATTTGATCTTGGTCTTCATTTTATCTGGCAGAATTTACACTAGATTTCGACCCCAGGAGGAAAACTAAATTTTTAAGTGGAAAGATTATCAGAAGGATAACATCCATCATATATTGCCATAGGTGTCCAGTACAAAATGCAGTGATACAAGTATGATAAAATATGCATGGCAGCCCTGGCCTGTTACATGTGAATTTTGGTGGGTGCAAATACATGAATCATCATTTATCATTTATCCCTGAAGATACTTGTACAGTCATTAAGACCTTTGATAAATGAAAATATATGTTTAGATAGAAACTGACTTTATTTATTTTAGATATCATCACAGTTTTGTAAAAAAGAGTTTAGAGAAATTGCAAGGATGGAAATTATTTAGGTGGACATTTATTCCATCAGGGAAATTGTCTCCATATTGATTGAATGCATTGCCATTTGTTCCTAACCACAATGATGCCAAATGATTAAATGTGTCATCATGTCATAGTGTACCCCCCACCCTTTGTGGCTGCATCATATGCAAGTATGTAAGAGCAGAGTTTTTATTGCAATTCCTAGCAGCAACTGAGGGTGGTTAAAACAAGCAAGATGGCACTTGCAGTAATGTAATCAAAACCCTGTTCCTTTGTACATATGTACACATACAAAACAAGGCAAGGTTTCATTGGTGGTGCTGTTTCTATCATCTCACCTGCTTTGACCCCCAAATGTGGGTGCAGTGGGTCAAGATGCACCTTTTGTCATTTTCTCCCAGCAGACATTGGTGAAAATTATCCACCCTTTATTCTGTTTTATTTATCATAGCCCAGGGCAATGAAGTTATTCCTCCTCCTCCTCCTCCTCCTCCTCCTCCTCCTCCTCCTCCTCCTCCTCCTCCTCCTCCTCCTCCTCCTCCTCCTCCTCCTCCTCCTCTTCTTCTTCTTCTTCTTCTTCTTCTTCTTCTTCTTCTTCTTCTTTATTCTACACAAGTTGGGGAAATGGTTATCTGTGCCTTCAGAGATATAGGATCTTTTCTGGAAGTAGAATTGTTTGCCCACATTCCCTGCTAACTTCACGGGCCATATGAATGCCTGCCTACCATCATGTGCTGCAAGTTCCAGCAACAACCTGCATCTTCCAAGAACAAAATAAAAGTAACTAATCACTTTTGTGGGATTTTATCCCTACCCTTTTTTGAGGCCTAGAATCGGTAATTTGGAAGTGGAATGCAAAACAATTCTGCCACTTTTCAATAGGTCGGCTGCTCTTAAGTCTCATACAAATAGCTTCATGGACCTCCCCCTCCCCATTTTTCCCTTCTCTCTTTAAAAGGGTATGGATATGCCTTAGTTTAAATGTCTTGGGTGAGGATTTCGGAAGCTGCTTCAAGCTGAATGTGGACTGCGGCTGTCACCCAGAATTATTTCTCCCGAAAGGAAATTATTCCGTATAATTGCTATGTGCAATTCTTTCTCTAAATGGGAGATTTTGACTGTGGGTGCAACCTCTTTCTTGTAGAATGGTCTAATGATTTTCATCCTCAGATTTCAAACTGAATGCAGACTTCTGCTTTGAGATTTCTCAGATATCTTCTTCCTTAGTGAAAAAGGCTTCTAGTCATCTTCCTTATGCTCAAGGTGCTTGGAAATCTCCTTTAACAGGCTCTTGGTGGTATTTTTCAGTTCACTTTATTATTGGAAATGAGAGAGAGTTACTGCTAGGGTTACATTCTCCACTACACAGCTTTCATCTCTCTGGAAGTTCCACTGGAAGTGCCCCGGGAAAATCCCAATGGGAGGAAGATTCCCATCCTCATGTTATTTTGAAGGGGGATATAACTGAAATATGAGCGGTCAGGATGGCTGCAGTGCATAACTTGGGAAGATGACTATACAGCAGTGGACAGAATATCCATACATGCCCCTTGTCACCTTGTAACTATGTAAATTCAAGTATCTAATTCATCACTCGTGAGGATTTCACCCACATTCTTTCATTTGAAAGGAGTATCAAAAAGAAATTATTTTTCATCAGACTGAATGACAACAGACAATTTCTATGTTCAGCACTAAGAATCCTTCTTCTGCCACTTCCTACGTGATCTAGTAACATATCACTTCTTGGTGTTACATTATAAGTCCACACAGCTATGTTTCTCATTCCTCCCATTATGATCTCTCTTCTAGCTTTCTTCATAGAAAAAGAAGATGTAGCGAAATAGTTCTGGATGGACCTTGGGAATGTGCTTGTGAGGGGAAAAAATTCTTTGAACAAATTATGGGATACTCCCTGGTCCCTCTGTAAAGTACTTAAGAATAACAGTCCTTTGGACTTCACTAAGTTACCTTACCCTATGTGCCTACCGTTTTAACTTTTCCTTTAAAAACAAGAGTTGTTTGCATGCTGAAAACCAAACAGCCTTAAGCATACTCTTTTCCCCTATAAATGGAGAGTAGGTGCAACCAACTGCACGTGTTACGTGTTGGGGCATGGGTATTTTGTGTGCCCATGAGTGTAGCCAAGATAGTAACCATTTCGTAGCAACACCAGGACAGGTTCTAAAAATTCCAAAAGTGCCCCTTTACCCCAAAAGATTGGGACCCTCCCCAAATGAGATTATTAAATGCTTTTTCATGTCCCTTTAATGTTCAGAAACCATTTCCCAACACTCGCAACTAATATGGCCACAGCAGCATATAAACAAGATTAGTCTAATATTACCTAATTGTGGATGGTATGTGTTGCACAGGCTTAGTAAGTGTTCGTATTAAAACCATGTATGCTTCTGAAATATTAATAAATATAAAGGTTACTTTTTAGTCAATTGCAAGGATTTGTAAATCTATTAATCTACCCAATTATCAAGTGGAAATGATAGCCGTATTTATTATTCCCAACTGCCTCTCCTAAATTAAAGTGACTTTGTTCACAAACTTTATTCTTCTTTTGATTTGTACAGAGCTTAAAACTGTAGCCACCTCCATTTGCAATGCAAATTGTTTTTAAGACTCCAAGAAATACAAAGCTATCCAATCACTGAGTTTTTCAGGTCTTGTACCAGGAAACCTCCCAACCCAAATGCCCAGAAAATGATCAGAGACTCTATTCTGTACTGGTATTTCATGCAAAAAGTCTAAATGACTATTAAATGGTGTCAAAGCAAAACAGTGAACTTTAATTCTACTAGGCATTTAGATTTTGTTCCAGCCCATATTTGACTGATCTGCTTCACACATACAGTAATATGGCTGTCTACACTTATGCCCCTTTTCTAGCAAATTATATAAGCCTAAATGCCAAACCCCATAATGATTTGCAGCAGTCTCTGGGTGGTTTGCAATGTGAGCATTATTTGCGTATTGCCCCTAATAATCTGGGTCCTCATTTACTGACTGCAGAATGAGGGAAGATTGAACCATGAGGCTCAAACTCCAGGTTGTGGGCAGAGTTTGCCTGAAATACTCCACTGTGCCACCAGAGTTGTGTTTTCTACCTAATTGTATGCCACCATTTCCTGAAATTGTTTGTGTAAATTAAGAGAATATGAATCACACCAAAAAGGGAAAAGACTTATTTGGCAATTTTTTGGATATGCTCTTGGGACCACCCCGCCCTCTTGAGATTCCAGGGAGGAACATGAATTGAGAAATCCAGTTTGCTCTAGGGATGGGAAATTCCACTGAGCCACCCTCTATAATCTTGTTCATTAATTTTAAGGTAATTGTATCAACTTTGATGCCTTTTTAGGTTCCTTCCTTCTTCATGTTTTGCCATTCAACAGTATCTGTGTAATCTGATACCTTTAAAGAAAACTGAAATTAGATATGTAAAATTACTCAAGTTATTACGGTAACATGGAAACATGGAATCTACTATTAGGGGACATAGACAGGAAGAGCGCTCTCTCTCTCTCTCCATTTTCTACATTGCATTATATATGTCTAGGTATATGATTACTTCTTAATCTGTCAATTTTTCTAAGTAAAAAAGCAAACATGTCACTCTTTTTTGACAGAGCTCTATCCCTTTAAATATTTGGGCCTTGTCTTGTTTTCTATCTTATAAGTTTACAGAGCAAGTAAAAGTATTAATATGTGCTCACCCCACCCTTTAAATCTTTCCTGTTCTGCCACAAGATTAGGAGACCAAAATGGATAAATAACAAATTTGGTAGTTTCTTTTAATAAATGATGTAACACTATTCACTGACCAATTCAATGGTCCACCATTTAGATCAGAGGTAGGCTTCAGCTGGTTCGGACCAGTTTGAGAGAACTGGTTGTTAAAATTCTACCCAGTTCAGCAAACAGGCTAATCCCACCACTGGCTGGCCCCGCCCCTGCCCATTTTTCAGCTGGTTTTTCAGCCATTTTCGTGCCATTTTTCAGGCCATTTTGGATGTTCAGTAGTAGTAAATAAATAGAAAGGGAAATTGAGTTAGGGTTAGGGGCTGAGTGTGATTAGTGACATTGAGTTGGTCACACCCACCCAGTCACATGGCCACCTGGCCATATCTAACGAGCCAGTCATTAGGACAGAGAACTGAATTATTAGGACAGAGTTTAATTATTTGAATCCCACCACTGAGTTACAAAGATGATTAGGGGGCTGGAAGCTGGAACAGTTGCAGGAATTCTATTTAATGAAAAGAAAGATTAGAGGTGACATGATAGCAAAGATCCAGTTCCAGGGCTGTCACGAAGAAAAGGCGATCCCCCTACTTTCCAAAGTACAAGAAGGCAGGACAAGAAGCAATGGATGGAAATTTATCAGGGAGGAGGCAATCTAGAACTAAGGAGAAATTTCCTAACAGCAAGAACAATTAATCAGTGGAATGGGGTGCCTTCAGAAGTTGTGGGTGTTCCATCACTGGAGGTTTTTAAGAAGAGATTTGACAACCATCTGTCCAGAATGGTATAGGGCAGTGATGGCTAACCTTTTTCTAAAGGTATGCCAAAAATGCATGCCCACCCAGTTGCATATGTGTGCACGACCCTCCCCCCTGCACATATGCACGGCCCCCTGCATGGGAGGGAGTTTTTGCTCTCCCCAGGTTTCAGAGGCTTTCCTGAAGCCTGGGGAGGGCAAAAATGGCCTCCTCCTGTTCTCCAGAAGGCTGAAAATCAGCTGAGGGCTGCCGTGCCAGCAAATATGGCCCCTCGTGCCACCTGTGGTATGCGTGCCATAGGTTCGCCATCACGGGTATAGGGTCTCCTTTTTGAGCATGAGGTTACAGTAGAAGATCATCAAGGTCACTGCCAACTCTGGTATTCTGTTAAGATGGTTTAGGAGTCTCTCCGAAGCATCTGTTTTTTTGTTATGGAAAACAGGATGCTGAATTTCAAAGATCGTTTGGGTCTGATCCAGCAGTGTTCTTCTTACCTTCCTTATGGGTAAGATCCAGAGAAGCCTAGTTGAGGAAAGAATTAAACACATCAATCTATTTTTCATTTCAGATTGCACTTTTGCCCAAATACTTTGCCAGGGGGTGGGGGTGGACACACACCCAGATGTCTATAATCAAGACTCCTTTGAATATTTTGTGTTGGAGAGAGAGAGAGAGAGAGAGAGAGAGAGAGAGAGAGAGAGAGAGAGTGAGACAGAGAGAGAGAGAGAGAGAATCCTTCTAGTCTAGGTGGGAACATTCTGAGAATCAGTCCCTTGGTCAATTCAATTTGTCAGGCTGAGAGTGACGCATAGTCTGCCTCCAACATCCTTTGTTGGCTATTTTAAGAGATCTCCACTTCAGCAAGCACAGGAAATTACAGCGAGTGGTTCTTCCGCGTTGTAATCTAGGAGGTGATTGGCTGGAATCATCTTTGATCCTGACACTTTGTTCCCATCAGCCTCCTTATTTTTATTCCTTATTGTCTTAAATGAAAACTAATTCCCCATCTGACTTGTTCTGGGGGGGAGGGGGGAATTCTCCTACAATTTTCTGACATTTAATGCAAGTGATGAATTAGAGTATAGAGCCTATACAAGCTTTATATTGGCTAGTAATTTTGGGAGCTGCAGAAGAGCACCGAGTTGCTTGCAGAAACTCTGGGGTGTTAGAACCCTGGAACTCCCTCCTGCGGGCATCTTGCTTTGTCTTCTCTTTAAATCAAATAATCAAAACATCCTTTCTGGAAATTCAGTTCATGTTATGAAGGCCTGCCCTGCATTGTTGTGATTTCAAATAATGGAATTTTTCCCATGTTTGCTATAACTGCCCTCCCCTCCGACCTGTTGTGTATATGTTTTCTATGATGAAGTTTGGGGGTTTTATTTCCTCTGCATTTTGAAGTGCATGCAAGCTCAGAGAGTGGCCACACCATTTGGGCTGTTGCACTGATTTATAACTTGAGAAGTCCATAGCACGACATTAATTATCCTCCTCATAATCCCCACCACTTCCCCCAGGATGCTCTGAACCACCACAACTGACCATGTTTATGGACAATGGGGCACGTTTCTGGAAAGCAACTGCTCACTGCTTTTTTTTACATTCAAAGAATGGGGCCTAGGGTGAGCCAGAGACAGAAACAAAGCTAGCATTAAAATTTTGATCCATTGCTTTACTTGAAATAAAAATAAAATAATGACGAATCAAATTCGGGAGCCTGTTGGATGCCAAGGGCACATGGGATTCCATAATCATCAAACTGCTCTCTTCTGTCCTGCATCAATAGTAGGATCAGAATATAATTAGCCTTTAGATTTTGAACTTAGTTATAATTAGAGCAGGGGTGTCCAAACTTGAGAACTTTAAGACTTGTGGACTTCAA
This sequence comes from Natrix helvetica, assembly GCF_964273705.1. Taxonomy (NCBI): domain Eukaryota; kingdom Metazoa; phylum Chordata; class Lepidosauria; order Squamata; family Natricidae; genus Natrix; species Natrix helvetica. The sequence continues at coordinate 35,585,431 of NC_138548.1, forward strand.
CTCCCAGAATTCCCCAGCCAGCATGGCTGGCTGGGGAATTCTGGGAGTTGAAGTCCACAAGTCTTAAAGTTCCCAAGTTTGGACACCCCTGAATTAGAGGAACAGTTCTAGTCTCAACCAAAAAATCCCAAAATGCCATAATAAAGTGTTGCTGCAAGACACAATATATTTAAAAAATGTGTGACTTTGTGATAACATATGCTAAACCACATATTAAATATAATTTCTCCTCCTAATTAAAATAAATCTAACAAATCACAGGTGAATATCTAGTTTCATGATTTCTTTTTTTTGGGGGGAGTCTTTATCAAATATTGAAATGATTAAACTGTTATTTTTTTAAATGGATTTATATAGCCCTTGAGTCAAGGTGGGCACTGATATTGTTTGATACCACGCGCTAGTTGAAAAAAGAAGGAGAGGGATACACAATTCAAAGTTTAATTTATACCATTGATTTCCAAGCAACTTAAGACATTTTGGGAATACCCAAGCAACTCTAGATAGTCTTTTTTAGATCCATAGACCATCCTGGATTCTGAAAATAAAAGGGAATTGAATATAATAATAATAATAATAAGGAGCTGCTGATCTAAGCTGCCTCCAAAATGTTGTACTGTTGCGGTGATACTTGTCTTGCCTTAGAGTCCTTACTTGCACCTTGCTTGCCCTTTCCAGTCCACTCTGCCATCCTGGCCGTTTTATCCTTCTAGTCCTTCAAAAATCAAGATACTTCTTCAGCATCTCTGTTGCAGTGACATCAGCAGCTGGTCCTGGCTAGGCGCCTCTTCCTTCCTCCCTCATTTCTTAGGTCGTCCCCCACCCCCTCACACACATACACACACTTTTCAGGAAGAAAAATCAGCTCTAACTCTGCATCAGCCTTGAAACACCAACTTCCTCTCTCAAGAGTAGCAGCAAACAGCTTCCTTTGACCGCTGGTGTCCCAGACACTCTGGCTCCATGACACACCCACCATGTGCAGAAAAACAAGCGACAGGAGAACATGCTTTCTCCCATTAGGAATTCCAATTTAGCTGGAGCATCATTTACCACCACCCCTTCCCCAAAAATATAAATCCCAAACAAAACACCTGTAACATTTTGGGGAGTGCTCTGTATAGGAGGCCACCAAAGAGACATGGAGGCACCCAACACCTTTTAAACCAGTTTAACAAGGCCTTGGTTAAATACTTTACCTCAGGTGTTGTATTCTCCTTTTTTAAAAAAACTTTTTTTCTTTATTTTTGTTACCTAGTAAAAATTCTTTTGTGAGTAGAGTGTTGTCCGAATTCCCCCTTTAACATTCCCACCAAAAGACATAATTCATTTTACATTATATTTCCATTATTTCCAATTTTATCCGTATTTCTTTTCTTCTCCTATTTTCCAATTTCTAGTTTTTTAACATGTACAAACAATATAAATGTCTTTCTCTTTAAAAAAATAAATGATTTATCATTTCTTTTCCGTCTATTTTCCATTAACAATATGAATCTTCAAGTTTCGAATTTCAAGTTTTATACAATCAACCTAACATAATTATTTAAAAGCTTTAAGGTTCTTAATATAATTCCCACGCATTCTAATTAAAACATATTTTCACTTTGTTAACAATATTTCTTTCTACAGGATCATATCATTCTATTATTCCCCTATTTCTAAATTTTCTTTTCTCTTTTTCTTCTTTTTATGTGTCTCATATCTTTTCTTCTGCATCTTTCGTCTCACTTCTTGCATTCTCCTTTTTAAAGTGCTGGTAAGGCCAGCAGAAGAAGAGTGATCTGAAAGAAAAAGCTTCCAATTTTTGCAGCACAGATCTGACTGGCTGGCTGGGCTCACCATATATGATTCCCCCAGGAGCCAGGACAATCCTTAGACCAGAGGTGAGCAACCTACATTGCAGGGCTGCGCAGGGCTCCTGGGTCTGTTCAGCAGCAGTTCTGCCAACCACACCCAATTGCATCACTAACTTTCAGTTGCCTATTACCATAGCTCCAGGGCATGCTTTCTTGTCCTTTTGAAGCCGAAAACACAGCTTTTAAAAATCCACTGATCCCATTCTCCCCCAAAACCTTAAAAAGAAAGATTCAGACTTTGTTACTATCTATGATGTGACCATGCCACTTTGCATCATCGCTTTGCTTTCTTACACCCTTCGTCCTTAAGCATGAAATGCTGTTCCTGGCTACCTAAAATTTCTCCAGTTGGGAGGATCACTCTCCTGGTAAAACCTTAATTAAATTGGGTTAAAAAAAAGTTTAAGAACAATTTACTTTCTTTTCCCCATGAACTGGAGTTTTGCTGAGTTCACATAAAGATACAGTACCCTGTATTTTCACCAGTAAAGATCCCCTTTAACCAGTAAAGAGCAGAGGGATGGGTGGGATATACAATCTAAGGGCACCCATCCAAAGTTTCTTCCCATATGACTCATGCAAACAAGCTAAACTACGTGCAAAACCTCATTGTCCTGGAGGTTTGCATGCCCGGTTTATTCTTTGTAACTGAAGGCAACGGAGAGCCAATTAAGACAATGCAGGATGCTAAAAACAAGTTATGTTTCATTAACACACTTTATCCTCTACGTCAGGTTTCCTTAGTAGGATGTTTACTTGCACATTGTTGCATATATCTGCGTATATTTGAATATGCTCATATACTGTAGGGACGTGATATGAATTTAAAAATTGTTACTGTTATTCAAGAACAATACAGATCATCTCATATATGATACACCATTCATGTCACTTAGTTTTCTGTATGGAGATAGAGAATCAATGCCTGTCATTTTTTCCCATAATGCCATTGACGTTGCTTAAATCTACATTATTAAGAGGGAGGAAGAAGAGGAAACTGCAGAAGTCAATGCAATTCATTGGTTTTAAGTTCAAGCAGAGTCCAGACAGCCATCTTTCCGGCCTGCACTGAAGAGGGGGCCGGATTCAGTAGTGCAGATGACGCTAGCTGACTCTATGATTCATTAGTCTTTCTTCAGCCAGTTTGCAATGTGAATCTTATTTTAAGTGCCCCAAATACACATCCTGTTCATTTGCATTGCACATGATTCTATCAGGTTTCTTCCTCTTGAAAAATCATCAAACACAAAAAAAGTGACATCGGGTAACAAAAAGTAAACTGTGGGCCAAAGCTCTCTGCAGTTAACTTTCACAAGTGAGGTACTGCCATGAAGTAGGACAGGGATAGACAACTAGGAGCTCATAAGGTAAAGGTAAAGGTTCCCCTCGCACACATGTGCTAGTCGTTCCTGACTCTAGGGGGCGGTGCTCATCTCTGTTTCAAAGCTAAAGATTCAACGCTGTCCGAAGACGTCTCCGTGGTCATGTGGCCGGCATGACTAAATGCCGAAGGTGCACGAAGGTAACACTTTTACCTTCCCACCAAAGATGGTTCCTATTTTTCTACTTGTATGTTTACGTGCTTTCGAACTGCTAGGTTGGCAGAAGCTGGAACAAGTAACGGGAGCTCGCCGCATTATGCGGCGCTAGGGAATCGAACCGCTGAACTACCGACATTTCTGATTGACAAGCTCAGCATCTTAGCCACTGAGCCACCATAGGCACTGATATATATATCATTGATTCTCTTGTTACCAGGTTCCCCACTGCATCTGATTTTTTAAAGATTATTTTAATTATAAAAACAAAATAGAAAACTACCCTGCTGCCAAACTCTAGTTCGAAATATATCTATTCTCATTCTTTATCCATTCTAAAAAATGGATAAAGAGCACTTGAAGAAACTAGCTTACATTCTGATAAATGGCTGTTTAGGGCTGGCCATCCTCAAAGTCCTAACCATTTTATGTGTGTAGCAAGGTTTACAGTCTGTCCTGAATTCCCAAATGTGGTAAAACAATTAAGGGTTTCCATTAGGACTAGCAACATCCAGATCAAATCTCCATTCATTCATGAAGCTCACCTAGTGATCTGTGAACCATCCTTTCTCAAAGATTTGCTGCTATGAAACTATGGCAACGAGATACATGCACGCATGCTGTTTTTTGTTCCAAGAGGAAAGGTGGAATATAATAAATAACATTTAAAGTATACAAGCATAAACATATACTTTTAATGTGACCCCATATCTCTGTTTGCTTAAAGTATACATGTCTAGTTTCAGATCCAAGCAGTTCTGACCTTAATGGAGCTATCTTGGGCCAATTATTTCTCAGTGTCACCTACTTCACAATTTCATTATGGGAATGAAATGAGAAGCAAGAAAAATATGCATATTGCTCAGTTCCAGGGGGGTAAAGGTAACATTTAGAAAAACTTCATAACTACAAGATAACAAATTTGATATCCCAAGAAATGAGACATTCTAGATACACAACTGAGGCAGTAAAGGGCTTGGGGAATGAAGAGTTTTTACAGAAGGTCAGACATGTCACAAAATCACTTGGCTCACTTTGAAAATGTCAAATAGGATCTTCTGATTTTGTTGCTCTTTCTTTTCTTTCTCCAGCATTTTTTGACTGTCAGCCACAGAGCGTGCGCATACAAGCACAGCAGTAGCAATCATGCACATTGAGTTTTGTTATAAATGTAGCCCCAGGTAGGGCGCTGTCCATGCCAAGCATACATTAGTAAAATGAGATGAAGTTTCAACAGGCGGGTCAGAAATGTGCATTCTGCGGGCAGAGCATTTTTCTGGCAAGGCTGGTCTCCCTTCCAAAACAAGGCCAGAGACATTCCCTGATCCGATTGCAAGGCAGAGAGGGGGACCTGGGAAGCAAGCTCTTGCTTGTGTTTCTTGGTGAGGACAGGGTTAGAGGCCAATGCCAAAAGCCTTAACAAAAGCATGCTCGCCACCTTCCTCCTCCTCTTGGGCCTTTCAAAAGTATTTTTTAAAATCCCATTTTAATGTAAGACAAAAGGTTCTCAGGCTGAAAATAAAAGCAATGAGCAACAAAAAGAAGTATCTATTTTTTTCATACCTTTTCCTCCAGTTTAAAGAGTAAAGGGATATCAGTCCTACCAGTCTTTCTTCACGCTAGGAAATTAGTGTTGTAGTTTTCTATGGAAGGAAAACCATCACCTATCCAAAGGCCAGACAAGGAATAATGGATGGAAACTGACCAAGGAGAGATTCAACCTAGAAATAAGGAGGAATTTCCTGGCAGTGAGGACAATCAACCAATGGAAGAGCTTGCCTTTGAAAGTTGTGGGAGCTTCATCACTGGAAGCTTTCAAGAAGAGATTGGACTGCCATTTGTCAGAAATGGTGTAGGGTCTCCTGCTTGAGTGAGGGGGTTGGACTAGATGACTAGATGACCTATAAACAGAGGTGGTATTCTGCTAGTTCACACCAGTTCGGGCGAATCAGTAGTGGTGCGGCACAAAGCTCCACCTACCCATTCAGACATCATCAAGGACCTTCTACACATGTTCCCGCTACCGAACTGGTAGTGAAGATAATAGGATACCATTACTGCCTCTAAGGTTCCTTCCAACCCTGATAATCTGTTAAAGATCTGTTAAAGGCCTGTTGGAAATAGGATTGGGGAGAAAAGTGTTTATACAAGCGAATCCAAATTCATATTTTCAAACCAATATGCAAATAGACATTTTTGTCATGATTTTAAAACAACCGTTCTCTAAAGTTTGCCCTGCATTTCCCTGCATTTCCTCATTTTACCCACCTCAGAAGGATGGAAGGTTAAGTCAACCTTGAGCCTGGTGGGATTAGAACTGCCAAATTGCAGGTAGCCAGCAGTCAGCAGAAGCAGCCTGCAATACTGCCCTCTAACCACTGTGCCACCGAGGCTCTTGATATTGGAACCCTGCTATCACACCCTAGTCCTTCTTTTCATAAAACCCCAATTCCAGCAATGTTAATGCTATTATATTCTATTATATTTTACCTGATAATGTAAGGAAACAAGAATATTACAATCTCGACTTCCGGTTCCGGCGGCTGACGGTGATGGGCAAGTCTTGCTCGCCCCGCGCATCCCCGGTGGGCTTCCCACTCCTTGGGGGCACAGGACGCCCCGTAGACAGGCTCCCCCTCCCTCGGACAGGTGGCTGGAAACGATTTCGCTCTTAGCCCCAGGGGAAGGAGGAGGGGGAGAGCCAACCAATGACGTCACGCCCCTACTAAGTGAATTTTTGGATTTAAACCTTAAAACAATGATGATCTGGAAACTTTGGGAATTCTGAACTTTGAAAACTTTATTTGTTGCCTCCAAACCCGAAGCTGGCAGGGCAAGATGGCACACTTCCGTTGTCTTTATGAAATGTGAAATCTGACTCCACCTTCAAAACTCCAGGCTTCCGGTCTTTGTCTCCGTGCTACTCAGACAAATCTCTTGTTGATTGCTGTCTTTTGAACTCCCTGGAGTGAAAAATTTTGCCCTATTGCCAGGGCCAGTGGAAAAAATTCTCTTCTGCCTGGACCTTCTGTCTCCTGGACTCTCCTGGCTGTCCTGCCTTTCTGACTGACCATTCTCTATACTGACTGAACTTTTTATTCTACAAATAATGGCACCTAAAAAACCACCTCCTGGAAAGCCTGGCTTTGCTGCCTCTGCCCCGACATCTGCAACCTCCAGTCCTAGTACACAATCAACGATAACAGCTTTGATGCAACCTAAATCTACGGAGATGGAGTTTCAACAAATGTTCCAGCAACTTCTACAGGGACAAGAGGAAAAAAAGAAACAACTGAAGGAGATGAAAGAAGAAATTAAAGAGAAACAGGCCAAAATTAATAAGAACTCACAGAGATTGGACCTTCTGGAGGGTGGGGCGGCTGAGATGAGGGAGGGGATGGAAGGGATGCAGAAGGGAAACAAAGAACGTGACACCAAACAGATGAAAATAGAGTTTGAGAGAATGTCTTTTTATCTTAGATTTCAAAATGTGATGGAGGCAGATGATGAAAACTTAAGGGACATCATGACAAACATTTTGGCTGAATACATCCAGAAAGAGAAACAACAGATGGGGTGGGAAATAGACCTGGTTTATAGAGTGAACTCAGCCTATGCTAGAATACACAACGTTCCCAGGGAGGTACACATTAAATTCCTTAGAAAAAGTACAAGAGATGAAATTCTGAGTGCACAAAGGGGGTAAGCACTGACATACAAAGATAAGGAGATAACCATTCTGAAACAGATCCCCAAGAAAGTGAGGGAAAAAAGAAAATGCTATTCGCAATTGGCGAATAAATTATACCAGAAGGGGGTGTGGTTTAGATGGTTGATGCCTGAAGGTATGCTAATATTTTGGGAGGAGACGAGAGTTAGAATTAATACACCCATAGAGGCGCAGGCCTTTATGGAAAAAAACAAACTACTCCTAGAAAAATCAGATGACTCCTCATCAGATACACAAGACACGGGAGGGGCCACTTCCGGTTCCGGCGGCTACGGCGACAGGCAGATCGCTGCCTGCTCCAGCTCTCCCGGTGGGCTTCCCCCGCTTCTGGGGGGGCACAAGACGCCTTGGAGGGGCGTCTTGCCGAAGGAACGGCTCGCGGAGGGTCCTGGCGTCGGCGGCGGCTGGCGGGGGCTCCTCCGCTTCGTTCTAGGCATCGGGGAGCAGTTTTGGAGGACGTGCGTGCGCACGCGTCTCGCCCCATGCCGATCGGAGAACACACTTCCGAACGAAGCAGCGGCAGTATGGTGAGAGGCTTCCTTTCTGCATTCCTTCGCTTTTGAATTGATGAACTTTTCAGCACTTTTAAAAAGTTAAACTTTCGGATCCCTGCTGGAGGTGCGGCTAGAGGGAGGGGGATTTCCCCCCCTCCCTCGGACAAGCGGCTTGAAAAGACTTTCCTTCCATCCCCAGAGAGGAGGAGGGGGGAGAGCCAACTAATGATGCCTCACCCCTATAAAAGTGATTTTCATTCGACCTAGCTCCAGAACTAATGGATGAACTGAGAACTTTTTGAACTTTTAAAAATTTTACTATGCCTCTGAGCCCAAAGCTGGCAGGGCAAGATGGCACACTTCCGTTGTCTTCATGAACTGTGAAACCTGACTCCACCTTTAAAATTCAGGCTTCCGGTCTTTGTCTCCGAGTCACCCAGAGGAATTTCTTGTGGATTGCTACTTTCTGAACTCTTTGGAGAAAAAAAACTTTCATCTACTGCTAGAGTGACTAAAGAAATCCCCATCTGTTTGGATCCTCTGCCTTCTGAATTCGCCTGCCTGCTCTACCTCTCCAGCTGCCCAGTCTCTACTTTGACTGATCTCCTTGCTTCATAAACCATGTCTCCAAAAAGACCACCTCCTGGAAAGCCTGGCTTTGCTACTTCTGCTCCAACGTCTGCAACGTCTAGTCCAGCTACACAGTCAAAGATATCAGAATTGATGCAACCCAAGACTACAGAGATAGACTTCCAACAAATGCTTCAACAAATTTTACAAGGCCAGGAGGAAATTAAGAAACAGTTAAGGGAAATGAAAGATGAAATTAAACAGAATCAAGCCCAAATCTTTAAGAACTCACAGAGACTGGACCTTGTGGAGGGTGGGGTGGCGGAGGCGAGGGGGGGGGTAGAGGCCTTACAGAAGGGGAACAAAGAACTTGATATCCAACAAATGAAAGCAGAGTTTGAAAGAATGTCCTTTTATCTTAGATTTCAAAATGTAATAGAAGCAGATGGGGAAAATATAAGGGACATTATGACTAACATTCTAGCTGAATACATACACAAAGATAAACAGCAGATGGAATGGGAGATAGATCTAGCTTATAGAGTGAATTCAGCATATGCCAGAACACATAATGTACCCAGGGAGGTTTATATTAAATTTCTTAGGAAAACCACAAGAGATGAAATTCTGGGTGTACAAAGGGGGCAAACACTGACATACCACGATAGGGAGATAACCATTCTAAAGCAGATTCCCAAAAAAATTAGGGAAAAAAGGAAAAGTTATTCGCAATTGGCGAATAAATTATACCAGAAGGGGGTGTGGTTTAGATGGTTGATGCCTGAAGGTATGCTGATATTCTGGGAGGAGACAAGAATCAGAATCAACACACCCATAGAGGCACAGGCCTTTATGGAAAAAAACAAAGCGAACCTAGAAAAAACAGATGACACTACAACGGTTATACAGGACACGGGAGGGGCCGGAGCTCTGCCAGCGGGGGGTGAAGGGGCAACACCAAGAAAGCTCAGATCACAAAAATAAATAAGAAAACCACAATGTTATAAACAGACCGAAAGTATTAATGAATTTACAACTAGACTATATATTATAATTATATAAACTGATTGAAAAGTATTTTTTCTAGAATTAATATGCTGATTTTTTTTATGACTATGTAATAAGGTTTGATATTTTGATGTAACCTAGGAGTCTGGAGGGAGGGGGCGTCTGCCATACTTGCAACTGCCAAAATTTGTAACTATTCCACTTACCCTTTTCCGCATAAATGTTTTTAAAAAAACCAATAAAACTTCTTGAAAAAAAAAAAAAAAAAAAAGACACGGGAGGGGCCGGAGCACTGTCGGCGGGGGGAGATGGGGCAATACCGAGAAAGCTCAGATCACAAAAATGAGTAAGAAAATCCACCTGACATAAACTGATCGAAATTTTAACTGAATTTATATGCTGACTATATGTTACTACTTAATAATGAATTATGTACAAATGTATACTATGAGTATGGAGGGGGGGCGCACCTACCGCACATTGCAGTTGCCAAAATTTGTAACTTTTCCCCTACCTTTTTCCTTTGTAAAATACCAAAAAAAACCAATAAAACTTTGTTATAAAAAAAAAAAGAATATTACAATCTCACCCTTTCATGTAGGAAATGCATGTCAGCCCTTTCAGGAGATAATAGAATTATGTTTAATTACTTTGTTCACACTGATGGTAATTATACAACCATGGCTAACTGAATAAATCACAGTTGGCAAGGTATTTTTATTCAATATGTCGATCCATAGTTTTAAAGCACAATAGTTAGATGTATGTAATATTTATTTAATCTATTTATTTATAAAATTTAGAAACACAAGGAACTCTCGGCGATGTACAGATAAAATATTAAAAACATAAAAACTGAATCAAAAATTTTAAGAGGCAAGGATAGGGAGAGACTTCAGAGTGCAAACCAGTCCCACAACTGTGTGCTCCTCTGTGGGCCTCAAGCAGGGTCAGGTCTTTAGACATTTAGACATAGGACTGGAATGGATCTTAGAGGTCTTCTAGTCCAACCCACTGCTCAAGGAAGGAGACTTTATATCATCCCATTTTTGAAAGCCAGGAGACTGGGGACATCTGTCTCACTTCTGGGGATGAGAATGTTAACTAAATAGCAGGGCAAATAAATTTGATAAATAATGTTACTGATTACTGATTGGTTGACGATATTGTTATTATTGATTTGTTTATATTAGAGTCAGAGTCATGGGATAGATAAATTGCTGGACCCAGAGTTCTGTCTCTCAGCCTTACCTCTTTGCCAGGGTTGGAGCTGTAACAATAAAATAAGGGGTGAATACCATGTATGGTGGAAGTCTCACAGGAAAGGAATACAAATGAATTAATAAAGAATAGCTTCCAAATAAAGTAAAGTAAATAGAAAAGGAACATATTCACACAAATTTTGAATTTCTGGAACTATTGACCTAATTTGGCCCATCACTGGGTCAAACAATGTTGCCCTCAAGAAGCTAAATAGCAAATGTGTAGATTAGAAAAGGGGGTTTATTTGTTTGTTGGGGGAGTAACTCTAAGAAGCAAAACTGGAAAAATGAGAAAAACAGGCAACAGTCTCCTTTTCCTCCACTCCAACTCATAGTTGTGTTTCTTTTTTTAAAAAAAATGTGATTGGTATATAATAACTAATTGGCTTTGAGCAGGTACAGTATAATATAAAAAAGTAAACATCTTAGAAAATCTTACCCTTTTTTCTGCAGTTGAAACTTAATACAAAGATGTGTCTAAAGAAGGCTCATGCAGAGATGTAAATACATCCCCCTGGAAAACAAGGCATCCCGTTGTGTCCACATCAATGCTTATTGAATGCTCCAGTCATTTTCACTATTTCCAGCCCTTCAGCCATGGGCTCTGTTGTATACAGAGCCAAAATAGCATCACAGAGCAATACTCACATTCTGCTTCAGCCACCTGATGGGGAGAGGCAGATCATCCATCCTATTTTAACTGTTGCACAAAGCAGGGATTTCAGTGAATGTCTTCTTTCTTTTCACCAAATTAATGCTGGCAATAACGGTAAACTGAAGAGACAGATGTAAATGCTCAGGTCCTCTGTCAAACAATTTGCACTGATATTGCCAATACTGGCAATGCTTTTAGGAATGAGGACCGGAAAACTGGATTTGCAACACACACAAAAATGTATGTGTCCTTCAATGTGATATACAGAGTCATCTTTGATTGACTACATGAAGCAGTGAGAAAATCTCCTGCAGATACAGAAGGAATCCCCCCCAAAAAACCTTGTTGTCTGAATTCTTGTTAACTGGACCAGTCAAGGATGCCAGCTGGAACCACCTGCATGCAAAGCATAGCTTCAGTCAGTGAAGTATGAATTCTCCCTCCTTCACACATTTCCCAACAGGAAATATGCTATGACCTTCGGCTCATTGTACCATGAATGAATCCATATTGTCCAACTGGGGATTTTCTCTACCAAGTCAGAAATCAAGAAAAGATCACAGTTTTGTGGTACCCAAAAAATAGTTCACAGGGAATTATGTGATCTTTGGTTATGATACCAGAAAAGGGTTAGCACTTTAATTGGTTCTATTATGTTTTTGATATAAAGTATATTTTAATGTTGTACCAAGTATAAATTGAGTAAGTATAAGCTAAGTAGGACAATTTGTCAATATTATAAATAAATATATGCCTAAATAATTCTAGACTCAAATTTCTGATGTCATTAAAAACAATGAAACAAAAGACCTTGTGTTGTAGTCCAGTTTTAGGCATGAAACTATCTAAATGACTTTGGCCAGTTATTCTATCTCAGCTCTAGGAAGAAAGCAATGGCAAACCATCAACTGGCAGATAACCCTGGCAAAATGTTGTCCATGTGGATATAAAGAGACAAGATGCAACTGAATGATCAAAGAACAATTGTTTCTAAAGTTATAGACATACATAAATATTAGCATGAGCACAGTTGATGTAAAGGTGAACCCCTTTGTCCTTTGAAGACTATATAGGGGGTTTGGGTTTGGATGCATAAATGGTTATCTTAATTCTGGCAGTATCCGCCAACACCATTTTTGTGGAACTATAGAATATGAGTTTCTAAGTAAAAGTAAGGCCCATTAAATGTAATTGCATAACAGATGTGTGTTCATTCACTCAAGTAAAAAGCAAAACATCCTATTAGAAAATGAATCCCAAAGCAAAGTTAGGATTCTATTAATTAATTAGTTGCTATCAAGTCAAGGTCAATTCCTGGTGACATATGTATCAATGCCTCCCTCTTCTATCTGCATTCAGCAGCAACGCATGCTCTTCCAAGGATTTTTACCTTACCCATCTATTTTCTTTCTTTCTTCTATTCTACTTCTCCCACGTTTGCCACACATAATTATTTTTTCTAATTCATCATCTGAATGCTGACACTACAAGTGACCATTGTTCCTTTAAACATTTTAGCATGTCTCAACAGGTTTTTGGGGCAATAGTGTAGACAATAGGCAAAAATCCTTGGTGGTCTGCCTGTCAGGCCTGTAGTTATGTTCTTTTTAGGATCTTTGGCCTGTCACACTTTCTTATAATTTTCTATGTGTTTTAGTAGTGTAGTAGTTGGGAGGGGGGATAGAAAGGAGTAGGATTGTGGAATGTATTGTTGTCATTCTTTTATAGAAGCTCAAGGTCATCTTTTGTCTCCGCACCTCGACACCTGACCGGAAGCAGAGGGGTGTTGATGCCAGCGTGGAAGATGATGATTGGAACATGTGATGGATTATGGGGTGTGGGGATAGATCATGAACTTTCAACTGGGTGGAATTCCAGGAAGAACATTAGAGTTGGAATTCCATAGACGTGCTAACTTGCCTGTATGATTAAAAGGGAACTTTAAGGATGATTCTGCCTTGGTCTCTGATGATTTCATACATGGTATTTAGAACACCTGACACTGCCTTTGACTTCTTCTGAGTTGGCTTTGTATGTCTCAGTGGGCAAGCTTCCCTCCTGCCAGTAGATCCACTTGTCTCCATATGTATTGAGTGGTGGGGAAGCTTGTCCTTCAAAGACACAGTGAGTGTTTCAGAAATTTGTCAAACATGTCAGACACAAGGTGTATCACCTTTAAAAAAAAGACTGAGCTTTGATCCCACCATCATAGCCAACATCTTACTTTTTTGGCTGCATCCCTGGGTTGCTCTAAAGATTTTTCCAGGGTACTTCTACTTTACTTCACAATCATCTCAGGGGAAAATTTAATCCTGTGTCTCCAAGCCGAAAGCCTGAAAAAGCTTTCAATGCACTCACAACAATGTTTTTAGTGGAGATAGTTGCCTCTGTACTTTGGGAGTAGGGGTAGGTTGGGGTTAAGGACAATGGGATTCAGCAAGCTCGCACCACTTCGGGAGACCGGTTGTTAACTTTCTGAGCAGTTTTGGTGACCTGGTTGTTAGAAGAAATCATTAGGGCAGAGAACCGGTTCTTAAATTATTTGAATCCGGGAGGACTTCCTGTTTCCGAAGGTGACGGACGTTGGTCCGCTGTTCGCTTCTCCGGTGGGCTCCTTTCAAGAGCACAGGGGGTCTTGGAGGGACCACCTGCCATAGGGCGGCTTGCTGGAACCCCCTGGATAGGCGGCAGCCATGGGGGGGGTCTCCAGTTTTGCCTTAGGAGCCGGGGAGCGTAGGGGTGCATAACAGCATCTTCGCTGAATGGATTCCAGAAGGAAAGAGTTAACTACATGCAGCGGCTGAAGTGCTAGAGGTGAGAAATTCGCTCCAATATCTTTAATTGCTTTCAACTGACGAGTAGCAGCTTTTTTTTAACAAGTTGTGGATTCAATCTCTTTGAAGTAGGAAGATTGGAGGGGGGTTGTTTTTTTCTTCTTCTATCCCTCTCAGGCAAAGTGGCATTTGGACTGTCTCTCAATCTCGGAATGGAGATAGAGAGCTAAAATTGAATTAGCCACTTGAACTAACTATGTGAAAAGATTTATATCATAATTGCAAGAGCTGATTGCTCAGTTATTTTGAAAGTTTTATGGAAGTTTTTAATGTTCTGCTCCTGGTCCCGGGGAGGAGCCAAGATGGCCTTCTTTCTTCTTCTTCTTCTTCTTCTTCGCACTTATAAATGAAGTCTGCCTTTTGAAACTATATGGCTTTATATTATTCCCCCTGAAGGACTCTTGGAGCCTCTCATATTACGTGGTCTTTCTGGATTTGGATTATTTGATTTTCTTTTCTTTTTTTCTGAGTGACTTCCTGGCTTGGAACTGTGACAGAGGGTTAATTTTCACTTTTGGATTTGCCTGCCTTCTCGGACTCATTCGGCTGTGCGCTTCACAGACGCCATTTCTTTTGCAAAAGATCTTTACTCTTTCTGAACTTAGACAATGGGGCCCAAAAAACCACCTACAGGCAAAGCAGCCTCGGCAACAACTTCTACTGTATCCAGTCCAACGATTCAACAGACAAAAATTTCATCATTTTTACAAGAAAAGACTGGAGAAAGTTCAAAGGATTTATCTGTTACTCAAATGTTTCAAGCTATTATGCAGGGTCAAAATGAGTTGAAAAGGGAGGTAGCAGATTTTAGAGATGAGCTTAAAAATGTGCAGCAACAAATAACAGAAAATAAACAGAGAATTGAGGTGCTAGAGGAGGGCGCGGCTGGGCTGGGGGAGAAGGTTAAGGCAGTCCAGAAGGGGAATATAGAATTGGAAAATTTTATGGCAAAGATAGAACTTGAAAGAATGTCCTTCTTTCTCAGATTCCAGAACCTAACGAAGACAGAAGATGAAGATCTTAAGGATATTATGAGTACAATTTTAGCAGAATATATTAAAAGAGATAAAGAACAGTTGTGGTGGGATATGGATCTGGTTTATAGGATTAATTCAGCATATGCCAGAACACATAATGTTCCAAGGGAAGTACATGTTAAATTTCTTAGGAAGATCACGAGGGATGAGATTCTAGGGGCTCAGAGGGAGGGGACCACTAAAATATAAAGATAAAGAAATTGCCATTCTTAAGCAAATTCAGAAAAAAAAAGAGATAAGAGGAGGAAGTATTCCTCCTTATCAAAGAAATTATATAATAAGGGAATTTGGTTTAGATGATTATTGCCAGAAGGAATGCTGATCTTCTGGGAGGGAAACAGAATTAGAATTAACACAGTTGTGGAGGCAGAGGCCTTCATTAAAAAACATAGTGCCCTCCTAGAGGACAGAAATATAAGAAGTAATGAAAAAGGCAACAAAACACAAGACATGAAGGAGGGAGGGGCTGCGGCTCCTCTTGGGGACAAGGGGAAGGGAACAATAACGGAAAGACTCAGGTTACAAAAATAAGTATATCTGGAATATCATTTTAATTGTTTATATATTAGAAAGTGGCAAAGAGATGATTGAACACATGGTTGATACAATGTATAATAAGATGCTGTTTCTGCTTATCTTTTAACTTTTTTTTTCTGTAAAAAGTTGTGAGACTTGGAGAGATTCCTACCTCTGGCACGATGGAGCTGCCCAAAAAAATTTTTTTGTATATCCACCTACACTTTTCCCCAAAAAACTTTAAAAACCAATAAAATTCTTTTGGAATAGAAATGATGAATGATGGTTAAGGCGGGATTGATGCCAAAATACTTGGAAAAGAATTCCCTTTGAATGCTTGCACATGCATAATAAATATCATCTTGCTCCTATCCTTACTGAGTTTTTTATGTAGTGTAAGTTTTCAGAAGCTATTTCTAACAAATTTATGCCCTCTGTTACCATGGGATTTCCAACATAGCAGCAGTGAAAGGCTGCTAATTCATCTCACAACGCCATATACTATTCAGGCTTCTGCTGGGTTACAAGGTGCTTCTGAATCCAGTCTCTTAAGTAGAGATGAGTGAATCCCAAATATTTTGATGGCTGCAGCCCACGAAGACACTGAAATCGGAAAGCCACCAGCCCACAGACATCTATGATTACAGCAAAGCATTCTGACTCACATCCAACTGGCAACCCACAAACTGAAATGCCAATGGCTGATGCTTTTTAATCAGTTCTCTGAAAGAAAAAAACCATCCTCTGTCTTATAATGAATGCTCATTGGTGAATCCTTCACTGCAAATATAGATTGTACATATGCTAGGTTTTGAGTTACATAATATAATGTTGGGTTACCGAAAGCTTTCTGTAAGGAAACTATTCAGAAATATTGGGCACAAAAGGAGAGCATTAAACAGTTTCAAACACAGCCAGCAATAATAAAGAATGAACAGAAATCTGACCACGGACTGTTTGCCAATGTGTCTTTATATAATAACCAAAATGTATCACACCCTCATATTTTTAACTCAATGAATATGCAAATACTGTGTCATATAGTTCTTGATGTACAAAAGAGAAGTTTGCTCCCCATTACCTGAAGAGCAATGGGAAATAATTACATTTCAGAAAGCTACAGAAAGGATTGAGGAGCAATTCTTTATACATTGAGGAAACAACAAGCCTAATTTGGCTTGTAAAGAACATCCCTCAAGCCCACCGAGATTTAAGTGAGGCCCATCCTACAGAGTGTGGGCAATTTCTGGCTTCACAAATAGAGGTGGAAGCATCCTTCATCTTTCCCAGCGGGAAATGTGAAGGTTGGAAAAAAGCTAGATAGAGTCTTTGCTTGTAGAAAGGGGCTTTAGATTAAAACTTTGCAACTGTCAGTCAATACAACTTTTCTCCATAGTGGTGCCTGAGATAGAGCCAGTAGGAGTTCTTGCTAACAGAGGTTCGGTGGCTTCTACTTGTATATTTGAATACTCAGGAGTGTTGCTAAGCATGAGTAGAAGGCTGAAAGAAATCTGAAAAAATTAATAGTAGAATATCTCCCTGAGAAAAGGTAAAAATGCTGATAAGGTAGGCATCCTGAATGCAAAGTATGAGCTTAGCCCAGCTGTCAATGAACAATGGCAAACATTTGTTATATTTGAAAAGTTAGCTGTATTAAGAATACATGGGATAAGAAAGGCTCACCTCTTACCTCTCTATGGAGATTCTCAGTCCACCAAGGCTTGATTGTCCCAAAGATTCTTGGATAAGAAGTGAAACGTCTTCAAGGAAAAACAAGAAAGTCCAGTTGCCTTTGGAAAAGCACCTTTGGGGCTCACCTCTATCTAAAGGACATATTGAAAAAACGGAAGGACAAGAGAAAAAGAGGGAGAAACAGGAAATTCCTTTTGCCTGTTAAACACAGGACACATTTCACTAGCAGTAGACCAAGTGGGAGACAAGGCATAGGGAAAGATTATGAAGAAACATTTGTAGGGTCCTTGGTGCTCTCTAAGCTTAGTTATTTTCTTGCAGATGTTTCTTTATTCAACTAACACTGATGGTGTTTTCTACCTGAAAAATGAAGCATCTGCAAGAAAACACCAAGATCAGAAAGCAGCAAGGACTCCACAGTTCATCCCTGAGCTATAAATATTTTTCTTCTATTGTTACCTATCTGTGTCTCGTGGCTCATTGGTGCAGAGCAACCTTTTGGCTGTCCAACATGTTCTCCTTTCGGACTTTGTTCTGATTGAGCATGGCCCAAGATTGCACTGCAGATCACCAGTTCCTCCCTGCCTCCTTCCAAGTGGCATGAATCACCTTGAAAACTTGAATTCTACTTTCAGAGAAAATTTGAAAAGAGGAGTATTTTTAAGATTACTATATTCTTTTCTTCCTTTCTTTTTTCTTTTTGTAAATATTCCAAAGAATTTTTTTAAAAAAACTTTCCCAAGTAAGGAAAAGATTACAATAGAATGGCATACTTTTGTATGGGTTTTTTTTTAACATGCCTGACTCAATCACCAATTTCTTTTCTTTTGTTTTGTTTTCCTTTCCTTTTACCAGTTCACTTCCCAGATGAATTTTGCTTCTTAACAAGTAATATATGTTGTGCGAAAGTAGTATATTCGCTCTAAATAATTATCTGCACATAACAAGCAAATCAGCCAGCCTTAGAATTAATAATGTAGGTATCAAAGTGGTAGATATGTTCTGCCTTTTAGGATCAGCCAACAACAGTAAAGAAAGAAACATCCAAGAAACATCCAAAGATTAGTACTTGGTAGAGCAGCTATGGCCTCCTTGGAAAAGATATTCAGATGCTATGATGTGCATATACTTACAAAGTTCAGAATGGTGCAAGCAATGGTATTTCCTGTGACATTCTATGAAAAAGAAAGGTGGATTTTGAAGAAGTGCATAAGTATTGATGTTTTTGAGCTTTGGTGTTGGAGAAGACTCCTGACAATACATAAGACGACCAAGGCAACAAACAAAGGAATCATCAAACAAATTGATTCAGAGTCCTCATTTGAAGTACAAATGACCATGCACAAATAATCTTAATTTGGATACATTATATAAAGACCTAGCTCTCTGGAAACAGGTCTAAAGCTCGGAAATGTGGAAAGAAAGAGATCAACCCAGGGGAGGGTTCCTATACCAGTCAGTACTGGTTCACTGCACACGTGCTTTGCGGTACTGGCTGCGTGTTGCTGGTGCATGAGCAGTTGACTAAATATTGTTCTGCGCATGTGCAGAAACATGCCAGCAATGGCATAAGAGATCAGGGAACTGATTCGGGGGCATGGTGAGCCTGGGTCGCTGCTGGCTCTGCGACCCAGGCCGCAATTCCACTACCTGTTCGGCCAAACTGGGCTGAACTGGGAGCAACCCACCTCTGAATCAACCAGCAAATGGATTCATTTACAATGACAATGGGTGCTCCATTGGAACATCAGAAAGACCAGATTAGAAACAGATCATCATGGAGGAAATCTATCTATATGGTTACTAAGAGGGCACCTAATTGGGCAATCAATTGGGCTTTCACACACTATAAAACATGCTAAACTTGAGTTAGCAAAGCACAGTTCATATGTCATGCTATGACCAAACTAATGAACTGTGGCTTACTGTCAGGCCTCCTAGGTAAACCAGACAGAAAACATGACCAGATGAGCTAATTCTACTTTATTGTAAGTATACATTAACATAATCTTACAAGTCTGAAGGTACAATAATAAATAATAATAATAAATTTAAATTTATTAGCCTCTCCCTTTCCAGACAGGACTCGGGGCGGCGTACAAATCCCCCACTGTTACTTTTCACCACCCTCTCAATTAGAGGGGGTCTTGCCTATGTTTCTTCCTCTGACTATTAAGCCATGGGGGTTCTCCTGCATCACTTGTCTGATTGTTTCTTAGGCAGCATCTCTTCCCCTGTTCTGCCAAGGTTATCCTCACCTACCATTACATTTACAATGACGGTTTGGTTTACATAGCATACAAAGGCAAAGGCAAACTGAGCTATCAACTACCAGACTCCTTTTTGATTTAGTGGGAATGTGCGTAAGGCTGGAAATGGGCTTAAGGAGGTAGCAATTTCATTTTCCCCCCAAATGCAACAAACATCCCAAAGCAGAATTTTCTGGGAGGCATCTCTCTCTCCCTCCCTCCCCACCCCCAACCTTATTCCTCTAGCCCAGGGGTGTCCAAACTTGGCAACTTTAAGACTTGTGGACTTCAACTCCCAGAATTCCCCAGCCAGCTCTGCTGGCTGGGGAATTCTGGGAGTTGAAGTCCACAAGTCTTAAAGTTGCCAAGTTTGGACACCCCTGCTCTAGCCTAAGAACAGCAAAAACAGCTGGTTTTGAAAAAGGTAAAATTGGTGAGGAAATCCTGAAATATGCATGTAATTTCTTACAGTTCAGAAATATACTGAAAAGAAAAGGAGGAACAGTGAACAAGCTACATAGTCTCATTCATATCTGACTGAAATATATAATGAAGCACTGACCACATTCTACACCACTGTCTTTGTTTGCAGGACCATAATGGGGCCGAGACGCCAGCTATACCTCCAGTGCATGACAAAATGTAAAAAGGGAGAGGAGGAGGGATGAGAAGCAACCATAGGCTCTATTCTGTTGCTCTCTATATTACTTAGGAATAAACTCCATTTGATCATCTACCTTTGCCATCATAATAATTGCAATTTGAAAACAGCTCGATTTGTCCGCAATAATAGGACCTCAAGATTTACAAATAAAGACATACACATTTTATGGCTCAGAATCCATGTCGTTAAATATAATTTTAAATAGATTTAATTGTTTGAATAGTAAATGAAAGGCTACCATGTATTGGCAATGATTGGAAACCATCATCCAGTTGTTTAAGAAAGCAAAATGTACTGGGTTGAGTGCATTCACTGAATAGAGCTCCAAATTACTAGACTAAAGACAAAAGAAATGTTAACAAAGGTGTATCTGTGGAACAAGGGCTGCCAGCTGGCCTCTGAGGGTTGGGGGGAGGGAAGGTTAGGGTATTAGGCCCTGCCTTACCATCCCTCATTCCCTTTTGAAACAACCCTCCAGGAAAAGGACTCGGAAGGTGACGATGCTGGAGATAAAGATGAAAGTGGGTGCATATTTTGCACAGCCAAAGAGAAATGCTTGAAGTATATTTAGACAGAATCCTGTTAAAAAGCACAGAAACAAAAATGGCAATGCTATACTGCAACCTGAATAAACAAGAGATAAGAAGATATGGACTGCGCGTAACAAAAAAGAGATAAAAATAATAAAATAAGATGCAGCTTGGAAAGATGTTGTAGACAGTAGGAAAGAATAGTTATGATGACAAGGCACATAGGCCTTTACAGAAAAGGAAATATTTCCTTTGGGGGTAACTATTACCGGCATTCAAATGATCAGCTTTGGACTATTCAGTCATTTACTGCATCAACCAAGACCAAATAAAGAGGACAGGAAGGAACTTGTTGTGACTGCAGTACAATCAGAACTATAAAGCGAGCCCGTTTTAAATAATAGGCATGGAATTAGGAAACAGACCATTACAAATATATTATCCAGAAAGATTGCATTCAGTCAAAATAATGAACACCTAACATAATTCAAGTGCTTTTCTACAGCGATATTGTGCAAAACCCAAATGCAGATCTTGTTAGAACAAGCCAGATTTTCATAATCATTTGGAATTTTGAGAGTATTATTAGTGTTACAAATTTTCTGCCAGGTGAAGAGATAGAATCTCATTTTAGTCTCAGAATGATATCTTGATGAGGCTAAAAGAAGAGTATTAAAAACATTCAACACAGAAACCTCTAAAATAAAGTCCAACTCCCAATGTTTATTTTCTCAAAGTGCCTCTGATAGTTGCATTATTCCCAAAGACATTCCTGGAAATAAACATGGCATTCTGCAACATCATTTATGCATCATGTTAGCACATACATGTTTATAAACCTTCATTAAAGATTCTAGGAAGAGATTCATTGAAATCAATAAGAATAAACTCAGTCAAAAGAAACTTAAATTCCTTAGAGTATCTACTATACTTATAGATCAAAACCTGGGAGTACACTCTTTGTTTCTTCACTAATAAGTTCACTTCACTAATTCACTAATAACAAAACAAGTATAACAATATGATCTTTGAATCAATGGGTTGTCAATTTTTTTACTACCGGTTCAGGCATGCTCCCGTGCGTGCTTGCAGTCGCTTGCACGTGATGCTTCTGTGCATGCGCAGAAGCATCTGGGCAGGTGGGCGTACTATCAGTTTGCCTGATCCGGGCCAAACCAGGAGCAACGCACCTCTGGTTTGAATACTTATTAGGGAATATAGGACAACAAAGATTTTGCTTCCTGAACACTTTCGTACATATCTTATATAGATTTTTGGCTGCTAATCACAAAATTAGCATGTAATTTTAATATATAGCATTTTATAGAAATCTTCTATTTTTATACAACAGCCAAGTATACCCTTCAGTATCTGTTGACCATGCTGTACACATGAAAGAAACATAAAAAACATTGAACTGTTGTTGAAGCATATCCAGCACACCAAATACAATTAGAATATCTGTAGACATCTAAATGTAGTGATTCTTGTGCTTAGAATGCAGCTTGGATAAGTCAAGTACTGTTGCTTCATATGTGTAATGGGACAGCTGTACAAGAGAGTTGCATAACAATAGAAAGAAAAGGACACTCCAAAAGAATTTGTTTCCAGGAAAGAAAAACATGGCACACGAACCAATTGTTGATCCAACAAATATATTTTCCTTCTCCTTCACATAAAACTCAGGCTGATTAAAAAATTGTGAAAGCAATGATCAAGGAAAGTGAAGGTTTTCATTATTTGAGACAGATGTTTTCAAAAATAACTGATGCCAAAATTAAGGAAGGCATTTTTGTTGGTCCACAAATCAGTTATGTCATCATTGACAAGCAGTTCAAAGATCGGTTAGTGGGGGCAGAGAAAATCACCTCAAAAGCATTCAAGGATGTTGTTGAGAATTTTCTTGGCAACTATAGAGCACCAAACTACATTCAGTTTGTTGACAAATTTCTTACAGCATACAAGACCATGGAATGCAACATGTCACTGAAGATTCACCTTCTGCATTCGCTTGGACTTCTTTCCCAGAAATCTAGATGCATTCAGTGATGAACATAATGAAAGTTTTCACCAGGACTTTGCTACAATGGAAAAAAGGTAGCTGGGCAACTGGAATCCATCAATTATCATCATCATTAGGTGCTATGAAGAGCTTATTGGGTAAGTATTTTCCAGTGGTTTTGATCATTCTCAGCATCTTTGGCATCATCCCAAGGGACATTAATATTCTTAAGATTTTCCTTAAGTGTATGGCAGCAAATTTTCTGAAGCTAGCCTTGTTTTCTCTGTCCTACAGGAGCTATCCAACGTAATGCAATTTTTGGATGCCAGTCTTTAGGCATACATAGGAAATGGCCAACAAGCTCCATTCAACATTCATTCACAGTTCTCGATAGGTGTTGTTAATCTGATCTTTGTAGCACCTCTTCATTAGTGATGTGGTCATGAGATGAGATGTGGAAAATTCTTCTCCGGCAGCATTGTTGGAAAACATTTAACTGTTTAATCAGCTTGGTTGTACATTTCTGTGTTTCACAAGCAAATATTACAGTTGGTGTAATAATACTCTTGAAGAGTTCCATCTTTGTGATAATTGTTATGGCTGCCATAGATCAAATTGGCCACATGTAATTTTTCTTTAACATCAATACAGGAGTAAGACAGAGATGTATACTATCACCATTCTTGTTTCTTCTCTCCATGGACTTTGCTATGCAGAGAGCAATGGATAATCCTTTGGCACCCCATGGGCAACAGCCCATCTAACAGATTTAGATTTTGCAGATGACATCACATTGCTTGGAGGAATCCATCATTGCTGGCTGACTATTATTGGACACTATAACGAGATGCATTGGACACGGAGTACAAATGAAAATCAGTAGCAAAGCACTTTTAGTCCTGTGGAACTAATGCAGCATATTGGAAACATAATGCAATTAAATACTTTATAGTTATTAAAAATTAATTTCATATGTCTCAAGGTTGCTACATGATACAGTCATTCTGAAATTCTGTTTGTGTTTAAAGGGGCCTTGTTATAATCACCAAAAGTTTTTTCAGGGAGAACAGCTTTTGAAAAAACTGGCTGTCCGGTGTAACATATCAATCTATCTAATTCAAAATAACGTGCAAAAATAGTACAAAAATTGACAACCAAAACGATTAGGAAGATGAAGCAATTTCTCGCTAAAGGAGGACTATAGTACCAATAGAAGAGAATATATGAAATTCAGGTTGAGCTGTGGAGTCCTTGGTGCTCTCTGAGATTGGTTGTTTGCCTACAAACATTTTATTACCCAACTATGTAATGTCATCAGTGCCTAGGACTGTGATGGCAAACCTATGGCACGTATGTATGCACTGGCCAGTTGATTTTTGGCCTTCCGGAGGGCGAAAAATGGGCCCAACGGGCCTATCGGAAGTTTAGAAATGATCCATTTCCATTTTTAAGTGTTCTCAAATTATGAGAATTATAGTGAAAAAAATTCAAGAAGGATTTCACCAACATTTGGCAATTTTCATTCTGATTTTATGAATGGATTCTTCACTGTTTTATTTACTTGAACATATATTTTGAATCAAGGTACTTAGCCATTGATGAATCAGAATCAGAATAGAACTAGAAGGGACCTTGGAGGTCTTCTAATTCAGTCCCCTGCTCAAACAGGAGATCCTGTACCATTTCAGACAAGTGACTGTCCAGTTTCTTCTTAAAACACTCCAATGATGAAGCACCCACAACCTTTGAAGGCAAGCTGTTTCACTGGTTAATTGTCCTCACTCATAGGAAGTTTCTCCTCAATTCCAGGTTGCTTCTCTCCTTGATTAGTTTCCCTCCATTGTTTCTTGTCTTGCCTTCTGGTGCTTTGGAAAATAAACTGACCCTCTTTTCTTTGTGGCAGCCTCTCAAATACTGGAATACTGTTATCATGCCCAGCCACCCCCAGTCCTTCTTTTCTCTAGACTAGCCAAACCCAAATCTTCCAACCATTTTTCATATATTTTAGCCTCCAGACGTTTAATCATCTTAGTTGCTCTTCTTTGCACTTTTTCCAAAGTCTAACATCTTTTTTGTAATGTGGTAACCAAAACTGGATGCAATATTCCAGATGTGGTCTTACCAAGGCTTTGTAAAGTAGTACTGATACTTCGTGTGATTTTGATTCTATGCCTCTTTTTATACAACCAAGAATTGTATTAGCTCTCTTGGCTGCTGCTGTACACTGCTGACTCATGTTTAAGTGATTGTCCACTAGGACTCCAAGGTCTCACAGTTACTCTTTCGAAGGCAGGTGTCGCCTAATCTGTACTTCTACCTTTGGTGTTTTCAATCCATGTGTAAAACTTTGCTTTTCTCCACTTTAAAATTCATTTTATTGGATACGACCCATTATTCAATGATTTCTAGCTACTGACCACTTTTCTGAAAAATAGCAGATAGTCTGAAAGATATGAAGGATTTTATTTTGTGGCAGTATCTGGAGAAAAAAAATAAGGTTTGTATATTATAAGAATAAGCTGTCAGTCCTATGTATGTTGGAACTAGCTGTTGTGTTACTGTGAATCTATAATGCCTTGGGAGACTTGTTTAAGGCTGCAATCCTTTGCAAAAGCACTAGATGATAGCAAAGAATGAGTAATCTATCTGCTGCCACCTGGTGGTTATATTGAGTTTTGCAGCTTAGATCTTATATCTCTTACATTAGAGAAAAGGAAGAGACATAAATTTTTGTTTTGTTCTTCTAATTTCAGTTGTATGGAAAATCCTTTCTGATAATTGATTAAAACATGAGGAACTTATTAAAAGACATTTCCTGCTTGAAAAGACATCTCCTGCTTGAACAGGGGTCTGGACTAGAAGTTCCCTTCCAGTTCTATTCTATTCTAAATAAATTAAAAAGAAACACTGTTATTAATATTTGATGAATTTTAAAAATATGTTTATATATATATATTTGTGGGCTTACATATCCTCACCTGCCCCTAAGTTTCTGCTTGGCCTACCATCAAATTATCACACCATCTCCTTGCTTCCTACATATCACTTCCCTCTGCTGCTGTTGATATCACTTTGGCAGTTGAATTTGATGGTTCTCTGGAACATTGACTAAGGATGAGTTTGAAACCTTCCCCTTGCTCAAAGCAAACCTCCTTTCTCCACCACTCCATAACACTCAGAATTCTGTTCTGAGAGAACAAGGTCTATTAAACCCTATTATTACACACCGGTGGACATGTGGTGGTGTGCAATAAGGCACGCCCCCAAAGTTAGTTTGTTGACAATGTAATTGATGTCATGCCACACAGCTAATCCAGCTGCCTGTTTCCAAAGCATCTCCTTCAATAATCGTCTCACAGAGGGAACTAATGCAGGTCTCCACAAAAATTGAAAGAAACCTGAATGGAGGAGGGAGGAGGATCTGTTCTTGCAGCTTTCCAACAGGGCTGTGGTTACTATGGAAATTATTCCATCTGCCTTGAAGCAATAGCAGTTTTTTGCAAGACTGACACTAAGCCATTGTCAGTAGCCCTGTATTTTTAAACAGATTTTGAGAGAGGATCTTTTCTTAAACAGCTGCAAGTGGATACATGTATGCTTTCTACCTTAGAGTGGGATGCCTTCTTGAAGGAGAGAATGTCGTGTTTAAGTTGGACAAAGTGCACAGGAAACTGCCTGATAATGAAGCCACAGTCCAGTAGGCAGAAGCATTCCAGAAACAAGCTTGGACATGTGTTTCACATGTTCCAATTCTTGACTGAGTAGAGAAAGAAAGACTAGCTGTCATTTTTTTAAACTAAGAATTTCCCTGGAAGTAATTGTCTTTCTGGGGATCCTAGAGTAAAAAAAACTGGCTGCCATCTGAGGGGACCACAGTTTCCCTCCAAAAATGCTCTGGGACAGTAATTCTACAACCTAGCAACATTAAGATGTTTGGACTTCAAGAAGTTGAAGTCCACACATCTTAACATTGCTAAGGTGGAAAATCACTGTTCTAGGTACGGCTACATCTGGGGCATCCAAACTGACTGAATGGGAGAAATAGTATCGATGAATTGATTATCACAAAGAAAAATGCAGTACAGACTTTTAAGGAGGCCCTGAATTTCCAAAACGTCTCTGCAAAAGAGCTAGCAGAGTTTCTTTGTCTGCACTACAGGGGCATTTTTGTTTGGCTCTAGCCTTAATCTCATCAGCATTTAAATTGCATTGAACTAAAAGACTCTATGGATGGCTTGGACAAAATTCCATTGCTTATCTTCATCCATAATCTCCATGTACCAGTATAATAATGAAGTGCTACTTCATGGGCCAGCCAGAACATTAACTAAAATTTTGGTATATACATCTTTTCTGTCCCTACCCTAAAAGGTTTATATAAACTAAAGAGATTGGCAATCTAAGGCTTCTTAATTGCAGACAACTCCAGGAATCATCTCTGATTATAGTTACTCTACAGTGCCAGCATGGTTTCTTAGCATTTTGAAATGGAAAATATTAAAAAGTTGGTTTATGCACATTAGAACAGCAAAACAAAGACCTCACTCCCTGCAAAAACACACCTGGAGAATCCTGGATTCGCCCACTTTTCATCACCTCATCAAGTTAGCCCCACGCAATATTTCAAATAAAAAGGTTGCAAAATGTCAATCCTTGTTTACTTAAAGAATGGAAATTAACACCTAAGATATAAGCAACGATTTACCAAAGTGAGGGGGAACTATTGTTCCTATCATTTACTTTGTCTCTGCAGATTGGTTGCTGGGAGTCAGCCTCTGTTTTTCTTGGGTAAGGTATTCAATAGTTAAAATAAAATGACAATTATAAAAATTTAAAAAACACCCTCAGGTGTTCTTTTTAAGCTTTCTTCACTCATCAGGTATGCTATGCTTTAAAAGGAGAGAAATATTTCACTTATACTGCCAAGTGCTCAGTTTGCAACTCAAAAGGATGGTAGTTTTGATTCAGATGGATGAAACTACTATATACTGCATACAAAAGAGAAACTATTTGGTCCCAGTACTGTTAGAGTGATAATTGACACGAGTTGTTTGCTCCCCTACTTGTAGGTACTTTTGTAAGGGTTAAGAAAAACAAAGACAACCAAACACTTCAGACAACCAAATCAGATTATTAGAAGCCACACCATAGTCAAAGTCATATTTTAGCTGTAGTAGTCTTGCAGCTTCTGCTGAACTTCTATAACTTTCTGTGTACTTACTTTTCTGTTTGCTACAATGCTTTAATTTATCTTTTCTTTTAATGAGACTCTTCAGAAGAGTTATTTGAAATATCCAAAAGAAGTAATCATGAATATTGTCTCTTTAACCTATATTTTGAGAATATAGTTTGCCCCGTTTTAGGCAAGGATCAAAACTTTCCCTGCAATGTGCAAATATTGTGTGTAGTGTTGCCAGAACGTTTTTATGAACTGAGCCATATCTATGCATGTTGTGGCCCAATAAACTGAATGCAGTCAGTTTATTGCAGACATTTATTATAATCTGCTTAAGGAATCAATTTGATGTAGTGATAAAGGCATCAGGCTAGAAACAGGAGACTTTGAGTTCTAGCTTTGCCTTGGGCATGAAGCCAGTTGGGTGACTTTGGGTCTGGTACTTTCTCCCAGCTGTAGGAAGGAGGCAATGGCAAACCCCTTCTGAAAACATTGCCAAGAAAACTGCAGGGGAAATAATATAAGGTGAATGCTATCGATTGATAATTGCTACTAGAAAGAACAGGAAGCTCCTGTTTGTATTGCACTGTGTAAAGGTGTTGTACGTCTACGTTGTGTGTGTGTGTGTATTTTATATGTTTGTTAATAAAATTTTAAAATTTAAAAGAAATAAAGAAAACTGCAGGGGTTGTCCACAGAGACTCCAAAAATTGGGTATGATTGAACAGAAGTGGGGGGAAGTCCCAGATCCATATGCTATATAAAAATAGAGTCAATGTGGTTTAGTGGTTCAGGTAATGGACTAGGAGTAGAGACATCTAGTTTCTAGCCCTCCTTTAGGCACGAAAGCCAGCTGGGTGACCTTGGACCAGTCATTTTCTCTCAACTTTACATTGGGCAATCACAACACATCTTTCTATCAACCCAAATTGACCAGCATTTTAAATAATAATCCATTACCTTGAATGAAAAGGACTTCATCCTGAGATGGATTGATTCAAGCTGATAATAATTGAAGTGATGGTGAACGCGTGCCATAGGTTCACCATCACTGGTACATGGAGAGCAGAAGAGCCAATAATTGTTTATGGGAGTTGGTGGTAAGATTAATTGATGTAAACATTTAATAATACAATACAATGTTGGCTATGTAATAGTATACATGTGGTTATATGTTATGAAAATGAAAAATAAAAAACTTTATAGATAATAATAATAATAATAATAATAATAATAATAATGATGATGATGATGATGATGATGATGATGATGATGTAATCTTTAAAAAAATGAAATTAGGCTACCAAACAGCCAAAGAAGCTGAAAAAATTTCACATTTATTATATATGGATGATTTGAACTCTATGGAAAGTCAGAAAAAGAAATCCAATCACTGACAAACACAGTCCAAGTATTCAGCACCGATATTTCAATGCAGTTTGGCATGGAAAAATGTGCCACTGTATCCATAAAAAGGGGCAAAATCACTACATGTGAGGGAATTGAAATGCCCAATGGCCAACTAATTAAATGCAACGAAAATGAAGCCTACAAATACTTAGGCATTTTGCAGTTGGATAACATCAAACATGGAGAAGTAAAAACTATTGTCAGGAGAGAGTACACCAACAGAGTTAGGAAAATTTTGAAATCTAAATTAAATGGTGGAAATACAATCAAGGCCATAAATACCTGGGCAATACCAGTTATAAGATACACAGCTGGTATAGTTAACTGGACACAAGCTGATTTGGACATTTTGGACCGAAAAACCAGGAAACTAATGACAATGCACTACAGTTTACATCCACACGGTGACACTGATAGACTATACCTGCCCCGAAAATCAGGTGGCAGAGGATTATTACAAGTGAAGCAAATAGTTGAAGAAGAAAAACATGCACTGGCTGATTATTTAAAAGAAAGTCAAGAACATCTATTAATCAAAGTAAAGAACAAAAATCTACTGAAGGCCCAACAGACGAAACAAGAATACAGAAAAGATGTGATAAAATCAAGAATGGAGAGTTGGCAGAACAAAGCATTACATGGTCAATTTCTGGAAAAAATAAAAGATAAAATGGACAATGAAAAAACTTGGTTATGGTTAACAACAGGTACATTAAAGAAAGAAACAGAGTCACTAATCCTGGCTGCACAAGAACAAGCTATCCGAACAAATGCCATTAAGGCCAAAATCGAAAAATCCTCTGATGATGCCAAATGCAGACTCTGCAAAAAAGTTGATGAAACTGTTGACCACATACTCAGCTGCTGTAAAAAAATCGTGCAGACTGATTATAAATTGCGGCACAATTCAGTAGCACAAATGATCCACTGGAATTTGTGCAAAAACTATAATATTAAAACAACAACAAACTGGTGGGAACATAAGCCTGAAAAAGTCACCGAAAATCAGATGGTCAAGATCCTGTGGGATTTTCGTATACAAACAGACAAAATACTAGCGCATAACACAACAGACATCACATTGATTGAGAAAAAGAAGGTTACAATCATAGACATCACAATACCAGGTGATAGCAGGGTCGAGGAGAAGGAACATGAAAAAGTCGCGAAATACCAGGACTTAAAAATTGAAATTCAACGATTATGGCACAAACCAGCAGTGGTAATTCCAGTGGTAATCGGCACACTGGGTGCTATTCCAAAAGCACTGGAATTACATTTAAAACAGTTAAAAATTGACAAAATCACCATCAGTCAAATGCAAAAGGCTGCACTGCTTGGATCTGCACACATATTACGAAAATACGTTACGACGTCCTAGGCCCCTGGGTGGGGCCCGACTAGTAATTAATGCCAAATCCGGCGAAACAACTGGCCGCTGTGATACACTTCTGTTGATGCAATAATAATAATAATAATAATAATAATAATAATAATAATAATAATAATAATAACAACAACAACAACAACAACAACAATAATAATAATAATAATAATAATAATAATAATAATAATAATAATGTCTCCTGTCCATTACCGTAAAATTAAGAGTAATTGCATACAGCTTTGAGCTACAGCTTCAAAGTGGCAGCCGAACTGAGCATGTCCGTTCCATCAGGGCATAACTTTTTCGCTATATCCTGCCTTTTCCAAAGAAGTCTGGTTTTTCTTGGCATGATTTTCTTCATTTGTTAAAGGTATCATTCTGATTTTAGTTATAGAATGGACACCACCATTTATAAGCGGCGGGGATCTCATTTCCAAAAAAAAAAAAAGTGGTATCCCTTCCAGAACATTTGTCCTTTCTTTCTGGTTTCCCTCTTCAAAACAAGTAGTAGGAAAGGCTGCAGGTCCAATTAGCATCTGGTTAGCTCCCTGATAAAAATTTAATGGGTGGTTACCACCATCACCCTCCAAATGTGATACCTATTCAAACATCATAACTTTGGCCAAGGAGCACAGTGGCTCATGTGGTTAGATACTGGGATGGAAGTATGCAAACCTGTCTACAGACTCAAGGGCTGCTGTGGGGTGAGGATGAGCTCCCATCCTTCGCTCCAGTTCCTGCCAGGGACATGAAAAGAGCCCCCAACTGGGCATCCCCCAGATAATGGGGATGTCACTAGCTAATCTTTTCAACCTGGAAGTACCTCAATGCTTCTGACATGAATGCAAGCAAACTTTGGATACCTCACAGATGGATTTTTTTTTAAAATAAAAACTAATCAAAACTGAAATTACAAATTTTAGGAAGAACAACCATAAGAAGCAAATAAAAGTATAAATAATAAGGATTTATTTCCCCCCCCCCAAAAAAATTTTTTTGCTATCTTTATGTAAAACAATGAGATAAATAAATAGCCTGGGGGGAGGATTAAAATGTCAGAAAAAATGTTTTTAAAAATTCCAATTCCATAGAAGCCTCTCTGGCTTCAGAGATAAATTAAACTCAAGACAGAGTGTAAGTAACTAGTACTGTTCTTTGGAACATTTTTGCGAACATATTTTGATTTCCTCCAATTAACTTTTTATGTAATAAGCTGGCCTTCTCCAAGTGATGCTGCCAGATATATCAAGAATCCTAAAGTTTCCACAATTTCTTACAGTGGCAATCCAAGACCAGCTGGAGATCACCAAATTAGGAAAGATCAAGAGATGTTTTCCTACCCATAAAGAATTGTTCCATCTTCTCAAGTAACAAACACTATACAAGGCTTACATTTGGTGGACTGGTGTATATCTGGCCACTTATTCTTACCTGAACAGGGGTAATATGTAGGTTGCCAGTGGCAATGAATAAAATAACTATGATCCCAGTTTTTAGAAGTAACTTGAACTTCTAAAGCATGATATATCAATACATCAATTCATTATTATTAATCAAACAGAGGCCGATTTTTAAAATAGCCATAATGTTTCAACCCACATAGAACCAGAATTTCTGGAGTTTTCAATTTTATATTTGCTTTTATTATATAACATTTTTAGTCCTTGTTGTCATGGGTTTATTTTTTGGTATTTTATCTGTTGTATTTTTTAATGATCATATTGTTTTATGAGTCACCTTACAAGCTTCCATTGCAAAAGTGGTCCAGAAATATTTCAAAATAAATAAAATAAAACAAACAAAAGCCATTCATGCTTATTCAAGGAAATAGCCACAGATTTCTTTCAGGCACTCTGAGCTACTGTGATTAGTATAAATCTCAGACAAAGATCCAGGCAACAGGGAGGTAAAGAATATTTTTATAGTGTTTGGAAGCATTGCCATTTTCATGCACTTGGCACCCTGTATGTTATGATAAAAAAGTCAAGCAGGGATTGGTATCTGTCCACTAAACTCATCATGCCAAAGGGCTAACGCTTCATTTTCCCTTCATCAGCAAGGAAGAGATTTATTTGCCTGAGGTACATCCGTCATAGACACCCCACCCTACCCCACAAACTCCCCAACGCTCTTTTGTTTATGCAAAATGAGAGCTTGAGACACAGCAGGTCAAGATCAACATCCAGAGTAGGAAATCTGTGTTTGCAAACAGCTGCTATTAGGAGTTCAAGAGAGGAAAACTCAGCCAGTTGTGTCAATAGGCTTTCAGGACCGAAATTAAAAGAAAAAGAATCTGCCCAGAGCTGAGTGAACTAATCCAAGGCTACATGAACTTCGTAAGGTACTTTGGAGAAGTTCAGGCTGGGAGCAAAACTGTGACTCTTCCCTTCCTTCTTTTTAACTGGAATGTTCATAGGTATTGAAAATATGTTGTGCCGCATTGTTAAGGAAATTGCCAAAGACACAGGACAATTAATCTTATTGTTTATACCTCGAAACAATGTGTCGTGAGAAAGCATAGAACAATGCCTTGCAATTTATTGGTTAAAGCAAAAAAAAAAAAAAAAGCTGGAAGAATGGCATAGGAAAATATGGAAATACAGATAACGTGTAAATCAATTCATATAATTAAAATTAAAGGGGGACAGTCAATAAGTAAAAACCCCATTGCTTGATTCTATGTAGAAAAGGTCATTAAGTGGACTAAGAACAACTATTTTTTTTTAATGTACAAATTTAATTGGAGAGCAAACCCAAGCATATCTCAAAGGTTCCATTCAGTTCAAGGGGGTTGTGTACCCACAGATATCTGAACATAGATAATGTGAAATATGAGGGTTACCCATCTGCACACTGGACACTGGACGGTAGGTCACCAGCTGTCACCTGTCTTGACAGCTCAATAGAGCCTCCAGCCTCAAATCCAGAATGCCTCTGAATATGACTTGCTGACCTTCGTGGTCTGCTTCATATTCTTACTATATTCCATTACTTATTTATTGCTAGCCAGACATGGTAATAAAGATTTATTTTAATTCCATATTTTTTAAAAAAAAAAAAACAATAGGCAATGAGCCTTGTTTCAGAGATTTTTAAAGACCTCTCATTTGGCATAACATTAAAATGAATCTAACCTCTGTTGATCCATTAGTGGCAGTTAGAAGGATTCCTTGGCATCATCTTTGCAAATAATGCTATATTTTCAATATGATGATCTTTCTTTCTGACCAGGCCATTCTTCATTGACCTAGGATGCTCAGCAATAAACTCTGGTAATATTTTACCAGTTTTGGGTTTTTGATTTGCTGAAGTCCAATTCCTCCAATGGAGGAATAGCCAACCGGGGTATTTAATCATTGAGCATTCTCAACCAACAAAAAGTAATTATTTCATTACCACTGGTGGAATTCAAAAAATTGTACTACCGGTTCTGTGGGCGTGGCTTGGCAGGTATGGTGTGGCTTGGTGGGCATGGATTGGTGGGCATGGCAGGGGAAGGATTCTGTAAAATCTCCATTCCCTCCCCACTCCAGGGGAAGGTTACTGCAGAATCCCCATTCCCTCCCCACTCCAGGGGAAGGTTACTGCAGAATCCCCATTCCCTCCCCACTCCAGGGGAAGGTTACTGCAGAATCCCCATTCCCTCCCCACTCCAGGGGAAGGTTACTGCAGAATCCCCATTCCCTCCTGACTCGGGAGGCAAAGAATAGATGGGGGAGGGGCCAGTCAGAGGTGATATTTACCGGTTTTCTGAACTACTCAACATTTCTACTACCGGTTCTCCAGAACTGGTCAGAACCTGCTGAATACCACCTCTGTTCATTACCTAACCCCAGAATGAGAATTTATTTTTAATAAATTACTTTACAAACCTTAATGTTCTCTTTTATTAGTAATAGAATACTTTAAATCATTTGGTTCTTCTTTTTATGCTGTCCCTGAAACACAGATTAATTGACATAGAGTGGCAATCATAAGTGAAGTAATGGGGACCTTCTGAACTTTTTCCAGAGGCAAATTCGTCACTATTCCTATTATTTCACCCACATTTAGAATATAGCTTATATTTAGAAAACATAAAATTCAAAAATAACTATGAATTTTGAGTTTCTGTGTCTATATGTGTTCAAAAACATAGAAATTGTTGAGAAAGTGAACTAATCAAACTTTGATGGGATATTTCACCTCAAAAATGATTAGAAATGTCTTCTAAGGAATAGAAGTTTAATATGTCACGTTTCAAGCACAATACTGCCACCTAGTGACTACTTTCTTAATGTTTTCTAAACATATTTTACATTCACAAAACGCTAACCTTCCAGAACTGATTCCAGATATGAGTTTGAATTTAATTTCCATATTCCCCAGCCAACATAGGCCAGAATGTAATTGAGTAAGAGAAATGTTACCATCCGCTCTCTCTTTATTAATACACATAACATCCATTAGGAATTGACAGATTAGACTGTTTCTCTCCATTTCTCATTTTTCTATCTTTAACGTGCGATTATCACTTTGCAGTATTAGTTCTGAACAGAATAGCCTATAAGTCCCATAAAATAAACAATAATAAAGTGGATTTGTGCCATGTTTTGGGGAGTCTTTGTGTGTGTGTTGGTGTGTGTGTGTTCACAATTTTACCATCTATGCAGTTTTACAGCTCATTTTCCTTAATACAAATATACTTTTGAAAATTATTTCATTGTTATGCAGATTTCTGAATATTTCCCTCCCCCCCCCCCCAATATACCTTTTGTTTTCCTTACTCTTGTTGGGGCTCTATGGTGCAAAATTTGGACAAGCTCTAAGTTTGACATTTGTATACAGTACATGTTTGAAATGAAACTCAATTAGTTTGCATTACAGTTGCAAATGAAATGAAATGATTTGATTATTTGAAATAATTTGAATTATTTGAAATAATAATCTCTCGTGTTATTTTCAGCAAGACGATCTGCACAAATCTGTTCAATTAGGCACTGTCATATCAGATGACAGCACAGTGTGGAAGAGTCTGTTCAGAGAAAGGGTAATTCTGTGCTCAGTAGATTGATGATGTAGCCCCGTCTAAGATCATCCCCTCACCGGTGATTTATATAGAGTCTCCCAGCATTATCCAACTCTCACTGAGCTCATGTAACAGAAAAGAGAAACAGCTTTTATGTACCTTAACCATGTTCAGGTGATGCTATAAAGACGCTATAAATCTCTAGTAAGGAAGAGCACCAAGACAAACTAACGTTTTCACTTTGTTCTCCACATGCCAAATCTACAATATAGGAAACAGAGCATTGGCCTCTTATACATTATCCCTCTGTTCAAAGGATGCATAGATTATGATTAGAAAACAGAACTAAAAAAAAAGAGTTAGAGCTTCGCACAATTGCTATGATTTAAGTAGAAATAAAATATAATTCAAAACAACGGGAAAGAGCTTGGCTCAATATTGTCTCCTGGCATTTATATTTTACTGGTTTTTAAGGGTATTATTCTATAGTCTTAATTTTATTGGGTATTGGGATCTTAATGTCTGTTTATTTTAATTATTTATTAGCAATACAGTCCTGCACATCTTTTATCCTCCTCTTATGCATCTATCCATTTTATATTTGTATATATATATTTTCCATGTAGTAATTTTAATTGTTTTAATTTTGTTCTTTGACATGGACTGTACACCGCCCCGAGTCCCTTTCGGGAGAGGGGGCGGTCTATAAGCGCTAATAAATTGAAATTGAAATTGAAATTGTAGTGTGGTACCTGCTCAATATCATGGGTTAGACCAGGGGTGTCAAACTCAAGGCCCGGGGGTTGGATCCGGCCTGTGGAATGTGTAGATCTGGTCCGTGGAGCCGCCCTGGAAACAGTAAAGGACCAGCCAGCAGCCCTTGGCTGCCCTGTTGTGCTCTGCTCTATTCCATTCTACTCTATATCTTCCCCTCTAAAGTTTTATTTTTCAGACAATTATGTTGAGACCCAACTCTTCTATGAAACTACTAATTACTCTGGGACTATTAAAGATTCCACCAGCTTCACATTACTCCTCACATTTTGGCTTGACAACAAATATGCAGATGAGAGGAAGAGGAGGGAAGGAAGATAGAGGCGAGGAGAGGAAGAAGGAAAGGAGAATGGGAGAAGGAGAGAGGGTAGGAAGGGGAAGAGGAAGAGAGGAGCAGGGGAGAGGTAAGGGAAGAAGAAAGGGAAAGAAGAGAGGAAGGAAGGAAGTAGAGAAGGGAGGGAGGGAGAAAATAAAGGGGAAAAAAGGTGGTGTCAAAACAGGCGAGGGATGGTAAACAAAGCAAACCAAATGGTATGTTATAACCGTGTAAATCAGGGGTGTCCAAACTTGGGAACTTTAAGACTTGTGGACTTCAACTCCCAGAATTCCCCAGCCAGCTATGCTGGCTGGGGAATTCTGGGAGTTGAAGTCTACAAGTCTTAAAGTTCCCAAGTTTGGACAGCCCTGCTGTAAATGGAATGATAAATGTATAAGAACAACGAATGTAAAAAAGAATAACAATTATGTGAATGTATACCTATAATTGTATATAGAGAACAAAAAATTAAAAAAAACTTTTCTAAAAGAAACAAATATGCAGTCTTGGACAGGAAGATCTCTAGCAAAAGCTTTCTTCAATTTCAGCTAATGATTCAATTTGCTGAAGAATTGGGCTGGCCTGTCTATATTTTCTTTTAGGTAAGATCTTGCACTCAGAACATTGTACTTTAAAAAAATAAATAATCTCAGGCTATGTTCTTTCTGGACCATATCATATTACAAGTAGTCCTTGCCTTACAACAGATCATTTAATTACCTATTCAAAGTGACAACGGCACTGGAAAAAAAGTGTCCTTTGAGCAATTTTCACTCTCAAGACCATTGCAGCATCCACATAGTCACATGATCAAAATTCAGATGTTTGACAACTGACGCATATTTATGATGGTTGCAGTGTGCCGGGACGTTTTGGGACTTTCTGAACAGCAAAGTCAATGGGGAAGCCAGACTCACTTAGCAACCATGTTACTAACTTAACAACTGTAGTGATTCACTTAGTAACGCTGGCAAGAAAGATCATAAAATGGTGCACTTTTGTAAAATTTCTCTTAAAAATGCCTTTGGCAACAGATATTAGATGCTATTGTGTGACAGGAAGCAGTTGTTTAATTAGTTCTTATTGCATTTGGAGACAAATATTTTGAGGGGGATGTTGCCTCATGGCCCAAAGTAACTTTGGGGCAGCAAAGTGAGTAGTAGGGCTTCCTCATTTTTGGTTACAGAGTTCATAATCCATTTAATTTTCATATTGCCTGTCCAAAAATGTTCAACTGTAAACTTGTCTTTTAGGTTGTCAGAAGAAAGTATTTGTTATAAACATGTAATATTCTTAGAATAACTTTGTTAGTCTGTCTCCTCTTTCCTTTCATATACCAAGGCCATTGTTCCTATTCACCCAGATGCTAGTTTGATTTCAACTTTAATATTCAGATATTCTGGGGTTCAGTTCAGCCGAACCGGTAGTGGTTTGGCGGCCTGGGTTGCTGGAACCAGCAGCGACCCAGGCCTGCCACGCCCCAAAAATGGTTCTCCATCTTGTTTCTCAGTTCTGCGCATGCGCAGAACAATTTTAATAGCACTACAGATGCGCACGCAGCGTGTATCAAGCATGTGCAGCGCACACATAAGCGAACCGGCAGTAGTGCCTGCCGGAAGCCACCCCTGGTTTGGTTTCTATTTTCTCTGCATCTGTGGTTGGAGAACAGACTCAGTTGCCTTAATATTGTTTGGCTTGTTTTGGACTCAGTCTGAAATCATTCTAGCATTTGGAAGCTATATCCAAAAATTGTTTCAAACATATGTTTATTAATAATAAGGATTATTCAGTTTCTTCCATGAGTTTCTTGTCCATCAAAGGTGATGTGGTGCTACTTTGATATGAAGTGAAACCTTCTCATTGACTAATTGCCAGGATATTCTTATTCAGTCTTGATATTTCTGGTGCCTTGATTCATGGGTCTCACATTCCACATATTACAGAATTTCTTTTCTCTCAGGACATATCAGCAGTTGGACATTATTTCAGTTTTAATCGAACCTCATCATAAGTACCAGCATTATACATGTTGCCATTTGCCGGTAGCTAATTTGATAGCCTGAGCTAGAAGTC
The DNA here is from genome assembly GCF_964273705.1 of Natrix helvetica. NCBI lineage: Eukaryota > Metazoa > Chordata > Lepidosauria > Squamata > Natricidae > Natrix > Natrix helvetica. The sequence goes on from NC_138548.1 coordinate 35,624,215, forward strand.
TCTCTCTCTCTCTCTCTCTCTCTCTCTCTCTCTCCCCTTCCCCCTCCCTTCCTCCCTCTCTGTCTCCCCACTCTCTGCCTCTCTCTGCTTCTGTGTCTCTGTCTGTCTGTCTGTCTCACTCTCTGCCTCTGTCTGTCTCTATCTCTGTCTCTCTGTCTCTCTCTTTTTGTGTGTCTGTGTTTGTGTGTTTCTGTTTAAACATTGTGTGTGTTTAAACATTGTTCTAGAAGTGAATATCCATTTGTTTTCTTGCTATTGTCATTTTATTGTCTGGGAGGGGTCCCTTTTAATCTGTTCCTTGCTCATTACCTCCTTATCACGGGTGACTTTTTCAAGAGTATCCAATCCCAGAGTTCATATCATTGGAACATGCAATCCCTCTTCACCTCTTGAAAGTAACAATCCATAAAGTGGACTTCTTCACAATGAACTTATTAAGTTTTGAAATTAGCTACCTTAAGGTTTAGTCGTGGTCATTAACTTCTGAGAATTAAAAAAAATCACTGTATATATTCACAATTGATATGGCCAACATTACTACTTATAATTGTTATAATTTATCTCAAGGGTTAGAGATAATATGCCCCTAATATCAGTTTCAGAGGAACAAAAGTGAAAGGATTCTATTGCAGTGTGATATCTTGCCTGCAGGCTTCTATAAGCATCTGGTTACTAAAGTGGAAAATGAATATTGGGCTACATAGATCTTTGATCTAAACATAGCTCTTCTAATATTCTTCTGTAGTTGTTCCAAGCAGGGTGGAAGCAAGATGGTAATTTAAGAAAGATTCCGGAGAGGGCCAAAAGAAGAATTTACAGTTCAATCCTATGAATCTTTATTGAAGAGCACGTTTCTTCCCATAGAATGTGATTCATTTCCAGTAAAAGAATTAAGATATTACATAATAAGATGATCGTTCTAGAGATAAAGAGAAATGAATTGTCAAGTACTAAACTAAGCATTATTTCAAGGTCTACCATAAGGAAGAAGGAAAACCCAAGCATTTGAGGCACACATGTAGGTCAAGAAATCATAGGATCGTTAGAGAAGTGACAACTAAAACTCCCTATAATAAGATCTATGTAGTGTATTGAAACAGGCAAAATTTGGCTACTGTTCATAGAAAGCTGGCATTGATCTGGGCAGGATTCTAGAATGATAGGAAGGAACAAAACATCTGCCTTAGAAGTTATGCCTTTCTGGAACCTGTGAACAGAGTCTACACTGAGGGGGCAGTAAAATCATCTCAAGGGAACCAGAATAAATATTTGCTTACACCAGGGGGACAAACACAAGGCCTGTGGGCTACATCTAGTCTGCAATGTGGTCAGATCTAGTCTGTGGGGCCATCCTGGATGGTCTGCATCGCTTTGACCTGGTCTACCCAATGCAAAGAGGAAACATCAGGCCAGCATGGCTTCGACCTGGTCCACTCAGTGTGAAGAAGAAACATGCCAGCAATTTGGGGAGTGGCGTCAAGCTGGTCCTGCCCACCCAGTTGGCCACACCCACCCAGTCGGCCACCACACCCACCTAGTCAGTCACGCACACACACCCCCAAGGTCAACCACAGCCCTAATGTGGCCCTCAATGAAATTGAGTTTGACATCCCTGGCTTAAACTGTTAAATAAGAAACTGCAAGGAGTATGTATTATCTGACTTGCCCTCCAAATGCAGCTAGCTGGTTAGATCAGAATAACTTTTGTCATTCATCAAATTGAAAGATATATGTTCCTGATTCTTTTTTCCCCTCAAACTAGAACAAATTATAATCGTGTTTTCTTTTTATAATGGAGCCTGTTTTTCTTTCTACACCTCACATGTTTTTTTTCTCCTTAGGTTTCCTTCCTCTTAAGGTACAGTAGATCTCAAGTTACAATCATAATGGAGCTCAGAGTTTCCATCATATGTCATGATGGTTGTAAGTTGAGGCACTCAGAGAACCAATTAAAATTTACAACATTTTTGCAGCAATCATGAGGTGAACATCATGGTTATAAAGTGAATCTTTGGCCACAGTGGGTACTCTTGGCCGCAACTTGAAGTAAAGGCCAAAAATTGCAGGCACATGATCACAAGGCACTGCAAATGGCTGTAAATATGAACCACTTGCCAAAAATGTGGTCACATGACTATGGCGGAGAGACCCATTCATCAGAATTTTAAATCCAATTGTAAATACCTTTTGGGAGGTTCATCATAACTTTGAACAGCTGCTAATCAATTGGTCATAAGTCAAGGACTAGCTGTACTTCCGTTTGAATGTTTCTTTCAAGATCTTGACTGTTGCAGTTGTTATTTACTTTCAAAAGTAACCCAATTTGCTGGATTTTGCCAATTAACCCAATTTGCTGGATTTTACTTATAAGTGAAAAGAGAAATATACAATACAATACAATAGCAGAGTTGGAAGGGACCTTGGAGGTCTTCTAGTCCAACCCTCTGCCTAGGCAGGAAACCCGATACCATTTCAGATTAATGGCTATCCAACGTCTTCTTAAAGACAGTGTTGGGATATTCACAACTTCTGGAGGCAAGCTGTTCCACTGATTAATTGTTCTAACTGTCAGAAAATTTCTCCTCAGTTCTAAGTTACTTCTCTCCTTGATTAGTTTCCACCCATTGCTTCTTGTTCTACCCTCTCAGTGCCTTGGAGAATAGTTTGACTCCCTCTTCTTTGTGGCAACCCCTGAGATATTGGAACACTGCTATCATGTCTCCCCTAGTCCTTCTTTTCATTAAACTAGACAGACCCAGTTCCTGCAACCGTTCTTCATATGTTTTAGTCTCCAGTCCCCTAATCATCTTTGTTGCTCTTCTCTGCACTCTTTCTAGAGTCTCCACATCTCCACATACCAGGTACAGAAACTCCATGAAGATGTTCATGTAAAAATTGTGCACCACAAACCATTTCAGAATACATTAATTTATAAGGTGTCACACAAATTTGATCCATTTGGAATGCTACTTGTACTTCTCTCTTGAAACTATATCCTAGGTGCTATTCTGAAGCTAAAAATATATGCTGGATTTCAAAGTATGTCACAACAGACTTGATGGGGGTGTGGGACGGATAGAAAACAAGCTGTGTGGACAAGCTTAAACAGAGAGAAATGAATGGACAAACACCAGTAAACAAATAGAAGTCCAAGAATTGCAATTAAACAAATATGCTCTGAAATGTGGCACCCCAAATGCTTTGAACAATTGGTTAACAATTAGCATTAATAACATGTTCATCTCAAGAAATTCAAAAGAAAGATTTGCCCAGAGTTTTCAAAATAGGATTATCTAAAAGTGTACGTTTCTTATGGATATAATGCTTAAACCTAAACTTCCTCCCAAACATTAACCAATATATTTTGCAACCTTTAATTGTAGAGAAGCAAATGGACTAAAAAGTAATAAAAACCATGCCAAAATAGCCTTTTTTATTGCATCTATTAAGTAAAACAACAAAAAACAAAATATTAAAAGGATCAGGTAATGGTTTACTAATTTTACTTATAATGACTCTTAAATTTTTATTTCACAAATAGAGGTCACAAATATAGTCAGTGATAAAACTGGAAAATCAACAACATTAAAAACCCAATCTTCACATGAAAGTTGCAATTTAAATAAAGAAATGATTTTAATATTTTGATTTTTGTTGTTCATCCCTTAAAATTTTTCTCAGTGTCTTAACACTCCCTCTAAGGGCAGTGGTTCTCAACTTGTGGGTCGGGACCCCTTTGGGGGTCAAATGACCCTTTCACCGGGGTCCCCTAAGACCATCGGAAAACACATATTTTCAAAAAAATATGGAAAACATAAAATAATTGTATAATTGGGGGTCACCACAACATGAGGAACTCTATTAAAGGGTCGCAGCATTAGGAAGGTTGAGACTCACTGCTCTAAGGGTATATATTAATCTTGAAGTGACAGGTAATGAGGATTTCATAGCTGCCAGTCGATGTAAGGTTGTAATCTGTAATATGTAAGGTGATGCAATGAGAATGAGTCAGCAGAGTTACTGCCACTTTAAGAAGCTGTCTACTTAAAGGAGGCCATGAGAGGGCGTGTCCCTCTCTCTCCTAGTGTATCTCATTTTCTCTCCTTGTGTTCGTAGCTGAGTGGTAAGGGATTTATCTACCAATGTGCATGTCTGTATATATTTGTATATAAACCACTATTAATTGTATAAAGGCTCTATGCTCTGTGTTCTGTGTTTTGCTCCTGGGTTTATCTCACAATAATAGTCACAATAATAGTCAAACTCTGACATGAAGTAACATTCCTTCTCCTCTATAAACTCATAAAAGAATCAAAACATTTATGACTTACTTTAGACGCATTATGTGACAACTGAATCCCTCTAAAGCAGCGGTCACCAATTGGTGGTCTGTGGACCACTGGTGATCCACAAGAAAATTTTAGTAATCCACAGAAAAATTATTTGCATTTTTCATATTGCACTAAATCAGGGGTCCTCAAACTACGGGCCCTGGGCCGGATACATACAATGAATGCTTGTGTTGCTGCAGAGAGTCTCCCCCTTCAGGGTCTTTTGTGAAGGACAGGGGGGGCAGAAATTCTGACTTGGGGTCTGCTTAAGCCTCCTGGTGTGGGGCTTCGGGCAAAGGCTGAAGGAAAGCACCGCTGGTGGCAAAGAGGGCCTTGTTCCAGTGGGACTGCATCATGGCCTGGAACTGGCTGACTATCTCAGGCCACTGAACCTCCAGGTTCTAGTACCTGGCCTTGCATTCCCACAGGTCTTCCCTCTGCTTGTAAAGCCTATGCTCGTAGTCCTCGTTGAGGTGCTTCTGCTGAGCCTCCTTTTCTGTCAGATCCAATTTGAACTGAGCCAGCTATTTTGCCAACTCTTTCTCATGGTGGCTGCTTATCTCCAGCAGCTGCTTCTTGTTGAGGCCCTAAGAAGCCTGGGCGGGTGAGGAGTGGCTGGGAGGGGAGGGGTGAGTAGAGGCCAGCGAGACGCCCCTCGATCTGAATGACATCAAGTTGGCCATGGCCACCCAATCACATGGCCACCTAGCCACGCCCACCCAGACAGTCACTAGGTAGATCATATTAGTAATAATAATAATAATAATAATATTGAATTTATTAGCCGCTCCCTTTCCAGGCAGGACTCGGGGCGGCGTACACTAGAACATATAAAACATAACACGTGTGTACAGACACATAAACATACATATATACAAAGACATACATGCACGGAGGAGGTAATAAATTACAACATTTAGACAATTAAAATCATTAACATACCCCAATAATAAAAACCCAATATACAATAAAAATTTAAAATTTAAAAAGACAGTCAGGAGGAATACGAAAAAATTACGGTTGAGCCAGGCCAGATAATTGAAAGAGGTGGGTCTTCAACTGTACACGGAAGGAGCGGAGATCGGAAATAATCCTGATGTCACGGGGGAGGTCATTCCACAGGGCTGGGCCCATCACAGAGAAGGCTCTGCTCCTGGGTGTCGCCCCCCGACACTGTTTGGTGGACGGCACCCGGAGAAGTCCCTCTCTGTGTGAGCGAATTGGTCGTAGGGATGTGTGGGGCAGGATGCGATCCTGCATGTAACTAGGTCCTGTGCCATGAAGCGCTTTAAAGATCATAATCAAAACCTTGAAACGCACTCGGTAGACCACAGGAAGCCAGTGCAGCTCACGCAGGAGAGGTGTTACAGGGGAGTATCTAGTCCTCCCCATAATCACCCGCGCGGCCGCGTTCTGGACCAACTGTAGTCTCCGAGTGCATCTCAAGGGAAGCCCCATGTAGAGAGCATTGCAGTAGTCCAGGCGAGACGTCACTAGCGCATGGGTGACTGTGCGTAGGGCATCCCGGTCCAATAAGGGGCGCAATTGGCGCATCAGGCGAACCTGATGGAACGCCCCCCTTGCCACAGCTGTTACATGGTCATCCATGGACAGCCGGGCATCTAGGAGGACGCCCAAATTGCGCACCTGTTCCATGGGGGCTAGTTGCACGCCCCCAATGGCCAGAGATGGAAACACCTGGTTGAACCGGGGGGCCGGAAGCCACAGCCACTCCGTCTTGGAAGGGTTGAGTTTTAGTCGGTTGCCATCCATCCAGACCCGTACGGCCTCCAAACACCGGGACATCATTTCGACGGCCTCATTGGGGTGGTTCGGGGTGGAAATGTATAGCTGAGTATCATCAGCATACAGATGATATCCCACCCCAAAACCACGGATGATCTCGCCCAGTGGTTTCATGTATGTGTTGAACAGGAGAGGCGAGAGCACCGATCCCTGTGGCACTCCACATGTGAGTGACCTCCGGGTCGAACTCTGCTCCCCTGCCAACACACGTTGCGTCCGGTCAGAGAGGTAGGAGCCAAACCACCGTAAGACGGTGCCCCTGACTCCCAACCCCTCTAGCCGGTGCAACAAGATACCATGGTCGATGGTATCGAACGCCGCCGAGAGATCTAATAGGACCAGGATAGAGGAACAACCCCTATCTCTGGCCCTCCAGAGATCATCAACCAATGCGACCAAGGCCGTCTCCGTGCTGTGGTCTGCAGGATTTAAAATTATGAATTCAGTGGTCCCTGCGGTCTAAAAGATTGGGGACCCCTGCTCTAAAGAAGGGTCTAATGCTGCCAAAGGCGGAAGGAAAGGAAAGAGGACAATCAGCAGCAAGTTGGATGAATTCAGCTGCAGTGATGGTGGATGAATCATTGGAAGATCTGAAGGACTGGATTAGCAAGAGATCTTCATGGAGAAAAATTGGTTTATATGGTTGCTGAAAAACAACACTGACTTGATGGCACATAATCCATCAATTTTCAACAGTATTAATTTGAATTAAATAATTTAAAAGATTTACCTCTAAAAAATAAAAGAATGTTGAAATAATTATTCCAATATAGTAGAAATTAAATAAAGTGCAAAATCCCAATATTTAAAATTTCCCTTGAAAATTAAAAACCTTTAGGAAGCACGCTGAGCTATTGCAATTAATGGAACACACTGATTAATTACCAAACTGTTTCTCCCATATCCATACATTGTAGTAATTAGAATTGGTAGTTATTAATTATACATAATATGTCATCAGTATATAATAAATATTTCTTTTTTACTTCAACAACCTAAAACCCAGTGGTGGGATCCAGCCAATTCGCACCTATTTGGGAGAACCGGTTGTTAACTTTCTAAGCAGTTCACAGAACCGGTTGTTGGAAGACATCTCCTTTTGTTTTGTTTTTCCCACTTTACAGGGCTAATCCTGTAAGGAAAGCAGGAAGGAAACATTCTGGTGTTGTTTCTAGCCTAATCTTTATTGCCCTGCTTACAGAAACTGCCTCTCCGGTTAACCCTTATTACATTGGAACAGCTAAGGCGAAGCGCCCATTGATCTGAGTGACGTTCAGTGACGTGCGGTGAGGTTTATGCCTGGTGAGGCTGGTGACGTCATCAGGAAGGTGGGGAATGGGACCACGTGTGCTGGAGGCTGAGGCTGCCTCATCCTCCAGCACACGTGATCCCATTCCCCGTCTTCCTGAGCACGCACCGCCGGCTCGCGCTCCGCGATCCCCAACAGCAGCTGCTTTTCAGTGCTTTTCTGTGCGTCTGGCATTTAGGATATCTGGCTATCTACCTAAATGCCAGACGCACAGAAAAGCACTGAAAAGCACTTCGCCTCCAAGTCACTTCGCCTTGATGACGTTACGCGGCCGAATGGAGGTAACCAGAGTGGCGCCGAGGGGTCCGGGCGGACGAAAGAGCGAGTGAGCGAGCGATGGAGGATCAGGCAGCCTGATCCTTGGTCGCTCATCCGCCGGACTGCCTCAGCGCCACTCTGGCTACCTCCATCCATCCGTGCATGGCAGCTGAGGTGACGTCATTAAGCCCCTGCCACTTCTGGACATCGATTGCAGTCACGAGGAGCGCGCAAAGTACAGCAGAGGCAGGAAGGTTATTGGCGCTTCCGAGAACCCTCCTGCCTCCGTCGGTTGCCCAGCTGGCACCGCCCTGCACGCGCTCCTCCTCCTCCCTCCTCTTCCTCTTATATATATGAAACTCCCTCGTGGATATTATTATTATATATTATTATTTCATGATGAGAGGTGAGGCTCTGCCTCCCTTGCCTCCCCTGACCGCACGTCCCTGGTTGAGTTGGCAACGCCCACACAGCCACATGACCACTGAGCCACGCCTACCCAGCTGGTCATTAGGGCAGAGAACCGGTTGTTAAATGATTTGAATCCCACCACTGCTAAAAGCCCAAATGCTTTTCAATTTTTCAGTAAGAAAATCAAATTAAAGAAAAAATAGTGTACATTCTTGATAACTTCCCAAAACATTTTGGTAACTGATAACATAATTCTACTTGTAACTATCCTGACAAATTAGAATATCACGTTTTAATCCAATTAACAAAAATATGACGAAATCCAAAGTTATTCAAGACATGTTCTTGAAATGTAAACTGTTTCATGTCAATAAATTATGTAAGCCATGTAATAACCACTATCAAACATAACTTTATGTATTGTGCAGCTAAATATTAATTAATGATCTTATCTTGTAACTATTCCAAAGCATGATGCTGTTTTATACGTTCAGTTTACACAGCATGAACTATTAAAGATGATATTATCTATGTATATTATCTTTGTATCAGAATTACTGTTACATTTTTAGCAAATAAATTAACTGCAGCAACATTATTATAAGCAGAGGTGGGTTGCCAATTTCTTTACTACTGATTCGGGTGTGTGGGTGCGACACTTCTGCGCATGTGCAGAAGCGTTCGGGCAGGTGGGTGGAGCCTCCCGCCGCCGCTACTACCAGTTCGGCCATTCCGGGCCAAACCAGCAGCAACCCACCTCTGGTACTAAGGTATAAAGATTTGACTTTAATCAGAACGGGGGAATGGATGGTGAAGATGGAACTTGCTGAAATGGGCAAATTGATAGATTTAATTAGAGAGAAGACATTGTCTAAGTTTAATACTGACTGGAAACTCCATATAGACTTTCTGTATCTATATGTGATTAGAATAAAAAATAGATTATAAAAATGTAAGTAATGATGTAACCATAGAATAAGAGTTTTATTTATACTTAAAACTACTGTAAAAGAAAATCAAACATCTCATTTTCATACTTTCTTTCTGTTTTTCTTTTCTGCACTTTTGGCTTTGATCTTTTCTTATTTCCCTTTTTATCTTCTCACTCTAAATATTAGTTCTTGTTAGTTTTATCTTTCTTAATTTTTTAATGAAGTTTATACATATACACATCCCTTATTAAAAATTAAGAAAATAAAAATTAACATTATACACATACATACATACATACATACATTACATACATACATACATACATACATACATACATTACATACATACATATGAAAACTCAGGACTGTATTGATTGGAAATATGTGGAAGAGGTCCATCCTGCAGTGGATAGACAATAGCTAAAACGATTATGATGTTGATAACACACACACACACAAAACAGTAAATAAAATCACAGATAGCTTCATTAAAATAAGGAAAAACTATTCAAAAAAACATCACTACAAATGCCTGACAATTTAAAATGAAGAAAAAGGCTTATAAACAGGTAATTAAAGAACTGACTTTCCCATAAACTTCAAATAGCCTATTTGCATCCAACCCATGTTTTACGTTAGTTTTGTATCTTGTCAGTGATCAGTTTTCAGGAAATGTATATGCAACTCTCAGAGTGAATATCATTTTGAGAGAAATCATTTTGGATTATAGAAACGGGGCAAGAGAATACCAAAAGGTTATTGGTTTATTTAGAGTGCAAGAAACAAGGAGAATGGTTATTGTTTGATAATAACCTGTTTGCGGGGGGGAGCAAATCTTGAATTTAAAGAAAGAGAAAAAAGTAGGCTAGGTCCCCAGACTTAATTGTACCCATGTCCTGTTAAAAGAAATGTCCTTCTGGGTTCGGCTCCAAGTGGGGAAAAAGACACTGGAGACATGGAGGCTGCTTGGAAAGATGGTTTTAATGGTGGACAGGACCACATGGCTTGAGCCCTGAACAGAAAAGGTGATCACATGCTTCAATGTTGGTGGAGAAGAAGAAAAGGAAAGACTGAGATGCTGAGTCCCTGGTTTTATGCCCTCTCTGGCCTTTGATCTTGAGCTTGTCTTCTGATTGGTTGTCAGACTCCCATGGGGCCATGCAGGGGCAACTCTCTAGGCTGCATTTTGAATCCAGGTTTGGTTGAGTTCTCAGATGCCATGTGGTGAGTTGGGTAAAGGGCCAATATTATCATGCCTTAATCCCATCCCCCTGGAGTTGAAGGGGAGAACTCTTTATTATGTAAAGGGACTGGCTTGGCCACCTTAATGGCCCATTGACAAAGTGGGTGGAGGCAGGAAGCTACAAGGAGCTAATCTCTTTAAACATGTTTCTTCCTTTTCATATCCAGGGAAATGTAATATTCTGCCTTTTCAATATTTCCTAGGATATTTCATTTTTCTGGGAGAGGGCGGGGTGATAACTTTCCACAGTCCCATACAGAATGCCATGTAGTATGCCATGTAGTAGGTAGTAACATACTAATAGCAGTCCATGGCCTTCAGTGGGTTGTTTCCTATAAGGAAACAAGTTGGAAACTAAGCTGACTTACATCCATTTCCAGATTTCAAACCTTCATTTCATTTTGGCCATAGTGACAGCCAGTGACCATTCTGTCCAGACCAAAGTTAATTTTGGCCCTCAATTAGTGTATGCCTGGTTGAAAAATAAAGGGGGGGGAGGGAGCCAGTATTTTATTATTCCTCTGTTGAACCTGTTTTAAAAAATATCTGCCAGTATTTTACCATTTCAGGGCCAAAAAATAGAATTTTACAGATGTAAATTCTGTGGCAAACATCACAGTAGGAAGAGAAGGCCAAATATAAGAAATGGGAAGACAGGTTGGTGTGCTAGACTCAACATTTGTGTGAGAGAGAATGAAATCCAGCAGGTAGACCAGGAGAAAGAAGAGAAGGAAAATGGAAGCAGTATGATGCAGCCCATAATTGGGTAGACCAGGTTGCCCTGATAGACTGATCCCACCGGAGAAGAAAAATGAGGGAAAAGAACGTTTTGATGCAGAACAAGGAAGCTCACATGGAAGTCACCATCCAGCACACATCTGTTTGTTTGTTTGTTACGTCAAGCATGAATTAGACAACAGATATAAGTATAAACATGATTATGTATACATGAAATGAATATGAATACAAGAAAATATTAGGACAGGAACGGTAGGCATGCTAGTTCTCTTATGCACACCCCTAGGAGAAGGTTTAGAACAGTGGTGTGTTTCAAAATTTTTTAGAACCTCTTCTGTAGGTGTGTCCTGCTTTGTGGGAGTGGCTTGCCAGCCATGTGACTGGGTGGGAGTGGCTTGGCAGCCATGTGACTGAGTGGAAGTGGCCAACTTGTAAAATGTGGTGAAACTCACTTAACAACGCTCTTGCTTAGCAACCAAAATGTTGGCTCAGAAACTCTGGCATTTGAAGCACTGTTAGATTCTCAATAACGAGTCTGAGGCGGCTGTCAGTCCAACAGGTTTTATTCTTCTAACAACTAGCTGACAGGAACACAACGCGGGCCGTCTGACAGCTATTTATACTTGCAGCTGTCAGACGGCTTAACCAATGAAATCTCGACAATTCTCCCGCCGGCTGGAGCCGCGCCTTGGCCAATCAGAGGGCTCCCTGAACGCCCTCTGCTGGCCAGGCTCGGCAGAACTCAACACCCCTTTCCCCCGGATAGCGCATGCGTAATCGTCGAGATAGCCTGGGCGTCTGCGCACGCGCTGGGAACGCCTAAGCGAAGATGGCGTTTCGTCCGAGGTGGAAGGAGTGTCCGCTCCGCCCCTATGACGACTCGCTGGAGGAACGGCTTCGGCGGGCCCAACCCCATGGAACGGATTCAACTGAACAGGTGAGTGAACCAGCGCACCGGGAGCGCGATGTGCGGAATCGGAGACAGGATTTTGTACAGAGTCGGGCCGGCAGGCGGCGTTGTCAGGGCCTGGTTGTGGTAGTCCGCGGTTTGCGTGCGTTGGATCTTCTGCCGGTCGCCTCCGTAACAAGTCTAAATGCCGCCGCCAAGATCTCCCATCGTGGAGGAGGACCCTGTAAGAACAGGGCCCTGTTACTTCGGTGACTCTTCCCGGTACCCACTTTGGCTCCCCTGCGAAATTGCGGGCGAAAACCTCCTCCCCCACCAGAAAGGCCCTTGGGGGGGTAGAGGGGGTGAAGGAAGGAATGGAAAAAAGAGGATTAAGACGGTCTAAGGTAGAGCGGAGGCGGCGGCCCATGAGTAATTCAGAGGGAGCTTTGCCCGTGGAGGAGGAAGGGGTGGTGTGTTGGGAACGAAGGTATGTCTGGATGCGCTCGGGCCATGGGAGGGCGGACATGCGGGCAAACGCATCCTTAGCCGAGCGTACGGCCCTTTCTGCCAGACCATTGCTGGCAGGGTGATGTGGAGAAACGGGGGCATGGCGTATGCCGAGAGAGGTTAGGAAGGCAAGAAATTCAGAGGAAGAGAATTGTGGCCCGTTATCCGAAACTATGACATCGGGCAGGCCGTGAGTAGTGAAAAGGGCATTGAGAACGCGGATGGTGGACCTGGAGGTGGTGCTGGTCATTGGGAAGAGTTCGACCCATTTCGACCAGGCATCCACTATGAGTAGGAATGAGTGACCTTCAAGAGGACCCATGAAGTCGATGTGCAAACGACTCCATGGGCCCATAGGTGGTTCCCATTCGCGGGGTGGCGAGGTAGGAGGGGCAGCCTGGACACCCTGGCAGGCCGAGCAGCGCTGGACATAGGAAGTGATGTCTGCATCCATGGACGGCCACCAGACATAGCCGCGGCCAAGAGCCTTCATGCGGACTATGCCGGGGTGGCCGTCATGGAGGCGAGACAGCACTACGCTGCGCAGGGAGGAAGGGATGACCACTCGGGAGCCCCACAGCAGGCAGTCCTGCATGATGGAGAGCTCCAAACGTCGGCGAAAGAAGGGCAGTAAGAGTGGGTCACGAGAGCCGGCTGCCCATCCTCGAGATACGGCGGCCATAGTGCGTTGTATTAACGGATCAGCGCGGGACGCCTGAGCTATGTCCGTGACGGACACAGGCAAGGTGAGATCAGCAATGAGGGAGATAGAGTGCGTCGGGGCCGGATCTTCCAATGGAAGAGGCAAGGGGCAGCGGCTCAAGGCGTCCGCATGGGCAATGTGCCCGCCGGGCTTATAGGAAAGGGAGTAGGAGTATGCGGAGAGGAATTCTAACCAGCGGGACATGCGAGGTGATAGGATTGGGGGAGTTGGGCGGTCCCCGGCAATGATGCCAAGAAGGGGCTTATGGTCAGTAACTAGGGCGAAAGGCCGTCCATAGAGGTAATGGTGAAAACGTTTTACCCCCGCAACGGCAGCCAGTGCCTCCTTATCAAGCTGGCTGTAATTGCGCTCAGCCTTTGATAAGGTGCGGGAGTAAAACGCTATTGGGCGTTCAGAGCCATCAGCGTAGGCATGGCTAAGGACGGCGCCCACCCCAAAAGGGGAAGCGTCACAAACCAAGGTGAGGGGGAGAGCCTCATCGTATTGGGCCAGGACTGGGGGTGAGGTGAGGGAGCGCTTGACAGCCGCGAGGGCGTGTTCCTCGCGGCTAGTCCAACTCCACGGAGTCGTGGAGTCGAGAAGGCGGTGGAGGGGTTCAGCCAAGGAGGCTTTGTGGGGAATAAAAGAGGCGTAGAAATTTAGGAGACCGAGGAAAGCTTGTAATTCGGTCTTATTAGTAGGGGAGGGGGCCGACAAAATTGCCTCTAATTTAGAGGGGTCGGGGTGGATGCCTTCGGCATCGATGCGGTAACCTAGGAAGGTTACGGCTGGAACCCCCAGTTTGCACTTTGTGGCTTTTAAATGTAGTCCAGCAGTGCGAAAGCGCTGCAGGACGGTCCGCAGCGTTTTGACGAGCTCCGCAATGTTGGGGGCTGCGATCAAAACGTCATCGAAGTACGGCGTGACCCCGGGAATGGCATGGAGCAAGCGCTCCATTAACCCTTGAAAGATTCCCGGGGCTACACTGACTCCGAACTGTAGGCGCCGACATTTGAATGCCCCGCGGTGAGTTACAATTGTCTGCGCAAGCGCGGTGGTGTCGTCCACGGGCAGCTGCTGGTACGCCTGCGCGAGATCCAGCTTAGCGAAAATGCGCCCTTTGCCCAGTGAATGCAGAACATGCTGGACAACGGGCACAGGGTAGGGATGCGATTGGAGGGCTTTGTTCAAAGTTGACTTAAAGTCCGCGCAGATCCTTATGGATCCATCGGACTTTAACGGTACAACGATGGGAGTCTCCCATGGGGAGAAATCCACTGGTTCAAGAATGCCCTGACTGATGAGCTTATCTAGCTCATCATCGACTTTTGTTTTAAGGGCCAGCGGCAATCGGCGGGCTTTTAGGCGGATTGGAGCAATAGAAGGGTCTAGATTTAGAGAAATGGGGGAGCCGGTATAGCAGCCGAGGGAAGGGTGGAAAACATCAGCAAATTCAGTAAGGAGAGAAGAAATGGAGTCAGAGGGGGCCATAGGTGAAGGTACGAGGGAATGAACCCCAGCGATAGAAAGACCTAGCGCCCTAAACCAGTCTAGCCCCAGCAAGGAAGATAGTTTGTTTTTTACAATTAGCAGTGGCAGAATGGCATGCCGGGAGCCGTATGTAATGTTAAAGGTCCCGCAGCCAAGCAAGTCAATGGGGTTGCCTTGGTAGTCTCGGAGTCGGCAGTCAGGGGGACCCAGGAAGGAACGGCGGACTGATGGTAATAAGGAATGGAAGGTTGCCCATGACATGATGGATCGCGCCGATCCCGTGTCAACCTCCATGGAGGTAGGAACTCCCTCAATGCATACAGGGAGGTGCAGCTTACCTCGGCCCTCCGCAGAGGAAGAGGCCGAGTCTACCAGCCATTCTGGGAAAGCTGCGTTAGGGTCACCAACAGTGAGGGAGTTTTGACGCCGGGCAGGCATACGAGCAGTAGCGCGTGGCGGCTGTGGAGGTTGTTGTGAAGGCCGTCGGTCAGTAGGCGTGGAACGGCAAACGGCGGCAAGGTGTCCTTTTCTGCCGCAGTGGTGGCAGAGCGCGGCTCTAAAACGGCATTGGGAGCGTTGGTGGCGGCCGCCACAACTGAGGCAGGAACGCGCATCTCTAGTTGACAGTGATTGCAGGCGGTCGATGGCGTGATCCACTTCAGTTTGGAACGAGGAAGCTGTAGATGGAGCATAGGCTGAGGCATTAGCCGCATAGGAAGAGGGCGGCAGATAGGCAGATGGAGGTAGGTGGCTGAGGTGGCTGAAATCCGGCGTGGATTGGTCAGCCATTTCGTAAGCCCTGGCATCGTCGACTGCAATTTTTAGGGTGAGCTCAGGGCGAGCCAGGATCCGTCTATGCAGTTTGACGTCGCGGAGGCCGTAAATAAATTGCTCTAGCAGAGCATCGTCGAGATCGCTGAATTCACAATGTATAGCCTCCGCACGGAGGGCTGCTATATACTGAGCGATGGTTTGTCCGTCCTTTTGGATGCAGCGACGGAAGTATTGACGGCGGGCAAAACGAGATGGGGCGGGCTCGTAATGGTGTTTGAGGCGGAGAATCAGCTCGTCCCACGGCAGTGCGTGGGCAGGATCCGGGGAAGCTAGAGCCCGGGCTGTGGCAAACATTTCTGGCCCGCAATAGTTCAAGAAGATTCCTCTCTTCCGTTCCATGGATAGGCTAGTGAGGTCGTGGGCGATGAGGAAGCATTCAAATCGTTCGAGAAAAGCTTCCCATGCCTCAGCCTCAGGGCGGAACGGGGAGAAAACGGCGTTGGAAGCCATTGGTGGCACCGTGTGAGGGTCCGTGTTGTCGCCCGTCCTCGTCGCCAGTGTTAGATTCTCAATAACGAGTCTGAGGCGGCTGTCAGTCCAACAGGTTTTATTCTTCTAACAACTAGCTGACAGGAACACAACGCGGGCCGTCTGACAGCTATTTATACTTGCAGCTGTCAGACGGCTTAACCAATGAAATCTCGACAATTCTCCCGCCGGCTGGAGCCGCGCCTTGGCCAATCAGAGGGCTCCCTGAACGCCCTCTGCTGGCCAGGCTCGGCAGAACTCAACAAGCACGTAAGTCTTAAAGGTGTCACATTACAAGACCCTTGCACCCCTAACCCTTTAGAAACGCCCCCCTCAGGGGTGTTCAAACTTGACAGCTTTAAGACTTGTGGACTTCAACTCCCAGAATTCCTCCTCCAGTCATGTTGGCTCAGGAACTCTGGCATTGAAGTGTGCAAGTCTTAAAGCTGTCAAGTTACAAGACCCTTGCACCCCTAACCCTTTAGAAAAAAACCCCCAGGGGTGTTCAAACTTGACAGCTTTAAGACTTGTGGACTTCAACTCCCAGAATGCCTCCTCTCGCTCTTCATCTTGATGATGTGCTGACGCAAGTGGGGGGGAGCTGGAACCGGTTCTAAATGGCACTGTAGATTTGTGGAACCTCTTCTATAGAAGAGGTTAGAACTGGCAGGAACCCACCCCTGGTTTAGAACCATGCCATCCATTCGGTCTTCGTAAAACGGTGCTTGTGCTGAGTGTAGCTCAGCAACACATTTGAGCTTGAATTTCACAAGTGACAAGCATGTACACACTATACTGTGCAAGTTAGGATCTCTGCAGTAGTGATTATGTATCGAGTCAACATACTGCATCCTGTCAGCTCAAAGGTAAATAAAATGTACTGACAAACAGGATGCAGACAATGTTCAAAGGAGAAGAAAATTTGCTGAAAAGCTTTTAGGTGCTTAGCTACGAGGAGCTCTCTATTAGGTTATATGTGAATGCCCCATCTTTCAATGTACTTTTTTTTTTTTTTTGCTCCACCAGCCTGCAGCCTCCTTGACTTCCTACTTCAATTATCTCTCTGGAAAAGCCATTGGAAAGAGCTCCTCTCCAGGCACACATCAGAACATGAAGTCTATACAACTCATGATACCACAAAGGAAAGGAGATTGTTTTTTTAGGGAGAGGGAGGAAAAATACATTCTGTCACTTATGACCATAAATAAAACTGAAAATCACTGGCAAAAGAATCTGGAAGCAAATGAAAATCCAGATTATAAAAACAGGCAGGGAAAAAAAATCAGACCCCTGCTTTCTTTTCTTAATTTTTCTTAAAAAGTTAAAAATATGAACAAAAGTTAATTTTGTCTGATCTGACTATGAATTCATAGGTGAACAAAGCCCATTTTTCTCTTTTTGTAGGAAAAAACAAACATCAGGAGGACTTACCTGCCTATTCAAAAACTAAATGTTTTTCTTAAACAAAGCATTACAGCAGTTTCTTGTCTATAAAATGTTGTTGATCTATCATTCTTCAATGCCTTGTGGATAATTTTTTTCTCAGTCATCCAATTAAATATCTCATTAAGAACAGACAGCTAGCCTGGGCTTGTCTAGGCTTATACTGGTTGCAGTAACTTTGAAGTTTTTAGTTAATAAAACCAAGCACTGCATTTCATTCAGTTTACTCCTTGGCCAGATCCCACTTTTCCTAGCGCTAATTCAAATTTATGAATTGCAACATAACTTTTTTCACTATAATGTTCAATAACAATATCCCAATTTTGTATTTTGTGTTTAAACTTTATCCAGGTAGAAACTGATAGTTCTTCTCACACAGCAGTGTTTTGAAGCAAGGGCAAAAGACATTTCTGTTTCTGTTGCAGGTTCAAGCCAGTACAGAAACCACTACAAATAGCTGTACATCCCTTCGTAGAAATGTTCTTTCCAAGAAGTACATGTTTAATTGTCTTTTCAACACTAAACAAAAACTTAAAAACATAACCTATGCTTCTGAAAACTTGGCTTGCATTGTATTGCCCAACATTTTGAAATGAAAAAAAGTTGTGATTCAGTTCTTCCTTCTCCCTGTTGCTTTCATTGGAATTTTGTATATTGGAATTACAACACATTAAAACCTTCTGTATTGGATTTCTCATGCCTACTCTTCTAAGGAAATCCAGCTAAAGTTCCTTTAATTCATCTCCTGGTCATTTGGGGTTGTGATTTCTCTTGCTTTGAATCTCTGGAATGCACTCTCAATCCTATTTATATATGGCAAAGTATTATGCCCAAAATATAGCACGGATTTACATGTCCTGATCATATGAATCAGCGAGCACTCAAATTATTTACATCATCAACAGTGAAAATTTGAAATCCATCCTTTGAGTTGTCCAGTAAATTCAAAATAAAATATTTTCTTGAATCAGTTTTAAACTGAAATCCACTGAAATCAATTTGACATTTTTAAGACTTGCAAACATTACTGTTTCATTATTGGATGTTCCTGTTATTTAATCCATCAGCTACATTGTCCTTAATATCAACTTTAAAAATATTCTTAAATTATTGATACTCATAGGATGTGGGGCTAGTTTTAGATGGTGAGCGCATCAAAGTTTAAAATACCCCAGGTTTCTTGGAATCAGCCAAACATCCAAGCTACACTGAGCCTTCAAAACATATTAGAATTGATTTATATTATTATTCAAATCATTGATTTGAAGTGTTTATTCTAGATTTTATCCATAATTTCCAACAGAACATATTGCCCCAGATTTTTAAGTAGAGTTAAATACTTCAGTCTGATTAAAGCATCAGGCTAGAAACTGGGAGACTGTGAATTCTACTCCACCTTAGGCACAGAGCCAGTTGGGTGACCTCTAGTCTCTTTGTCTCAGCCTTAGAAAAGAGTAATGTGTGAAGAGTAACTTGTAAGCCACTTCTGAAAAACCTTGCCAAGCAAACTGCAGGGACTTGTCTAAGCAATCTCCAAGCATCAGATATGATTGAATGGGACGGAAAAATATTCAAGAGCCTCAATATCAAAATCCAATCTATCACCCAGCCAAGCTCAGACATGACTTGCTGTTCACCATCTGAGAAATGAAACACTCAAAGACAAAATCAGCAATTTCTAGGATTTTAATGGAAATAAGTAAAACTTTCCAACAAGGCCCACAAATATTGATAATCTACTGAATTTATATTCCACATAGATATAGCCATTAAAATAGAAACAAAATCCAATTCTTTACATTGTTGTATTGTATATATTACAATACAGCACAGGACCTAGTTACCTGCGGGATCGCATCTTACCTCATACATCCCTGCGACCAATTCGCTCCCACAGGGAGGGACTCCTCCAGGTGCCGTCCACTAAGCAATGCCAACGGGCGGCGCCCAGGAGTAGAGCCTTCTCTGTGATGGGCCCAACCCTCTGGAACGACCTCTCCCCGATATCAGAACCACTACCGACCTCCGCTCCTTCCGACAGAAACTCAAGACCCACCTGTTCCAATTAGCTGGCCTAGCCCATTTATAGTCCCATTTTTACCTCCTGGCAAACATTTTATTCTGGGGTAGCTTTTTAGGGGTAGTTTTTAATGTATCTCTAATTTTAATTTTAATTATTATTGTACAGTTTATATGTTACCTCCTCCATCTATATTTATCTATATTTATCTATATCTGTATGTATTTATATTGTGTTTTAATATGACTGTACACCGCCCCGAGTCCCTTCTGGGAGAGGGCGCGGTTTATAAATTAAATAAAAGTTAAAGTTAATCTAAAAGAGATAGAAAAGTTTTATCCCAATGAATCTTATAAGCCAACACATATCAAAATGCTGAACCACCCATATAAACTCCAAGAATGAAATACAAGTTGTTTAGAATTATTAAAATATCACCAGTGTATATTATTTATACTCAAAAGTGGCCAATGCAATTTCAGTAATATTACTAGACTACCAAAAACAAATTGCTAACTGTTCAAAAATAAAATCAAAAAGCAGAGGAGAAAATGGGTACCATGCTATAACTCAAAAAGGCATCAGAAATAAACTTGTTTATTACAATTCTCACAGGAACAAAAAATACATTTCCAACCAGTTAGTAAAATACTGGGAAACCATATTTATTCATCACTTGCTTTAAAAAATTAATCTGGATCTTATCGAAAGCTAATTCAGGATGTAAAAATATTAATACTGCAGTGTCCATTCTATCTTGAGCTATATCTAGCATTTCTAATAATAAATGTAAATTATATGATGCTTGTCTATTTTTAATAAATCCAGACTGGGCAGGATGAATTATGAATGGTAATTAAGCAGTTAATATTACAGTATCAGCATTATTTAATGAGCTATGTCTATAACTTGTACAAAATTTAGAATCTATACTTGGTTTTAAAATAACCACTATATTATGCCTCATAGAAAGGAGCTATTTACCTGACTAAAAGAGATATATTATACACCTCTTCTTCAAAATAGTAATTTTGATAAAAAGTACACATATTTACTAATAGATATAAAAATTAATACAAACTAAAAAAGAAAAAAAGAAAAAGTGCAGAAAAAATAGAAAAGGAAAATATAATATAGTAACAAAAAAGAAATGAAATATATAAAGAAATGGTTTCCCCTTCATCACAAGTATAAACTATTTTAGTAATGTATCACCTTTTCTTAAAATAAACAAATGATCTCATCTTTCCATATCTTATCTATAAACAATTCCTTAAACTCTCATCATTTTGGTTCTAACTAGCAAAAGTCCATTAAGGCTTACTAGAAATAACAACATATCTATTTTAAGGGTTGATCAAATAAACTAACTTTACATTCCTTCCTTTTACTTGTAACGATCTTGATCCTCAATCTCTGCAAATAATATCCTAGAACTTGATTTCTTTGTGTGTTTTTCTTTGACAAAATTCTTCAGCACTTTAAAAGCCTCTTTGGTAAATCCAGTATAACAAAATTATCCAAATCACTCTCTTAGGTTGTTATTAGTATATCTTCCTCTTTTGGCACCAGGATTTCCATCTGGAAATGCTGATGAATTACGTACCGTATTTTTCGGAGTATAAGACGCACCGGAGAATAAGATGCACCAAGGTTTTGAAGAGGCAAATAAAAAAAAGTTTTTGCACTCTGCAAACCTCCCAAAAACAGCCCATTTTCATGAAAATGGACCTATTTCCCCACCCAAAAAAGGCATGAATAGCCTTTAGGGGGCTTGCAGAGTGCTCCTGGAGTGCTCCTCCACTTCGCAAAAACGGGCCAGTTTTTTGTTTTAAAAAAGGGCATGGGTAGTCTTTAGGATGCTTATAGAGTGCACCTGGGGGCTGGGGAGGTAAAATTGCTCATTTCTGCCCTCCCCAGCCCCCAGGAGCTCTCTAAAAGCTCCCTAGAGGTTATGCACGGCCAGTTTGGTGAAGGGGTGGGGGTTCAGGAGGCAAAAAATGCTGTATTCAGTGCATAAGACACACCCAGATTTTCAGCCTCTTTTTTGAGGGAAAAAGGTGCGTCTTATACTCCAAAAAATACGGTACTGTACCTGCCATCTCATTTCCTTCACTTTCCTCCCCAAGACTGATATCCTTTCAAGATCTCTTCTGCGAGTGTCATTCATCCCCACATGAGTCAAGGACAAATAATGGTCATTGGTACATTTGAATACATTTGATAACTTCTCCAACACAACCTTTAGGTAGACACCTGGAAGACAATACATCTGTCACTATGTCATATGGAGTTTGTGCACAGCTGCCTTAATTCTCCTTTGCCAAAGAGGAAATAGGTGAAAACAGCTTGATTTCCCCCCTCTTAGACCAGTGGTTCCCAATGTGGGGCTCATGCCTCACAGGGGGACAAATTGATTTTTTAATGGGGGAAATTTGAACCTTGTTTAAACCAAGTTAATGGCCTTTTAGGCTTCCTCTGTGTGAGTAGAGTTCACATTTTGAGTAAAGTAAAAATTATATGTCACGGGGGGGGGGGCATCAGGATTTTAAATATGCTTAGGTGGGGCATGGCCAAAAAAATGTTGGCAACCACTGTCTTAGACAAAGCACTTCTATTAAATCAGATTAACCATCCATAAGGAGCTGGTTAACTTCCTCTGCTTCTCCTCTTCTTCTTTCTTACTACTCAATTGTGAGCATGTAGGTCAATATTCTGTTACCTTTTCATCTCCAACAAAGAAAATTAAAGTTAAGAAAATGTCAGAAAATGTATAAGTATTACATTGTCATTCATTGTGTTATAATATGAATTCAGATATTTCCAGTTCAGTGTTCTTCATATATTTTTCATCAACAATCAACATGACCACTTTCCATGAACTATATGGAAGCTATAGTCCAGGGGTGTCCAAACTTGGGAACTTTAAGACTTGTGAACTTCAACTCCCAGAATTCCCCAGCCAGCCATGCTGGCTGGGGAATTCTGGGAGTTGAAGTCCACAAGTCTTAAAG
The DNA here is from genome assembly GCF_964273705.1 of Natrix helvetica. NCBI lineage: Eukaryota > Metazoa > Chordata > Lepidosauria > Squamata > Natricidae > Natrix > Natrix helvetica. The sequence continues at coordinate 35,646,612 of NC_138548.1, forward strand.
TTCCCAAGTTTGGACACCCCTGCTATAGTCCAACTCAACGTGGGGTGGACTGTTGTGACTTCTTAAAGACCATTTTACCCTTTCCCCAATAGTAAAGAGCTGGTAAACTTAACTGAATTTCTACTATATAATATTCATGTGGGATAAGCTCTACTCTTTCCTCCTTCTTTTCTTTTTTCCCCACATTTTCAAAAGAAACAGTACCTTCCTTTTTTCCCCTGTTCACTTATGTTCACTTCCTGTTCAATAATGCTTAACATCATTTGGAATCCTCGTTGTTAAAAATCAGTTGGTATTGCTTAAAAAACAGCCATTTCCTGTTCCTTCTTGTAGAAGAAACTCAGTGACTTATTTTTGAAGCCGTTACAAAGGGAAAAAAGTAAGAAAAACAGAGAACTGAAGATTTCCTGCCCTCCAGCTTAGCAACGCCCATTTTAAAATCAGCCTCAACTATTCAGAAATATAAATGGAAATACAATTGTGATTGTAACAAGAATGGCCCAGCCATGTTTCTAACAAATGTATTCATCTGATCTCCTATAATGGAATTTATATTACATTTCAATTAGTGTGTGTGTGTCTGTGTGTGTGTGTGTGTGTGTGTGTGTGTGTGTGTGTGAGAGAGAGAGAGAGAGAGAGAGAGAGAGAGAGAGAGAGAGAGAGAGAGAGAGAGAGAGAGAGAGAGAGAGAGAGAAGGAAGGAAGGAGGGATTTTCCATAAAAGGAGTCATTTAAACTGGAGAAGAGATGCGTTACACTGAAGCAGAAATTGATTTACAGACGGTGGAGGGAAAGTTATGCTGAAAGAAGGATGGGGTGTCAATTCCTCTTTTTAGATTTATGCAAATACTGCATTCAGTTCTGGTCGCCACGATGTAAAAAAGATGTGGAGACTCTAGAAAGAGTGCAGAGAAGAGCAACAAAGATGATTAGGGGACTGGAGACTAAAACATATGAAGAACGATTTCAGGAACTGGGTATGTCTAGCTTAAGAGAAAGAAGGATTAGGGGAAACATGATAGCAGTGTTCCAATATCTCAGGGGTTGCCACAAAGAAGAGGGAGTCAAACTATTCTCCAAGGCACCTGAGGGTAGAACAAGAAGCAATGGGTGGAAACTAATCAAGGAGAGAAGCAACTTAGAACTGAGGAGAAACTTCCTGACAGTTAGAACAATTAATCAGTGGAACAGCTTGCCTCCAGAAGTTGTGAATGCCCCAACACTGGAAGTCTTTAAGAAGATGTTGGATAGCCATCTGTCTGAAACGGTATAGGGTTTCCTGCCTAGGCAGGGGGTTGGACTAGAAGACCTCCAAGGTCCCTTCCAACTCTACTATTGTATTCTATTGTATCAAATGAAAATATACAGGCAATGGATATAGCAGCCCAGTATATCGTTGCATATAGCGTATCATGTAAGTTACAAAAACTTCTACTCACTTCCCAGCATTTTTTCATGCTTATCAGCATTCTTCAATCTTGTAAATTTTTTATGTCTAAGCTAATATTTTTGATTTCTCTGGGAAAATTTTTTGTGATGGGCTAATTTCACATAGCTGAGCTCCATGTTTTATTTTCATGGAAAGATATATTTGGATTAGGGATTAATATATATTCTCTTTTACATACAATATGTGCTTAAAGAACAGTGTACTGTCTGGGTTGATTCATTTATATCTTAAATTACTAATTTCTACATCTAATAACTGGGTAAATATACACAGTATACACCTGGTGTTTAAGAGTAGATATACAATCATACTCACATATTCTGCAGCTAAAAGGGAGGATTTTTTAAAAATGCATTCATACCCTGTTGCATTTTGAACCAGGGTGTAAGGATAAATGCTTGGCATTTGTTCTAATGAGAACAAACAAACATTAAAAACACGGAGGCCCCAGGTCAATCAGGACTAACATGCTCCACTCCATTTGTTTTATGGCACTTTCTCTGATTGTTTTACAACCCAGAGTTCATCTGGTGTAGAGTCATGTCTCTTAGCAACTTGCAACAATCATAGTGAAACTTCCCAAAATGATTTCCATACCTAACTGAGAATAAATGAGAAATGGTGACTGGAAACTTTGAAGAAGGGAAAGAAAAGGAAAAGGAAGTGGCATTTTTCAGGGTTTAAAGAGTTACCGTAAATTCATGAATTGAGCAGCCCCTCCCAACCAATAAGTTTCCCTTCATGCTAATCTTCAAAAGCATCCATTTTTGAAGTTTATTAAATTTATATCCTATCTTCCCCCAGGTGTTCAAGGTGCCATATACTTCAACCTATCAAAAGCAGTACCATAAAATAGATTGGGAATAATGGCAAAGGTAACAGTTTCCTCTTTCCAGTCCTGTCTGACTCTAAGAGGGGTGGCTGGGTGCTTATCTCCTTTTCTTAGCCAGGGGAGTCAATGTTACCCGAAGATGCTTCCAAGGTCATGTGGCCAGCATGACTATACACCAGGGGTGGGTTGCTGCCGGCGTTACTGCAAGTTTGCAACCCGCACGCAACATGTGCGCATGCTTCGAGCTCATGCATGCCAGACGCACGCTGCACATGCGTGTACTCTTCAACGTAAATTGTTCTCCATGCACATACAGAACAATTTACATTGAACTGCGCACACGCAGTCACCAAAATCCAAAATGGCGGTGGCCAAGCGGCAGCGAGGGAACTGGTTCGGGGGTATGTCAGGCCTGGGTCGCTGCTGGTTCTGTGATGACCCAGGGCTGAATTCCACTACTGGTTCAGCCGAACCGGCAGCAACCCACCTCTGCTATACACCAAGGCACATGGAACACCATAAACTTCCCACCAAAGTGGTACCTATTTATCACTTGCATTTGTACGCTTTTGAATTGCTAGGTGAGCAGGAGCTGGAGCAGGTAACAGGAGCTCACCCTATCATGTAGCCCTTGGGTCTTGAACCTGGGCTGGCAAATTTCCAGCCAACAAGCCCAAGTCTTAACCACTGGGCCATCACGACCCTACATTAGGAATTCAAGTCAAACTAGGCAAGAAAATGATACGGCTTGCCTCCAGCGGTTGTGGATGCTCCATCCCTGGATGTTTTGAAGAAGGCATTGGACAGTCATTGTCTGGAATGATATGAGGTCTGCTTCAGCAGAGGGCTGGACTAGAAAACTTCCAAGGTCCCTTCAAACTCTGTTATTCTGTATAGTGAAAGACAGGCAGCAAAAAAAAAATTAACTAAAACTTCCCCAATATTATAAGAGCATTACCCTTTCTTTATTTTATGTACCAACCCTTTAAAATAGGGACTGACTAATGATGAAATAGGGCAGCACAGTGAAAGAAACAAGATAGAAGAGATCAAGATTTGAGCAAAAAACAGGCAGGAAGAAGTTGGTTAAAAGGGCTGAAAGTTCAAGAGCAGAACAGAGACATGGGAAGCCACAGCGGTTTCTGACCTGAAAAGCGAAACCTACAGGAAGAGCTACCAGCATTTGTAGTAACAGCAGTGGCCTTGCAAACAATTTTAGAGATTCTTCAGAGTCTTCAAGAGCAGGGGAAAGTGTAAAACAGGAAGACTCAGGAAGCCTGAAAGTCCCGAGCAAAGTTAGACATCAACTTTCAAGAAAACTAAATATCCAATAATAGCTGCAACCTTCAAGAAGCAAGCAATGTCCTGAGTCTCCACCCAGGGCCAAGTGAGTGTGAGACAACGTGAGCCTCAGATGTAAGCCAGATGGATTGATGGATGGGTTTAATTTAATTATTCATCACATTCTTATATGACCCATCTAACCTGAGTGACTTTGGGCAACTTACAATAAACAAATATTTATAAACAAATTTATACTGCATAATGTGGTTATTGTTTTTTTTTAAGTAAAGATGGCAGCAATGGTGCAATCAAACTTTTTCTGTTTTTCAGGTACATCCCACATGCAGATACCCCTGTGTACCCCTGTGGATTTATTGATTTATAGATTTTTGAAGCCATGGTGTTCTTTTTCTGCCTAGACTTCATTTGCCTTCAATCTTTCCTTGGAGGATTAAGAGAAGTATGCCATATTTTTCTGGGTGTCGCATCACATGTCCAAAATATTCTAACTTTTGCTTTTTTATGGTTTTGGTGATTTTCCTTGGCTTTCCCAGGCAGCTTATCACCTCCTCATTTCTGATTTTGTCAATCCAATTTATATGTAACAGCCGCCTGTAAATCCATATTTCAAATGTTTCTAGTCTCTTCAAGTGGCTTTCTGTCAGAGATCGAACTGAATTAAGGACTTAAATAGAATACTGTAAATATAATTCCTGAGAATAAGTACCCAAATCTAAGACTTTGTACTAATTTACTTATTTAATTCAAGTTTAAGGCTTCCTGACTTCACAAATATTCTCGGTAGTTTACAATTCAAAGAGAATGGAAAAAAAATTATCAAAGAAAAGGAATACAATTTACCAGAAGACCAACATGGAACACAAAAAAAGCTCAAAAGATCCAAAACATTTGGGGCTTTTCATTGAGTTTTCTGTTGGAACATCTATAGGAGAGCACAGGTGCCACTTCTCTTCTCAAAATGCTGAAAGCAGCTCTATCCTGTGTCACAGGTTCTGCTTCTTTCCTAGGTCCATGCAGTCACACAATACACACACATACAACACAATATAGGTTTCACACTTGACGTCCCTTGATCCCACTACAGATAGTTTTATTATATTTTTTTTAATTCCTGCTTCCAAGAATGCAAAACTTTTTTTTAAAAAAAGAAACAAATTCAAGAAGAAAGTTCGATGATGATCTCGAGAAGGCTTAACAGCAATCTAGAACTCCCACCTTCAGAATCTATCAATAAAGGTTTGATCATTTTAATATGTTTCACTGAAGGTTGAGAAGACGCTAGCGATGAGCAATAAGGAAAGCAATGCATTTAATATGCTTGGCAGGTAATGATGATAAATTATTATATTGGTCACATAGTCCACCCAATGCTTAAACTGGATGTTTGGCATTGTTATCCAACTATTTAGTTCTTCCCAAGGACCCAAGATAGACAGATGTTGTTGTTTAATGGTGTTAAATGCTGCAGGGTATAAGCTGTTCCAAGTAATGCTGTCTTTTGCAGTTGACTAATTGTGATTTTGTCAATGCTAATAGTGCTCCTGTTTTGTTTTGGGATTGCCTCAAGTGACATATTACTATTAGTACTTTTGGTATTACTGTTCACAAGGAGTTGAATGTCTTCTTGTGATCAATCTAAGCCACATTGAGGGTTAGGGTTAGGGTTTTCCCTTACAGTTTTTCAAAATCACCTTATCAATTAGGAGCTGATCTTGTCTTTGGGCAGTTGCTTCAGCAGATTCCTTTCTATTCAGGTGGCAGGAGCTTGTTTTCAACTAGATGCTATTGGACTGCATTTAATTAGCAATTTGAAAGTTGTTGGTAAGCAGGTAATTGACTTGTAATTGCCCTGTGCTGTCCCTTTTGCTGGTTTTTTTATTGTCAAATAGCATCTGCCAGATGTTAACCAATCTCCAATTTCACCTCAATACTGAATGCTATTAAACTGCTTTACAACAAGTCAAATGTTTCAACCACAAACCATGCAGTTCATCTTCACTCAGTACTGACTCAGAACTGCACGGTTTATTCCTTGTCAGGCGTTTTCTCATTCATTGATGGATTAGGAATGATTCTGCCTGTAGTTCTAATTCTACTGAAATTTAAGAGTTTGACTATTGTGTGTAATTTGAGCTTCCTGTCTGCTGATCTTAGCTATAGCTGTTATTTGCTGCTTTATTATCTCCAGTGGTTCCTTGATCTTCCTTCTTTCTAAGTGATATTTCTTCGTCAGGTACTCGTTGGTCTTGTTCTTCAATTGCTTTCCTTTCATCTGTTCTAGCTTGTTTGCATCTAATCTTAACATGCTGGTCTTATTTTCCATCCAGATCTTCTATTTTGGGGGCACACAGTTTGGCTCTTTTTCTTGTTCGTTGATTTTGCATCACAGGCAATCAGGTTTAACTGCAGCTGTGCTGTACATTAGTTGGGGTTTTTTTTCTCCCTGTAGTGAGCTGATGCTTATATTAAAATCACTGTATTGGCATATTTTAATACAAGTAGTTCCATACTTACAACAGTTCATCTAATGAGCGTTCGAAGTTACAACAGCACTGACGTGACCATTTTCCACCCTTATGGCCATTGCAGCATCCCAGTGGTGGGATTCAAATAATTTAACAACCGGTTCTCTGACCTAATGACCAGCTGGTAGGTGTGGCTTGGTGGGCATGTGACTGGGCGGGAGTGGCCAACTCAATGTCACTCACATCGATGGGCGCTTCGCCTTAGCTGTTACAATGTAATGAGGGTTAACAGGAGAGGCAGTTTCTGTAAGCAGGGCAATAAAGATGAGTCTAGAAGCAACACCAGAATGTTTCCTTCCTGCCTTCCTTACAGGATTAGCCCTGTAAAGTGGGAAAAAACAAAAGGAGATTTCTTCCAACAACTGGTTCTCCAAACTGCTTAGAAAGTTAACAACCGGTTCTCCCGAATAGGTGCGAACTGGCTGAATCCCACCACTGCAGCATCCCTATGGTCCCGTGCTCAAAATTTAGACTCTTGCCAACTGACTCATATTTATGACAGTTGCAGTGTCCTGGAGCCCTGTGATTCCTTTTGGTAACCTTCTGTCAAGCAAAGTCAAGAGGGAAACTGGATTCACTTAACGACCGTTACTAATTTAACAACTGCAGTGACTCACTTAACAACTGAGGCAACAAAGATCATTAAATGGGACAAAACTCGATGTCTCACTTAGCAATAGAAATGTTGGGCTCAATTGTGGTCGTAGGTCAAGGACTAGTAGTAGTGCTACCTGTTTCTTTGTAAGCTTTAGTGCAGGCAGCCTTGCTTTTAAATTTGGCTCAGTTATTGTTTGTTTCAGTTCCTTTTTTGTTTTACTTAGAAGGCTTTATTCTTTCTGAGAAGGCGGCAGAGGCGAGAGTGTCTGGTGTGGGAATGAAAATGATTCAATAGCTATGCTTGCTTCCTTTATCACTTACTCACAGAGTTTTCCACTAAACTAAGCTATTCTGGCAAGGCTTCTATTTCTTTTCTATTTCTTATAAGTCAACTCTCCTCCATGCACATATGTATATGTCTCTGTTCTTTTTGTATATATGTTTGTCTTATGTGTATTTTTATTTGTTTTGATTGTACGCCGCCCCGAGTCCTTCGGGAGAGGGCTGCGGCTAATCAAATAAAAATTATTATTATTATTCTTTGCTCTGTCTAGACCAGGGGTATCCAAATTTGGGAACTTTAAGACTTGTGGACTTCAACTCCCAGAATTCCCCAGCCAATTCTGGGAGTTAAAGTCCACAAGTCTTAAAGTTCCCAAATTTGGACACCCCTGGTCTAGACCCTTGCAGTTCTTCCAATTCTACTTTCGTGAATACTTTATTTCTTATTATAAATCAAAATTGATCTGCTAGCCTCTGTTCTGTTTTTTTCAGATTCTGGATGTTGTTCTTTCCAGAACCAGGACATTCTTTTTAGATATCTTCTTCTCATTGGATTGGATTTGTAATAACAGATTGTTATTTCTTTGCTTTCAGTCTTTCATATACTGTATGTGTAACAGGTAAATAACGTTTTTTCAAGTAGTCCTGCAGTTGTTCAGCCAATAGTCCTGAGTCCTGTAGCCTGTTTTTCACCAGATGTCCAGGAATTCCAACACCCTAACACGGTCCTTGTTGACACAGGTGACGACCAGATCCTGTAAGAATTTCTGCAAATTGTGTCTCACCTTGTTGTTTATGGGAAAGCCATTCTTTCTCTGATGAGATACTTGTTCTGTATGGCTGAAACTCTGACATACAGCAGCTCTCATCTTCCTCAGAGCGCACAAGCCCCATATTATAATTATGATTGTTTTGGATCGTCACACAGTCAGCTGGATAGAATAGAATTGAATAACAGAATTGGAAGGGACCTTGGAGATCTTCTAGTTGGTCTTGTAGTCCAACCCCCTGCTTAGGGAGGAAACCTTACACCACTTCAGACAAAGATCCAACATCTTCTTAAAAACTTCCAACGTTGGAGCATTCGCAACTTCTGGAGGCAACTTTTTCCACTGATTAATTGTTCTAACTGTCAGGAAATTTCTCCTGAGTTCTAAGCTGTTTTTCTCCTTGATTATTTTCCACCCGTTGCTTCTTGTTCTACCTTCAGGTGCTTTGGAGAATAGTTTGACTCCCTCTTCTTTGTGGCAACCCCTGAGATATTGGAACACAAGATATTCAGATGGGATTTGGCATTTTTGTCCACTTGTCAAGACCTTCCCAAAAGACTTATTATTACCAATGTTGCTTTAAATCAAAATACAATACAATACAATAGCAGAGTTGGAAGCGACCTTGGAGATCTTCTAGTCCAACCCCCTGCCTAGGCAGGAAACCCTATACCGCTTCAGACAAATGACTATCCAACATCTTCTTAAAGACTTCCAGTGTTGGGGCATTCACAACTCTGGAGACAAGCTGTTCCACTGATTAATTGTTCTAACTGTCAGGAAATCTCTCTAAGTTGCTTCTCTCCTTGATTAGTTTCCACCCATTGCTTCTTGTTCTACACTCAGATGCCTTGGAGAATAGTTGACTCCCTCTTCTTTGTAGCAACCCCTGAGATAAATGCAGGACTTCGTAGCATGGCCCCTGTAAGCAGAGTTCATAGCTGTAACTAAGGGCTGCAATGATGGAAAATAATGGGCCTGGAAAGCCACTTAGGATGACATCTTGTTTTGACCTTCATTTTTTGTTGAATGTTACAAACAGAATTGTGAATTATGAATCATTAGAAAAGTAAAATTCAAAGCTATCAGGTTTTTTGGTTTCCTACAAATCTGCTTTTTAAAAAATTATTTTGATCTGATGTAACTGAAAATGACATCTGGTGGTTCAGGATGTTATCAGAGACGTGAAATAAAGTGAATGGCATCCATCAGCTGAGTTATGACATCCTGAAACCATTTGCCATTGGGTGCCATTTGTTCCCCCACTTGCTCCCCTCCCACTGCAGAATGACTATGAAGAAAGGGAGAAGGAAGGAAACACAATGGGAGAGAAGACAAAGAACAGCAGGTGTAACAATCCATAGTTCACAAGTCATGCAGAGTCCCCAACAAAATTTCGGTGATCTTGGAAGTATCTAAGTATGTTCTACCATATCCCTTACCACTCCTCTGACTTTCCTTACTAACTTGCATTGACAAAACCAGAAGCGTGATCTTTTTATTGAAATCTCTGCAATTCAGAACCTACAGCATGCTCAGTTTCACTGGCTAAAACTCTTGAGTACAGACAGTCTTTGACTTACAATTTGAAATTTTGAGCCCAAATTGTCTGTTGCTACGCAAAGATAGTTGTTAGTGTGTTTTGACCAATTTTACAATCTTTCTTGCCTCAGTTGGTAAGTGAATCCCTGCAGTCGTTAGGTTAGTAACACAGTTGTTAAGTGAATCTGGTTCCCCATTGACTTTGCCAAAGATGACCACATGACCCAGACTGACAGAATAATAGAGTTGGAAGTGACCCTGGAGGTCTTTTAGTCTAACCCTCTGCTCAGGCAGGAAACCCTATAGCAAGGTTGTCAAACTCAAGGCCCAGGGGCAGGATCCAGCCCGCGGGATGCTTAGATCTGGCCCACATAGCAGCCCTGAAAACAGCAAAGGATTGGGCTGTAGTGCCTCGGCCAGGAAAATCAGAGCTTGGGGGAGGCTGCGTGCGGCCCTCCCAAGCTCTGTTTTCACTGCCAGAGGGTTGCAGGAGATTGTTGCAGGAGCCCGTTTTCACTGGCAGAGCGCTTGGACCACCACAGGTGCCCCTGACAGGAGTGACGCCGAATGGGTGATGCCCAGCCAGGCCACACCCACTCGGCTCCCCAAGGTCAAACACAATGCTGATGTGACCCTCAATGAAATTGAGTTTGACACCCCTGCTCTATTACCATTTCAGACAAATGGTTGTCCGATCTCTTCTTTAAAACCTCCATCTTTGGAGCACTCAGAACTTCTGGAGGCAAATTTAACTCTTTAAGACTTGTGGCTGGCTGAGGAATTCAATCAATCAATCAATCAGAATAGATCTGGAAGGGACCGTGAAGGTCTTCCAGTTCAACATACTGCTCAAACAGGAGACCCTATACCAGTGATGGCTAACCCTTTTGCCATTGCGTGCCAAAAGCAGGGGGAGCGGAGGGGGGTTGTACACAGGCATGCCCACACCCTAATTCTATCTGCGCAATACCCCACCCCACGCATGCACACGCGATCCCCACTCTCTCCTGCTCATATTTAAGTTATTGTCCACTAGGATTCCTAGGTCACTTTCACTGTTACTGTTTTTGAGCCACGTTTTGCCTAATCTGTACTTGTACAGTACCTTTGGTTTTTCCTGCCTAAGGGTAAAATCTTGCTTTTGTCCACATTAAATTTCATTTTGTTGGATAGGCCTATTGTTCAAGTCTGTCAAGATCTTTTTTGAATCCTGAGCTTGTCTTCTGGGGTGTTGGCTATTCCTGCCAGCTTAGTGTCATCTGCAAATTTGATGGGTTTCCCTTCTATTCCCCCATCTAAGTCATTTATGAAGATATTGAAGAGTACTTGGTCTACGATGGAACCTTGTGGAACCTCACTGCTTACTTCCTCCATGTAGGTCTAGTACATTAAGGACGACTCATTGAATACAGTTTGTCAGCCAGTTACAAATCCATCTGGTGGTGATGCTGTATATACCACATTTTTCTAGCTTATCAAGAAGTAGGTTGTGGTCTACTTTGTCAAATACCTTGCTGAAGTCTAACTGTAGTATGTCTATATTCTACTAGTCTATGAATTTAGTCACATTGTTGAAGAATGAAATACGATTGGTTTGGCATGATCTGTTTTTAACAAACCCAGGCTGGCTTTTAGTTATAAAAATCTAAAACTTTAGTTTATAAAAATATAAAAATTTAGTTTAATTTGTTTCTAGCTGTTCACAGATGTTTTTTTGTTTTTATTATCTTTTCCAGTAACTTCCCAGGTACTGATGTTAGGCTGATTGGTCTGTAGTTTCTTGGGCCTGTTTTGTCTGACCCCATCCCCAAGATACTGCAACCATCATAAATATGAGTTAGTTCCCAAGCATTTGAATTTTGATTATGTAACTATAGGGATGCTGCAATGTCGTGTGAAAAACGGGCATAAGTCACTTTTTTCAGTGTCATTGTAACTTCAAATAGTCACTAAATAAACTGTTGTAAATAGAGGACTACCTGTAAATATATCTACTTGGGTTAAATATTAAGAGAAGGGAATATATGTAGTTCAGCGTTGAATTGTGGAGTCCTGGATACTCCCTGAGTCTAGTTATTCACTTGTATTTCCATTTTTACCTGACTACATAGTATCTTCAGACCATAAAGTCAATCATTATTTGGACTTGGAAGAAAACCCTTAGACCACATGTAAGCATAGCACTTCACTGGTATTCAACCCCCTTTTTAAAAAAAAATTCCCACATGAGCTATTTAAAACAGCACGTCTGCTTTAACAATTGCATCAACTCTAATGAATCATTTCCCCCTTGGTATCTTCCCATTTATCTATATTTCACATTCTTCTAATTTTCTAACCCAAATGAGAGGGGTTAAAGGAGAATAGGCAAAGCAGCAGTGGCAAGAGTGAGGGCTGATTGGAGAAGTTACTGAAAAAATCCCCTTGTGGTTATCATCATCTTGAAGTATTTCTACACATGTGGTAAATTCAGAAGTCATAATATGAGATTGCTGCATACTATCAAGGTAAGCGTTGCTTCTCTTTTGCAGAAAGAAATATTTTATTTCTGAAGTTCCGATAGAACACTGACAAATGGAGGTCTGTTTTATGATTATATTAATTGTTGTGATATGTTGGTTCAGTCCTTGCTGCTATTTTTGTGGTTTAAAAATGTGTTCTATGCGGGCACCCATCACACAACTAGCAATATTTTAATTCTGGTAAGATTTCAACAATGCTATTTGTCTTTAAGCAGTCATACTTCACTGTGCTTTTTTAACTGGTTTTACAAAAAGTCATATGCCCCTTTGGTTTTGGTTTTTAATTGTATCTAAGTTAAATTCATTAATTTCTGGATACAGTGGTCTTCCCATGAGGTAGAAGTTTTATTTTATTTTTTATTTATTTAGTTTGTCACTCTTGTACTGTACAAGATAACAGGAATAAGAATAAACATGAATAAGAAGAGAGGATATGGGTACAAATGGGGACAGGACAGGGAAATTAGGCACGGTGGTGCGCTTTTGCACACCCCTAACTGACCTCTTAGGAATGGCGTGAGGTCAACAGTAGACAGATAAAGTTATGGGGGTTTGGGAATGTAACAACAGAGTCAGGTAGTTGCATTCCAGGTATTGACCACTCTCTTGCTGAAGTTCTATTTTTTGCAATCAGGTTTGGAGCTGTTTACCTTGAGTTTGTATCTATTGTGTGCTCATGTATTACTGCGGTTGAAGCTGAAGTAGTTATTGACAGGTAGGACGTTGTAGCAGATAATTTTGTGTACTACGCTTAGGTCAGACCATAGGTGGTGTAGTTCTAGGTTGTCCAAGCCCAAAATTTCAAGCCTGGTGGCATAAGGTATTCTGTTGCGAGCAGAGGAGTGGAGTAATCTTCTCGTAAAATACCTCTGGACTTGCTCAATTGTGTTAATGTCTGATATACAGTGGAATATTCCATACAGACGAGCTGTATTTGAGAATTGGTCTAGCAAAGTTTGCAGTACAATATTGCTGGAGAAGACGCTTCGCAAGATTAGGTTAACAACTCTTAACTCTTCTTTGGACTTATTTCAAAGATAAGTCTGGGATTTGTTTGAGCATATTTTTTTTCAAAGAAATTATTTTGGTAATACTAGATTTCAGCTCATATTTGTTTATCACATAATTCCACTCCAATTTCTCTGCTTTCATTTTCTTGATTGAAACATTCTTACTTTGCACCACTTGGAGTTAAGCTATCCATTGTATCTACTAGGTGTTTTTTGAGGAAAATATTAAACATGTGCCTACCTATTTGTGGTTTTGACGTACATCTCCAATGTCTAAATGATCCAAAAGGACACTTTTCATTTCTTCCTCTTAGAAACGCCACTAATGACTAACTCTAGATGAGACAACTGACTAAAATGTTCTGAGTTTATTTATGTGTTAAGAGAACGGAAAGAACCATATACGTATGGTGAAATGTCAAGGGTTTTTTTAAGCAGATGGACAATCCAGCTATCAGGAGCCACCAACTGAGACATTAATAGCCTGATCCTCTATTAATTCAATATACTGTACAGTGTTTTAAAAGAACATTGCTACCCATTCTTTGGGTAGTGAATTCCTTCCTTCTGTAGCAGATAATGAGAAGCTCCTTCTGCAGATAATGAGAAGGTTACTATTTTATCTATCCCAGGGGTGTCAAACTCGTGGCCCGCAGGCCAGATGTGTCATGCACTGGCCACAGCCACCCCGTTTTAGCGAAGGGGGAAAAGTCACAATATGTCACGTGATGACATGACGGCACGAGTTTGACACCCCTGATCTATTCCATCATGTTTATTGCATCACCCCTAATTTTGGTATCATACAACAAAGAAAAAAAGAGTTCTCTACCTACATGTATCTTTCTTACTCAATGAAAAGCCCCAAATGTTCTCCCTTTTTATACAGATTTTTTTCAACTTGCTAATAATGTTGATTTTTAAAATATGATGTTTTTAGACCTTGAAAAATACCCTCAGAATTTGGTTAGCCATTCTTTTGTTGAAGGAATCAGACAACCTTTCCAGGAAGAAGCATATCTTTGCAGCAGTTATAATGCAAAAAGCTAATTCAGTATATGTAGAGATGTATGGTTTGGTAAAGTTCAGTGATATCATATATTGAAATGGCAATTCAACTTTTGTTTCATTTTAGAATGAATCATTTTTTCCAGAATTGTTGAACTTTATGCATTGCCTGAGTTAAACTATGACAGACATGGGTGGCTTCTAAATATAATAGATAGATACCAAAGATGGGTAGGCAGGCAGGCAGGCAGACAGACATGACCTATTTATCTTTCCAGAATTCTAAAATTCTCTATTTTAGCAATCAGAAATGAAAAAATATCAAAGATAAAATATCATGCACCAATTTTATTTAAGTATAATGTTCTGAGTGAATTTAATATTCTTCTTCCATTGGACTTATCCACGGTATCTTTTATCACTGCATTCAAATGTTGCACTGAGCTGGCAATCTATGATTTGTTCAGATTCTAAATCACACTTCACCAACGGTTTGTAAGTAAGGCCCAACAAATATTACGAATTGCATGTTATCAAATGTTCCAATTCAATCAATAATTTCATTTGTCCTATTCTGCATCTTCTAGTTCTCTACGGGATTAATTTTGAGATGCGATGACTGAAATACATGAGAATATTCCAAATGTAGACACATCTGTACGTTTTATGTTAAAGGTGGATAGAAAATAGGCCTACATAGAACATACTGTACATATAATCCTTAGTCAAATAGCAATAGAACTTATATACCATTTCATAGTGCTTTACAACCCTCTCAAAGCAGTCTACAGAGTCAACATATTGGCTCCTACAATCTGGGCCCACATTTTACCAATCTTGGAAGGATGGAAGGCTGAGTCAACCTTGAACCGGTCTGGATCGAACTCCTGGAGTAAGCAGTGAGATTGCATTCTAACCACTGTGCCACCATGGTTCTAATTCAAGCATGGAGTATGTTAATTGGATAATTCCTGTGATAGACATAATCTTTTAGCTTTATGCTTTTACAAATTTTAGAGCTTTTTAAAATAATATTTATTGTTTTTAAAATATTCATTGTTTTTTAGTTTTGTTATACACCAGCCAGAGTCACTTGTTTCCGAGATGAACAGCTATATAAATATGACAAATAAATAAAACAACTGGCCAGTTTGGTCTAATGGTTAAGGCACCAGGTTAGAAAGTGGGAGTTCTAATCTCTCCTTAACTGTGAAAGCCAGCTAAGTGACCTTGGGCCAGGCACTTTCTCAGCCCAATGACCTCACAGGGCTCTTGTTATTCTGGTAAAAATAGGTGAAGGAAGGTGTGTTGGTTATGTTCACCAATTTATTTGTAAAAATAATAAAGGTGGGATACAACTAAATAAGAAGGGACATGGTGACTCAGTGGCTAAGACGCCGAGCTTGTCAATCAGAAAGGTCGGCAGTTCGGCAGTTCGAATCTCTAGCGCCGCGTAACGGAGTGAGCTCCCGTTACTTGTCCCAGCTTCTGCCAACCTAGCAGTTCGGAAGCATGTAAAAATGCAAGTAGAAAAATAGGAACCACCTTTGGTGGGAAAGTAACAGTATTCCGTGCACTTTTGGCATTTAGTCATGCCAACCACATGACCATGGAGATGTCTTCAGACAGCGCTGGCTCTTCAAAGCGCTCATCTTTGAAACGGAGATGAGCACCGCCCCTTAGAATCGGTGACTAACACATATGTGTGAGTGGAACCTTTACCTTTACAACTAAATAAATAAATAAAATTTGGCTTACTCAAGGACTGTAAGATATATTATAATGTTTTTTCTATTACTCCACTCAATAGTATGATGTTTCATATTGGCTGAAATAGAATAGGCTTCTTCTACTCCATTTTGGCTATGATATCCCTCATTAAACTTAGCCAAGTTTATGGGCATGGCAGTCTTAATTCATCAGCAGGATGCCAGGCTGGGTTATATGGTTTGAAAACTGCCTTTTTCAAACTGAGACATTGGGGCCTCGTGTGTTGCAACACTTTTTGCATCATCAACTTCTCTATTAGTTTTGCAAGACGCCTGAACAACCCTGTGTAACCCAACCCATTTCACTTCCTTTTGCTTTTCATATTTCCTATTACACTAGTGTAAAAGACAGCAATACCAGTTCAAAGCAAAGAGAATGAAACTCTCTTCAACCCAATGCCCTTTATCTCCCAGAATCTGTACATGCAGCATATTTGGAGAACATCAGACTGGGGAAGTCCCAGTGGCCATAAGAATTTTTATATATTAGGGAGTCTGCTCCAACATACAGTATATATTCAGCTGCGTATTATCTTCATTGAAACTTTGTGCATTGGCAAAGTGGCCTCTGCTTCACATTCTGTGGCTTTCCAGTTGCTGATGAATTGTAGTTTCCGGTATCCTTCCCCACTGGCCATGGTAGCTGAGATTCATCACCATCTGGAGGGTTACAGGTTCACAACACCTGGAGCAGTTTATGAAACCTTAGGTCCAAATACTATGACTCTTTAAGACATCAGGAGGATTCCTTATTGAAGTTGCTACAGTAGGTGTAGCTGGATTTTAATCAGAGGTTTTTTAAAAAAATTATCTCCAGGGAAAGTATCTCTATGCTGTTTACATTATGCACTGATTAGTCTCAAAAGGTCCTTTGCATATTTGGCCGATTGAAGGGGTTCACTGCAAACAGCTGCAATTCAGGAGGCTTGAGCTTTTGATGCCTGACTTCTGATTTCAGCTCTTCCACACACCTCATGCAATGTTGTTTCTGAGAGAATGATTGTTGAGAAATCCCAAAGGTGCTTTTTCCAGAGGCAACTGAACGTTCTGGTTTTTCTTTGAAGACGTTTCGCTTCTCATCCAAGAAGCTTCTTCAGACGTTTCACTTCTCATCCACAAAAAAAGCAACTTCTTGGGTGAGAAGTGAAATATCTTCAGAGATAAAAACCCAGAAAGTCCAGTTGCCTCTTGAAAAAGCACCTTTGGGACAACCATGACCAGGATGACTGAGAATCTCCATAGACATTGTTGAGAAATGATCTCCAAGTCTTGATTTAGGCTCCATGGCAGAATGCGTAACGAGTAGATTACTTATGTTCTCCAGCTCAATTCCAAAGAGATACAGTTTCATTGATTTCAAGTATTCACCTCCACCTCCAAAGTTCAAAATAAATATCTTACAATCTGCAAAGCTTGACTTATCCCTTTTGTCTTTTTATCCTCACCCCAAACAAAAATAAGAGCTGAAATTTTGATCCTTGTTCATTGGTGTAGTTGCTGATCGAGTCGTGTTGAAATCTGCCCATTGACCATTTTAGGCCAGAGAAGAAACACTCCCTTTCAACCTGTGTGCTCCATGGCCATTTTGACTTGAGCTATGGAAAAGAAAAGAAAAAAAGACACCTGGTTCTATAACAGGAAAAGAGATACCAGTAACGTCTTCTAAATTAGTTTATTAGGTTGAAACAAGATGAGCATGTGCTTGGAACATTGGGGTTAATAGCTTATCAAGTTGCCCATCTAACAAGGGGGTAACGTGGAAATGCTTTGCCCCAGCAACCTGTCAGCCAGTGTATGTTTGGACACAGGTCTAATCCTTTTCTGAAAGAGTGCTAAGCCTGTACCAAAAATTAGCCCAGCTGTCAGGCTGCAGGCACAGAGGAGCACAGGGTGAATTAAGAGGGAACTGCCAGTAGTAAGCAAGATCCATCTTCTACTTGAGCTGCAACAATGCTGGCTTGTGGGAGGAGGAAGAAATCCAAGGGAATTTCCAGTTGCTATCTTTGATTTGTTTCACCTCATTAAAGTGTTAACACCTTTAACTTTCTGGGCTCCTGACTGAGGCAGAGGAGAGCTAGGCGATTGGGGCAGCATAGGTTAAGGCTCAACGAGTAGAGGATATATTTTAATCCAGCCATTTCGTTGTGTGCTTACAGTCCTGAATTAGAAGAAAGGGTACATTCACCTCAAGAGTTGCAAGCACTGATGTTTCTAAAGGGCCGTGCTTTTCCACCTTAGCTACTTTAAGATGAGTAGACTTGCCTGGAGAATTCTGTGAGTTGAATCCACCCATCTTAAAGTGGCCAAGGTGGAGAACAGGGGTGAAATTCAGCAGCTTCTGGATACGTGATAGCAGAAATTTTGAATAGTTCGGAGAACTGGCAACTACCACCTTTGGCTGGCGCTAGGAGTGGGGTGGGAATGGAGATTTTGCAGTATCCTTCCTCTGCCACACCCACCAAGCCACGGCCACAGAACCGGTAGTAAGAAAAATTGAATTTCACCACTGGTGGAGAATCCTGCTCTAGGGTAATAACATAGTTTCTACAGAAGATAATAATGATAATAATGATGTTGATACATGACAGGAACTTCAACTGAAGTTTTTAGACACACACAACACACACGTCCTGCAATCAACCTGGTGACAATTCCACATGAATCAGGTTTCCTTCTGGAGGGAAAGATCACTAAAGAACACATATACTTTCCAATGATTCATCTGTTTATTAGATTTTTAGCCCACCTTTATTACTTTATAAGTAACTCAAAATGGTGAACTTACATAATACTCCTTCCTCTTCCTCTTTTTCCCCATAATAAAAACAACCCTGAGAGGTGGGTTGGGCTGAGAGAGAGTGACTAGCCCAAAGTCACCCAGTTAGTTTTCATGCCTAAAACAGGACTAGAGCTCAGTCGCCTGGTTTCTAGTCAGAGGAGGCAGAACAACTCTCAGTAAACATCATATACTATTATCCTGCATCACTTCCTAGAATAATGGAGTATATTCTAGATCAGGGGCGTCAAACTCGCGGCCCACGAACCAAATGCATCACGCACTGGTCACGCCCACACTTGATTTAGCACAGGGGAAAAGTCGTGATACGTCACGTGACAATGCCGTGACAACACGAGTTTGACACCCCTGGGTGGATCTCTCTGGAAAGTGAATTCTTTATCCAGGGAACTATTATTGAGAACTCCTACTCTCAGTTAACCATATGTCAGGAGTCAGGAGTCAGGACTCAATAAACCAGCATACACAGGAAATAAAGTTTCTTTTGGTAGTATGGTCAAAGGTTTTGTAGGTTATTGCCAGCACCTTGAACTGAATCAAGTTATATGCCTGTGAAGATGATGCAATGTTAGTTTAATATAATGCTCAATCCGAGTCAGTACCCAAGTTTCTATAAGTAGCATTAAATTGGAACTTCCAACTTGTCTTCATTGTGACATGCATAATGTATTGCAGTGATCTATACAAAAGATTGCCTGGGTGAATGAAGCTAAGCTGTTTTCACATAGCTAATGTCATAGTTGACAAATCAGCCTGAATTTAAAAAGCTTGGAACACCTGTGCTTGTGCAGAAATCGTGGCTTTTAGGAATGAAGTTGAAAGTAGATTAGATTACCTAACCAAACCTATTTTGCTTTTAGGTTAACAGGGGCTCCAAATGAAGGAAGCAATTGTGGAATGACCTCATGGGTATCAGAAGTATGTGCAATTCCACAGACCTGCCATTCGAAGAAAGCCGTGAGCTCCTGATTGTAGTGTACAGCTTCATTTTTGCCATAGGCCTACCAGCTAACTGCCTAACTGCTTTTGTGACACTCGTACAAATTTGCAAAAAAAATATCACAGCCATCTACCTGTTTGGCCTGTCCCTGTGCAACATTATGTACCTGAGCACCCTTCCCCTCTGGATCATCTATGTGAAAAATGGCCATCGTTGGAGTATGGGGACACCGTCCTGCTTGGTGACCGGGTATATCTTTTTCTGCAACATCTACATCAGCATTCTTCTCCTGTGCTGCATTTCTATCGATCACTACAAGGCTGTGGTACGTGCACTGGAAAGCAGAGGGAAATGCTTCAGGTCCCAAAGGACTGCTACTATAGTCACGGTTGCCTTCTTTGGCACCATTGCTGCAATCTATTGCCCTGTGTTTTTCAACAGAAGTATCCAGGAAGAAACCATAAAGACTTGCTTTGAAACTCCTCTCAATGACAATTTGGCCCTTTACAATATCAGCCGGTTCTTCTTGGGCTTTCTTGTTCCTCTGGGGGTCCTTCTCTTCACAAACTACAGAATTTTTCAAAGTATTAAGACCAGCTGCAGCCTCAACCCGGACCAGAAAGCTAAAGTGAGAAACGTGGCAATTGCCATCATTTCTGTATTTGTACTATGCTTCGCTCCCTACCATTTTGTGCTCCTTGTGAGAGCCATTATCTTTTTTTGGCACCAAGATCAGGTATGCACATTTGAGAAAAACATATATACTACTTCTGTGATCTTTCTGTGCTTTTCCACTGCCAAGAGCATTGCAGATCCATTTATCTATGTGCTGGCTGGTGAAAATGTCAGGCGTGAGATGTATCGCACATGTAGAGCGTGTGGAATTCATTCATCAGATGAATCCCATTGATATCATAAACACACATGCTGGGAAATAAAGAAGACAATATTATTGCCCTTCACTATTGAAAGTTTGTGTGGCTCCTTTAAAAGACCTGAATGTGGATAACATTTTCAAATGCACTGAAACATTCTCTTTCTCTGGTAGTCGCCATCTCTTTCAGAGAATTCTGATCTTCATACATTGAATTTAGTCAGCGGGCCTTCACAATAAAGTCACAATATTGTGATATGTCCATTCAATGCTGAAGACATAATGATGCATTGATGAAGGATCATATGGCATCATGGAGAAGCTGCTAATATAGTTTTGGGTCATTTATCAATTCTTTGCTAATGAGGAAAGGACTAAAATGAAAAAAAAAGCACAAGGCATAAACAAATGCAAAGTGAATAAGCAATGCTACCGCTCTGGGATACCTTCTAGGCAGGTGTGACAAACTGGCGGCCTGCAGGCCAGATGCGTCACGCACAGGCCAAACCCACGCCAGCCCCGGGAAAAGAAAAAATGTCACTATATGTCACATTACAGCCATGTGACATGGTTAGTTGACACCTGTGTTCTAGGGCGTTGGGTTGTTTTTAACTGCTGAAGTAATGGTCAGAATATCTTTGAATATGATAAGTTGTTCCTGAATAAATTTCCTGTCTTTATTGTATTTCCTTATTGTTCACACAAACACAATTTTGAATTTATGCAGTTCCAGATATCTATAGGTTATATGGCAACTGATAGCACAAATTGTATATGTTCACAGAAAATATATATTTTCCGACTTCTGAAGTATACAAGGGAATTCAACTCTAAGTTGGAAGGGCCCTTAGATCATCTAGATCAACTCCTTGCCAAGTCCAGGATCTACTAGAACATCACTGATCATCCAGCCTCCATTTCAAGATCTCCTAATGAAGAACTCATCCCTTGATGTGGCAGTTTGTTCCGCTCGCTGACAGCACAGTCAGGATGTTTCTCTTGATTCTAACCTGGCTGAAATGTTCCCTTATACTTTTAACCCACTGGCTCTGATCCTACATTCTAAGGCAATTTATTTATTATTAATTTTATTGATCATCCATCTTGCCACAGAGCAACTCTGGGTGGTTTACAATTCTAAAAAAAAAAAAAAAATTTTTTTACAAGGGTCCAAGCCAGGCTGACTAGCTGGAGTTTAGATCAACCCCAAACTTCTCTTGGGCTTCCTGCAAAGGTAAAGGTAAAGGTTCCCCCTTCGTACATATGTGCTAGTTGTTCCCAACTCTAGGGGGCAGTGCTCATCTCAAAGCCAAAGAGCCAGCATTGTCTGAAGATGCCTCTGTAGTCATGTGGCCAGCATGACTAAGCGCAGAAGGTGCACAGAACATTGTTACCTTCCCACCAAAGGTGGTTCCTATTTTTCTACTTGCATTTTTACATGCTTTCGAATTGCTAAATTGGCAGAAGTTGGGACAAGTAATGGGAGTTCATTCTGTTACGTGGCGCTAGGGATTCAAACTGCTGAACTGCCGACCTTTCTGATCGACAAACTCAGCGTCTTAGGCACTGTGCCACCACGTCCCTTTGCTTCCTGCAAAAGGCTTTGGTTAAAACAGCATTGCTTAACCTAGGCAGCCCCCAGATGCAATAATGACTAGATCTACTTCTATGTGGCTACTGTTCACAGAATTCAAGATGTTAACTTATTTCCCCTTAGACATCTTTTCTGTAGGTTTAGACATTCTCAGAACATTGCCTTGGCACAGTGATTAAAATGCAACACTGTAGGCAAACTCTGTCCACAGCCTGGAATTAAGTCCTGACGAGTCTCAAATTAATCCTATCCTTATTTCTAAGATTGCAGAATTATATATACAAACTCAGCTAGAATAGCCACTGGTCCAGTTTCACTCAGAAAGTGCCATGGCATTTGAACCCAACTCTTTCTTCTCTAATACTGTACCACATAGTAATTGTATAAAATTCTGCTTTGGAATTAATGCATGAATTTCTAGTAGCCAGGGTATAAATGGCAATGGTGACCTCCTACTCTCTCTAACAAGTATGATGCTTTGAATTTTTTCCACACAGAAAATTTCCTTTACTATTAATCACTTTGTTGATACATTATTCATTGAATGTTCACTGAAATCACAGTTCCTCAAAATATTATTCCGGCTGGCTGGATGCTAGTCCTGAACTATAATATTGGTTCATGTGCTAAAAGAGAAAATAGATCTTTTTTTTTTTACATCTATTTCAGCTGCAATGCATAGATGTGGTCACCAGATGGCACCCAAAGCTATCTTATTTCACTAACGGTGCTTATCATTTGTGTTTGTTTGTTTGTTTGTTTATTTGGATTTATATGCCGCCCTTCTCCAAAAGGACTTAGGGCGGCGTACAACATTAAAAAAACACACATCCCAAAAGTTAAAAAAAATTAAATACATATCCAAAAAAAAACAAACCGAATTTAAAAGACAATACATTTAAAATAAATTAAAATTAACAGGCCAGGCCGGCTTGATGGAAAAGCCAACTTTTTAGGGCGCGTCGGAAGGACCGGAGGTCAGGGATTATGCAAAGCTCCGGGGGCAGCTCATTCCAGAGGGAAGGCGCTCCCACAGAGAAGGCTCTCCCCCTGGGGGTCACCAGCCGACACTGTCTGGCCGACAGCACCCTGAGGAGGGCAACTCTGTGGGATCGTACTGGACGGTGGGAGGCTACTGGTGGCAGTAGGTGGTCTCACAGCTACCCTGGGCCTAAGCCATGGAGCGCTTTAAAGGTCATAATTAATACCTTGAATCGCACCAGGAAAACAACCGGCAACCAGTGCAGGCCGCCTAAAAGGGGTGTAACATGGGAGCACCTAGGTACCCCCATGACAACCCGCGCGGCTGCATTCTGGACTAGCTGAAGCCTCTGGGTGCTCTTCAAGGGCAGCCCCATGTAATTTGTGCAAAGAAATTAGCATGCCCCTTTCTATTTTCTAACTTTCTGTAACTCTATTTAATTCTATTTCTAACCCACAGAAACAACTTTTGGTGGCAATATAAACAACAACATAGTCTCATAGTTTCCAGTCTGGAAACCATATCCAGTCTGGAATTGGCTAGCAAAGTGGTGGCCATGGGTGAATCACAAATAATATGGGAGAAATCTTGTCTTATAGTCTTTGTAGCAGGTAGGTACAGACTGCAGCACTCAACTGACTTTGCTTGATCTTGAAGTTAAACAGAGTTGTTTTAATGCCTAGACAATTAGACCAATTACACCATATAAATAAGAGCAATATGATGTAACCTTAGAGAGAGAGAGCCGGAAAAGCTTCTTGGATGAGAAGTGAAATGTCTTCAAAGAAAAAACAGAAAGTCAAGTTGCCACTTGAAAAAAGCACCTTTGGGACAACCATGACTTGGATGACTGAGAATATCCGTAGACATTTAGAGAGAAAAGTTAAAATATATTAATACTTATATCTGAAGCCACTTCTTTATCTTTTTTCTTTCTTTTCTATTTTCTTTACTTTTCGCTTTTCTTCCACTTTTTGCTTTGATGTCTTTTTCTTTTTTCTTCCTTGCCTTTATACTAGCTTGTGTTAGTTTTTATCTTATTAAAAGTGTTGATTAGATATGAAAAATTAAACAGTCAAAACGTGTAAGAGGACAAGGAAATACTACGTGGTAACCTAGACTAAAAAACTGTGTGGGGCAGGGGGAGAATCACAGAAGGTAGTGGCAAACCACATCCCTGTTATTACCAGAAAATCTCTGATGGTTATGCAAAAATGAAAATGATTCAAAAGTACTTTGCATGTTGTATCAGTCCAAATGCAGTACGTCGCAATGTATGCCAGTATGACAGCATATTTGTCTGTCAATGCACAGATTGAAGGAAAACACCAGAGTCCATTTGCTGCAGGAGCCCTTGTCTGCCTTCCTAATCTTCTACCCATTTCATTAAGAATGGATAAATGTTTTCATATAACGTGTCGTGTTAACTTTTTTTCCTGTATATTTGCATCCAAATTATTTCATGACTTGGTCATATCGCACCAACCTCTTTAACTAGCTATTATGTTGGATTCTGCTGTATTGAATCATTCATGTTTGTTCTGCCTAGCATCTGGACCAAATCACTCTGCTTGCTTGCTCTGATTTGCTTTTAACCTGTTTGTTTTCACTGGGGGTAGTGAAGAATAATGCCTCCATTAACCTCAGCATCCACAGTTGGTGCAAAAAATAATAATTCCTAGTTGTCTAAACTCATGACCCCCCCCCCCCCAGGTAAAAGCTGAATCTTTGTTCTGGTTTGTTTCTCCTCCCTCAACTCAGGGGCTGTTTCTTTTGTTCCTACTCAAATTCCCTTTTCTTCATCTTCTGTTTCAAGTTTCCAAGCTGCCTTCCCTGGTCCTTCCCCCTTCTGCTTCTTTCCTGAAGAATTTGGAAGGCTACAGGCCCAGAGTTATTTGCTGCTGCTGCTACTGGCTTCATTTTCTTACCCTCCCTGTTTCTCTGGAGCAAAAGTTGGATTTCTTCCCCTTCCCAGACCTCCATCCCACCCGGCTTCTTCCTAATCTGGAGAAAGAGACAAAGCCAGCCTAAGGAATACCCAACACTTTTAGCAAAGACTGTGTCCAAAAGGGAGAGGGTAAGATAACTGCAATAGCTCAAACCAAGGAAAGCAAGTGAGAAAGAAAAAGGAAGATGAAGCAACACTGAAAATATCTGGATACCGTTTGTCCAACATCGCACAGAAAGACGTCTTCTTCAACTTCCTAAACCTGTTGATGTTCTGTGCTCCTGAGAAGTTCACCAAGGCTTATGCCTTTCAATAAAATGTGATGGTCAGAGAAGATACTAGGTTACTGATTTTTAGCCACCATAGACTAACATGGTTCTCTTCCTACAATGCCCTATGATACTATAACCCTGATTTTTTTCTGGAAAGTTATTTTGAGCCTAAAACTAAATTGCATAAACTTGGATTATATAAGCACACTCAAATACACTAGCAGCTCGAAAACATGCAAATGTGAGTATATAAATAGTTACCACTTCGATGGGAAGGTAACAGAGTTCTGTCTGTCTCAGTGTATAGTCACTCAGGCCACATGACCACAGAAATGTCTTCAGACAACACTGGTCCCCTCAGCTAAGAAATGGAGATGGGACACTGCCCCCTAGAGTTGGACATAATTGGACAGGAGAAACTTTTACCTTCACTTTGATATATTTTGCATGGGAATAAGTCCTTCCATTTATATAAAGAA
The DNA here is from genome assembly GCF_964273705.1 of Natrix helvetica. NCBI lineage: Eukaryota > Metazoa > Chordata > Lepidosauria > Squamata > Natricidae > Natrix > Natrix helvetica. The sequence continues at coordinate 35,672,109 of NC_138548.1, forward strand.
GAAGTTCATTGGCTTGAGAATGCCAAAGTCAAGATGTCTTACCTTTTGTAGCTGAGCTGGCCCCCATGACATTCTTCCAGGGAGCAGAGTCCTCACTCAGAGTCTTTCCCCAATGTTGCATTGAAGGGCTCACTTATCCATCCTTGAGTCATCTTAAACATTCATTGGCATGCAGCAGCATTTGCAGAGGGATTAAAAAGGGCAAGAATGGATGCAGCACTGCAATATAGGCCCTGGTTGGGCTTGCAGGGGAAGGATAGGCAATGGGATCCATTCCTACAAACTCCATGTCTTCATTGCCACAGTTACAACACCTGTTCATTGTTCTTTCAGCAGTGATCTAGGATAAGGAAAAAGAGAAGATTACCTTGAACTGCTTCCCACCAGTAACGTGCGGTGAGGTTTATGGCTGGTGAGGCTGGTGACGTCATCAGGAAGGCGGGGAATGGGACCACGTGTGCTCGAGGCTGAGGCTGCCTCAGCTTCCAGCACACGTGATCCCATTCCCCGCCTTCCTGAGCGTGCTCCGCCGGCTCGCGCTCTGCAGTCCTCGAAAGCGACTAGGGAACGACGAGAACCTTCCTGCCTCTGCTGGACTTTGCAGTCCAGCAGAGGCAGGAAGGTTCTCGACGTTCCGCAGTCGCTTTCGTGGCTTCGTCATCCAGGAGCGCCGACAACATTTCTGCCTCCACAGCTCGCAGGCGCGGACGGACGGAGGTAGCCAGAGTGGCGCCGAGGCAGTCCGGCGGGCGAGCGACCGAGGACCTCCATCGCTCGCTCGCTCGCTCTTTCGTCCGCCCGGACCGCCTCGGCACCGCTCTGCCTACATCCATCCGGCCGTGGCCGGGAGCTGCGGAGGCAGAAATGTTGCCGGCACTCCCAGATGACGAAGCCACGAAAGCGACTGGGGAACGTCCCCCAGTCGCTTTCGTGGCTTCATCATCCGGGAGCGTCGACAACATTTCTGCCTCCGCAGCTCCCAGGTGCGGCTGGGCGGATGTATATAATATTATAATATTATATATATATATATATATATATATATATATATATATATATATATATATATATATATATATATATATATATATATATATATATATGTAGTATATAATATTATATACTGTTATTTCATGAAGAGAGATGAGGCTCTGCCTCCCTTGCCTCCCCTGACCGCACGTCCCTGCTTCCCACTATCCAAATTGTTAAAGATAAGAATCAGCAGGTCATAGTTTAATTTTGAGGTGACAATGTCATGAACATTGTTAGTGTTATAATTAAGAATATGGGAGGGAGGGAGGAAAGGGGAGAGAGAGAGAGAGAGCAGCCTACAAACTCTGGTCCAGAAACAGTTAGCTTTAGTTGCCCAGAGTGCTATTTGTCCTAGGATGGTTTTCCAAGATTTTTCCTATCAGCTGCTACCTGGCTTTTTTTCGACCAGAGTTATCATTGACTAAGACGTGTAGGATTCCCTCTGAGCCATGGCTTCTCACTGACATATATTCAAGGGTGGGCTTCAAAGATTTTAGCAAGGGGTTCTCTGCCCAGTTGCTTGATGGGTGTGGCCATGGGGGGCGCAACCTAGTTGGCCTCCTGCACCACGGCGGGGGGGAGGGGTTGCCCTCCCCGGGTTCCAGAGGCTTTCCTTGAACCTCCAGGAGGGCGAAAACGGCCTTCCCAGGTTCCAGAAGGCCTCTGGAGGCCAGAAACCAGCCTGTTTCTGACTTTCATGAACTTTTGGTAGGCCCATTTTTCGCCCTCCCCAATCCTCCCCAAGTGCCATGCACTTACCTGCATCCAAAACAGGCTGCGTGAAGACTCCTGGGAGGAGAGGGGAGGGGAGGGGTGGGCAGGGCCAGCCAAGAGTGGGATTTGGGGGTTCTCCGAACTGCACAGAATCTTAGCTAGAGCTTCTCCTGTGAACCCCCAGCAGCCCCCCCCGCATGTATTTAAATATTTTCAACTACACCTATTTGATGGAGGCAATATAATCAAAGTGAGGCCACATGGCTGCATCAAATTGTCATTTAAGCCTACAGTATAGTCTTCTTGGCTTTTTGCCCTGTTGCTACTATTGCTGCTATCCAGTCTCCCCTGGACAAATCCATTAATCTTACTTGCTCCTTGGCCTTGAATGTTGAAGATGCCTGCATCGTATTTCAATAATAGCCTTGTTGGTATCACACTCTTGTTTTCAGCTTTGGCAGCTTGAGACTTCACAATGTGCAGGAAAGAGACAAAAGAAACAAGAGCTGGCAGTGTCTTTAGATGCATTTATATACATAACAAATATCCTTTTGATCCACAAGGGCAATATTTTGGTAGCTGAAGATGCTGAGTTTCATGACAAAAGGATGAAGGCCACAGATGGCAGAGCCATATCCCACACATACGCAAAGCTTGGCTTTTCAAAAAAGAATGTACAGATGTTCTTTTCTCATCTGTATGCATGAAATGTGCTAAGAGTGTTTTGAGCTTATGTTACTATTTTTTCATGTATTTCATATTTGAGAAAAGAGAAGGAACCCAAAAGTTCTGCACCGCAAACAGAGAGGGGGAGGGGGGGCTAGGAAACAAGGGATAGAAAATAGAGTTCAGATCATTTTATTGTATGCCAGTCAGAGTCATATATGTGAAATGGACAGCTATATACATTTAATAAACAATAATAATCTTTTATATACTCCAGAAATGCATAAATTTACTGGAAGAGTCGGCATGTTTCTGTAATTCTCAGAAATGGCTAGCGTAGTGAAAGTGGGCATCTTCTATCTTCTTCTTCTATCTACACCTATAAAATGGCTGTGTGTGTATATGTGTGTATGTTCCAACATAACTCTGGAACCCCTCAAGCAATTTCAACCAAACTTGGTACACAGATGACTTACTCTCTGGAAAAAACACTGTGAGGTAATACACCCCTAACACCCCTCGGGTTATGTGTTCTGTTAAGATACAGCCTGTTGTGCCTTAAAATGGCTTCTACTGTACTGCCGTAAAATGGCTTCTACTATTCATTGCAGTGGAGTTGCCATGGTAACGGCTTCACAGTACTCCACAAGGGGGCTCCCTACGGTAAGGGGGAAAACCCAACGTTAGAAATTACGCTTGGTCTGGAAATTTTTTGCCCCTATAAATAAATACCCTGACACCACCAGATATAGTAGCTAGTCTACTATAAAGCAAGACTAATATGATTGGTCTCCAGCGTCCCCTCTTGCTCTCTGAGGCCTACCATATCTGTTTCCTTTAATGGATGTTTCCCCTTGGCCCTTGGGAAGTGGCACACTTCTAAACAAAACTCTGGGTTGTCCCAACATCATGGTATCTATGGGCCTTTCCACGTTTAGATCTAACCAGGGCTCAAACATCTCTCTTCTATTGTGTATCCATGATGTTCTATGTTCCTCTATTTTCTTAGAGTTCCCCAGGTATTTAATGTATTTAAATAGACATAATAGAGGTAGAATGGGAATCAATACTCAGACAGAAACTCTCATGTGAGTAGTCCTCATTTAGCAATTGCCTTGAATGATTTGTGATTAATGGTGATTAAAAAGTAACTTTGCAACCAATGTATTCATCATTTTACAGCCAATTAGTACAAGTTTTTGTGTACTAATTGACCTGTGCCTGACCTATTTTTAACATTTTCTCTTCCTCCCAGAGCCGACAGACTGTTTAAACAAGCTATCTCTTCCTGAGCTGCTTTTTTTCTCAGCATAGGGGAGCTCTAAAAAGTGCTAACTGCAATTTAATATACTCCGCTCCTTTAGCTCAATTAGTTTGCAGCTTCTGCCTAACACTGACAAGACCCTAATCAGTTTCACACTAAAGGCAATTGTTTGCTTACTGATTATCCCAATAAGCATTCCACCAGAATGGGGGAGTGGGGAAAAGGAATATAAGATTTGTCCTCTCGCTTGATTTCTTGTGAGACAAGTTTCTTTATCATCCCCCAGCTGTTTGGGGTCTTTTGACATTTTAAAGGGAAGCTCTGAAAGTAAAATCATAAGTACAGTCATAGTCACATAATTTTTCACTTAGCTACCATTTTGCTAAATAACGGAGTTGTCTGTCCTAATTGGGGTTGCTAAATGAGGACTGCCTTTATTGCTTTTGGTCAATTCAAGCACGAGGGGAAAGCAGTTCACTCAGCAGTGGGGAAAGACTGTCTGCTGGGTCCAGATAATGCTGGAAGCTAGTGTGCTGCTTTGCAACCTACCAGCTTCCCTTTCATGTGTTTATAAAGTTTTAATACCATAGATGGAGCGCACAGTCCTGTGGGAACCAATGGAGGCATCAGTGGCCAAAGGTCCAAAACCATTTGAGGGAACCAAGGGAATCACAACAGGATTAAGGGGTGGGAATTGCTACCCATATAAGCAGCAGCAAATAAAGCAGGGGATAGAACACAATGCAGTGCCTAAGGCAAATGCGAAGAGTTCTGACTCCACACATCTTAAAAGTTGCCAATACGAAGAAACATTTCTATAGATTTTGATTTTAGACTCTGGCATGCTGGGTATCCATTGTTTTACCAATAAAGGAGAATATGTGTAGCTCAGGGTTATAACGAGGAGCCCACAGACTTTTCATTACCAAAACTAACATTGGTCATTAGGAGTGGTGACATTACCTCAGGGGTGTCCAAACTTGAGAACTTTAAGACTTGTGGACTTCAACTCCCAGAATTCCCCAGCCAGCCATGCTGGCTGGGGAATTCTGGGAGTTGAAGTCCACAAGTCTTAAAGTTCCCAAGTTTGGACACCCTTGCATTACCTAGTCTGGGTAATAGAAACGTCTGCAAGAAAACAACCAAGCTCAGAGAGCATTTCAACCCTGAGCTCCACTTGTTTTTTTTCCGGATTTTCAAAAGAGAAGCACTGACTATCTACTATCTGCATTTAGACTATTTATCTACTATCTGCATTCAGACTATCTATCTACCACCTGCATTTAGCAGCTCATGTGTAATTTTCTCCCACTTCATAGTTTTACACGGAGATAACAAAGCATGGTTATGCTGGTTAAAGAACGAAAAGCCGAAACAGTTAGGACTATTAGGCTATCAGTCCCGCCGAGCTGACGAGACTCGCGCCCAAGGACCCGCGCCAAGGGCTCCCTGATAGCCAAGGCCCCCGCCGGCTTTGGCAGATTTGTTTTAAATTTCGCCTGCACAGACCCGGCCCCTAGCCGCGGGGAGGCGGGGCTGAATACCGTAGTAAGTTTGAGCCCCAATGATAAGCCCTATACAAAACAACGAGAAGGAGGGGCCAGAGGGAGAGTGTAAGTAGCCAAGCACTCCTCCGGTTAATAGAACATTTGGTCTCAGAAGAAAGGATTTCCCTCGCTTACTGCCCAATGGGAAGCTAAAGTTGTCCTGGGCGGGCTCACAAGTTGCACAGATGCCTTCTCTCCCCCAATGGAAAGTCAGAGACGATAGATAGGGCGGGGCTTTCATTTCTTTGTGGAGTTTTACAAAAGATGGCCCGAGTAGGGAGCTGGAAGAAAGGGGGAGGGGCTTCCGCAGCCGTTGGTCCCTCCCCTTTTTCTCAGGCTCCGACATCATTGAAGCAGGAGAGGGCTCTCCGTGTTGCGGTCGGCTTTCGTCAGCGGGTAAGCGGGTACGGGAGAAACGGTCGCGGTGGGAGAGGAAGGAGGGAGCCGCCAGTTTCGAAATCCGAGAAGCAAAAGGAGGAAATTAACGTGGTTGAGCTAGTCGAGGAAGAAGGACCCGCGCGGGATCACTGAGCCGTGGCTCCAAAATGGCGGCCGTGGAGATGGAGAGGGAATGAATCATTCCCTCGTTCCCGGCGCCCTTTAGCAGCTTCAGAGAGTTTTCTTATTGTTTCAAATCACTTGTTTCAGTTGGCTACTTTTCCTCAGGAGCTCCTCCATACGCCTCTGGCTCCCTCCTGCCGCGTCTCTTTTAGTTCCTTTACCTGAAATTCTATAAATGTGGGACTACAGGCCCCCATCATTCCCAACCAGCGCGGTTATTTGTCATGCTCACTAGAAAATAACAAAGTTCCCACTCGTCTGGGAGTAGTTGAAGGAAGGCCGTTGTATAATGTTTTCTTCTCCGCTACTTTTTTTAGGGTCACTGCCGAATTATCTTTCTTGTGATTTGTTTCTTCTTTGCCTCCCCGAAGCTCCAAGCGCTTTCAGATTCTGCTTCTCCATCTCATCCACTTTCAGAACTTTCACCATCTGGTCTCATTTCACAGGCAACTTTCCTATGCTTTCACACAAGCAACTTTGTCACATTGTTTTCTACAATTATTTTCTTCTGCCTCTTGATAGAAAAGGTTTATTTTCATCGGTTTTGTGTTGCCTAGTTACAGTCGTAACTTTTTTTAATCCCAACACACATTTCACACAAGGAAATATGGCACATGTATTTCCCCTCTATGATTGATGGTTTGAAAGTTCAAGTGACATGCCAAAAAATTCTTGTGCAATATGGTTCGCTTTTTATAGATTTTACAAGGACAAGTTAGATTTTAACAAAAAGTGGAGTTCGTGGGTTTGCTTTATTTTTCAAGAGAACACAGGATTAGGTATCTTTTGTCTCCCATCTGTGTTGAAACAAACATGTCTGTGGTTGAACATTAATGTTGTTTTGAAAAAAATAGCTTTTGCATCTGACATTATTTAATGTTTTCAGCCCCTAAACTGTAAAGTTAGAAAACAGGCCACAAACAATGCTTTGGATTTAGCTGCCTTTGATAAAAAATATAGTTAAACTCATTAGTTTCACAGAACAGGATAGCCTAATTTATTAATCAGAGATCGAAATCTGCCAAAATTCCTGCATACAACAGGAAGAATATGAACTGAGGGGAAAGGATGCTAGATTTATAATGTTACATCTGAATGAAAATATCCTCACCAACATTTAATAAAGCTGTTCTAAGTACTATACTGTAGTATTTTTATGTTAAATGGAAAAATAAACAATCCGGTAGTAATTTTGCCTGTGTTAGAACCATTGTACCTCAGTTTTATTACTATATTATCCATTTTTCTGTACCAGTCATAATTGTTAATTAAGCCATTCACTGCTCATCTTTTTAATAATAAAATGCCTGTTTAAATATTTTCCTTCTATTGTGGTTTACATTGTATAATAAATTTAATAATAAAAAATCACAGCCAACAACATTGTTCTGGGATCCAGCAATATAATCCTCATAATTTTAAGCAACACTTTAAATTCCTTAAAATTCCCCTCAGCAATAGCTCTTAACATACTAATTTTGTATCTAGTCTCTATTCACTGCTAAATAATTAGGTAACTTCTTAGCTTTTTATGTTACCTTCCAGCTCACCTTTTTTCATTGCATTTATGGGACAAGATTTATTTTCATGCATCAATGTAATCCATTATTATATCATAATTCTCATCTTCATCCCACTTTTTAATCACTAGATTCCATACATCCCTAAATATTCTACTGATTTTCAAAAGTCAATTTCCATAATGTTAAATCTATGACTAATATTTGTCAGTTCCTTATAAAACTTTAGTTGACCACGTCAATAAAATTTATCTTGTATTTTTATTATGGTTTTGCTCAAAGAAATCATTCTAGATTTTTTCCCCTCAGTTACGTTTAAATATGCTTTTTCACCTCAGTTATTTGTTAAATACTCTTTGAACCCAGTCTATAGTAACTATGGTATATTTTCTAAGAGGAATTGGTAGTATCAATATCCTTAAAGTTTTAAGATTTAAATGGTTGATAAAGCTATAGTTGTGAATGGTATTTTAGTTCTGCAATAATATAATTTGGAAAAGTGGGTACTATTTTTCAGTTCATTACAACCAGGATGGATAAAAATCATTTTTAAAAAAGTCAGATTTTTAAATTTAAAATTATATTTATTTACATCAAATTTATTTTAATAAAATGCTTTTGGAGTAAAAATCTTATCTAAAGGTAGTTTTATATTTAAGATAGATTAATAAGGTAGTTTATTCAGCATGAAATGGAGGTTAGTTATGTAGCATGAGGCTATATATTCTCCAATATTTACATTTTTTGTAAACTCAATGAATCCAAGCTCTGCAAGCTGAGATAACATGCACTGCATTGATGCATTCACACAATTTCACAGTAACCATGAGATAAATCATAAAACAAAGTTCAGGAATATTTCTTTATCCCATTGTTTTGCAAATTGATGTACACTACAAACTGTATGATTGTTTGAAGAGAAATGCATATGTACCACCAGGGTCTAAGTGTGAGGAAGAAGGACAAACAGTAAAAATGAAAGTGAAACCTTCTAAGCAGCTTATAAATATAATATTAAAGAGCACCTGTCATTTCAGATCCATCATGGCAGCGCCGGTTAGGGGGCATCCACACATCTGCCTGCCACATCCCTCACCTTGTTGTGTCACTGCCGCATCACCAGCCCTACCATTAAAATGAATGGGATTGTCGGTGAATCAACAGTAGATCAGGAGGAGCTGCTACGGGACAGAGATGACAGTTGCTCTTATGATTTAAATCAAATCCACCCTGTATACAACTAATGAGTAGCAACTTAAAACATGATTCAACTGTGTGTGTGTGTGTGTGTGTACACATGTACATATAGATGTATAGAAGACATTTTCAGTTATCACAATGAATTTCTTGCAGGAAATCTATGCAATGTGTTGGACTGAATTTCAAACTAGAAAGTCTCTAGTTAGCAATTACTGAATACACTTCTTACTGGTCTCAGGTAGGTGGTGCTAGACCACCTGCTGTATGGAATCTTCTATAAAATGGGAGAAGAGGAAGGACTGCATCAAGCACCATTATTGGTAAGTAATAAATGCAGGAGACAAAGGTTTTTCACTAAAATGAATGAGTGTATATAAACTGAAGTAAAATGGAAGAAAAATGGATTAAACAATTACTTGTTACTTTATCACTTGTTTGTAATCAAAAACAAACAAACAATACTTGTCACTTTATCACTTGTGCCATGTTTTCCTGCCAACATAGACTTGGTTTCTGGAGCATCATAAAGCAGAAAGTTTAGTTTTCATTCTGTAACTCATGCTAGATCCTAGTTTTAGTTCTATATGTTACTAACAGAAACAATGGTCACGCCCCCCACCCCCGAGGTCAAACGCAACCCTGATGCGACCCTCAATGAAACCAAGTTTGACACCCCCTGCTATTGCTAACTAGGGTAAAATATTTATACCTCTCTTTAGACATTCTACTTCCAGAGTGAAGGTATGTATCTATCAATTGCATATCCAAGCTGCTTTCATTTTAACTTTATTGATTTTCAAATACAGAAGGTTAAAAGATAAAGACAAAGAAAAGGTTTTAAAAAGAAAAAAGATCAAGAAAGATAGATAAAAGGTTCAAGAAAAAAAGAAAAAGAATGATTTCTGACTTGGTTTAATATGGTTATGAATACAAATATATCAAACTCTTACTTTAAAATTAACATTTTTGACAATATTTCTACAATCACATTACATATAGTATATGTCACATGATTTAGTCAAAATACCATTAACTATGATTCAGGTCTTTAGAGATGTATATATTAAGCTTGATTCCTTTAATAAAATTCATATCTTCCAGAACTTTAAGCAAAAGTTGCCAATTCAAATTATCAAAAGCTTTCTTAGCACCTACGATTAGTACAGGTTTTTGTCACTATGTTAAACAACTTTCATTTAATATGCAAAGCCTTTTTAGAAGATAGTTAACTAATGATATTTTTTCTGTTTTCACTAGGACACAATGTTTGTACGTGGATTGAAGAGGAAACGTATTGAAGGTGAAGATGATATTGAAGGAAGTTTTACTGGCTTTAAAGCTATTCCTTCGTATAACCTTCAGCGCCAGTCACTGCTAGACATGTCATTGGTAAAACTTCAACTCTGCCACATGCTTGTTGAACCTAATCTGTATCGTTCAGTGCTTATAGCAAACACCGTACGGCAGATCCAAGAAGAAATGACTCAAGATGGAAGTTGGCAGATGATAAATCCTCAGAGTACAGGACCAGCCTCTCTGGACCGTCTTGTTTCAACAGATATTCTCTGTCGTTCTTCCAAAGAGCAAACTGAAGAAAAGCTTGCTCAAGAATATAGTGGTTTCTCTAAGAATTTTGAGGACACACAATCACAAGAGAATGTAGACATCTTAAGGCCTGCTGTACTACAAGCATCCAGAAGCTTGCAGGGAAACATGTGGGAGATGGATAGCATTCCAGAAAATAGAGTAAACTTCCATAAGTCATCATTAGATCAAATATTTGAAACCTTAGAAACTAAAACTTCTGACGCTGTTGAAGATCTTTTTTCAGAAGTTGACAGTTCTTATTACAATCTTGATACTGTATTAACAGGGATGATGGGCAATACAAAAATGGGACACTGTGATGTTCTTGAAACCTTTCCTCAAGGAGCCACAAATTCTAATTCTAACTGTAAGTCTGATCTAAATGAGCTTGATCATTTTGTAGAGATTCTGGTTGAATCTTGAAACTAAGAAAAATTCCTTGAAGAAGCTAGGTTGTAAACAATAAAACTTTTTGAGATATTTTGTTCTCTTAAACCTGGATGTGATCTTCCCTTACTGACTTGCCCCCAATTCACATCATTTTGCAAAACTGAGTTAATTTATAAAATTAACCCACGATTTCTAGTGTTCAGTTTTGTTAAGTATATATTTTAGTGGCCACAGTTCAGAGATAATCAAAAGCATACATTTAAATTGTCATGCCCAAGCTTTTAAAAAATTAATTTAAATCTACTACAACCCATTCTATATTACAGATTACTTTGGGAACTCCCTAATTTTCAGCAGCACACTGACATGTCAAAAGATCTCTAGGTGTAATCATGTACTCTGTATTCTGACCATGTATTTTTCTAGTTTTGAGGCCTAACTTACCAGGAGGCTCTTCTAACATTAAGGGCAAATTAGTATATCAGGATTCTTTTTTCTTGCCTATCTCATAACTGCAGGGTGCAACTGTTAAAGACACTCCAGTCTTTAAAATACCACAAATGAAGTCAAATCCCATAATGTCTAGTTTAGGAGTGCTTCCTGCAGCCTACCAGAACCTTGAGATTGTACCACCACCATTCAGAAGCAAAGTGACCACCATGAGTACATTATTTCCCAGAAGTATTTTCTTAACCACCCCAGGAAAAGGGGCAGAACTAAAAATTTCAGTGCATCACTTCTAGTGATATCATCTTACTCAAGGGACTAAGTTGCATCCTAGCCCAACAAAAATTATTAATAATTTCAAATTAAGAAACTTTCAACTACCCCTGGCATTAGTACCTGCTATTTTGTTTTATGGAATTAATTTGGTATAAAGAGAAAATGCTTCGTTTTTCCCTCCTTAATTTCACATAAATGCTATGTTCTGTAAGTTTATTTACCACATGAGCTCTTGAAAAAATTGTAAAGCAGCTATTTCTCATTTTTGTTTTTTCTTTTTAAAATTAGTTTTTTTAAAAGTATCAGTGTTCAGAATATTATAGCTATTTTCTGAAGATATATTTTTGCTATGAATTCTCTCTCAAAACTGCTTATTTAATATCTTGAAATATTTGCAGTTGTATTTTTAATTGTGTTGAAAAAGGGACTTTTCTCCCTTATAACTGACTACCCCTGCATAGTGCAGTACAGTAGAAGTATGTGTAATTGTTAACTACAAGCTGAGCTGTTATCAGCATTCAGCCTTGAAGTAGAGTATTAGAAATCAAGTTATTCTTGAAACCTAAACATCTGAGGAGAGCTTCCAATAGGCTTCAGGAACTCTTGATGCATTTAAACTTCACTTCAAGCCATGTTTTTGCTATCTTCAAGCATAAATTATATGGGTTTTATTTATAAATATTTATATAACTATGTCATCAAACAAATTATTGGCTGAAGTTTACCATTTACTTTTATATTTAGGGGAAAACACCCCTTTATTGCACTAATTACTAACCAACTGTTACAGAGGCCTTCGAGTTCTCCAAACTTAAATTGTTCTATTTGCCAGTCTGTAAATGTGCATTCCTGTGAGTCTTTATAAACATATTATCTCAGCAAATTATTATTTAAGAGAAACATACATTCACATGCATGTAATTATCTACTAAAAATTCTAGTACATACCATTTATAATAAATTGCCCATTTTTTTCCTTGTCAACTGGAGATATAGATAAAACAATTGCAAGGTGAGGAAAAAAAGAACTAAACAATTATTTTGAGCAAAATAAACATTTGCTTCAATATCAATATAACTATTACCATCACAGGCCATTTTAGCTATTTTGCATTTGTTCCCTGTGATTAAAATTGGATTGGTTGCTTATTTAAAATAAATTCTTTGAAAATAGTTTCTCTGGTGATGCTGAGATCAAATATAGATTTCAAAATATTGGACACATTTTCTCCCAGCATGTCATAGGTGCAGTATATCTTTGTGTAAAGGAAGTTAACCCTAACTCTAACCAGTAAGGTTCATTATGCACAATTAAAGCAACTGTTCTATGCATAAAGATCCATGTCTTCTGTGTACATCATTAAATGTCTTTGTCCTTGTTTATATATTAGAACTTAAGACCATTTTGCATGATTATCCCTTCCTGAGATTTAATGGGGCAGCTTATATGAAAGTAGCTTCATGACTGTGGCCTTAATTATTAATTTAAGTGCTTTTGAAACAGCTAATTTGAAAATAGCACTGTATGTTTTTTAATCTTGGCAAATACTGTCTAATTTTGTAATTCAGTTGTGCCAGATCACACAATTTGTAAGGAGATCTTTCTTAAACATTTGGAAGTGACTAATATCTTTTTATATTAAAGTTGAATATGAAATTACTATTCTGATATTAGTAATTTTTGTGTACTAATTTTGATCTTATGAGAAAGGGACTGATGAAATTTCTTTCTTAGTAGTAGCTTAATGAAGTGTTTTAAAGTAGAAAATATTTATTGTAAATATTCTTGCTCTTTTTAGGGCAAAATGTTATATTTACCAAAACAGGATTTAGAGAAAATCCATTGGAACCTTTCAAGAACATAACATCACAGAATTTTATGCTTATTCTTAAACATATCCTTAACATTTATCTTCCAGATATAGATGCTAAGCTTGATTTGGGGTGGGGGGGTCCCTCAATATCTAGTTTTAGTGTTTGGGAACTTCACCCTATTTTGTTCTGTAAAATATTCACAGACTCTGGATCTTTCCATAACAAAATCCGAAACAGTAAACAGAAAAATTCTGACTGGCTAATGTAAAAATGTTTTTTAGGTGTTTTTTTTTGCAAACCGGACAGTTGAAGCTGTAGACTAGTCTTGCATTGTATCAGTCCCAAAGATGTCATAAATCACATTTCTAATAGTAACACTACCCTATAAAAAGAATAAAAACATAAATGGCTACAAAACCAGTTACCACACAGTCCAAACAATATTTTCTATATAGAAAGGAACTACAGGTAGTCCTTAATGACCAAGATTGGGACCAGCAACACAGGCATAAAGCAAAAAAATAATGACGTAAGTTCCAGTTGTGGTCATTAAGCGAATTGTGTGGGCATAAAGTATGACGTGACCATGACTTGCAACTTCCAGTCAGCTTCCCCAGTGACTGCTGGCAGAAAAGGTTGTAAATGTTGACCATGTGACCGTGGGATGCTGCAGTCGTAATTGCATGCCGAGTGCCATGTATATGACTAATCAGAACTAACAACATAAAACATTGCTGAAAAAAATTTAGACGATGTATGTTTTAACTGGGTTTAGAAAAGATTAAGGAACACTGCTAATGAACACTGGGAAATTGTGAAAGCCAAAGGCTACCCAAAAGAAGCCAGTATGTGCTTCATTGGCTATAGAAAGGTTTTTATGCTGACCTTCTCATTGCCTTCATGCAAAATTCATATGCCTAATTCATATGCTACTTATTACTTTTGCAGTTCTCTTCTTAGGGCTAACTTCGGGCTGTACTATGAGCAGGTGAGTGAGGCTTCTATTCTTTGCTTCCTTCTGATTGCAGTGAGCTTCCTCTGAAGATTAGGAGGGTCAGTTTGGGTCCGATAGGCTTAGCCAAAGAAAGCAACAGGTGAGTTTGGCCCTGGCTGTGTCAAAAAAAATAGTGAAGGCAATCTATTTTGTTTACTACAGAAAGTCCTTGACTTAAGACCAGTCATGTTACTACAGCCATTGAATGGATGTTTTATAATCCGTAAAGCACTCCTTGGCCATTGTATATGGTTGTGCCACTCCCCCCATTTGACTGCATATCAAGCAGGTCAGCTTTATGGCTCTTCTATGGTCACCTAGCCACAATTCATGTTTCTAGCAAATAAATGTTCATTCAAATGAGTGGAATTTCTTAATGACTTGGTAGATAGCTTCTGTCTCTTAGGATCACCTATCAATGGAACAAGCAACCAATAGTACATTTCCCAATGAGGAGTCCTTCATGCTCTCTGAGCTTGTTTTCTTGCAGATGTTTGATTACCCAAACTATTGCTAGTCTAGCACTGAAGATGTTACATAGTTTGGGTAATGAACCATCTGCAAGAAAACAAACTCAAAGAGCACTAAGGACCTCTCATGTCAACCCTGAGCTGCAAATATTCTCCTTTATTAATACACTAGCTGAATATCTGTGAATACACGAAACTGTGATCAGGCTTGATAAATTGACATAGCTTGAAAATAAATGGGTAGCTACGATCGGCATCCCCTTTCCTCTCCTTCAGACTTGCCCCACAGAAGCCTCTATCCCTTCTCTCTCTCAGGCTTGCCCCACAGAATCCTTCCCTATCCTATCCCCTTCTCTCTCTCAGGCTCCTCTCCAAACTCCCAGCCAGCAGGCCAGATGAATCATGCGTTGGCCATGCCCAAGTGGCAGTTTGAACAGAAATCTTTTCAGTTGGAGAGGGGGAAATAGAAATCCTTAGCATCTGAGCATGTTAATATAACAAATACTAATGATCTAATGGTCATTTCAAAAAATCCTTTCTAAGCGAGCACCTAGAAGCCAAGATGAACATATGTGCCACATTTCAAGTTTGTAGGCCTCACGGTTCTGGAGATTTAGTGATCCAGCGTGAGTGGTTTTCACTTTTACATAGATTTCCCTATCTTATACTTCCATGGTGATACTTTTTGTTATTCTACCATTGGAAGCAATGGAGGGTGCAGGCTTTGCTTTCTGTTACCCATCTTTCCAACACTGAAGTCTCCCAAGCTGCTGGGGAGGGGGGAGAAAAATTCCCTTGAAGTCTTTCTTTGGGATATAACTGAAGCCTGTAAAAAAAGGAAGAGAAAAGCTGCATAATGAAAGACAACATTCAATCTACACCAGTGGATCCCAATGTGGGGCCACATCCCATAGGGAGGGAATTTGATTTTTAATGGGGGCAATTTGAACCTTGTTTAAACCAAGTTAATGGTCTTTTAGGCTTCCTCTGTGAGAGTACAGTTCACTTTTTGAGTAAAGTAAGAATATAGGTCACGGGGACATCAGGATTTTAGAGATTGCCCAAAAAAGTTGGGAACCACTGATCTACGCAGACCATTTTTACCACCTTGAAGCAAATTAAGTGCAGTATAATCTATCCATGAATATTTCTACAAAATACAGGAAAAAGGTAGATCAACAGAAGTAGTATGATAATTCTAACAGAGACTGGGGCTCTTAATATGCTAAGGGCATTGTTTCTTGGGTTTACTGTTAACCGATTAATTATTTCAGTTGCTACATAATTCTCTTTTGGATGTTTTTGTTGTTTTAAAACATTGTTTTAATTGTTTTTATAATTTTAGAATTATAACTGCCCAGAGCCATTGGTTGAGATAGGTGGGTATAGAAGTTGAATAAATAGTAATATTGAGAAAGAGTGGGACTTATTAAAATGACGAGATACTTCTTCAGGGGGAAATGAGTGGACTTTTACAAAAAATGGCATTGATACTATGACAAAAAACCACAGGGAGATAAGGAAATCTAATACATGGTATAGATGGGAAAATAGAAAATATTTCACAAGAGATAATAAACAAAGATCAAAATGTCCAGGGAAAGGAGAAGGCAACCGAAAGAATGGAGGAAAAGATAGAACAGAAAAATCAGCAAATAAAACAAGAGAAGAAGAAATGGATAAAATAATAATGACTGATGAAATAAATCAAGGGAAAAAAACTTTTAAAAGATTTAAAAATGAAATCAGATAAGCAGGAAGATACTTTTGAAAGAGAGGTAGGGGCTTGGGTAGATACACTGGAGGACTGGCAGTATAAGACGGTAGAAATGGGAGAAATATTTAAACTAGATAGAGATAAAAATCCAAGAGGAATATGGGAGGCAAGCCAAAAAGCGAATAAAAATTGAAGTATTAAAAAGGGCAAGAGATGATGGATAAAAAGGAACTGTCTTAGAAAGAAGAATTAAAAGGGTTATTAGTATACATGCTTTAATATAATAGAATAAAAATAATAACTAGCTGGGAAGACCAGAGGTTGAAAGATGGTATTATATATGTTCAACTAATGTGATTGGCATTAGAATGACATATTGAAACATTGAACAATTAAATACTGAAGGATTATATCTTAATACAAATATGTGTATCGATACTAAGATCACAAAAGCTTGATTGACCTAACAAATATTATTCATATCATTATTATTTGTATCAAAATGAATGATACCCAGATGCCACACTGTTCATGCATTGATGTTGATGTAAAAATAAAATTATTTTTTTAAAAAAGTTTAATAATAAGTAATAACTGAAAACGAAATTGATTCTCCAGAAAAGAAAGCTCTCATATACTGAACTCCACCTCTATTATCCCATAAACACATAGTAGGTTCATGGCATACCAACTGATTAAACTCATTCTCTTTAAATTATACACAGCAACATTATTCTATGATCAGGCCTCTCTGACCTCATCAATATTGTTGAAAAAACAATAGATTACAAAAAATTGTGGGGCTCTTGGATAATTAGCCTTTGAGATATAGTTGGAATTACATTTTCACTATCCTTGTTCCACTGGTCATAAATGATGGAGCTGAAATAGTCTCTTATGTATTTAAGGTCATATGACAGAGAACTATAGGAGTTGAGATCCAACAGATTTTTTGAGGGTAACGGTCAGCAAAAGTTGCTATATGATATAACTACACACCAAGATACATCAACAGGTATCTGGTTTTGTCATTTTCTCCCTTAAAAATTAAAAGTGTTTAAAAAGTAGTCCATAAATAAATAAATAAATAAATAAATAAATAAATGCATACATACATACATACATATATACATGCATGCAGGCATGCAAAGTAAAGCAAAGCAACTGCTCCATTTCAAAATGTTCACAGCCCTATCCCTACAAACTATTTCCCCTTAAAATTAAAGCATTGTTAAGAAAGTCCATAAAAAATACAAACTAGGCAGTGGAGCTGCTCTATTTCAAAATGCTCACAAGCCCTCCCCTACAAAAGTACCTTGGACCTTGGTTACATAACGTTGTGACACACAACTAGATTCTTAGCTCAAATCAGCAAAATGAGTGATAAACATTTTCCTGATTTGTACCATCTCCAAAAACTACAAGATTTTTCCTCATCTGTGGCTTTGGGCACGGGGTATATATGCATCACCTCAATAAGTACCTTAAAAAAGGATACATGACAACACACTTCATAACTTGACAGAATACTGTATAAGAAAACTTATTTTTGTTGATTGTATGAAATTGGATATTTAAGTTCCATGATAGTGTGGGTATATGTATACATATATATAGTACATACACATATACATGCCTACACAAAAGGCTATCTTGAACATTTTCCTACAAGTATATAAGACTATGAAGGGTGTTGCTTAGCAATGATTTACTCTGAGTCATAGCATTGTTTAATTATTCACTTGAATTGCTCTCTACAAATGATTTCAAAAGTGCACACACAAGTTTTGCTTGCCATAGACAATTGTGCCAAGATACTCTGATGGTGCAAGTTTTTTAAGCGGATGCAAGTGCAATATAGTTACATGAATGCCACAGTACTTATCTTGGATAGCGGGAGGGGTATTGAATATTTGTATAATGAAATACATATTTTCTATTCTGCAAAGCTGGACAATAACTTTGCTTTAAAAAGTGAAGACTCACTTTTTAAAAAATGAATTTTATTAGACTTTTGAAAACAATAAAAAGTAACAGGAAATTATATTTAGAATGAAAAAGAGGGGGGGGAAGCAAAGACAAGTGCAGAAAACAAGAAAAGAAAAAGGGAGATTACAAAAAATGAGGGGTCCTTGGTGCTCTCTTGAGCATAGTTGTTTTCTTGCAGACTCTCATTACCAAAACTATATAATATCATCAGTTATTACCAGTGCTAAGACCAAGCTCCAAAACCACCACGAACCTCTCATTTCAAACCTGAGCTACAAATATTATCCTTTACTGATTATAAAAAATGACTTTCAATTTTCATTTATAGTAGTTATAAATATAAATAAACATTAATCTACTATTCTATGGTTACATTTTATAATGCTTTTTTAAATCAAAACCATCTATCTTAAATTTTTTATTTCCTGTAAAAAGTCGATTAAATGGTTTCCAATCATCATTAAATTTAGACAATGTCTTATCTCTAAAGTAGTCAATTTGGCCATCTTACCAAGTTTCATCATTTCACCATTCATTCCTATATTGCAGGTAAAGTCAAATCCTTCCACTTTTGTGCATATAATAGTCTTGTAAATAGTTGTTATTTATAAAACCAAAGTTGCATGTTTTTTCCCTAGCTACTTAACTATCCAACAATTCCAAAATAAAGTTTCTGTTTTCAATTATATATGAATCTTTAAAAACTTCTCTATTAGTAAATGTAATTGATTTTCTGATTTCACACATCCAACCAAGACTGTTGTTGGTTACACTTCCAGCATATGTTTGAAGAACCTTTATACATTAAAACAGTATTTCCATTGATGTATACCAGCAATACATCAATTTATAAAAATTCTCTTTAGTGTAATTTTCTATCCTTCCAACCACATATTTCCCACTGATCTATTTATATACTTTGTAATAATACATATGTTTGACTTTTTATCATTACAAACTTCCATTTGTTCTTGTTTCATACTTGAGCAAAAGATTTATACATTTTAACAATAATATTTTGACCATTTGTACATAATTCCATTTCAAATTCAGTCTTAATTACTCAAAATCAAAAGCTTTTGTAGCTTTTAAAAATCTTTCTCATAACTGTAGACAAGAAAACTCCTGTCATGTACAGTATATCCTTCTACTCCCAACACTTATCTTTATTCTACATTCTCCTTGACAAAATTCTAAAATGTCTTTGGAAGTCTACTATTTATCTTTAATTTTCTGATTTCACACACATCATTTGTCGATTGTAAAATGCTTCCTGATCTGAAAACACCAAGGTATTTTTTGAGAACCTAGTTTTATATCTGTTCCATAAAAATTTGACAATTTTTAAAATCTACATTTACCTTGGCTTTATCATACCATAGATATCCATGCCTCCTAATTTCAAGGTCATACATTTCTAACTCCAAAAGCATTCTGTTCTCAGCACATTTATTCTTTCTTCAAGATCAAATAGGTTTAGGTTTAGATTTATATGCCGCCCTTCTCCAAAAGGACTCAGGGCGGCGTACAACATTAAAAACACATATCACAAAAGTTTAAAAAAAAAAGATTAAACCCATTTCCAATAAACTGCAAAATATAATTTTAGTGCAAAATATAATTTCAAATTACATAAATCCAATCCTCTTTCTTATATACATTTTCAAATATATATACAAAGGTGTTATGTCACCTTTTTGAAGATTATTCTTTTTAAAGACCAAATATAAATGATGCATGTAAGTGGAGTCTGAAAAACCTTTAAAAAATAAGTCACTGTTTAAGAACATATATATGAGGAAAAAAAGGATTGTTAGTGTTGCAAATGGGATAAAATATGGGGCGGTTCAAGCTCCAGAAACAATACAAAAGAAATGAACATGGCACAAAAGTCATTGAATAAGATAGAATTCACAGGCTTCATAAAAGCCATAAGCCATATTCTACAAATCACTGCAGTTGACTTCCCACAATCCTTTAATCCAAACTCATACAAAATACTTTACATGTGGCATACAGATTTAAACTTTTAGCAGAAATAAACAGTAAAGTTTTACTGGGCTGCATTTTTTGCTGAATAGACTGAGGCCAGGAGATAGGGCTGTAAAAAAATTTCAGCGCAGTATCCTTGAGATGCTATTTTATTGTGTCTAGAAATGAATGCAATGGGAAACTATTTTTTTATCATTGCAAGGACATGTCATCAGGAACTGAGTTCATCTCAAAGGAGATTGTTTTCACAGCAGAATTTATATAATTTCTTCTTAAAACATATCAATATACCAAAGCATACTAATTTCTGCTTTTCTGCCCGAAAAAGTTTAGCAATCCTGACTTATGATGCAAAAGCTCAGCAAACTGCCCTTAAAATATTATATACTTGTCATATAAACTCAGATTACAAGGCACATATTGCATATTGTTGAGGTTCCTACATCCATTGCAACTTTTTTATTTTGGCTCGGGATGCCCTGAGTAAATGATTGATTAACTGACTGATTGATATGCTTTTTACACAAAATATGGCTATTTGGTTCATTGTGATGTGAATATAAGCATTCATGGGATAGGGCAGTCGTCAGAAAAAGACAAGACAGCTCTGGCTCTTGTTAACAAAGTTGTTGCATTCATGTTCAAATAGACAGGCTTCAGCTGTGCTACTATACTGTGATTGCTATCTTGTCTTTTTTACCTCCAGTGCCTATGATTATGTGTACAAGTTATAGAGACCCATGCTATATGCAAATATCAAATAGGGTTGTGCAATTTCAAAAAGGATTTAGAAGTGCTTTGGACTTTGCACTAATATGACCATGAGTCACTACTACCAATTAGTTCAACCATGTGTTTTTCAGTTTCCATGAAAGCTATAAAGAAGATATCTGCTTTGCTGATTGTCATCAAAGTAAATTGTTAAGCATCCTCATTTGCTTTTAGTCTTGTTCAGAAACCTGAAAATAGGGTGGAGCTGTTTTAATGAATACAGGAAGGTGCTATGCTCATACTTCTTAAGTACTTCTTCCAAATCATTTCTGCACTGCCCTGATATCTCACTGTCCACAAAGCCCAACTTGAATAACAGGTAAGTCTTCGTTTAGCTATTGCCTTGTACAGGGACCTTTTGCAGATACAAATGTAATGATAAATAACTTTGTGTCCAATTTCCCCATGTATGACTTTCAGAGGTCTGTAAAGGAAAGCTGAAGGAAGGTCATACGCACATTTGCATTTTCATTTAGTGACAGCTTTGCTTAATGACCAAGTTTGCCATGGTTGCTAAACAAGGATTATCTATATTTTAGCACTTTCCCCCAACAGTTATAAAAACCAGCCAGGTGGAAAAAAAAACCTAGATCTTCAATATTTTATAACTACATTCATAGAATGAAAGAGGTTGAAAGGATGTTCAGAGGTCACTTACTGTAATTAGGTCTGTTTTCTGTAGGTTAAATATACCCTGAACCTTTAACTGTTCCTCCCAGAACTTGGTTTCCAAACCCTTTACTATATTGGCAACCTAGTTGGAACTTGCTCTCACTGTTCCTTTTGAACTGTGGTACCCAGAACTGAACAGAGAACACTAAATGGGATTTGCCCAGTGGCATTCCATTTGATGTTTCCTTCCAGTGCGATCATAAAACTATAACATAAAAACATAATCAATGCCAACTTCCGATTCCGGCTGCGGTTCGCGACGGGCAGGTTCTGCTCGCCCCGCGCACTCCTGGTGGGCTCCCCACTGATCTGGGGGGCACAGGACGCCCTGGAGGGGCTCCTGCCAAGGGGGCGGCGTAGCGGGGGACCTCCTGAGTCGGCGGCGGCCGCGGGGGGCTACCCGCATCGCCCTAGGCACCGGGAGGCAAGAGGGGAGGCGCCGCGGCCTCTTCGCAATGAGGCAGCTGGAAGAAAGCAAGATTTGAAGGACGCAGCTGCTGTGTGGTGAGGTGGAAACTTTCCCCCGTTCCCTTACTTGGCTGAAAGGGGAAAAAAATTGTCAGCTTTTTAAAACTGACTTTCAACTTGTTTTGGAGAAGCGTGACTGGAGGGAGGGGGATTTTTCCCCCCCCTTGGACAAGCGGCTTTAAACGGTTTTGCTCTCTGCCCCCAGAGGAGGAGGAGGGGGGAGAGCCATGCAACGAAATCACGCTCATAGCAAAGGCAGATTTTGGACTGCAATTGTGTAAATGAGGTGATGATCTGAAAACTTTGAAAACTTTTGGTCTTTGCCTTCTGATCCCGGAGCTGGCAGGGCAAGATGGCACACTTCCGTCATCTTCATAGACACTGAAACATGACTCCACCCATAGAAGCTTCAGGCATCCTGACTTTGTCTCCGTGACACTCAGACAAATCTCTTGTTACATTGGAATCTGGGCTTGGAACAAAGGACTTTATTACTTTATTGCCAGGAGCTGAATACAGAAAGGGTTCCTATCTGCCTGGACACTCTGCCTCGTAACCTCCTTGGCGGTTTTCCTACCTAATTGTTTCCTCTCTGAATTGACATTGTTATCTCTTTGCTCATTATAATGCCACCCAAAAGACCACCCCCGGGGAAGCCGGGCTTTGCAGTCTCCGCCCCGACATCCTCAGCGTCCAGCCCCAGCGGACAACAGACTCTAACCTCCCTGCTTCAGCCCAAGCCTTCTGAGGTGGACTTTCAGCAGATGTTTCAACAGATTTTAAAGGGACAGGAGGATTTTAAAAATCAATTTAAGGAGATGAATGAGCAGCTTAGAGAGAACCAAGACCGGGCGATTAATAATTCACAGAGACTGGATCTTTTGGAGGAGGAGACGGCTGAGATGAGGGGGGAGGTGGGGGGAGTGCAGAAAGGGAACCAAGAGCTAGAGAACCACCAGATAAAAATGGAATTTGAAAGAATGTCCTTTTTCCTTAGGTTTCAAAATGTGATTGAGGCAGGTGATGAAGATCTAAGGGACATCACGACAAATCTTCTGGCTGAATACATTAAAAAAGACAAACAACAGATTGGGTGGGACATGGACCTGGTTTATAGAGTAAACTCAGCATACGCTAGAACACATAATGTTCCAAGGGAGGTACACATTAAATTCCTTAGAAAGACTACAAGAGATGAGATTCTGAGTGCACAAAGGGGGCAAGCACTAAAATAACAGGATAGAGAAATAGCCATTCTGAAACAGATCCCTAAGAAAGTGAGAGAGAGAAGAAAAAACTATTCGCTACTAGCGAAGAAACTATACCAGAAAGGGGTGTGGTTTAGATGGCTGATGCCTGAAGGTATGCTAATTTTCTGGGAGGACACAAGAGTCAGAATTAATACAACCATAGAGGCTCAGGCCTTTATGGAAAAAAATAGAGCCCTCCTAGATAAGCCTGACGACACTACACCAGACACACAAGACACGGGAGGGGGCGGAGCTCTGCTGGTGGGGGGAGAAGGGGCAATATCGAGAAAACTCAGATCATAAAAATGAACAAGAAAATCTGTTTGATGTAAAGTGATTGAAATTATTTGAAGATAAAAGTTTATATGCTGACAAAATACCATCAATTTGTAATAATCTAATGTATTAATAAATGAAATGTATGAGTACGGGGGGAGGGACCACCTCCTGCATATTGTAACTGCCAAAATTTGTAACTTATTCCACTACCCCTTTCCTTGTTTATTTTTTTAAAAACCAATAAAATTTTGTTTAATAAAAAACATAATCAATGCCTTGCTTTATTGTACCTGCACCTATGTAGTCCAGCAGTCTGTTCTCATCATGGCCAACCAACTGCATAAAGCAATCTGCCGGTCTACCAGCAATCGTGCTGCAATGTAGGCTAATAAGGGTAGATCATTTATCCCTCTTTGAGCCCATCTAACAGTATACTCTAGTCCATATTTTATGGTATGAAAGAGATATCATGAAGCACTTTGATGAAAGCTTTATTGAAGTATAGGTATACTATCATAGGAGAAAATTAGGTGTTGATTAGGACAAGCCAAGCGCCCCCCCCCCAAGTTACCTTTCCGAACAATAGACCATGTCATCTTAACATTTAGAAGGCCAAGCAATGTTGATTAAGCTGAGAAAAGATACTAGAAGCAAAGTTTCTGAGAAGCAAGGCCGCTATAAGATAAACCCATAAAATTATCTCTTTAGAAACTGCACTACTAAAATACTGTTTCTTATCTCAATACACCGTTATTTTTCTAATTCCAAGGTTACCATATAGACGCCACTCTATTCCTGATTTTGCCAACCATATGCATCATTCACATATAGTATGCTTAACCCTGTGTTATTGGTAAATCATATGTATTCTAATTTGCATAATTATATGATGGAATTTGCATTCCCCCTTTTAAATTTGCTTTTTCTGCCTCTAGTACCATAATAAACAATTTGCACTTTGACCAAAATTTGTACTGGTCTCCTTGGCTGAAATTGTTGAAAGTTCTCCTACAAATTGGTGTTGCAAGTTTTGGCAATATGTCTGTGGCAAATTATTAGACATGTGGTCATTGAGGTATGGATTGTTGGTAGACAATCAGCAGAGATGAAGCACAGCCTGAATTATTGATCGTTCCCTAAATGTTTCTAGCTATGTGAAAGTCTTGATCATTGGAAACATTGAGTCAAGCTTTATATTGAGTACACGTAGAATAAGCAGGATCAGACTTTTCAACAGGAATCATCCTAAATGCAAGAGGAATTGGGTGTTGGTTCCTACCTGATACGCCCTTTCTCAGGACAGTGGAGACATCATCCAGGGATGGGTATGACTCCGTCAGGATCCAATACGACTGGGTCTACAAGTATTAAAGACACGCCCACGAGGCTACTCCCCAGAAATAGATGGAGTGACTTGTAGACCACTGTGTAAGCAATCTGAAACGATATATAATATCTCTCCCCAAGGAACACAGTAGAAAGGAAATGTACACTGTAGAAGGAAGGTAGTAAGTCAAAGGAACAGGGTGGGGCTGGATGATGTCTCCACCATCCTGAGAAAGGGCGTATCAGGTAGGAACCAACGCCCATTCTCCAAGTAGGTGGAGACATCATTCAGACATGGGACATACCAAAGCCCAATAGTTCCATTGGGAGGGAAAGAAAAATAGAGAAGAGACTTAAGTGACAACCACACACTGCAGCACGTGCTGTCCGAATGAAGCTTCAGCTGAGGCGTATCTGTCCAGCTTGTAGTGTCGGATGAATGGAGAAATTGAAGTCCATGTAGCTCGGCAAATGTCCTCTAGCGGGGCTTGAGTGGACCATGCCGCAAAGGTGGCCGCGCTGCGTGTGGAATGTGCCGTGATGTGAGGAGGAACAGGCAGAGAGAGTGCAGAGTACACCCTAGAAATAGCTGCCCTTACCCAACGACCAATGTCCAAAGAGGAGGCCTTGGATCCTTTCTTACCTCCAGGTTGGAACTTGATGAAAAGAACCTCAGATCGCCTGAAAGAAGCAGTTCGTTTAATATAAATGCGTAGAGCACAACGTACATCAAGGTAATGCCACTTACGTTCCAGTTCGTGTGATGGCCGAGGGCAGAAGTCTGGAAGCACCAAGTCCTGGGTTCTATGGAATACAGAATTTACCTTAGGCACAAAGGTCGGGTCAAGCCGAAGGACTACCTTGTCCGGATGGAAGATGCATAAATCTTGCCTGGCGGACAAGGCTGCCAACTCTGAAACTCACCTCGCCAAAGTAATGGCTACAAGAAAAACCACTTTTAATGTTAAAACATGCAAGGACACAGAATGCAAAGGCTCAAATGGAGACTGTTAATTATTCCAGGACTTTGGAGACGTCCCAGGTAGGGAATCTGTGTATTGTCGGTGGCCCCTCTCAAGAAACGCTGGATCAGAGGATCATGAGGGAGGGACTGAGCCGTGGTCAGAGAGGACTGGGGACAGGGCCACAACCTGGCGGCGAAGAGTGTTTGGCGAGAGCCCTAGGTTGAGCCCCCGTTGCAGAAATTGTAGAATATGGGGAACAGACGCCTTGAGGGGAGCAACGCCCTTTGATTGGAACCAGAGAGAGAATTGAGTCCAAGTGGCGTCATAAATGTGGTTAGTGGAAGGGCGTCTGGAGGCTTGAATTGCTCGAATGACTTCCGCGGAGAGGTTCACAGTCCTTAGAGCTTCCCGCTCAAACTCCAAGCGTTGAGGCGCAGCCACGGAAGATCTGGATGTTGGCATGCCCCTTGCAGGAGCAGTGAGGGGAATTGGGGCAGTTGCCATGGAGGGGCTACTGAGAGATTCATGAGGTCGGCAAACCAAGGTCTGCGGGGCCACCGAGGAGCGATCAAGATTAGTTCTGCCCTTTCCACCAGCAGCTTTCGGATCACCCTCTGAATGAGTGGGGTAGGTGGAAAGGCATACAGAAGGCCCAGAGGCCAGTAGTTCCTTAAAGCGTTCGCTCCCTCTGCCCCAGGAGTTGCAAAGCGGGTGAAGTACCTTAATAACTGAGTGTTGTCCTGGGAGGCAAAGAGGTCGAGGACCGGCATCCCAAACCGGACCGTCAGCTGTTGGAAGACGCAGCGATGCAAGCTCCATTCTGCTGGATCTATGTGCATGCGACTGAGTTCGTCTGCTTGTGTGTTGTGGATCCCCGATATGTGTTCGACCCGGAGCGACAACAGGTGGGATATTAGATGGAAAGAAAGAGTAATCAGACGTCGGGATTTTGTCCCGCCCTGCCGGTTTATGTGTGCTTTGGTCCCGCCCTGCCGGTTTATGTGTGCTTTGGTGGTGGTATTGTCCGTAAGGATGAGCACATACGCATTAGCCACGAGAGATTCGAACCGGAGCAGGGCAAGAAACACGGCTTTCAGCTCCAACCAGTTGATACTGTTCCTTTGGTCGGAGCGAGACCAAAGACCTTGGGCTGTCTGTGACTGGATGTAAGCTCCCCAACGTTGCAGACTTGCGTCTGTTGTTAGCGTGATGTATGGGGTTTCGCGGAATAGAGAGCCCCGTGTAACTGCAGGGGATAGCCACCAGCGTAGGGATAGCCTTACCTCCGAGGTCAGGGAGATTCTGTGAGTAGAACAACTGCAGTTTGCCTTCTGGTACAGGAGCAGAAGCCATTGGAGCTGGCAACAACTGCAGTTTGCCTTCTGGTACAGGAGCAGAAGCCATTGGAGCTGGCAACTGTGGAATCTGGCCCATGGCACGATGTGGAAAGCAGACATCATCTTGCCCAGGAGTTGAGATAGTTGAATGAGCGGAACCGCCTGCTGGTCACGGATGGATGAGACCAGGTCGCAAATGCTCACCTGCCTCTCTGGGGATAAAAATACCTGTTCCAGAGAAGTGTCTATTACTGCCCCGAGATGCGTGAGACAGGTCATGGGCTGCAGATAACTCTTCTTCGAGTTGACCAGAAAGCCGTGGTCTGCTAGGGTCTGGAGGGTGAGCTGGACATCCCGGAGGGCCTGATGTGGAGACCTGGATAATAACAAAATATCATCAAGATAACAGAGAATTCTAACCGGCAGAGATCTGAGATGGGCCACCAGAGCAGCTAAAATCTTAGTAAAAACTCTTGGGGCCGATGATAAGCCAAATGGAAGTGCTCGGTATTGGAAGTGATTCCCATTATAAGAAAACCGGAAAAATTTCCTGTGATCTGGAAGAATGGGGATATGGGTATGCCTCTGTGAGATCAATGGAGGAGAGAAGGTCATTGGGCCGAATACTCTCCAGAATGGACAACAGAGAATGCATTTTAAAGCTCCTATAAACAATAAATTTGTTTAGAAATTTGAGATCGAGAATTGCTCTCCAACCCCCCGAAGACTTAGGCTCTATAAAGAGACGGAAATAAAAACCCCGCCCTTGTTGCCCAAGGGGGACCTCTTCGATGGCCTGAATTTGGAGGAAATGAGTGATAAGCTAGTTCAAGCAGATGTCTTTTGGAAATGTCCCTGGAGACAGGACAAGGCACCGAAGCGTCGAGGAAGCCTTCCCGCCCAAAAAAATGGCCGCCAAATTAACTGCCGTCCTGGTAGATAGGGCCCTGAGGAAGGGCTGAGGTGGCGAGCCAACAAGGAAGCTTATTGCCTGGCAGTTAGCAGTCCGCCAACGCTCTGTCGTCAGGCACTGAAATTGGAGCCGAAGATCCCGTTGCTGAGGCGGCAAAAGGAGCGGCGGCGTGGAAACGATCTCTGAGGCCAGCATGACGAGAGGAGGCTTCCCAAGTGGCACGGCTGTAGGGATTGTGCTTCTGGCGCTGCCGCTGCAGCAAAAAGCCCTTTGAAGGCTGGAGTTCTTTGGGCAGCGCAGCAGCGGCGATCGGCACTAAAGGAGCCTGAGGGCGAACCTCGTCAGCTGGCCGAGAGGTTCTAAGCTGCTGAGGCAGCGAAGCCTGAAAGAGGCAAGCCTCGTAAAGGCTGTTGTGCTCAATTTAGCCAAGAAGGAGCCTGATTCTAATTAATTTGAAGAGGAAAGCCAATTGTAGAAATTTGATACGATGTTTTGAGCAAAATAGAAAAAATTAGCAAGGAGAGATAGGGAGACACAACTAATGGAAGGATCGACTGAGTCTATTTCTAGGGAGTAGCCTCGTGGGCGTGTCTTTAATACTTGTAGACCCAGTCGTATTGGATCCTGACGGAGTCATACCCATGCCTGGATGATGTCTCCACCTACTTGGAGAATATCACATTTTTGTTTTGTTTTTTGTTTGTTTGTTTTTATTGGATTTATATGCCACCCTTCTCCCAAAGGACTCAGGGCAGCGTACAACATTAAAAAACACACATCCCAGAAGTTAAAAAAAATTAAATACATATCCAAAAAAAACAAACCGAATTTAAAAGACAATACATTTAAAATAAGTTAAAATTAACAGGCCAGGCCGGCTTGCTGGAAAAGCCAACTTTTTAGGGCGCGTTGGAAGGACCGGAGGTCAGGGATTATGCAAAGCTCCGGGGGCAGCTCATTCCAGGGGGAAGGCGCTCCCACAGAGAAGGCTCTCCCCCTGGGGGTCACCAGCCGACACTATCTGGCCGATGGCACCCTGAGGAGGCCAACTCTGTGGGTTCGTACTGGACGGTGGGAGGCTACTGGTGGCAGTAGGTGGTCTCGCAGGTACCCTGGGCCTAAGCCATGGAGCGCTTTAAAGGTCATAATTAATACCTTGAATCGCACCCAGAAAACAACCGGCAACCAGTGCAGGCCGCCTAAAAGGGGTGTAACATGGGAGCACCTAGGTACCCCCATGACAACCCGCGCGGCCACATTCTGGACCAGGTGAAGCCTCTGGGTGCTCTTCAAGGGCAGCCCCATGTAGAGAGCATTGCAGTAGTCCAGGCGAGAAAGGACGAGGGCATGAGTGACTGTGCACAGAGCATCCCGATCCAGGAAGGGGCACAACTGACGTACCAGGCGAACCTGATAAAAGGCCCCTCTGGTTACGGCCGTCAGGTGTTCTTCTAAACTAAGCCGCGTATCCAGGAGGACTCCCAGATTGCGAGCCTTCTCTGAGGGGGCTAAAATTTCTCCCCCTACCATCAAAGATGGGACAAGATGTACAAATCGGGATGACGGAAACCACAGCCACTCAGTCTTGGAGGGATTGAGCTTGAGCCTGTTCCTCCCCATCCAGATCCGCACAGCCTCCAGGCATCGGGACATCACATCGAGGGCATCGTTTGGGTGGTTTGGGGTAGAGATGAAAAGTTGGGTATCATCAGCATATTGATGATACCGTACCCCAAAACCACAGATGATCTCGCCCAGCGGTTTCATGTATATGTTGAACAGGAGGGGTGAGAGAACCGACCCCTGGGGCACCCCACAAGTGACGCACCTGGGGGTCGATCTCTGCCCTCCAGGCAACACAAACTGCGACCGATCCGACAGGTAGGAGGAGAACCACCGTAAAACGGTGCCCCCCACTCCCAACCCCCCGAGTATAAGAGTATATTTTTCAGAGTATAAGACGCACTCCCCCACACACAAAAAAAAGTGGGTGGAAATGTCTGTGCCTATATGGCAGGGGGGTGTTGGTGCAGCACCGATCAGCTGTTCTAGAACGGGCGGTGGTGGCGGCAAACGGGCCGCAGCAAATGGGCCAGATGAATACCGGATGGATGCTGGGAGGCAGAGGCAGATTTTTTTTCTTGTTTTCCTCCCCAAAAGCTAGGTATGTCTTATAATCTGGAGAATCTTAAAATCCAAAAAATACAGTACCTGATTCCTGATTATCTGCTTCCAACATTTCAGGTCCTAGAGTATAGTAGGTCATATCCCAGCTACAGATCTTGCCAGTGAAATTCCATTTGAACTTATACAATATATTTATGTTGGCCATTAAATATCTACAAAAATGACAACCTATACAAAATCTACCAAGGAGTTCTGGTTCCCTCAACAACACTTCTGATCTCAGAATTTTGCAACATCTGTTTCCATTTGGAAGTGTATCCAACTGCATACATTTACACTTTACTCTTTGGAAGGGGAAGGGGAAGTGGATTTATAATTGGCAACACCTTATAACACTGCTCCTTCTCCCCTGGGGGACATTCAATCTCAACTTACTACTCAAATCTAGTTCATCTCAAAGGACCTCAAATGTCTACAAGATGGAGCCTGCGTTCAGGAATACAACTATTAGTTGTGTGCAAGACGTGGAGCAGGCTCCCATGGGATGTGGCAACCTCCAGACTGATGCTCAAGGTTCCACATTTGATTTCTATCGTAGGAAGAATCGCATGCAAAAAATGGGGGTCAATATTTGTTTGTCTAGTATGCTCCTTGTATCCATCAAGACAATTAGTATCTGTATTCCTCTTGACTTCTGCACAAAGAAGTTACCTTCTGTCACTAGATTGAGTGTTGCAGAACACCAAAAAGGAATGTTACATTGATCATCAAGAAAGAATACATAAGTAGCTTCAACCTTATTAGAAATTTTCAGAGAACCATAGCCAGATCTTACTCCATGCAGTACAGCTCGTTCATGGAAACTGTACTTGGGACTACATACAATACACTACGTTTAGCCTCCATCTAGGTTAAAAATAAATTTCATCCCCTTTTCTGGAAGGTGGTACTGGAAGTCGTGTAAAACCTCATACAGTACATGGAGGTACAAGGTAAACTCTGTATCCGTTTCTCTGAGAGTTTAAGGGAAAGTAGAGTTTATATAACTGCAATGCTGGTTTCTCATGGCCAGATGTCCCACATATGGAAATTTTCATGGGCAAAACTATTCCTAACTGAAAACATTATCTTTCTCTTTTTGAAACTGTGAATGGTTGACCAATGCTAGGACAAACCAGCTCCAATTGGCTTGTTCAAAAGAAAACCTTGCTAGTCTGGATGAAGATCTAGTAAAGCACTTTCTTACTAAATGATTTCTATCTCCACCATGGTGAAACTAGCATCCTCATCTCCTAACTTAGCAGTATTCTCCTGCATGAAAACTAGGAAAATAATTGTCTGTCATCACTGTAAAATGTTCGGATAATTCACATTGCTTTGGAATGCAAGGATTAAACTACCTGGACACACATATCCCATTGCTGGAAAGTAACGCCTTTGGAAGATCTGCTTTCTAACAAGTAGTTTACTACCATTCCTCCAAAAGAGAAGTAAAGAAAGACCAGTTGAAATATGATAAGGTTAACAATGATCATCATTATTGGACAATATTAACTTTGAGCAGTGTATTCTGAAAGCCTCTGCTCCAGCATTGTACTGTTTCTGCCCTGAAATTCTTTTGCATCTAGTTGTATTAAACGACTGTTGGCTTTGTATTCTTCTTGATCGTTTGCAATCAGCAGGAGATATATTTGGGAGTAAAATCTGATGATTATCATCCTTGCTTACCAACAACCTTGTACAGTAACATTTGAAGTTATGATGGCGCTAAACAAATAGATGTGTGACCAATCCGAGACCACTACAGCATCCTGTCACCTGATCACTATTTGTATGGTTCATAACCAGCTTATAATGAGCAGTTAATACAGAAGGCAGAAATAAAATCATACATGATCACGATTTTGCACTTAGCAAACACTGTTTAGCAAACCCTAACCCTAGTTCTTAACATCCCTAACCCTTAACTCTAAATTGTAAGTCTATCACAGTCATGTGATTTTGTGCTTAGCAAAAGAGTTGTTGGTCCTAATTGTTGTTAATCAAGGACTAACTGTATACATTATGAAACAATGGAAATGTTAAATGGAAGCCATCTATTATCAGTAATTGAAAAGCTTTGGTACACAGAATTTTCAGGGTATGAACCTCTATGTTAATCTGCATTTCTTAACCCTTTTTTTCTTTCCCTGATTTCTTTCTGTATTTATTTAACAGAACCAAATGGGGTGGTAAAACAACATGTGGGAACATTCTTAATGTCTGAATATTTCTTGATATCTGAACATTCCGTTTGAGTGAAGGGACTATGGGTCCAAGAAAACTTTTTATTTTGGAAGAAACAGAGATTTCCCTCAAGTAGTACATAAGATTTCTCTCTCTTCTTTACTCAACTAAAGGAAACCTAAAAAGAGCTGAAGATGAAACCTGTTTATATAGGGTTATGCAAATAAAAATAAACATATGATTAACCAACATGATTTAAACATATATGTGAATGGTTCATGTGATGGGTGCATATATAGGGAAGTTTTTAATGTAGTAACAGTGTAGAACTAGAAAAACAGTGATGTATTGACAAGAGTATTTTAGTAAATAGTTCCTTTCTAAAGAATTGTTTTTGGGGCCTTATCTTATATTGGCTTTGTTTCCCAAAGCCTTTGCTTGCCTCCCAGTATCTTTTCTGAGCTTTATCAACATTGCTTGGCCTTCTAAATTCTTTTATCACTGAGCTGACATAGCCTATTGTTTGGGAAGGTAATTTAGGGAGAGGAATGTTTTGCTTATCCTAACCAACACCATGTTTTCTCCTACTACATTATGCATAATGATTCTTATGCATAATGTAGCCTGACAAAAGAAAATGAACAAGGGGCATACAGTTTAGTATATTATAAGAATAAGGAAAATGGGTTAGTTGATTCTCAAATTTT
The DNA here is from genome assembly GCF_964273705.1 of Natrix helvetica. NCBI lineage: Eukaryota > Metazoa > Chordata > Lepidosauria > Squamata > Natricidae > Natrix > Natrix helvetica. The sequence goes on from NC_138548.1 coordinate 35,705,331, forward strand.
CTCCAAAAAGATTTATTTAGGCCTAAGAGACCTTAATTTTTCTGTAGCTAGAGTAATTTCCATAATTACCCCTTTCAAAAACAAATAGTAGGGAATTCAATTCCTCTGCCTTCCCTGGTAAGATCTTATTTTATCTACCAGATCACTAGGAAATCCAAACAACCCTATAATAATTAATCAAGATCTGTAAGATGCTTAGGACAGACCATCTTAATTGGTCCAATGGAGGTCTTAGGTTGCAACCATGTCAAAGTACTCAAAATAATAATTTCATGTTTCAGATCACACAGCATCTGCACAGGTAACATTTATGTTTACTTGCATGTGTGTCAGGCTTGCGAGTACCTGAAACAAACACAATGTTGTTACGGAATGCAAAAACTTCTAAGTGTTCTCAGATCCATCTCCCCAACTAGTCCCCAGGCACTGAGGTTCAATCCTCCAATAGTAAAAGTTGGGGAGTCAACAAAACCCATCAAGAAACCCATCAACAAAACCCACCATGATCTCAGGAATGGATCTTGCAGGCAGTAGGTGAACAGCATGAGAAAAAATCCTCAATTTGTCTCCACATGCCAACTTCATTTATAGGAACTCACATTCCATCACTTGAAGTGTACAACCCATTTATAAGCTTTTTTTTTTTTTGATTACCTCTCCTCAGCTCTCTGACATCGTGGCTGCTGTTTGACCTGAAACTTAGGATAGCAAATCGCTGTGGGCCACACTTTTGTCCCGTTTCAACTACATTTCAGTAATATATAAAACAGGTTTATCTGCAAATAAACATTGTCATGTAAAATATAGCAACTGTGATGGAATTCTGTTTCATAGGAAGAGCTTGCTCCCACAAAGCCAACAATTATTTTATACAATCCAAATCCAATTCTACACCACCACCCCAAGCATAATTATGGAACTAAACATAAAATACAGTGAACCGCCACACGCAGTGAATCCTCCTGGATAAATAAGTTCCATTTAACTTGGGGACGTGCGCCCTTACCGGCGCCATTACTGGTACTACTAACTTTTCCTCAGCGCCTCTGTTGAAGTGGGATCCTTGAAGCGTCAGGCTGAGGTGTTTTTAACTCTGTTCAAGATGAATTCTTGTGGAACGCCAAAACTTCAGGAAAACAGTGACCCCCCATTAGGCTAGACCCAGAGGAGAGATGAGCTATTTTGAGGGTTCAGGTCTGGGCAAAGATCGCAGGCCCGCTACGTTTTTTTTTAATTTCCTCATGGGATTAAAATTGGGCTCAATGACTGAGTTACTCCCGGATTGCTACCTTAGCTCAAAGGCAGCGTCCCCACTGTTCCTTCCTGGTGAACTCGTGTAAAAAAGGCCGCTTCGCAAAAGGCAGTTTAACGTGGCACGAGACGAACCCTGGATAAATGGGCATGATTTGCCTTATACGGCTATACGGTATTCCTAAACGTGCTTATTAGGGAGGAGCTCCAACCGAAATGAGTAAAAGGCCTGTCTCTAAATAAACGCGTCCGCATCCGGCTACCGAAAGGCCTCACTTGCCCTTTTTCCACCATCAAAAAACTGCTCCCCTCCTACCCGAGGGAGGCAAAGACCTTCTGAGAGAAGCCGCGGCTGAGCAAAGGGGGTGGGGGGGAAAAGGAGGGAGGAAGAAGTAGCGGGTGAATATTTCATTGGACGGCCGCCCAAGTCTAGCTCCGCCCTCTTTTAACTCAGAGCTGCTCTCCGAGACGAAGCCGACCCCGCGAACAGAAAGCCAGTAAAAATCGGTTGCTGGGCAAGGTGGGGCGTGGCTGACCAATAGCGAGGAGCGCTCGAGAAGGACGAGGAAGAGTGGGCGTGTACGCGCCCCTCCTTCCTCTGAGTCCAGGGCTATTCCTGCACGGGGGGAGGAGCAACGGCTCTTGTTGTCGCCGAGATCTGGCGGGGAGGGGGTGGGGCTCATTTGCTGCTGCCACCGCCCTCTCCTCCTCCTCCTCCTCCTCTCCCCCCCCCCCGCTCGTCTCCTCCTTCCTCATCTCAGCACGCAAGCATTCGGCCATCCCAGCCCCTCTAAAGGGATCCCGGCTGGCTGGGTTGGGAGCCAGCGCTGCGCCGCGCCGCCCAGCCGAGGGAGAGGGGATCCCGTGTGTCCCTCGACTCTCTCTGGAGCCCTAGCAGGTAAGCGAGACTCTGGCTGGCTGGATGAACTCAGGTCTGGATCGCGGGGACGATGGACACGGGGACAAGGTGTCCGGAAAGGTGCTCCGGGAAGCCAAGTGCGGGCTGGCCGCGGCAGCGCAGGGCGAGGAAAGCTAAATTGAGAGGTGGAGGTCAGAAGTTACAACTAAAAAGAGACCTGCATTTTGGGTATCTCGGGGAGTTGGTAAGGAAATAGAGGCTGGCGAATGTGGCGGGGGAAACTTATGATTGGGGGTATCTCGGCCAGAAAAACTAAAAAATTGGGGGCCTGGGAGGGGCACCTTACAAACGATGTTGTGAATCGTCTGGGAGAAGCTTGCTTGGGTAAGGAAATAACTACGTTGAGCAAGTCGTCGTCAAACACCCCCCCCCCCAATATACACAGGCACTGTGAGCTGGGGTAATCCCTCCCCCCCAAAAACATATTTTTCAGATGTTTTGAATGATAATTGCCATCTTTTTGGTTGCGATAATAGGGGTTGCAGATCACATTTGGAGGGCTCGGATTTGGGGAAGGAACGACAGTTATATAAGGAAGACTGGGAGAGAATGATGGATAAGAGGAAGATGATGGTGGGTATCAGGCTGAGATTCACAAAAGCTGCCAATAAGAGGAAATTAGAAGGTTATGGGGGGGGGGAGTGTCAAAGAGTCTGCTAATAAAAGAGGAGAAAAAACCAAATAAAATTAGTGGGAGGAATTGAGCCTACTGAACGGATGGTGAGGAAGAAACTGCTGGTGCTCTGGGTGGTATTTGAAACAATTTTGTGGCAGGCTTGGGTTGAATGAAGGCTTTAGGAAAAGTGGGTGGGGCATGAACGGAGTAGGTTTATTTGACTGAACAGTAGAGAATCAACTGAGGTTTGTTTCTGAAGAGTGGTGCTCTGGTTCAGCTAGTTAGGGTCATATATAAAAGATATATAGAAATATATGTTACTTTTGAGGCCATTTTTTTTCAACCAATAAGTGTTAGGAATACAGTATGAAGGGTGTGTGTGGCAGCTGATCAGCAATCAGGGAGGGGTACTTTACAAATGTTCTGTTGGAATGTTTGGAGAGGTGAATCTTGACAAAGAGATTGAGTTTAGATAATATATTTTCAGGAAACACTCTTTTCTTGGTGGGATATTGCAGTATAATGAATAAAAACATTGGGATTGTAGAATAGGTTTAGAGTATTGATATATAGATATGTTTTTGGAAACATTTATATAAGGTAGCTGAATAAGATCCTATGTAAATTGAAGATTGATTAAAAACGGAAAAAGTTAAAATGCCAGGAAATAAATTTAGAGCTGTGTAAAAGGTGTGGGGTCTCCAAGTGAGCTTTCAACCAGAGAGTTATAACTGTGGTATTCTCTGATGGTCTCCATCCAAGTATTAACCTGACCACACCCAGCATAACTTCCAAACTTATGCAAGGTTGGCCAACTAAGAATAAAGTTGTATTCAGGTGATTTGAAACAGCCTACTGATTTCTTTGTGGGTGAATGATAAAATACTAATGTTCTTATTATTCTTGTTTTTTTTTTATTTTGGAGGTGGCTGCTTTAAATTCTGCTTTTGACAGAAAAGTAAATTTTAAAGAAATACGCAAAATATGTAAAAAGTTTCTACCTATTTGAGCTTTTAGGAATAAATATTGTTGTTGCTCTGAAGAAATGATCACACAAATGGGGATTCTGGGATGCTTTTTGGATTATGGATGTTCACAGTTCATGAGATCTGTATCTTAAAATGAAGGCTATACTGACAAATATGTAAAAACTGATTAAAAATCTAGTCAATTCTGCATATTTGAAGAGAAAAGAATTGCATTTAAAGTAGAAGTCCAGTACTGTAAGATACATTAAATTTGTATGGAGCTTATTAAAAGAAATTGTGGGAGGATTAGGCACAGAATAGAAACTGAATGGCTAGAAAGCAGACGTGGAAATTATTTGAGACTTAGAAGATCGGCGGCATATGAATGAAAAAACATTGAAGTGCTCCTTAAGAATGGTCAAATCGGAGATAGAAAATGTCAATAGGAAAAAGTTATTGGGTTAAGGTTAGGATAAAGACATTCATCTTTTGCTGGAAACTATCTTGTGATTAACTTTAAAGTGGGCCTAGCTATGGTATGGACTGAAATAAAACTGTAACTATATAATTGGATGAAAGGTTTGGGAAGAAGCTTGCTATCAACAGAAATTTTAAGGAGATATTTTTTCATTTAAGAAATGAGGTAGTTTGAATAGGTTTGCAAATTTGTTGGTACACAGGTATAGTTTTATCCTTAGGAGCAGAATTGTAATGAGGTGGTCTGTTTTGTTTTAAATAGTTGTCAAGTCTGGAGTGGGAAGTTATTTTTCATCATCCATTTATTTTCTGAATGCAGAAAATAAGAGTCCTGTAAACCAAAGTCCTGTGGGAGGTGCATGCAACAGCTTCCAGGAACTTCTAGTTTCATTTTGAATACACTACCCCTTGTGTCTTTAATATAAAATGAAATGCAGAAAAAGGACAATTTCTCACTGCTTTGGTTCCTTATTTCAGCAGTTAGAAACACTTCATTAATGCTAAATTTAAAATAATGTATTGATGGCTACACTACTTTAAGTTTGTTACATTTCTTTAAATTATTGAGTTTTCTACAATAAGCAATACTATCTGAAATTAATCATTTATATTGTTTTTCTATTTGCTACATTACATTACAGGCAATTTCTAAAAGCAGACACATATTTCTGTCCTGTAGTATTTGTTTTACTTGTAGGTGTTATACTTGATAAAAAAAATTAGATTCCAAATTAGATTCCAAATTAAAGACTAAAAAAAGTAAAAGCAGAGAATAATAAAATTTGAAAATATGGCCATAGCATCTTATGCAGTACAGTACAGAATTTTGGAGACATTGCTTTGTCTGGATCTTCCTATATATGTGGAGTGGAGAATACATCAGTGCTACATTTTTATTTTGGCCTCAGTATGTTTTGGTAGAAGGGTATGCATGATGCCTAAGTGTGAGATTTTGTACACTTAAAACAGTGGTGGGTTTCAATAATAATAATAATAATAATAATAATAATAATAATAATAATAATAATAATAATAATAATAATAATATTTAATGCTTCTAGACCGCCCCCTCTCCCGCAAGGGACTCGGGGCGGTGTACAGTTCATACAAAATATAACAGGATACAATAAAATTAAATTAAATATGTACAGTTGACAATTGACATGGAGGAGGTTAAAATGTAGTTAAAAGAACTGTACAAAGCAGATATAAAATAAATTCAAACCCCTAAAAACAAATACAGTAGATTAAAAAAAACCTAAAATAACCAGATATAATACATTTGCCAGGAGGGACAGTTGAATTATGCCAGGCCTGCCAGTCGGAACAGGTGGGTCTTCAGTTTTTGCCAGAAGGAGCGGAGGTCAGAAGTGGTTCTAATGTCGGGGGGGAGGTCATTCCAGAGGGTTGGGCCCATCACAGAGAAGGCCCTACTCCTCGGTGTCGCCCGCTGGCATTGCCTAGTGGACGGCACCAGGAGAAGTCCCTCCCTGTGTGAGCGTATTGGCCACAGGGATGTATGTGGGAGGATGCGATCCCGCAAGTAACTAGGTCCCGTGCCATGGAGCGCTTTAAAGATGGTAATCAGCACCTTGAAACGCACCCGGAAAACCACAGGCAGCCAGTGCAGCTCGCGCAGGAGAGGTGTTACGTGGGAGTACCTCGTACTCCCCATCACAGCCCGCGCGGCTGCGTTCTGAATTAACTGCAGTCTCCGGGCGCGTCCCAAGGGCAGCCCCATGTAGAGAGCGTTGCAGTAATCCAGGCGGGACGTCACCAGCGCATGAGTGACCGTGCGTAGGGCATCCCGGTCCAGTAGGGGGCGCAATTGGCGCACCAGGCGAACCTGGTGGAATGCCCCCCTTGCCACGGCTGCCACATGGTCATCCATTGACAGCCGGGCATCAAGGAGGACGCCCAAATTGCGCGCCCGTTCCACAGGGGGCAGTTCGCCCCCTATGGCCAGCGATGGGATCAGCTGGCTAAACCGAGGTGCCGGTAGCCACAGCCACTCAGTCTTGGAGGGGTTGAGTTTAAGTCTGTTGTCCCCCATCCAGACCCCGACGGCCTCCAAACACCGGGACATCACTTCGACAGCCTCGTTGGGGTGGTTTGGAGTTGAAATATACAGCTGAGTATCATCAGCGTAGAGGTGATACTCAACCCCAAAACCAATTTAGAACCTATTCTGTAGGTGTGACCTGTTTTGTGGGAATGTCTCAGCGGTCATATGACCAGGTGGGCATGGCCAACTTGGAAAATGTGTTGAAACTCACTTAACAACGCTCTTGCTTAGCAACCAAAATTTTGGGCTCAATTGTAGTCATAAGTTCTCTTTCTTTCTTTCTTTCTTTCTTTCTTCTCTCTCTCCCACTTTCTGTCTCTCTCTCTCTCTCTGTCATTCTTTCTGTCTGTCTGTCTGTCTCTCTCTCTGTATATCTCTGTCTGTCTCTCTCCTCCCTCCCCAATCTGTCACTCTGTGTGTGTCTGTCTGTCTGTCTCTCACTCACTCTCTGTGTGTGTGTCTGTCTGTCTGTCTGTCTCTGTCTCTCTCCCCTCCCTTCCTCTCTCTGTCACTCTGTGTGTATATATGTGTGTGTGTCTGTCTGTCTCACTCACTCTGTGTGTCTCTGTCTGTCTGTGTGTCTGTCTTTCCTTCCTCCCTCCCCCTCCCACTCTCTGTCTCTCTGTGTGTGTCTGTCTGTCTCTCTCTGATTCCCACCCTCTCTCTGTGTCTCTCTCGCTGTGCCTCTCTCTGTCTGTCTTTCTCTCTCACTCTCTCTCTCTCTCACACACACACACACATTGTGGTTACCTTGTGTTCCAATCACAGATTAAAAGTACCTGCAGCGGGGTTTTTCTCTTTGAGGACAGGTCCTCTTCCGAAGGACGAGGCCCCGCTGGTCACCCTCCTGTTCCTCGTCTTCCGGCTGCGGCTCCATGCCATGGAAAACATAGAGGTGTGCACAATTACAGCCCGGAGCAGGACCAAAGCCCCTCTCCCAACTATTTCCTGCCGTTACGAAATCTCCGAGCCTGTAATTTACAGGGTGTGCGCACGCGCCTATGTTTTCTATGCATGGAGGCTCTGCATGGCTGGCGATGACTCTGGAGACCATCTGGGAAGACAAGGAACATGAGGGGGACCCCTCCCCCCGCAGATGAGCTCCAGACCAGCGGAGCCTCATCCTTCTTTTTAACCAGATAGCTGTCAGAGAGAAGAGGGCAGCGCATGCCCTTGGGCTTGTGCAGCAGCCGAATCCTCGCCTCCTTGCTCTGCATGCATTCCCCACCCCCTCCATTGGAAATGAGGCAGCTGTCAGAGAGAAGAGGGCAGCGCATGCCACGTGGGCTTGTGCAGCAGCCAAAGAACAGGAGGCGAGGATTCGGCAATTGCATAAGCCCACGGGCACGCGCTACCCTCTTCTCTCTGACAGCCGCCTGGTTTGCTGAATCCAGCGCAGCGGCAGGACTCTTGCCTTCGCTGAGAGCTTTGCTGGCAGCCATTTCTTGCCATCACCACCACACCGGAAAGAAGCCGGTCTTTGGAAAGAACCTCCCTCTCCAGAGAGCCCATTCCGGGAGATAAAAGGGGGTGGGCTGGTTTGAATGCAGACAAGTGGGCGGTTTGGGGCCAGCATCTCCTTTGCTCATTCGGGCAGGAAGAGAAAGAAAGGAGGCTTGTGATAAAGTACTCCTGCCACCAAGAGCGAAGGGGAGCACCTTCACCCTCGACTATTGCATGCCTCCTTTTTCCACCCGCCCGAACTAGCAAAAAAGGCGGGCCACTAAACTGCCCGCTCGTCCGCATTCAAACCAGCCCGCCTCCTCTCTTTCGGCATGGGCTCTCTGGAGGGGGACGGAAGGTCTCTTCCAAGACCTGCTTCCCTTATCTCGTGGCGCAGTTCTGGGACATGTTCGGGCAATGGGGGGGGGGCTTTCTCGCACGCCTTTGGAGAAAGAAAGAAGGTGTGTGAGAAAATCCCACCCCCACTTCCCGAACGTTGTAATGAATGAGGCTGCAGGCTCCTTTGCCCTCGGCTATACGATCTCCTTTCATTCTCTGCTGCCCAAACGAGTGAATGAGGCAGACGGAGAATGAAAGGAGATCGCATCGGGCGGGGGCAGCGAGCCAAGCGTTCCGGTACTATGCCACCAGAGGAACGGGTTCTAAACGGCACGGTAGATTTGTGGAACCTTTTCTACCAAACCGGTTAGAACTAGCAGGAACCCACCCCTGACTTAAAAGCATATCAAGTTAATCTGAGACTTTCAACTATGCTATTAGGGCTTTTTTTCAGTTGCAACCCTCCTTATGTGTGTTGAATAGCAGTGGTGGTAGTTATCTAGTAGGGAACATAGATATATCATTATTTGCTATGCTGTATATATCAATTATTAAATACATTTATTTGTACAATGCTAAAAATATCAACAAGGCAGCAAATATGAATTATAATATTCTTATTAGCCACAATTTAACTTTTGGATTAATCTTTGTAAAATACTTTCACAGTAACCAGATCTTTAATTTTTCTTCAAAATTGCATCATTTGACTGAAAGGGACTGTTGACTTATCAGAAATAGTGTTTACAAAACTATTTTGGACAAACTGCACTATAGCTGAACTATTCTGGGTGAAACTATTTTTAAGTTTAAGTCTTCGTTCTTTTTCGAAATGCAGTTTTTTGAGATTAATGATTTCACAGAGTTGCGGCCTGCAGTCTTCCTTAGAAGTTGCAATAGATAGAAGTAGAATTTTAATCTGCTATTCCTCTATTCTTCATAAACCTCATACCAGGTGTAAAATCCTCCTGATTCGGGCGAACCAATAGGGATGATTGTTGTTGGTTCTACGAACCGGTAGTAAAAAAAAAAAAAAAAAGCTTCCAAGGATCGCGTGGATCAGCTGTGAGCCGCGCAATCGTAGGAACCTTCCCCCCTCCCCACTTTTTAAAGCATTTTTTTTCTGCCTATTCGCCCAAACCAGCAAAAAAAGAATGCTTTAAAAGTGAAAAAAGTTGGCCACGCCTACCCAGTCACATGGTCCCTACCACCAAGCCACGCCCACAGAACCGGTGGCAAAAAAAAATTAGATTTCACCACTGCCTTATACAGACCTCCCGTCCATCAGCCACTCCACTACTGCTCTCTTATTTCTTTTAGATCAGGGGTGTCCAAACTTGGGAACTTTAAGACTTGTGGACTTCAACTCCCAGAATTCCTCAGCCAGCATGGGGAATTCTGGGAGTTGAAGTCCACAAGTCTTAAAGTTTCCAAGTTTGGACACCCCTGTTTTAGATAGAAGTATGATTCGTGGGAAAGGTAGCAAAATCTCTGTACCAATAAAGAAGTATTTGTGGCTCAGGGTTAAAATGAGGGGTCCTTGGTGCTCTCTCAGCTTGGTTTTCTTACAGACATTTCACTACCTAAACTAGGTAAACCTCATCAGTGCTAGACTAAAGCTGTTGGTGTTACCTAGTTTGGGTATTGAAATGTCTGCAAGAAAACAAGCTCAGAAAGCACCCAAAACTCCTCAAATCTTTATGTAAAAGGAACATCTTCCACATGACTTTAAAGTAAGATGTAAGAACAAATACTAAGTACTAGTTTCCCCATTTTAACATAATGGTACCAAAATATTTCACTATTCAAAGTATTTTATTAGCTAACAAATTCAGGCGGGGAAAAAGTTATGAGTAAGATTGGAAAATGGAGCTGTTATAACCCCAAACCAATTGCAGCTTTGTAGTGATATTGTAGCGATAGTGGATATAGCTGGCTATTTTTAATTTCTCATTAAAGCTTTAGCTCATTTATATATTAAAGCAACTAGTATTGGTTTTGAAAACCAAGAAAATATGAAGTTATAAAGAACAAAAAAGCAAAGTCTCCAGTCCTCTCCTGCTGCTGTATGTTGGTTGATAGTACTCTAAATCACTACAGGTAATTCTTGATTTACAAGTACAGTTGGGACGGAAGGTTTAAAAAAATCTGGTGTGATGCAGCTTTACGACTTGGTTGCTGCTGTCATTAAGCAAATCCAGGTTCCTCCATTTATTTGCTTGTTGGCAGTTCCCTAGGAATGTGATAAATGGTGATCACAAGATCCTGAGTCACTGCTCATGTGAGCCTGAGCAGTGGTCACTGTAAATACATGCTGGTTGCCAACCACCCACATTTTAATCATATGACTGCTGGGACACTGTGACGGTTATAAGTGTGAGGACTGGTCAAATGTCACATATTTCAGCACCATTAAACATTCAAATGGTTGTTAAATGTTCCATCATAGCTCAGGGGCTACCTATAGTTACATGAAAGGATATATTCTTTATTTGAGCTTATTCTTCCTCTTTAATTTGCCTTTAAAAGTGAATGAGATCCTAAAATCTAAGAGAACTAAGTTGTAGGAATGAGAACAAATTCAGCAGATGCTACAAGCAGAATCCTAAAGATGTTTAGTTAAGTATTATTCCCATTGTTTTCAGTGAGACTTTATTCCTAATGAGTATATTTAGGATTGCATTTTAAAAATCTGTTTACAAATCTATATAATTTTTTTATTAAAACTTTTAAACATAAAAATAAATCTAATAAATTATTATAAAGTAAGTGGGGAAGAAATAAAGTACAAGAAAACTAAAAATAGAAAAGAAAGAAAATGCAACAGGTGGCTTCCTATATTGTTCACATCAGTTATAAATACAAATATATTTTGATCTCTCTAAACTTACATTATATATAGATGTGTTTTCTATAATCAAAGAAGTCAATGTATCTTGCAGTGAAATCTGTCATTCCTCCTTAATGGGTAATGTCGAATCTTTCCATCTCTGTCATAAAGTAATCTCAGTACTATAAATGTATATTGAAATAATCTTCCATTGAGTTTTCCACTGTTTACCAGTGTACAAATCTTCTTGCAATTGCTCCCATTCAGTGTAAGTTACGTTGAAATCTTTATAGATAAAACATACTTGTAAGTTGACAAATCAATATTGGTTATCCAGTTGAAATTAACTGTCCGTTTACTTTCAACAGAAAAAGTTGCATTGGTGAAGGTACTTCTTGTAAAATCAAATATAAATTAATGTGTTAAAATAAAGTACTCCTGGAATTTATGAATGTTTTCATGCTATTTGTCTACTAATAAATAGTAACTGAATCATTTATATTAATGACAGTGTATCTTAAACTAAAATTATATAAAAATCTGTTTTGTTAATAACAAAATGTATCATAATATAATTGTAGAGCCAAAAATTCACAGATACTACCCATCTTGCTGTCTGGAGCAATTCTAGATTTACCTGACAAATAGTTGGCCATTTGGTCCATAGTGCATGAATGTATATATGATTTAGTTCTGAACTGTATTTTGTACTTGGAATTTGGATCACTGTACACACCAAATAACTGGATCAAGTTATCATTAATATACCTTACCATGATCATTTTGGATAATAACGTAACTCTAACTTGTAATTTTAACTTTGTGCTGTCATACATACTGGGTTTCCCCAAAAATAAGATCCAGACTTATATTTTTTCTCTCTCCCAAAAACACATTAGTGCTTATTTTCAGGGAAACACAATATTAGGGTGATCAGCTTGGCTGAGCGCCCCACCCCCAGACACGCGCACAAAAGGTGGCGAGCGTGTGGGGGCCGATGGTGTCTGGCAGCAGCTGCAGCCCACCAGCCCCTAGTTGGCACACTCTGGGGTTGCCCAGCCCATGCAGCGCAGGTGAGTTGATTACTTGTCCAAGCAGCAGACAGAGGCAGACACGTGAGTGGGGGCACATGATCCGGACCCACCACATGGGCCGTGGGAAAGCTGAGAGTCAGTGGCTCAGAGCAGATGGGGAGCCAAGGGAGGATTATCACCTGTACTGGGTGGGCTGCAGCTGCTGCCAGACACTGTTTTAGGATTGGGTTTATATTAAAAGCACACTGAAAAAAAATCAGGCTATTTTCTGGTTAGGTCTTATTTTCGGGAAAACATGGGATATATAAAGTCATGGAAAAATTAGCAGGCCAAAGAAATGTAGGCATTAAACAAAATATTCTTGTATTTGGCCTTGCTTCCACCACTTTAGACACTGCCTTTTGTTTTTCTGTTGTAATACACATTTGAAATAAGTCAGTGTTGTTACATTGATTCATAACTATTTTTGCACGTGCAGCACTTTTGACATCCTTTCATGTGGCCACTAAAGAGCAGCTGAACTCTTCATTTGAAACAATGAAGTGCTGACTGGAGCTTCTTCTTAACCAATCTTACTTTAGGTGTACAGACAAAAACACTGAAAAATTTATTCAGGTGTTTGCTGAATGCAAGATTCCTTGAAAATGAGTTAATACTAGATTATCCTGTCCTTTATTCTTTCTGGTCCCAGATTACAGGAGCTATATTTTCTTATTAACAACTTTGAAGATGGGTAATGGAGTAGATAGCACCTCACCTCCTTCTTCTGCATACTTTGCTACCTCCCTCTACATCCTGGTTAGTTTTAATTGAATTTTAAACTTATGATCCTTTATTGTTTTATCGTGCATTTTAGCAGAATGTCTGTAAGCCACTAGAGTCACTTCTGGCAAGATGGGAAGTGTACAGGTGTAATAAAATTAACAACTTGCATATTCATATTAATAAAATATTCTATAAAGATGGAAAGCTGTATTCACATTCAAACAATGGGGAAATACTGTTTTCGTTCAGATCTCCCAATGAACCTGTGGAAGTTAAAGAGAGTTTGGGCAGGGACATCTTCTTATGTACTTTCAAGCCTAGGTGTGTTCAGGTGAATGTCTTAAGTGTACTGTAATTTTGTTTACATGTAGCCCTCGCTTAGGCTACTTAATTGGAACCCGTAATTTGGTTGCTATGGCCTGAATTTGCTAAATGGGAAATCATGTGATTGTGATGGGCTTTTGACTGCATGATCTTATTTCCCCGTAGGTCATTAAATGAAGTGCTCTTCTCTATTAACTCTGCTTGATGCGAGCCAAGTTGCAAAGTGTTGCAGTGGTGATCATGTGACCATGGGACATTGGACATTGTGACAGTTGAAAATGCAAAGATTGGTCACAAAGTTATTTGTTTTAGTACCCACTGTAACTTTGAACGGATGCCGCACAAAGCAGTCAGCCAGCAAGAACTTCCTAGTTCTTTGTATGTATATGTGTATTGATACTTACTTGCTTATTGCAAAAAATGAGTTAGCATTTTATTGTTTTACTGACTAACTCCATTGGAAAAGAAGGCTTTGAATCCTTCTGTCAATGCTCTTTGTCTCTTGTCAGTTTTCAGACAAACAGACAAACTGGCATACATGTAGTTCTTCAATGAGCTCCCATGTAGACGTTAGTCAGATTCAAACTTGCTTGGTTCCTACAGTCTATATAATGTGTGCTTTCAAACTCTTCTTGAGCCATGACTAACTACACTCCTCTTGTTCATATTTCTTTTCATTTAGTAATTAAAATACTATTTATGTGACTCATAGTTTTGAGCATAATGCTCATTTTTAAGTAAACGTGTAATTGATATTTAATCAAATGTAATATCAGTGCAAATATACTTAATTTTCAGATTAAATGATCAATACTAACAATATAAAATATTGGCAAATTCCTCTGTAGTTGTGAGATTACTTTGACTGTACCAGCTATTTCATTTATTTTACAGCTCAAATTATATTGTAATTGTATTCTATCTATGTCTTCTGTCTTTACATCAACAATAAACATAAAAGATAACACCTTTCTTTCAAAAACACATTAATTTCCCATTTATTATGTTTTAAATTAAAGTGGTTGGCTCAGATAAATCAAATACATAATTCAGGTTATGGAAGTCAGAACATCACTAATGGGAATTCTTAATTTCTGCACTTGGTTTTTTTTCCATAGTACTCCCTGGAATATGTTCTAATTGATGCATTTTACAAAAAAGAGATAATAGCAAGAATTAGAAAAATGTATTACTAGTTCATAAAATGTTGCCATTATGTATTCCAAATAATGCTACTACAATTATGTAATAATTGTATAACAGTTATGAAATATAATAATATATAAACATGCTTCAATAAACTAGTAATTATTTTGTCCCAGGGAAACAGTTGCTTAAAAAAATTAAAATTGTTTTGAGAGACAGATCAAGTCAGTTTAAAAACTTACCTTTTTACTGTAATTTTATTCATTTAGGATTGATTGAAAACCATGACTTATTCCGAGTTGCAAAATATTTGCCTATGGGATGAAGGGTGAATGTTTCTCACTCAGGTTTGCTCATTGGGTGCAATAGCCTGTGTATCATGATAGTAGAGTACCAGAAATGTTTTACTGATCAAAAGTATATTTGAATATTTGGCAAACTTTGTATGAACCTGCCCTTGGGTTGACATGGCATCTTGGGGATTCTCTATTCTGCAGGAGCTAGTATTAGAACTAAGCTTCTTGGTTAGGAGTAGCTCAGGATTTGCTCCAAATTTCATGGCCACTTCTATGATACAGGCCTGTTCTGACTACTACACAGCCCAACTGAAGTAAGTTATACTTGCAGTTTGAGTCCTATCTTGCCAGTGTTTTTTGAAGAGTTAAAATTGTCACCCTCACCTATTCAGCTGCTGGAAACCTTCTAGTGAAGTTATTGTGTCAGTGGAGAAAACAGAACCCAAAAAAGTTTCCTTTCCTATCATGGGAGGCAATTACTACAAATAACTACAAAACATGCACAAATGTTTACCAATGTGTTGCACCAGAGCATATTGATTTTTAATCTATTTATCAATTTGTTTTTAATGTTCTTACCAATGTATTCTTCTTCATCAGTAGTTTATTCGCATTTTTTATCCACGTTCTTCTCGTTTGGGGCAAGTAAGCTTATATTGGCTATTGTGGGAATTGACTTTTTAGTTAAGATATATCAGTAATGCTTTCTTGCTGATAGACCTGTACTCTACTGCATAAAGCAGATGGTAATAAGAGATTATCTGTTTCCAAATTCCATTTTTTTCCCATTTAAAATATTAGTCATCTTGGTTTTGGTCTTAATTCTGGTTGTCTTTTCCCCAGTCACTATTTTGAACAGGGGTCTCCAGCTCCTGAGTCACAGCTCATTCGGAACTGGGCCACAGAAGTGGCAGGTGAACGCGCACTCTACTTACACAAGCAGTGAATGAGGGTGCGTGCACATCTCCATTTGTGCGAGTGACAGGTGTGTGTGCCTGCTGCTCATGCAAACGGAGTGCACACGTGTGCTTGCCCACCCCTTGTGTGTAACCATTCCCTTTCCCTCTCCCACTCCCATCCACAAAGCCAGAAATATTGGGGGTCACTGATTTAGAATGTGATTATAATGATAAAACTGAAAGTACACAAGGATGGACATTTCTTATAGTTGTCCTGTGCTAACAGGTGTACATTTTTTACATTTTGCTTGAGAATCAACAGTTTTTTCCTTTAACAGCTGGCTGAATTGTAACTTGCCATAATATGAACATACAGTACATAAAAATTTAGGGCAGTTCAACATTTATTTTTCAAACAAAGGACAGCTTTTTAGTTAATTTGTTTCAAGTGGTTAAACTGCTGAATGGATCATTTCATAAATAACATAATTAAGAATTTTAAGCATTCTAATCAACCAATTGCAGGTTGAAGCAAGACCGGTAGTGGATCATATGATGATGCACTAATGTGTCACAGCTTGTGTTTGTTAAAGCAATGGTGAAAAAACAGCTTATTTGAGTGCTTCTATTCCCATTTTTTGTTTCTTACCAAAAACAGAAGTATTGCACCATAGTTGTTTGATTTGCTGCTGAATTTTGGCATCATATTTTATAGAGCCAGGAAAAAAAGATTTTAGAAGCTACAAATGGACCTTTACAACACAAGTTCTCCCATCACTTTTTAAATTAAAGGATGAATGAAACATATCAGAAGAGCTCAGGGGCACATATATAATTGTATGTAAACATTTTAGCTTCTCCTATTATAGTTTGGGATTCATATAAACATAAAATAGTACAGTAGATGCACGATACAATGTTTAGTTTAAAGTACAATTAAAGCGTTGAATGATGTTTAATTTACACATCAATTAATCAGCGTAAGCTATTATAAGTCTGTCTTGTGATGTTATTGTAAAACTATGTTTAATACCATTTGAGATTTTCTTAAAAGTTTCTGATGACTCATCCATTCATTCAAATTAGAGGCCACCCAGCTGTGGACATGTTATGGCAATATAAGCAAGGGACACTATAAAACAATGAGAACAAATTTAATGCTTGTCTCACAAAAAAATAGCTATTTCATTCAACAACTTTAAACAAGAGCTCAACATTACTGTACCACAAGTACAGTACAGATGGGGGAATGGCCAGATTTTCAATGTCATCAAGGTGGAAACCCTTGGTGGGAGGGATGCAGTTCCAGAGTGGAGGTGTTATAACAGGGAAGGCACACTTCCTAAGTCCCAATAGATGACATTGTTTGAGTGAAGGGATCTGAAAGGCAAGATAGATGGTACTTCAGATAGTCAGACCATGTGCTATGTGAAGGGCTTTTTATAGGTGGTAATGGTACCTGGAATTGTATCTCATTTACTGGTTTCCTACAGATTATAAACAGAAGGGGCAAAAGCATCAGGCCCTGAGGCACCCCAATGTGAAAGGCTTCCATGTTTGGTCTCTCCTCCCCTGTCAACACCAACTGGAATCATCCCCAGAGAAAGGAGAAACTCCCTCCTTCCTTCCCTGAATCTTCACATTTAGTTAAGTAGGATGCCATAATCAATGCTATCAAAAGCAACAGAAGGATCCCAGAGAGTCAGGAGGAATATGTCAGTGCACAGGCGCGTGTACACACATACACACACATACTGCCTACCATTCCCTGCCAGCGGGCATGATCAATGCTATCTCTATACTGATCTAAAACCTGACTGCAAGGGATCCAGATGATCCACTTTTTCAGAGTCCTCTGGATCTGTTGTTCTTCTCACCAACTTTCGTTAAAAGGGTTAAGCCTGGACAGAAATCTAACTACATGTCACCCCTCTGAGAGAGCCCAGTGCAACACAAGACAGATATGGATAAAAGTTTAAATTCATCCTAGGTAAACTCACAATGCTGTGCCTTAGTACAGTTTTCAGACTTAGCATTTCTTAATGCTAAGTCCCATCTTAATTTTCTGAGCTCTGATTAGGAGAGTGCGGTTACCTGTAAGAGTGTATCCCTTTAAACGATTTAAACTACTATATCTTTAAATAGTGATTATGTAAGAGTTTTGGTATATGGTAAATTAAACATTAGACCTGCTGCCTGATTGGTTTTTGCAGACCACATTAAAATGGGCCTGGGGATGCCAAATTTTGAGAAATGTAATTGTTGTTTTAGCAATCATGTTGGTTTGGGTGAATTATGTAAATGTAAACCCAACAAATATATGTCTTCCTGAAACCTAACCTTGTGGAATTTATTGATTTAATTGTGCCTCAGTCTTATCTCCCAGCAACTACATGGGCAAATCTATGCAATTCTTCTGACATTTTTGGAAATATTTGTTCCTTCTTCCTAGGATTGAGAGCAAATAATTGACCCCAAACCACTCAGTTGCTTCCCTGCCTAAAGCAAGACTAGAAATCTGCAGTGCTCTTAGCAATTGCACTACACAGGTTCTCATCTTTGTTGGATGAGGTTTCCTTTAGCTCGAATCCTACTCAGGGAGGTGGTGTTCTTCCTTCATCACTGGACTGCCATCTTTGGGCCTTGAAACCTCTATGTTATTTTACTTCACAGTCTGTCAGAGACTTTTGGTTACTTAGATTATAAATATGAAAAAAAAATAGCACTTACCTTTTTTCCGGTGTAAACAGGAACAGTACAGAGTGAATAATTGGGCAGTTTTGAAAACTGCCCCAAAGATGAAAGTTTATTTGGAAAAAAATGGGAGTGGTGATATTCAGAAATAATCTGAAACTGCAGCTAATTGTGATGCATAAAGAACCAGGTCCAAAGGTGAACAGTTCAAATTTATTGATTTATTGCTTAAGCTCTGCACAGGAATCTTCTTAGCTCATGGTTTGCCCTTTGCCCCTTGGTAAAGCTAAGACTAAACTGATTCTTGGACTCCTTCCCTTGGCTCTGCCCGTCTCCTACATTACTCCTTCCTCAAAACAGCCCTCCCTTCTTCCATTGGATCTTACTACTTACTACTTGTATTTCAAAGGGGATACAATACATATTTAATTTTACACATGTAACAGCTGCTGGAATTGGGTTTGCACAACAGTGGAAAAAACAAAGATATGAAAATGAATAAATATTAGAATGTGCAGGAATGAATAAATTGACAATTAAAATCAAGAAGGCTTCAAGTACTTTTTCACGTGGGATTTGTTTTATCAATTGCTAACAGAAACAGCAATTAGAAATCTAAAAGTATGAAAGAAAACACCAATTATGTAAGGAAAGGTCACTAAAATGTATAAGGAGATATTATTAGTACGATCATTATTAATGTGTATATAACTGCAGGACATTACACACCCACACACACAAGCTATGACAGTGCCAGGAAAACACCAAAAAATAACAATTTCTCCCCAAAAGACTGCAGTTGAAACCAGTTTTTTTCCCTAACCCTAAGAACAGGAACGACAAAGCCACTGGAATAAAAACCATCAAGGCATTGTGGGAAATTATAAAGGACAGTGCCAGGAAGCTCACAGAACCAGCAACCACCTCACAATTACCTAAACAACCAGATATCACAGAAACACACAAAATCTGGCAAAGCTGCCTTGCACCAACCTGGCCTGCCCATAGAAAAGCAGCCACCTTGAGACACACAAACCATGCACCAACCTGTACACTTAAAAGCAACATATTGCATCACAAATAAAACATTTTCAAAAAGGAATAACATTTCTCATAATAAACATTCTATAAACAATAAATAAATAAAAATTCCCTAAAAATAATTTTTTTAAAAAGATATTCTACACACAATAAAATAAAACCATTAAAAATATTCTATACACAATAAATAAAATTTGAGATTGTGGAGATGTAATTCTGAGGCCGGTCATTGTGGAAGGTCCTGATGAGGAGTTTGTGATGACCACGATGCAGGAGGCATATACATTTAATAAATGAAGAAATAAATGCCCTGTGGTCTCGATGGCTTGCTTGCAGATGTTTTATTGTCATTGGTGTGATATATCTAGCTGGGTCATGAAATGTCTGCAAGAAAACCACCAAGCTCAGGGAACACCAAGGACCCCGCTGTCGTCTCTGCCCCACCCCCATTCATCTTCCTCCTCTCAATATATCCCACTCTTTCTAGCACTGATGATGATGATAATATCTGGTTTGGGTAATGAAACATCTGCAAGAAAACAAGCAAGCTCAGGGAACACCAAGGACCCCACTGTCATTGCCCTCCTCCCCCTCCTCTCTGTATACCCCATTTTTTCTACACTGATGATGACACCTGGTTGGGTGATGAGATACCTGCAAGAAAACCACCAAGTTCAGAGAACACCAAAGGACCCCACAGTCCTCTCCCTCCTTATCTTTTTCCTTTTTGTCCTTCTACTTGTTCTCCTCCTCCTTCCCCCCCCCAACCCCACTCCCTTCTAGCACTGATGATGTTTGGTAATGAAATGTCTGTAAGAAAACCACCAAGCTCAGAAAGCAGCAAGGATCCCACTATCCTCCACCTCCTCTTTCTCCTTCTCTTTCTCCTTTTTGTCCTACCTTTTTCCTCCCCCCCCCAACCCCACTCCCTTCTAGCACTGATGATGTTACCTAGTTTGGTAATGAAACATCTGCACCAAGCTCAGAGAGCACCCAGGACCCTTCATTACAACCTCATTACAAAATACCACCCATCTCCCCGTGCTCAGAAAAGGAAGCTCGGGTAAGTCCTTTGCTAGCAGGCAGGTTTTAGGATGCCTGCCGCCACCAAAGCACCTTCCTGGAGTTGCTTTTCTGAGCACGAGGAAATGGACGGTGCAAAATTCCGCCCATCTCCCCATGCTCAGAAAAGGAAGCCCGGGTAAGTCCTTTGCTAGCAGGCAGTTTTTAGGACACCTGCCGCCACCAAAGGACCTTCCCGGAGTTGCTTTTCTGAGCACGGGGAGATGGACGGTAGTTTGCGCAGTACGGCTGGCACCTAGGAGGTCCTAGGAAACCAGCCGCACCACATAAGCTCCCGCCACTGTCCCCGTGCCCGTGCTTTCTGGCAGCCAGGCATCTTAGGCAAGTCGGGGACCTTGCAAAGGCCTTGTGAAGTCCCCGAACATGTCAAAGACACCAGCCACCCTGCATAAACTCCCGCCCCCGTCCCCACCCCGCTCGTGCTTTCTGATGGCCCTGCAGCTCTGCACTATAAGCGAGCCCGGGATCCTTGCAAGGCCGCAAAAGGTCACCAGATTCGCTTATAGTGCAGGGCTGCAGCAGCCCCCCCCTCCGCCCCATGCTTAGTTGCAGCTTACTTACCTCCTCGGAGTTGGCAGGCAGCAATAGAGCGCCAAGCAGGAAAAAAGGTAAGTGGGCTTAGATAGGGTTCTTAGTGGCAGGCGGGGCGATTGGTGAGCCAGCCAATCAATGAGTGTTGGGCGGGGCTAGGATAGTGCGGACAGGTGGGGGAGCGAGCAATGGAGCGGCTTCCGGACGGGCGGGGGTGAGCGAGCAAGCGACAGGGCCGGGTCAGGTGTTCCGAAACTTAACTTCCCGGTCCATTGGTGGAATCTCTTCTAACCAGTTCAATAGATTTGACGAACCGGTTCTACCGAACCGGTGCGAACCATTAGGAACCCACCTCTGGATAAAACCCTTGGGTATCTGCCATAGTAATCAATGTGAGCAAAGCATTATTGTAGGAAAATTCTGCTGGGGAAGCTATGAGGGCCAATCACCTTCAATGCAGGTATACTAACATCTTAAATATTGCTGGAGCATCTGTTTAGTTTTCTCAGCCTTCATGGCAGAGTGATTGAGGACAAGCTAACCTGGAGATTCAAAAATTGTAACTGTGCCTTCCAGAACCCGGAATAAATTAACTGTACCAGTATGGACACCATGTGATCCAAAAAGTATTGAGTTGTTTCTTGGATAGTGGACAAACATCTTCAAGGCATGAAATGAGCATTTTCATAAAAAGTTCCACTACAACTAGTATAGCTATATAGCCATGGAACAGAGGTGGGTCATATAATAAAATCCATAGAATCGTATGCTAAGGATGAGGTGGGGTTGGGAGTGGTTGTAAGAGACCTTCTGGCTTCTGATGATGGTAACTGTAATTATAATCCTATGCATCTGGTTCAGAGGAAGGCTATTAGAGTTCCTTTCCTGTCCTTCATTGAGAAGTTTTGGCAGGATTGCTACTCCAACTCATTCCCATTTTCTTCAGTCCAGCCCAATGGAATATTGAAAATCAATTATTTGAATGGGCTCAAGACTGCCAACAATGTAATTCAAGTTGGTGTAGGGGAAGAAGCCAACAACAACAGAAAAATCAGGTACAGAAATGGGCTGAGTAAAAAAAAACAATCAAGGGGGAGAAAAAATCTCCATTACCGTTTGTCCATCCATGTTGGAAAAACTGTTTGATTGTGGACTGGAACGTTGTCTGCGCCTCCATTCCGAGGCCTTCTTTCTTCTCAGGCACATGATCCAGAATGGAGCTCCTATTAAAGGGCTGGTAAGAGTTCCAGAAGCTGTATTTTCTTTGTAGCTTCTACCTTGTTTCTTTTTTTAAAAAAACTTAAACAGAAGTGTTTTTTTATGCCAGGAGTTGCTTAAAGCTCTCTTCTGAATACTATGTAATTATAATCATGAGGAAAACCTTACTGCTTTGAAAAATATTTGTCTGTTTAGCTGTATTTGTTGCTTCAACTCACGTCTATTAAAACCTTTAACCAAGCTGCAGATTTAAAATAAAATATATAAGAAGAGTTAGAGCAGGTAATAATTTTGCTCAAACCATTTTTTTTCCGGTGTGCATCAAGACTCAAAAAGTCTATCTTCTGAGTTGTTGGCTGGGGCTGGGGAGGGACCAAGACAATGAACATGATCAATATTAAAAGTATTCATTGAAGAGCTCTCTCCAAAACCCCAACTATTTTAATTCAAATAAAAGGAAGTGATTATTGATGCTTTATCTTTTTGGTAAAGTGAAGGGAGAGAAGAAGGAATTCTCAGTCTTTTTATATTAGCTTTGAAATCAGAACTTGTGAAAGAGGTTATTTATTATGATCCTGCATCCTAGGTACTTTACTAAAATTAACCACATGCATTTTATTAGCACAATATGCAGATTTTTCTCTTACTTGTCAGAGGAAGAACAAAGAGACAAATTTTTCAGGAACATAGGTTTGTAGGATTTCAATTGCTCTTGCCTACATGCTACTAAATACAAGATCCTGGCCAGAATTCCTGTTTTTTTTTTAATTGAAGTTTTCATAATGCTTTTCTCTGGTATTAATAATCTAGACTTCCTTAAATTCTATTCCGTCTTACCCAAATTACTTCCCTTATCCAAGATTAATCAGTCTAAATGAAGAAGATGCAGCACATTGATGTTATGTAACTATTCTGAATTATGTGTCAAGGGGAAGCCTTCTGGAAAAGTATATGAACCCACCCCTAAGGAAGGAATAGAAAATGAATGAATAAAAATAAATACTATAAAGTCAGAAATGCTCATTGGTTCATTTTTTTTCTTCCAGGTTCATGTTGGGAAAAGGCTTGAAACGCAAGTTGAGTGATTATGAAGAGAACATGGCTGGTGTGTCAAGTGCCTTTGATTCCAGTCGAAACCTGCCATACCCACTCAAGCGTCAGTTGGTGCTCAATGTTTGCCTTGCCAAGTTACAGACATATAAGATGCTGGTGGAACCAAATTTACATCGTTCTGTGCTTATAGCCAATACTGTTAGACAAATCCAAGAAGAGATGAGACAAGAAACTAGCCAACAGTTTGTTAACATGTGCAGTGGTTTAAGTACCACCCCTTCCAATTATTTAGGTTTTGATTTCTTTGGAATGCCTTCACACTTTTTGCCTGGTATTATTCAACCGGAATCATACAGTTATGAACCACGGTCTATGGAAAGTCCAATTGAAAATAGCTTGTTGATGGTTTCAGATAATGACATGTCATCAGCCATTTCCTCTATTCTAAAAGATTTGGACTTCATGGAAGATGTGAGTCCACCTTCTTACTTAGCTGGATCCGGAGATGATCAATTTAAGACTTCTGAAATATCAGTTCTTAAGTTAGAAGAAGATAGACAAGACTTGAAAGGAGTAGAATGTGCATTTGGTTCCTTTGAAATTTCAAATTCAACTAGTTACTTGAAGGACTTAGCTATTGATGACATATTTGAAGATATTGACACTTCAATGTATGATTCAGACTTCGATTGCCCCTCACCAACTCCTCCAAGAACACTGTCTGTGGCAACAACAGAAGAAACGTTGAAGACATTCCCTTCTTGTAATTCTTCCTCAACAAACAACATCCCAATATGCAGAAGTGATATCACCGATTTAGACCATATTATGGAAATTCTTGTAGGGTCCTGACACCTTTGCTAGCCCAAAGATACGTTTTCCTAAGCTGCCATACAATGCTGGTTTGAAGATAAGTCCCAGAGGAGAGCAAACTTCAAAGTGTTACACCAGAAAGGGCAGCTACAGACATTTTTCTTTAATGGTTCTCAAAACCTCCCTAAAATTCCTATAAACCAAAAAAAAGTGACAGCCTGTTATATAAAACGGAGCATTTATTAAATCAATTGTGCAATCTTTTTAACTCTTTTAGGCTATACATGAGGAGTATTTCTCATGTGTTTCTAACTTTTTAATGTGCAATTTTTAATCTGTGTGAAGGATTTGCAGAACATAAGGGGAAACATCATCTGAAATCTAAAGATTTATTTTTAGTATTAAATCACATTCTTTATTGGCATTCACTGAAGTTGCATACCTGGATTTGCAGCCTCAGTACAGTATATTTTTAAAGTATTTAAGAAACTACAGATCTCTTCCCCTTTATTGAAGATTCTAGATACTTGGCAGCAAAATCTCTTGCATTTTGTAAAACATTTAAAATTATTTATTTTTGTAAATTTTATAGTCTTTTTACATTTTATTACAATATTCTAGATCGGAGAGGAATTTCTGGTTGGATGTGGCTGGCACTACCTCTGTTAGCAGAAATGCTTTAATTCTTTGCTTTGTCTAACACTGCAGATCTTTTAGTTTTCTTGGATGATATTTCTGGTGGTAGAAGCAACCACAGCATTTTGCTGATTAGTTACATTTTATGGTATTTAACTGTAATTTATATGTATATTGTCCCAATTTTAGAACTTTGTCAGTATTACGTGCATCAATTTGGAAGTAATATGGCTTTTTACAATTTAGTATTTTCTGTATAGTTAGAGCTATTTTAATTTTCTTAAACAGAATTTTAGATTTTATGTGCAATATATCACTTAAGCAGGCCACTTTTGCACATCCTGTATTGTAAGGAAATACATAAAATCTAGATGATGGAAATTTATAACTGTGTGTTATCAGAGGTATACCATGCAATTCTGTCTGCTGGCGACTTTGTGTGAGATTTGTAAGAATTGAATATGGCTTGCCCAAGCACCGCTCTGAGTTTGTACATTTCTGTTTCTTAAAATGGAACTTTAGTTGTCCAAAGTGCTTGCAATGGATTGTATCTTCTTAGTGGCAGTTTTTTTATCTTGGTTTGGCCAAATAAAGTTCTAATTGAGTAGAAGTCCAGCAAATCATGCTGCCATTTGGGAGTTAGTAGTCTGCCTGTTAAGAATTACACTTAAAATTAAAGAAATTGTGTTTTTTGCCACATCACAAGATGGGTTTGACATTTGCACATAATATGCTGAAGTGTTCAGTTCATTGTGTACAAAGCCTGTCCTAGTCCAGCTTTGGTGCTACTTGGCAGGCTGTCTCAGTGCTGGCACCATTTGGGGACAGCTCGGTATTGCCAAAATGTTGACGTTCCAACCACAAGCCTGTACTGTTCCATGGTCATAGAAGCAGCACCTGCTCACTTCTTACTGAAAACACATGGCCACTCTATGTTCTAACGTTGCATCCCTGAGGAGTCCAGTTAAGTTTGAAAATGATACAATATACCACTTATTGATCAAGCAACACAACAGATGTAAATAAGTAAAAAAAAGAAAAACATTGCCATTCTAACTACTATCAGATGGACTTTTATGTGTGTAGCTATCCACCTACTGAGGGACGTGGTGGCTCAGTGGCTAAGACATTGAGCTTGTTGATCAGAAAGGTCAGCAGTTCGACGGTTCGAATCCCTAGCGCCGTATAATGGAGTGAGCTCCCGTTACTTGTTCCAGCTTTTGCCAACCTAGCAGTTCGAAAGCATGTAAAAATGCAAGTAGAAAAATAAGGACATTTGGTGGGAAGATAACAGCGTTTTATGCACCTTCGGCATTTAGTCATGCCGGCCACATGACCACGGAGACGTCTTCAGACAGTGCTGGCTCTTCGGCTTTGAAACAGAGATAAGCACCTCCCCCTAGAGTCAGGAACGACTAGCACATACGTGCGAGGGAAACCTTTACCCACCTACTCCTCATTGCTTCCAATGCTAGCAAACTTGGAAAGTTTGCTAGTATTGGAAGCAAAATATCTACACTTGCTTGCATATTCATATTATCTAACTTTTGTTTTTCTTTAACAAGGCAGCAGGAAAAAAAACCTACCTTTGAGAATACTAATATTTGAAAGTAAGTTTTCTAGAAAGATGGGAGGTACTTTTTAAAATTGAACTATAGAATGCACATTGGCTAATCTTCATCTGAATTGCAGTAGAAGCCACTTATAGAATGGCCATTTTCTGATGGTAAATTCTTGGCTTGGAGATTACCTACCGTAGTAGGTTGGACACCTTAAAATAATCTATTGGGGCTTAACCCTCCATTGAGCATCTCATTATTGCATAACAGTAGCTGCACCAGTATCAGTTTTCATTTCCATCCCCCATTTTTTTGTGGTGTTGGAACCAATCCACTACTCAACTTGAAGTGCAATGAGATTCAGGTCACCTGATGTAGTTGTTGCATTATGTAGCATTACCTTTAGGGAATAAAAGAACGGGTTTTCAACAAAAGACCACATTTGATACTTGCTGAAGATTAAACATAAGGCAAAATTTTAATGTTCCATTGATGTTTGGAGGAGGATTCCTTTTGTATGGTGAAGTGGAAAGAATGAAGAGAAATTGCAAAACAAGATTGATACAGGATAGTGAGCAATAGCCGCAGTTACATCCTGATGATCACTGCTATTATGAATGCATCAACTATATTCTAACATTACAGTAGTTGCTTTGTCAATAGTGTAGTTTTTACTCTAAATGGCAGTCTTTGAGGCCCAAATAGTCCTTCAATATAAGACTAATCAGGAACCTTTCCTGGCATTTCTGCAGCAGTTATTAGTATCGCAATCTGAATGTTTGACTCTATTCCGCTTACAATGGTACTGGGCTTTCAGCTTCAGAGAAGCTTCCTTCTAATTTAAAAACAGATACAGATTAATAGAGTTGGAAGGGATCTTATAGGTCATCTAGTCCACCCCCCTCCCAAGCAGACTCTATACTATTTCTGACAGAGGGCAGTCCAGTCTTGTCTTGAAAGCTTCCAGTGATGAAGCTCCCACAACTTCTGGAGACAAGCTGTTTCATTGGTTGAGTGCTTTGTCAGAAAATTTCTCCTTATTTCCAGGTTGAATCTC
Organism: Natrix helvetica; assembly: GCF_964273705.1. Lineage (NCBI taxonomy): Eukaryota > Metazoa > Chordata > Lepidosauria > Squamata > Natricidae > Natrix > Natrix helvetica. Next base: position 35,732,388 of record NC_138548.1, read on the forward strand.
TCCTTGTTCAGTTTCCATCCTTGTTTGGCCTTCAGGTGCTTTGGAAAATAACTTGACCCCCTCCTCTCTGTGGCAGCCCCTCAAATATTAGTACTCAAATAAATTAGTACCGATTCTTTATCTTGCACCCAATTTGAGTCATGATGGAGCTGGATTCTACAACTAATGCCGTCAATCCAGTTTTATTTGCTTAATGCATACTTTGGCAGTTGAAGTGTATTTATATACATGGGAGATTTGCAGTTACATCTAAACAATAGCAGGCCCTTTTGCAAAATGTTTTCTATCTTTTATGTAAAATGGATTAGGTAAAAAGAATGTATACCGTTTGTACATAATGATTAATAGAAAATTAATCTAAAAATGGTAAGAGCCCTCTGCATTGTGATAAAGCAGACTAGTGTCTACACTATTTCTTTTTAAATCCCTTAATAAATATTCAGATCTAATTTGTTGTCTATAGTTCTTAAACTTAAAAGAAACAACGATCAAGTATCTAAACAGCACAAGCAATGTACCAGTGGCAGAAACATGTAGATTGGCTGCCAACTGTTGATTAGGCACCTCAAAAGGAGATCTGGCTTGAAATAAGGATTAGGTCTTACATACAAGCTTTCCTGGAAGCTTGTATGTAAGAAGAGAAGAAAATCATTCTTTTCTAATCATGATTTCACACCCTTCTCATCTTCAGAATACACCCCAGAGTGGTCTCCAAACCTACCTGAAAACATTGGCAGAAATAATTCTTGAGCATCAAACATCTATGCCCTCAGCATTATGTTTTTCACTTTTTCAGGACATAAAGGCCTCTGGTCAACTTATAGCTTCAGAAAAAGAAAGAGGCCCCATCTAATTTGAAAGGTGTGTTTCTGTCACTAAAGCAGCCAAAGTTGAATGTTACATGACTGCATTGCTTAACAATGGCAATCCTGGCAGCCATTGTAACCCAGAATCAAGCAGCTTGTTATGTAGGAAAAGCTGGGAATTGCAGGCAAGGAGTGTAGGGAGGTTCCATGGGCAGGGATAGTAGAACTTCACAGTGCCTGTGGATTTCCTCATTGACTTTGCTTGTGGAAGCCTGCAGGGAAGGTCACAAATTATGATCATGTGATTGCAGCTTCCCACAACATAGTCAGGAGCTGAGCCCCCAGGAGTTGATCACATAACTGCAGGGATGCTGTGAAGACCACAACTTTGCACACTGGCCATAAGTCCCCTTCTTTTAGCACGTCATAATTTCAATTCACCACCTAAGAGCTTGCATTAGAGCAAGAAAAAAAAACTTTAACAGAGTAGGATGTTATTTTAAGCAACAGACTAGTAGCAAAAACATGTGCAGTGGCTGTCAGCCGTTGACTGACCATCTTAGGACAAATGACTTCCTTTAACATGTCAAAACATGTTCTTAGTAGAACTTTTACTTTTAAATCTGAGCTGCCACAAGAAAGACACTTGGGGAGATTGGGTTATTCATTAGAAGGTTCGTATGGCTGCCCATCTTAGTGCACAAATCTGGGTTCCTCACAATAATAAAATTGCAAATTAAAAAAACTCGCTTTCAGCATTTCCTAGCACAGGGGTCCTCAAACTTTTTATATGGGGCCAATTCATGTTCCCTCAGACTGCTGGGAGGCCGGACCAGCTGGATGGGCATGGTCAATTTAGCAGTCCATTAAACAATACACACAAATTAAACTTTGATTGGTTATGCTCCTGGGGGTGGAAAGCAGGTTGGTGAAGGGATGTGGGTGCCTTGGGGGGGGGGGGACTTTGTGTGTGTGTATCTCTTTCTCTCTCTCTTGGCCGGGAGGCCAAAAACAGGCCCATTTTTGCCACCTCGGCCTCCAGTACCACTCTGCTGCCCAAAAAGGACTCTGTTTTTGGCCTCCCGAGGCCTCCAGAAGGCGGGGGATCTGGGTAAGTGGGGTGATGTGGGTGGGGCAGCCTCGTTGTCCCGCACGGCCGAATTAATGGCTTCGGCAGGCTGTAGTTTGAGGACCCCTGTCCTAGCACTTACGTATATATCACTCCCCAGTGCTTTGCCGCACTCTGAACCATTTACAAATGCCAGCACATTGCCCCCAACAATCTGGGTCCTCATTTGATCCTGACAGGGGCCAAAGTTAGTTTACAATACTGCATTCTAACCACTGGCTCCCAATACTGTGGTTTCCCCAACAACCATCCATAAGCTGCCAGCATTGGACCATAATGCCTGGGTAAAGAGCCAGGTCTTGATGGCCTTCCAGAAGGCTACGGATGGGAGCCTGCCTGGCACAAGGGAGGAGCACCTATGGAAAACAGTTCTAGAACCTCAACTGTACATGGCAGCATTTCAGAGAAGCCTACTCTACCCGGTAGGATGGGCATACAGGGCTTTAATGGGAGCCAGGGCAGCTCATGCAATGGTGTAACATGAGCAAACCTAAGGGTGCCCTACACTACTTGTGTTCTGCATTCTGGGCCTAATGTAGATTCCTGGTGACCTTCAAGGGCAGTCCCATGTAGAGTTCATTGCAGCACTCCCAAGAAGTGCTCAGTCTCCTTGAACAGTGAAATTGAGTGCCAACTCACATGCACATATAATCAAGAGGATTTCTGCACTTGCATCAGAGACAACTCATAAGAATGGCTCAGATTGTGATGGTTTCAGGGTTACACGCAGAGAAGTCAATAGAGATTTGTTAGTTTTCTCAACTTTAGATTTATTAATGTTACAAGTCCTCAGACAGTGATATAAACATGTCTGCATAACTCTGACGCAGCTGTTTAGTAGCTAAACAGCTATTCAACCAGGGTTGAAGAATCCTTCCAATGTTGCAATCATTTCCAATGTGACCGATAGTAAGGGATACTTAAGAGTTGTAGGTCAGGAATGTCTAGAGCAGCACAGGTTCTCACCCTTGTCTTACACAAAGACAGCTGCAAATTTAACTGAACTATTGTTCTAAAAATGAATGGTAGTTCACAAGAGTGTGCTCAATAAGTTTTACTCCATTAACTGAGAAGAACCTGTGCAGACTGTAAACATAGTAGAGGATAGATTAGGCTGCCACTAGATAGCATTTGTCCTGGCAAGTCAGAAGCCACACGGGTTTTTGCTAGTAGTAAGCCAATAGGTATGAACTAAAACATTTTATAAAATTTATCACAAACTCTGAAACATAAATTGCAAACAATTTAAAACAAAAGAAAGAAATTACTCTAAAACAAGGGGAAGTTATAGTACTTGATTATTCATGATAACAGAAACTAGGCATATGACTTTGCATACATTAATGGTCATACTGAAAAATCTATTTTTGTAACCATTTCTCCATTTTTGTAACCATTTTTTGAAATGACCTGGATATTAAAGTAAGGGAGATGCTGAAGTATGTAGCTGCAGCAGCAAGATGTACAAGTAACAAACCAGTTTGAGTACACGGGATGCCAGACTTCTCTGTACCAAAATCAACAGACTAATATGGAATGGTTCCCTGAAGTTTAATAAAAAGAACTTGAACTACTGTTTTAATAAGTGCTAGTTTTAAAACCCAGGTTTTCAATATGAAACATAGGAAATATACTTGTATAGAAATGAGGAATGCAGGTACCCAGGTTTGCTTGAGAAAAAAGTAGCAAAAAGTAAACTGTGCAGTGCTAACAGAAGCAATTCATTTCAATGTGCACACATGCTCATAAATGGATTTCAGCCATTGAGTTTGCCTGCTACTCAACTATGTTAAAACAAGAATAACAAAATAGGTATTTGCTTTCAATGCTATACAAAGAAGAGTTGAGCAATGCAAACCAAACAAAGATTTCTTTCTTCGCAAGTATGTCACAAGAAGTACCTCTCTTGTACAGGCTTACAATAATACAATAGTAAAGTTGGAAGGGACCTTGGAGGTCTTCTAGTCCAACCCCCTGCCTAGGCAGGAAACCCTATACCGTTTCAGACAAGTGGCTATCCAACATCTTCTTAAAGACTTCCAGTGTTGGGGCATTCACAACTTCTGGAGGCAAGCTGTTCCACTGATTAATTGTTCTAACTGTCAGGAAATTTCCCCTCAGTTCTAAGTTGCTTCTCTCCTTGATTAGTTTCCACCCATTGCTTCTTGTTCTACCCTCAGGTGCCTTGGAGAATAGTTTGACTCCCTCTTCTTTGTGGCAACCTCTGAGATATTGGAACACTGCTATCATGTCTTCCCTAGTCCTTCTTTCTCTTAAGCTAAACATACCCAGTTCCTGCAACCGTTCTTCATATGTTTTAGTCTCCAGTCCCCTAATCATCTTTGTTGCTCTTCTCTGCACCCTTTCTAGAGTCTCCACATCTTTTTTACATCGTGGCAACCAGAACTGAATGCAGTATTCCAAGTGTGGCCTTACCAAGGCATTATAAAATGGTATTAACACTTCACATGATCTTGATTCTATCCCTCTGTTGATGTTGGCTTTTTTGGCAGCTGCTGCACACTGCTGGCTCATATTTAAATGGTTGTCCACTAGGACTCCAAGATCCCTTTCACAGTTACTACTGTTGAGCAAGGTATCACCTATACTGTACCTGTGCATTCCATTTTTGTTGCCTAAATGTAGAACCTTACTCTTTTCACCATTGAATTTCATTTTATTAGATAGTGCCCAATGTTCAAGTTTGTCAAGATCCTTCTGTATCTTAAGCCTATCTTCTGGAGTGTTGGCTATTCCTGCCAGCTTGGTGTCATCTGCAAATTTGATGAGTTCCCCATTTATCCCCTCATCCAAATCATTGATGAAGATGTTGAAGAGTACTGGGCCTAAAACAGAGCCTTGGGGTACTCCACTGCATACTTCCCTCCATGCAGATGCAGTTCCATTCAGAACTACACGCTGAGTGCGGTTGGTCAGCCAGTTACGAATCCATCTGGTGGTGATGCTGTCTAACCCACATTCTTCTACTTTATCTAGTAGTAGGTTATGGTCTACCTTATCAAAAGCCTTACTGAAGTCCAAGTAAACTATATTGACGGCATTCCTCTGGTCCACTAATTTTGTCACATTATCAAAGAATGCAATAAGATTAGTCTGGCATGATCTGTTTTTGACAAATCCATGTTGGCTTTTGGCTATTACTTTATTTGCTTCTAGGTGTTCGCAAATTCGTGTATTATTCCTATAAGTGTATTATTTAAGTGTATTACTTAAGTGTACTTAAGTGTATTATTCCTATTTTAGGGTGTACAGTACAGCTAGTCAATCTCATAACAACACAAAAATTATGATGGAAGGTCACATAAACAGGTTCAGGAACCACTGCGCGCCTTTCTACAGCAAGAGGAGAGATCAAGATATAAGGATAGATATAAAAATTCTTGGGAAAAAAGAGAAATCAAACACAAACATAAGAGAGTAAACAATGTGTGGTTACACAAATTAGTACATCTCCCTGTCAGAATAGTTGGTAAGTCTTACTAGTGGAGTTGCAACGTATTTTTAAAAAAAAACACCAAAAGGCAGGAACGTACGCTATGTATTCTAGGTATCCTTATCTGTCCAAAAGAGTTTAGAGGAAGAATAATTGGGCACACAAATAGTACAACACGTTTCTAATACAGGGCGCAATTAAAAAAGTTTTTAAAATGTCAGCAAAAGAGCAAGAGTGACCACAGTACATTTGCCATCTCGGAAAGCATACTTCTAGTTTGTTCGTTTAATGATTTATCCATTAGTGACATCATGACCAAACTATACCCATATCTATAAAATAAAATACATGGATGAAGCGCACTTCCCCCTCCCCCCCAAAGACATTTCCTTTTAAAATTTGTTTTAAAAAGTGATACAATTGCAAACATTTCCATTAGCAAACATTACTGCTAAACATTTTCATCCTTAAACTTTGTGCAGTAAAAAACCTCTTTTTTTGTGAAACTGTTATATATTGCATGTTTGCACTGGATGGAGTCTTCTTCAGGAACAAGTTGTAAGTAAACAGGTGATTCTGTCTTGGCTCAGGAGATCCAGATAGCTGTGCAAAACAAAAGAAAGAAACAGTACTATTGAACTATTACACATCAGCATATATACATATACATATACACATGTACATATACACATATACATACATACATACATACATACATACATGAGATAGATCATCTGCTAATAACAGTTTGATAACAAATGCATATCCCATCCCAAGTTTTTTTTTTCCTGAGAATACAAACATACCTATTTTATATTCACTTAAGCCAAATTTCAATGAATAATTGAAGGGTCTTTAAAACTGCGCTTTTGATTATCTGAAACATACTAATTGCCAAATACAACAGAACAGGTGTGTGTATATGTATGAGTGCGCGCCCCCCCCCCACTTTTCTCTCAGTCAAGCGCCCACAATTATCCTTATTCTGTTCTCTCAACTTAGTGGTTTATTTGCAGATGTTTCATTATCAAACATTATCAGTGCAAGTGAATGGAGTTTGCTTCCTATTTATATACAATAACTTGCCCTACAAATGTTGTTGGGAATGTGGTTTTCTCTTTGGTAGTTCCTTGATTATGGCATTCCTTGATTAGGGATCTTTCTGCTTGACTGTTTGCCTAGTGTTAATCCATATTTATATGCCAATGCATATTTAAAAACGGAAGCAACATGTGAACAAATGAGATTTAATAAGCTCATTTCATTCCTATTCTTACCTTAGTTTGAATTAGTGCTTTACAAGTGCTAAGGTTGAATTTGTCAACACTGGAATCTTCATTTTCTCTGTTAGTTTTTTCCAAAATACTGCCCTTAAATTCTGGAACAGCCTGATAAACAAGAATCATCATATAAAGAACTTTATTTAAAACTGTGGCTTTAAAACCAATTTCATTGTATTTAAGTACAATGACAATAAAGATTATACTTGTACTTATTGTATAATGCATTGTGTGAATCATCTTGATATTACATTGATCCTATATTGGGCCCTATAAACTAGAACTTTCAAGCTGAAGCACTGCCATTGTGAATTTCACAATGTTGTAAAGCACAGGCAGGAAGTCGCTGCACAATTGCAATATTGGGAAGTACAGAAAATTTCATTAGATGACAAAAAGGGGAAACCAGAGACATGATTGCATCAGTGGCAATTTGGAATAAAATCTCCTCTGGATCTTGGAGCCTGACATCCAATCATTTTTAGAAATAAAATTATTTCCCAAGTAATCTTGGTTTATTTCAAAGTATATATGCCACTTCAGTGGAGACCCAGTTTGGTAGTGGCTAAATGCTGAACTAGAAACCAGAAGACAGCATATTCCCTTCCTTTAGGCATGAAAGCCAACTGAATGACTCTGGATCAGTTTCTCCGCCCAACCATGTCACAAAATTGTTAAGGGAAAAAAGAGAGGTGTGAATATTACCATATTTTTCAGAGTATAAGACGCACCTTTTTGCCTCAAAAAAGAGGCTGAAAATCTGGGTGTGTCTTATACATCTGATGCAGCAGTTTTTGCTTCCCGAAGCCCAATCCCTTCACCAAAATGGCCGTGCATACCCTTATGGAGGCTTTCAGAGAGCTCCTGGGGGCTGGGGAGGGCAGAAATGAGCAAAAAATGGGCTGTTTTTTGCCCCCACCCCCGCCTCCAGCAGTACTCTATAAGCCTCCATAAGGCTATGCATGCAATTCTTTTGACAAAAAACAGGCTCGTTTTTTACCCCCCCCCTCCCAGGAGCATTCTGCAAGCCCCCCCCCAAGGCTATTCATGCCTTTTTTAAAAAAAACAGGCCCATTTTCGCGAAAAGTGGGCCGTTTTTTGGGAGGTTTGCAGAGTGCAAAAACTTTTTTTTCCTTTTGGAAAGCTCTAACTGGTTGATGAGAATTATATTGATCAGGTGCTGTGCCAGCAGAAACAATGTCTTAGGTGCTGCAGATTGTCAGCGATTTCCTTCTCCAGCACATGGATAAATACACCTGGAAACATCTACCCACCTACCTACTCTCTCCCTCCCTCCCTCCCTATCTACTGTATTTCTCTCCCTCTCTCTCTATCCCTCTACCTACCTACCTACTTACTGTATTTATCTATCTCTCTATCTCTCTATTTCTTTCTCTCTCTCTCTCCCTTTATCTACCTACCTACTTAACTAACTTCTCTCTCTCCTTACCTACCTACTGTATTTCTCTCTCTTTCTCTCCCTCTCTATCCCTTTATCAACCTACCTACTTTTTTTTTTAATTGCCTCTTTAAAACCTTGATACATCTTATACTCCGGTGCATCTTATACTCTGAAAAATACGGTATGTGCATACTGTACACTGCTTTGAAGTGACCAAAAAAAAAGTGAGATAAAAATCTAATAATAAATAAAATTTGTAGCATATATACATCTCTAGCAGGTTAAACAACAGCAATATTCAATCATAATGTTCCATGAAAAACTATACCAGAGAACGTTTGCTGTACAGTAGCATTCATGATGGGTAAATATTCCTGTTGTTTTAAACCACACTGCAAGTATCCACGTCATTCCCTAGTAGCGTGTTAGAACAACCAGATGTTAATACCCTTCCTAAATTCCAAAAGAACTGCTCTAAAACCTAGGAAGAGTGCTATTTTATGGGAGAGAGGCAGCAATGAAAATTGTTTTGGGGGCTCTGATAAGATAACTCTCTAGGAGTACATACTGAGCCCTCTGTTTTATTGAATAGGCAGATAACATTTGGCACAGCTGGTCCCAAAGACACCCAGCTCCTAAGCCATGTAAATCTTTATAGTGTCGTGACTAGCTCAGACTCTGATGAGGAAACTGACAGCAAGCAGCCAGAATTACCAGATCAACTGCATCTTGGGCAATTGCAGGGAAAGAGGACTGTGCTGCCTAGTAACCAGGAGTCTCAGCTGCTGGTCTTGAAAGATGAGAAATCTGAGCTGCTACACCCTCCCCAGAGCAAGATCTCACTGTGTGGAGAGCAGAGCAAAGGCGATCTGTGAGGTTTCTTGTAAGAAAGGAATCACACTCTTTCAAATGAGCAACATTGGGGTTGCTTCTCTTTAAGAAGAGCAGCAAGCTCAAGTTCTCAGTTTATTAACCTAGTCTCTGTGTGCCTTGCTTTTCATCTTGAAATCTTGCGACTGTGACTCTGTCCCAGACTGGCTGACAACTCTGCTATGACATTTTGACCCTTGGACTTCCTTGGACCACTTTTGTCTCTGCTATCCCCTGCTCGAGACAAGCTTGCTGGACTTTGGGGCATGTGATTTCTTGGCTGTGTGTGTTTGCATACTCATTTGCATACTCATTTCCTTTGATGCTCATTTGAGAACTTGCTAGTAAAATTTCCAAATCTTACTAGTGTTTGTGAGCCTGTGGCCCAAGACAGGAGACATAAATACAGAAATAACCATCAACACTCTAAATGTAATTGAAATCCCACCAGATTTCTGAAAATAGTGGTGTTACATAGACAAAGCGTTATTACCAGCTTTAAACATCTTTTGAATAACAAACTAACAGAGTTGGAAGGGACCTTGGAGGTCTTCTAGTCCAACACTCTGCTATACCATTTCAGACAAATGGTTGTCCAATCTCTCCAGTGATAGAGCATCCACAACTTCTGAAGGCAAACTGTTCCACTGGCTGATAGTTCTCACTGGTAGGACATTTCTCCTTAGTTCTAGGTTGCTTCTCTCTTGATTAGTGTCCATTAGTTCTTGTCCTGTCCTCAGGTGCTTTGGAAAATACCATGTTTCCCCGAAAATAAGACAGGTCTTATTTTCTTTTGACCCCTGAAATAAGCACTTGGCCTTATTTTCGGGGAGGTCTTATTATTTTTGAGGTGCAGGAGGCGGCGAGCGTGGTCACCTCATGGCTGCTGCTGTGTTGCAATATTTTCAGAGAGGCTTATTTTCGGGGGGGGTTAGTTTAATGCATGTGCTCAACAGCCCAATTGGGCTCATTATCCGAGGCGATCTTATTTTGGGGGAAACAGAGTCGCTTGAAATGACTCCATTATTTTCATTTCATTTGAGTCCAAATTATGCAGTACTTTTTATATATAATTTTAGGAGAAGGAGCACTGTATACAGACCCAGAATGTCTACAAGAAGAGGCCTGAGACCTCTGATCTTTCACCTGATAAGTGAACTGCCACCACACAGTTCAATAAATAACACTAGTTGTCTAGACTTCTAATTTTTTGAGAGACTACCAACGAATTCCAGTATTTATTTTGTAAAAAAGCAAAGAAGTCTGATATAAACTTTAATGTTTTAGTTCTGTAAATCTATGGAAACATACATGCAGGATATTTTCTAACAAGTGAAATGTGAAAATTCCATTGAACAGTAGCCTTACAGCCTAGTATTTATTAAGATTGAACACAAATACTATGACTGGTCTAGAAAGTATTACAGAACACTACCTTTTGATTAGTATTGATTCCAAGCACAGCTAAAAGATTTTCTTGACAATGAAATTCATTTCGATGGCATCTTAAATCAGAAGGGCTATTGCACTGAGTAAGAGTTTTCCATAAATTTGCTGAGTCAAGGCTTTAAAGGAAACACAATTCAGATTAATACAAGGTAAATATCCACCATATTTTTTGTTTGCATTTCAGATCAGCTCTATAAACATAGCAAACATATTGCCCATGCTTCGTTATATATTGAGTATATGAGCTCTTACTAAGCAGAAGACACAGATCATGATTAACTAAATCAAAAGACCATCAATTTTTGACAACAAACTTAACATTTCATTCTATGTTGCTTAAAAAATAACCACACATAAAGCCCCTTTCAACAAATCCAATTTTATAAAGGGATATAAGAATCTGAAATTCTTAGTAATCTTGGGAAAACTGAGTCAAAGTAATATAAAACCAATACAAATTAATCAAATATATGGATCTATTATTTGGGGTTTGTTGCTTTGAAACAAGTAGGTAAATATTAAGAAGACCCTTGTGTGTCTGCTTCTTTGCCTACATATGAATTTATTTTAGTTTACAGTATCTTATAAATTATTCCTGATGACATACAATCCCAATAAGTCAATATATTCATTCCTGGCAAAGATAATTAACATCCTGTTTCTTTCCTTTTTTAATTCTTAAGTTTTAAACTATACTATAATGTCCATTTGCCTCTCCAAAAAAAGGGGGAAATAAAAAAATCTCCTTTGTAAATTTTAACAATCATCAAATCCATGTCAAAATTTGATTTTTCTTCAATTTCCACAAAAATTTCACAAAAGGCTTTCAACTATAGATGAACCAGTGATTTTTCTCTCACGAGGGCCATTAAACTAGCTATTGTTGCCAATTCTGTCATCTCTATTAGCCATTCCTATATTGTACATATCATAGGATCTTTCCAATGCTGGGGATGTAAAAGTTGTTCTGTTTTTATCATATAACAAAAAATGAGGTGAAACCCCCCCCCCCCCATTTTTATCCATAAAGCCTAATAAAAAAGTTTCAGGTCTGAATTGTAGATTAATTTTCAATATTTTTTGAATTACATTAATAATGTCAATCCACTATTTCTTAACTCTTTTGCACGTTCATCTAAGGTGGTAAAAGGTTCCTATTAGAGTTTTATACTTCCAGTAACTGTTTGGATATCCTTTATAGCTTTTAGCTAATTAATCTGGGGAATCTGTTTCTCGAAGCCTTTTCTTCTTTTAAACAAATTGGGTATTTGTGAGGATCATTACGGTACCCATAGAATGATACTATTTTACCTAAAGTACTGCTTCTGCTTTCAAGAAATGAACTGAAATGGAACATTACAAGTCTACAACTGCAAAACGATAATGTAAAGCCTTTGAAGGAGTGGAGAGTAGAAGTTCTAGATTTGGCAGGAAAGTGCAAGTACTTTGAAAATGTCTATAGCTACAACTAGAATTTTAATAACTGGTTTTAAATCATTTTCAAAAAATATCAATGCCCAATAGCAATAGCACTTAGACTTATATGCCGCTTCACAGTGCTTTACAGCCCTCTCTAAGTGGTTTACAGAGTCAGCATATTGCCCCCAACAATCTTGGGTCCTCATTTTACCCACCTCAGAAGGATAGGAGGCTGAGTCAAGCTTAAGTCTGGTGAGATTCGAACTGGCAAATTGTAGGCAGCTGGCAGTCAGCAGAAGTAGCCTGCAATATGGCATTCTAACCACTGCGCCACCGCAGCCCAAGAAGTATACCTACCATATTTTTCAGAGTTTAAGATGCACTGGAGTATAAGATGCACCAAGGTTTTGAAGAGGCAAATTTTAAAAAAAGGTTTTGCACTCTGCAAACTTCTCCAAAACAACCTGTTTTTTCGAAAACGGGTCCGTTTCCCCCCCCCAAAAAGGCATAAATAGCCTTTAGGGGGCTTGCAGAGTGCTCCTGGAGGGTGGGGGGCCAAAAATCAGCAAAAAACAGCCTGTTTTTTGTGAAAATGGGCCCACTTTTCATTAAAAAAAGGACATGGATAGCCTTTAGGAAGCTTATAGAGTGCTCCTGGGGGCTGGGGAGGTAAAATTGCTCATTTCTGCCTTCCCCAGCCTCCAAGGAGCTCTCTAAAACCTTCCTAAAGGCTATGCACGGCCATTTTGCTGAAGGGGGTGGGATTTTGGGAGGCAAAAAATGCTGTATTCAGTGTATAAGACTCACCCAGATTTTCAGCCTCTTTTTTGAGGGAAAAAGGTGTGTCTTATATGCTGAAAAAAACGGTACTTGGTGTAATGGGGCACAGTTTAACTACTATTTTGGAAATAAATATATTCCCTTCTACAAACAGGTGACACAATTCAGATGATACTTAAGTAAATTAGGATTTTTCCAGCAAAGTCGCCCTTATGAAGAATCAGAGAAATGTACTGATCAGAGGAATCTGCTAGCTAGGAATCAATCATTAGTGCAAACAGGCTACCACTGACACCTGCAACAGATGCAAAGCTAACACGCAATCAAGAGAAAATATTGCTTAATCTAACAAAAACAAAAAGTAGCCATGATATGCTAATTGCTAGCAAAAAAAGTTTGAAATCTGTACTAAGGCAATATATTAATTAAGCCAACTAAAAGTCCCAAAAATTGCATGAAACCTTCAAGCTCCTCAGCATATTTAATCAAACAAAACAGTAAATAAAAAACATGAGTACAGTTATAATGTTAATATCTTATGCTAATAGTAATAATTTATATTTAAAAGGACATAATAAAGGAGAAGCTTGCACATAGTCAACTGAACCCTCACAGATGCAGCTATAGCTTCAGGTACCCTCTCTCAATCTCTCTTGATTGCTAGGCAAATCTATCTCAATTGTAGATGAATCCAATAATTTATTTTATTTTATTTTTATTTATTTGATTTGATTTCTAGACTGCCCCCTCTCCCCGAAGGGACTCAGGGCGGTGTACAGGTACCAAATTAAAAACCATACAAATAATCATAAATATAATTAAAATCGAATTAAACTTTAAACCCCTGTTCAAATTTATAAAAATTAAAAACTTAGCCTAAGACCACCCACGAAATTTAAAAATACAGACTGAGGTGGGAGAGCTGGAATTAGGCCAAGCCGGCTAGATTAAACAGGTTTTTAGCTTCTTACGGAAGGAGCGGAGGTCCGTGGTTGTTCTAATATCAGGGGGAAGGTCATTCCAGAGGGTTGGGCCCATCACAGAGAAGGCCCTTCCCCTGGGCGCCGCCCGCTGGCACAGCCTAGTGGACGGCACCCGGAGGAGTCCCTCTCTGTGTGAGCGAATCGGCCGAAGGGATGTGTGGGGCAGGATACGATAAGTAACAAAAGAACCAGGTGTGATTGATTTTCCCTGTTTAAAAGATAACTTAGATTATTTATTTAAGATTCTCTGCATTATAAGTAAAATGAACAAATTATAGGAAATGGAGGTAAAAGAAAAACTAAATCGTTTTTAAAAACTAGGAATAATTTTAGAATGTATACTGGATAAAAAAGACAAATAAAGGAGACATTGTTTTATAATTTGTAGAACTGAAATGTTATTATCCCCAACTACAGTGGTACCTCAATACTCATTGTTCATTGGTTCCAAGAGGTGCGATGACTACCAACAACAGTGAGTACCAAACACATTTTTCCCATAAAGAACAACATAGTGAGTCACAAGGCTGCTGACACTGGCAAGTTCTAGCTTGTGCATCAATGTACCAAACAAACGATGAGTACCAGGACAAAATTTTCACATCAAAATGTGTTGAGTAGCAAATTCAATGAGTTTCAAAGCAGCTGAGTACTGCAGTACAACTGCACTGATGAGTCTCCCAAAGGTGCTTTTTCAAGAGGCAACTGGACTTTCTGGGTTTTTTTTAAAGCCGTTTCGCTTCTCATCTAAGAAGCTTCTTAGCTCTGTGTCAATCTAATAAAAATATTGCCATTTGATCAAGACAGTATTGACCATTCATTCATTGGCAAGAAAAGGAATATTTGTAGAGAGCATTCCTCATCCCTTATTGTAAGATACAATGCTCTACTCCTATTGAGGGTCACCAGGAAACTAGAAAGTTGGAGGACAACACACTTCAAGCTTATATACCAGCTAAGGAGATGTGTGACTTTGAGGCAGTCATTCCCTCAGCTCGATCTACCTCACAGGGTTGTTGTTATGGGGAAAATGGTAGGAGGTAGATTGTTTGGCTATTGTGTGCTGCCTTGAGTTATTTGTAAAAAAATAATAAAGACGGGATACAAATCCTGTTGTTTTTCAGCAAGAATACAAGTGAAGAAAAATTGGCTCAACCAGTAAGATATTCAGATAACTCTCTACTTTATTCTGGCTTGTGTGATTTTTCTATTTAGTTTTTAAGACTTCATTATCCAAGCACCTTTGAGAAAGAAATGTTTGAAAATTGGGTTAAAATAACAGTAAATAAACAAAACACCCTTCCAGTTTTTAAATGAAATTAAAATGTGCTAATTTTAAATTCTTGTCCTAATACTACATTTACTGGCATCTTCAGAAGACTGATCTTCTTCTATAAATGCATGCATTTATCAATGACAAAACAAATCTTACCAAGTTTGTTTCTCTGTACATTCGGGAATATCTGCATCTCGTCTTTCTGGGTGAAGCACTTGCTTCAATGTACTTATTTTATCCAAGCTTTCTGGTATAGGGATTTCAGGAAAACTCTGTTTAAAAGTCTCTTCAGATCTGATGACAACCTAAAGAAAGTATATAGTGCAAGAATGCAGCAGCATGTTGATTGATACAGAGGCAAAACAAAGTTTAATTAAGTTTTAAAAGGGTGTTGTTACTTACCTGATACGCCTCTTCTCATAGTGGGGGAGGAGTATCCAGGGTGGGTTAACTTCGTCCTCATTGATTGGACTGAGTCCAATAACCACGCCCTAGTCACCAGGTAATACCCAGTTTTGACGAAGAACTCTATCAGACTCAATGTGTCATACACTCTTAGACATTGATGTAGTTTCAAACCTTTATTTACTCATGTATTCCTTTACACTCCAGATGTACAACAACAAAACGTTTCCAAAAGCATCATAGGGAGGGGCTGGATACTCCTCCCCCACTATGAGAAGAGGTGTATCAGGGAAGTACCAACGCCCTTTCTCCATAGTGAGGGGAGGAGTATCCAGGATGGGACATACCAAAGCCCACACGTCCCTAGAGAGCATTAACACTTGGAACATACCTTGAACCCAACCTATGCTCAACCCTACGCCTGGTGAGATGCTTCTCCTACTCTGTGCACTGCCTGCAGTACCCTACATCTGAAGGCTGCCTCCGCTGAAGTGAAGGAGTCCAATTTGTAGTTCCTCACAAATGGTGAGGGAGAAGACCATGTGGCCGCCCTACAGATCTCGATCAATGGGGCCTGCAAGGCCCAGGCCTCTGATGTGGCCGCGCTTCATGTAGAATGTGACTAATGGCCCTTGGAGTTTGTAGCCCTCGTACCTGGTATGCGGTTGCAATACAGGTCCACAACCACCTGCCTATCATGGTAGAGGTTACCTTGTTTCCCAGGGACCCTGGCTGGAAGGAAACAAATAAGGCCTCTGACTTTCTGGTTGGCAGGGTTCATTTGAGGTAGATCCTCAGTGCCCTCGTCACGTCCAAGGTGTGCCACTTTCTCTCCAAGGGATGAGAGGGGTCCAGACAGAAATTGGGCAATGTCAGCTCTTGCGATCGGTGGAAGCAAGAGCACACCTTGGGTATGAAGGAAGGGTCCAGTCATAGACCACTCTGTCCTGTTGAAATACACATAAATCTTCCCTGGCAGACAGAGCCTGGAGTTCAGATATCCGCCTAGCGGAAGTAATTGCCACCAAGAAGGCCACCTTGAGCGTCAAGAATTTGAGTGAAATTGTTCGTAGTGGCTCAAAGGGAGGCCCTGTTAGAGCACCCAGTACCCTGTGTAAGTCCCAGGAACGGTACCTGTGTACCATGGCTGGCCTAAGATTTGAGGCCCCTTTGAGAAACTGCTTGACCATGGGGTGCTGAGTTAGTGTCTGAGACCTACCGCACAGGAGTACCGAGGAGATGGCGGAGACCTGCCTCCTAATAGTGTTCGAAGCCAACCCTCTGTCCAGATCCGCCTGGAGGAAGTCCAGACCTGTGACACCGAGGCCTGAACCGGGTCATAGTTCCTGGTGGTGCACCATGTGCAAAAGGCATGCCATGTGGCATTGTAGATACGCTCCATGGAAGGCCTGCGGGCAGCCTGGCTTGTCTGTATGACCCTGGTGAAGAAACTGTCCTCCCTCAGGATGCTCCGCTCAAGCGCCAGGCGGTTAGCTGCAGCCACTGGGGATCCAGGTGTTCCAGAGACCCCTGCCTGAGAGAGATCCTCTCTTGTGAAATCCTCCAGGGCCTGTCCACTGAGAGAGACCTGAGGTCAGCAAACCAAGACCATCGGGGCCAGTGTGGGGGAATCAGCTCCACCCCCTCCTGCAAGATCTTCTGCATGACCCTGGGAATCAGCGGCAACGGTAGAAAGGCATACAGTAGTCCCTGAGGCCACGGGCATCAGAGGGCATCCACCCCTTCCGCTCTCACAGCTGGGTATCTGGAGTAAAACTCAGGAGCTGAGCATTGAGGGGGTGGCAAATAAATCAACCTCCGGGCAGCCGAAACCCTCCGCCACTGCTTCGAAGATTGTTGGTTGCAGCTTCCACTCTGAATTGTCCACCTCGGTCCGGCTGAGCCAGTCGGCCCTGACTTTGTCCACCCCCACTATATGATCTGCGGTTATAGAGATTAGGTGTCTTTCGGCCCAAAGCCCCAGTCTCTTGGCCTCCAGCATGAGGGACTTTGACCTGGTCCCCCCCCTGTCTGTTTATGTGCGCCTTGGTAGTTATATTGTCTGTGAGTATTAGAATTTGACACCCCTTGACAGAGTTGCGAAATTGTCTGAGGGCTAGGCGGACCACCCTGAGCTCCAACCAGCTTATGTTGTGAGCCAATTCCGCCTGGCTCCATTGTCCCTGTGCCATCTGGGACCCCTGGTGGGGCCCCCATCCAAATAGACTGGTGTCTATAGTAACCATCACCCGGTCCGGTGTTCTGAAGACTTCCCCTTTTGTTAACACTGGGGACGTCCACCAAATCAGGGAGCGGGATACCTCTGCTGGAAGGAGGACCTTGGTCAGGGAGCAGCTCATGCGCCTTTGCTGGAATGGTAAAAGGAACTATTGGAGGTCTCTGGTGTGAAGGCGTGCCCAAGGGACAATGCCAATGGCTTACACCATAGTGCCTAGCAACCTGGACAGTGTAGGTAGGGACACCCTTCGCTCCCTGTATACCTGGAAAGCCAGCTCCTTGAGATTGTGTTGCCTATTGGCTGACAGGGACACCGTACCTGACACTGTGTCTATCGGCGCCCCTAAATGAATCAGCCTAGTAGAGGGGTACAGATGGCTTTTGGCCAGATTGAATCTCTGCTCTCTTAGGGCTGACATGGTGATGTCTAAATCACCTAGGGCACCTTTAAAGGATGATGATTGTAACAACAGGTCATCTAGATAGCATTGGATTCAAATAGGCTTTAACCTTAGATATGCCACCTATGCCGCCATTACCTTCGTGAAAACCCGGGGGCAGAAGACAGCCCAAATGGTAAGGCCTGATATTGGAAGTGGTGCCCTAGGTAGCAGAACCTGAGATATTTACAGTGATCGGGGGTTATGGGTATATGGAGGTAGGCCTCCATGAGATCTATGGAACTGAGGAAATCCCCCTGTCTAATCCCTTTTATAATAGAGTGCAGCGAGTCCATTTTGAACCTCCAGTAGCAAATGAACCAGTTTAGCCTCTTCAGGTCTAGGATCGCTCTCCAGCCGCCCGAGGCCTTGGGGATCACAAAAAAAATGGAATAATAACCCTGATCCTGTTGGTCTAGAGGCACTGGCTGGATAGCCCTGATGTTCAATAGGTGTTGAATGGCTTCCTGCATCAGTTGCCTTCGGATTGGGTTATTTGAAATAGGACAGTAGTGTGTCTGGGGTAGGGAGTCGCTCTGAAGCCGTTCTTTCTCTGCACAGTGGGAAGCACCTTCCACTTGTCCTTGTTCTCTATCAAGAAGGGGTCCAGACTGTGCCAAAGAGGGGGCCTCCGTGAAGGGTGCTGATGCTAGGTGCTACTTGTGATGTACGTCCGCCTGCCACTGCCGAAGCCAAAGCAACCTGCGGGATGCTACAGAGGAGGCGATCGCCCTGGATGCAAATCTGGCTGCTGCTAGGATGGCATCCGAAGAGAATTGGATGGCTGCCACCAGTTTGTTGATGTCTTGGTGAGCCCTGACATCCGCTATCGGAATCCACTGCTGGAGATCCTGTAGTCACAGTAGTGAAGACCAATTGAAGAAGGAAGTGGTAGTGGCTGCCTTCACTGCCCAGGCCGCAGCCTGATGGCTCCTCTGCAAAGTGAGATCTGCCTTCTTGTCATCCGGTTTCAGAGTGTCTTCTGGTTCTCCAGGCAAGTTCGTAGGTGTATGCAGCGCTGTGACCGGTGCGTCGGTGGTGGGCTGCGACAGCACCTGAGCCATGTCTTTGTCCACATTGAAAAAGGCTTTGTCTGTGAAGGTTGGCATCGGCCCGAGGGTGGAGATGCCTATTGCCTTCTTATCAGGTCAAGGAAAGACTTGGGGGGGGGGGGTACCGTGTCGGCCTCCATGGTCTGCTCCTCAAATATGGTCTCAGCCAAGAAGCCTTGAGGTTGCACTGGTGGTTCTGAAGGTCTGTTGCCAAGCTTAGCAGCTGTCTTTGCCTTGAAGAGCAAGGATTTGTATAGGGAGGGCTGGAACAGTCCGGAGCAGGAGGGCTTTGAGGGAGGCAAGCCCTCTTCCTTGGAGAGTCTATCCTCTCTGAGTTCCCCCTCCTCAGATTCTGAATCGCTGTCCTCCTGGGACAACAATGGGGAGTAGCAGGGTCTGCCCCCTGGGCCTCCAGCCCCTCAGGAACCATGGGTAAGGGTGCCACGTGAGGCTGCATCTGGGGCTGTTGGAAAGCGGCGGGCCATGCACTGCTGAAACGCCCTCATCATCATGTCCTGAAAATTAGGTACTCCTGAGATGGGTACTTGTCTGGCTCCCTACCCACAGGTGTAGGAGGGAGAGGTTGTGGTGAAGGGCCCGTGGTGCGTGGAGGGAATTGCCATCCCTGCGGAGTGCCTCAGATCCCCGAGGTATCAAAGGGAATCCTCACTTGCAGGGAGGGATCCTCTTCCATAACTCTGCTGGGGGAGGAATGCTCCAGTATCCTTTCATCCGACCCCAGCCCCTGCGGGGCCTTTCTGCTGTTGGCTTGTGGCATATTCACTCTAAAGCTTTATGCCCCTGCTTCTCATATTTGAGCCTGGTTTTGTAAGTTTGGGACCAGCGCTCGGCTCCTTAGGCGCCTTGGGGGCAAGGTGCGTGGTTTTTCTTTATGCTTTGCCGCCCCCTCCCTTAGCAGTACCTTCGCTAGCTGGAGCTGGTAAGAGCTCCTCTGCTCCTCCGGTTGGGCTGGTTGTAGGCACGAGGACCTGGCTCCTGCTAGTGTCCTCTGTGTTCATGGCGGCCGCCATCTTGGATCATGTGCTCAAAATGGCGGTTCGTGCCAAAATTCAAAGCTCCGTTTCTCCGGCGTACTTGAACAGCGGCTTGTGCCCTCGGGCTGCTGCGTGTCTCTCTCTGCAGGTTTCTCCCCCTGCCTTCGGCACTTGTTCTCCTGCTCCACCAGCCCCCTTCGGTGTTTTAGGATAAGCGTGGGGGCTCCACGACATTCAAACACTGCAATTCATTGCTTGACCCTTGAGGGGAGTGGTGGAGTGCTCTGGCGCTGTTTTGGGGGTTTTCCCTTGCTGCTGTTTAAAGGAGCAGTGAGCCGGCACCTCATGAGGCTTCTTTCCCTTTCTCACGAGGTTTAAAAGGCCTTTTGAGTGACCGCAGGATTATTCCTAGTGGCCAAATATGTCCTCCGCCTTTGCAAGCTAACGGCAATAGGCACTATCCCTGCCAGGGATTTTGCTGGCCACCAAAGTACTCACTCCTCTGAGGAATAGCAAGTTGCACTTTAAATCAGTCTTTCTTTCTTTGCAATTTTTCAAGGAAATCAGGATGACAGTCGTCCCAGTTGGGGACTGAGTCAATAACTGGGTATTACCTGGTACCTAGGGTGTGGTCTAAAGAGTTTATCGGACTCAGTCCAATCAACGAAGATGAAGTTAACCCATCCTGGATACTCCTCCCCTCACTATGGAGAACCTAGAGGTTATTCCTGCTTCTCCATAGGAAACTTTCTTCTGGAAATCTGCAACACTGAGACTCATTTCAAAGATTTGAAAGTTATGTGGATTTTCAATTAACTATTCAGGAGAGAGAGAAATATCCAAAAAATCTAATGTACTATGGGGCCAACAATCCAGCATTAACTTAAGTTTCTCATTCTTCAGCAAAATGTATAGGATTTCTATAGGATGCTATAGAAATAATTTAGTCACATTCTCATCTACTGACCCGTTTTACAAAATAACTCTCTATACCAGGTTTGCTGTATTTTTCAGCAAAAATTCTTGTATGTAGACAATTATTTTTCTCATAGAACCACAACATTGCCTGTAAATCCGGCTGAACTTGACATACTTATATTCTTGGTATTTTACTAAGGTATAAGAACAATTAATGGTTTCACTGCTAGGATTTTAGCATCATTTTTCCTTTTAAACCTTCTCCACTTTTCCTTCATTTGCCACCAAACTGTAATTTTTATATTTCTATGTTTTATTCCACTAGGTTTTGTTTCTACTATCGTTTTAATAAGAAAAGACTTCTAATTTCCCCTTATTATACTCAAGAAGATCTTGGATTTTAGAAAAAGACAATCGTACTTCCAAATGCCAAATTCAGTATAAGTATGTGTAATGTACAAATGGAGCAAAACCTCAATTTTGCATATACACTGAGGAAAGCCTGGAAAAAGGTTTTTGAGTTATGGAGGAAAGCGTCATAAAGACTTTGACTCAGTATGTACTGTGTTTTTCAGAGTATAAAACACACCTTTTTCCCTCAAAAAAGAGGCTGAAAATCTGGATATGTCTTATACACTGAATACAGCATTTTTTGGCTCCCGAAACCCCACTCCCTTCACAAAAATGGCCGTGCATAGCCTTTAGGAGGCTTTCAGAGTGCTCCTGGGGACTGAGGAGGGCGGCACTAAGCGAAAAACGGGGCATTTTTTGCTCAATTCCCCCCCCCCCGCAGCCCCCAGGAGCATTCTATAAGCCTCTTAAAGGCTATGCATGCCCTTTTGTGACAAAAATGGGCCCGTTTTCTGCTTGTTTTTTGGGGGGGGTGCATCCCCCAGGAGCACTCTACAAGCCTCCTAAAGGCTATTCATGCCCTTTTTTTTTTTGAAAAAAAATGGGCCCGTTTTTGCGAGAAATGGGCCCTTTTGGAAAAGTCTGTAGAGTGAAAAAACGTTTTTAAAAAATTTGCCTCTTCAAAACCTTGGTGCATCTTATACTCCAGTGCGTCTTATACTCTGAAAAATACAGTAGCTGAGAAGTTAACAAATTCCACACCAGGGATCCTTCAGCAAGGGAAGGTAGCCTCGCAAGTACAGTAAGTAGGTGCTATTCTTGCAATTTTGTAGGGAGCTCCAGTTTAAGGAGATCCTTTTTTTCCTTAAAAACAGAAGCTTTCAAGGGACTGCGAGAAGAGCACCTACTTGCAGAGGAGGCTGCCTCTGCAGGAAAGCTGAGCTTCACATCAGATTGACTGGGTGCCTCTCTCAAAAGCTGCAAAAACAGAAAGCTAAGCTGGGTGCTATTGAGCATTGGAGCTGGTTGAGGAACAGGCTGACTCCTGCAAGTTCTGAGGGGCTGCATGGGAAGCAATCCCAAGGCGTGCAAGCAGTACCAGCAGTCTCTGCAACCAGCCTGAGGCTTCCCTGGGTGGCTGAGGACTGGGTTAGAAGCAAGCCCAAGGCCTGCAGGGATCCAAGGGATGGGAAGTGGAGTACAAGGTACCTCCAGGAGGTGAGGGAGGTCTTGGGAGACCAGAGGCAGGTGAACTGGCCTAGTCCTAGGCCTTCCCAACCCTGAGGCCATATGATCTGCAGCAGCCTTGGGGAGAGCAGAAGTAAAGGTCATTACATAAAGGGGTAAAGGTGTTCACATCGGTGACTCACTTAACAACCTTCATGACTAGCAACAGTAATAAGCATTCTACATTACAGCCCTAATTCAAGGACTACCTGCATACATATGAGTTTATGTATATTTTCCAGATTAAGGAAGAACACTGATTTATCACACCTAGCTCAGAGTTGTGCTATGCTAGCTATGCAGAAAAGTAAAATAAAAAAACAGGTACACTGAACTGCATCATAACCTAATATGCTGTCTTAGTGCTATGACAAAACTTAATGTCTGTATTATAAAAAATAAAGATCAGTATTATACAGTGTGAAACATGAGAAGAAAGGCAGCTTGATCAGAAAATGGATTGGTCTTATCAATATTTACCTTCTGTGTAGCTTTAGCAACTGTTTCTTTTTCGTATCCAACTGCTTTGGAAAGAACTTGTCTGAATGAGGTAGTGGAAGGAGTGTCACTGATATCCATACCGTTTGTATGTGACACCTTTTCATTTATCTTTTCCAAAGGTTCTGGAATGTTACTTAAGTTCACCAGTTTGACCTCACTGAAACCTTCAAAATCACCCCAGGTATTGCTGGATTCCACTGTGTTGATATCCTGAGGCATCTCCAGCGATCCTTCATCAATTGTTCCATCATCACTCTCGCTGTGAGTTTTTTCCTGAACCAGTTCCATTTCTAGGGATGCATCCAGATTTCCATTTTGGTTTAAATAATGGCTTCCGGTTCTACAGCTGTACTCACTTGGTGAAGGGGCATACTTCTCTGTAGGGAGAGCTTTTAAACGCGACTGGTTTTCACCTTCCACACTACTACTCATTTGCAGTAAATTCTGCCCTTGCATTTTAGCTGCTGTAGCAAGGAGGAGTCACTTATTCACATCAACAAAAATGTTATTGGGATACAATAAAGCCATTAACATTAGAAGGTACAGTGAAGCACTTCCTTGTATCTTGAATAGTTTGCAATAATGTTGCTAAGCAAACCAGCATGCCTTTGGTACCTCCTAAGCCATCAACAATGCCCGTTTTCAGTCTTGCATCAAATCCAGATTTCAGTCTGCAAAAGAAGGGTTATAAATGAAGACCCCCTGATAATAAGCTGAGTAAGGTTCACAAAAGATAAGCTGTCAGGCAAGAGAAATGTTCATGCTTTGTCAAATAAATTCCAATGTGCTCAAAAGCTTTTTTATAAAAGCCTTAACCTACAGAAGATCAGGTCTATGCAACTTGCTTTGCAAGTCGTCTTTGACTTACCACCACAACTGGGACCAGGATTTCCATTAAGTGATAAAGTCATTAAGTGAGTTATATCCAATTTTACATATATATATTTTTTGGTCATGATTGTGAATCATGTTGTTTGCATGTTTGAGGTCCTCTGGGAAGATCATAAATGGCAATAACATGACCAAGGGATGCTGCAACCATCATAAAATCATAAATACATGACAGTTGCCAAGTGCCCAAATTCTGATCACATAACGGTGGGAATGCTGCAATGATCATAAATGTGAGGACCAATTTCAAGTCACCTTTTTCAGGACTGTTCTCATCTCAAACAGTCATTACACAAATGGCCAAAAGTCTAGGACTACATATGTCCAAGATAGTTTTTGTATAGATGTTTTCAAAAGGCTTCAAGCAAATAAATGCTTACATAAAACATGTTTATCCTGTCTTTAAATATCAGTTTAAATACCCAGAGTGTTTTTCCCTGCAAAGGAAAAATATGCTAAAATTAACAATGAAATGCTTTTATAATAATGTAATAGATTATATTTGTAGGTAACACTAAATTTTTTGATATATCTTTTGCAATTAATGTATTTGTCATGTAGGTTTTTTAAAAAGACAAGAAGGAAAACCTTTATCTGCTGAATAATTCAAATAATTCTTTGCACATTACTGCACTTTACTGCAAAATAATCAACAGTTTGATGATGAGAAATATCATACATAAAAACAAGCTCCAGTGCATATTGCAAAGAACCAAATCCCTAAATCACTTTTAAAAATATCTCAGGTGTTTATACAAGGCAATTTTAAATATTTTGACATTCTTTGTGCATAGCAATAATTTATCCATTTGAAAAATGTCCCAAAGATATGATAAACAGAAGCTGTCTCAAACAGAACAGAGTGTTCAATTTTAAATTGTAAGTCAGATTAAAATGTAATCATAATAGGCAGTTGGTGTAGTGGTTACGGCACCATGCTGGAAACCAAAAAACTTTGAGTTCTAGTCCCGCCTTCAGTACAAATCCAGCTGGGTGACCTTGGGTGAGTCACAAGCAGGCAGTGTTAAAAAAAACTTGTCAAGACAAACTAATCCAGGAAATCACCAAGAGTTAACAATAACTCAAAGGTACATGCACACAGAGGGGGAGGGGGGAGGAAATGATAGAAAGGAATTGAATTATACATTATATATTACATATTATGTAATTATGTATATATAATATGTATTGTAGGAAATCACCTTACTTTCACTGCAATTTACACTTGCAGTACTTTTATTTCACACTAAATCAGTTAAAGATTATCATATACTCTTCATTCTGGGAAGACTTCATTTCTAAATCTCAGTTTGAAACATTCTGTGCAGAGTATTCCTATTATAAAATCAAGTAAACCCTTCTACTGATATAACTACTATCTTTCTTTCAGGAAGTAAAAAATAAATGCCACACCCTCTTCTCAAAATCTTCTGTGTATCAGTGAAACAGACTAGAGCAGTGTTTCTCAATTTTGGCAACTTTAGGACGTGTAGACTTCAATTTTCAGAAGTTGGCAAGGTTGAGAAACAGTGTACTAATGAAAGAAACCCAAAACAAATATTGAAGGTGCAGAGATCTGTGGAGGGAAGCAGCACCCAATTTCTTATTTTTTGGTGATTAAAGTCGTTCCATCATAGGAAGACTGCATTTTTCATATTTACATAGAATTAAGTCTGCTGAATGGGACTTGATTTCTGTAAACAACACTGCAGTCCTTGCCACTTTGGATAATTTTCTACTAAAGAGAAAACTATATTTCATCACATACATTTTATAAGGAGGAATCTGGAACAGCAGTAGTGTTTAAAGAACTAATATCACCAGACAAAGTATGTATGAGGGTGTGTTCCCACATATCTTTGTCTTAATTAGAACTGGGAAGCAATGGTTCAAATAGTTTGCTTGGTATTTTACTGGAAGCTTGATGTTTATTTTAATCCAGTTATTGTGCTTTATTCAATAAACTATGGTTAGGCAAATTGCAATTTAGTACAATGCAAAAAAGTTAATGTTCAGATTCTTTAGGAACAAGTCAGTTGTACTCAGTTCTGAAGCTTGTATTTAGAAGATAACTGGGCTAATATATAATAAAAGATACGATCTAGAAAATTAAAGAGATTAGTAACATACTTCTTAGTCTATATGATTTTGAAAGCTAGCATTGCTATGTTTCTTATTTGTATTTTTACACGATGGAACGTATTCATTACTCTGAGCACAATAGCTATTCAAATCTAGACATCTGATTTACAGAAATAAAACTGAATAAAAAGAAGAGAAGTGTTTCCAAACACTCTCCAAAAAATGCACTGAAAAATTTGAACTACTTAAGGGTAAGTACCTTTTCTGAGCTGGAAAAAAGACTTAATCCAGTCAATTCACAGACCTGCCAATTATTCTAACAATAATCTAATATGAAACAGTACTCTAGCTGTCTGTTGCACACATTAATCACATTCTATTAAGTATTTTCAACATTCTTCAGTGACTGGATCTGCAACAAACCATAATTCTTTCATATCCGAAGGACCGCAGGCTCTTTTCCTTCGTAGTACACGAAAAAAATGGTATTAATTATACAAATAAAGATAGCTTTTCACTGCATTAAACCACATCTGATTTGTCTGGTTCTGATTTAACATGGCTCAGACACTGCATTCTTAGTACAGCAGTATACATAAATCAGATCAGTTTATTTCATTCAACAACCCTCTAAATTAAAGGGCTAGTGCAATGTGTAGACTCAGTCATATATTTTGTTCTGGGATAGTGAAACACTTTTTCAGCTCAACATATTTCAGTGGCTATGCTTTGAAATTTTTCAACCAAATTACTAGGTGTTTAATGATGGTATCATTCCCTTATAGACACATAGAACACTGTAAAGTATAAATGAATCCAAGGATTATCAACAATGTCAAATAACAGTTTGGCAACTTGCAATGACAAAAGTGTTTCCAGTGGAAAAAAAGAAAGATATCTGCTATCACTGTTAATAACAAGTTCTAAGGGGTGTCAAACAGGCGGCCCAGAGGCCATGTCCACCCCAGCTCCCCGAAGGGAAAAAATGTTGCAATACATGTGATGGCAATATGATGCTATGAGTTTGACACCCATGTTCTAAGACAATGTTGGAGAATGTTTCTTTGCCTTGGAGCATTACTAATTTACACCATCAAGCAGCAGATATCAGGTGGGGAAATTGGCATATTTTCATTTTAAGAAATAAATGTATAGAAGATTCTACATAAAATCTTAGGAATCTCCAATGAGCTAACGGTTAATTTGAATTAACAAAAACCTCATCCAATTATTCATAAAATATTTGTGTATGAAGTTAAAAATTCACAGTCAAAAAAAAAATCTTAAAAATTGATGTTGCCTCCCCAAAACATGAAAGTTTCCTTCCAGTTTAGATATCAATCCTGCTGTTTGTTACCCAGGAAGCAACACATTCTTTTATAAAGTAGCACCTACTTTACATTGGAGGTGTTAACAACTGTGAATTAAAGTAGAGCATGGTGGGTAGATATGCAGAAATCTGTACTAAAATAAAACCAGTGTGATCTTACCAATGTGCACTACCAGTCACGTGGAGGAATGCTTTCTTAATAATAATTCATACTACTTTAAAAAGTCAGAGAACAATATAATGCAAGTTTCTATCTTGGGTAAAAGCAACATCTTGCCTAGCAAAATTGAGGGAAGCTGAAGGAGGGAAAGACAATGAATAAAGTGGTTAGGCAGAATCAGGAAACCACTGCAGCTTCAGATGTGAACTGAAATTCCATTCGCTCTAGCCACCTTGACCAGTGGTGAACAATTACAAGAACTGCAATCCAATAACATATGAAGGGCCACCTCTTTAAATGGGTAGAGCTTTTTCTTTAGAGGTTTTTTAAAGTCACACCATGCTATATGGGGACTTCTGGAGGCCTACACATCTTAAAGTTACTGAGATTGAGAAACACTGTTCTATACTCTCTTGGCTGTGGACACTATGTTTTAAACTAGGAGACAAACAATGAAAACAAAAACATGTTGTATTAACTGGAAAGTGTTAATTTCATAATTATGAATATATATTGAAGAAGTTTTAATGGTCAATACTTGATCATTTGATGTAGGCTAGGTTTAGTAGTTCTTTTAGGATTTGCAAAGTAGAAAAGCAACCATTGATTTTTAAAAGAAACACAAAAAGTATTCTGTTAATGAGTGCATTTTAATTCTTGAGGGTATAGATTGAAGAGCTAAAAATACAGCAGCTATAAAAGGACCAAAGCATCTCCACTCACCCAGATTATACGTCCACAAAAGCAGCAATTTTCTTTTCTAGTGTTATTGTTTACTGTAAAATTCAGTTGACTTCAGAAATAATATGAATTAAATTCTCAGAATTTGCTATCACTTCTATCTGCAAGCTACCCATAGATTCTTCATCCAAAATTATTTTTTTAAAGAAGTTATGTACATGCGCCTTATCAGAAACCCAGTTTAATACACAGCACAATCCATACCAGAACACATTATGTTTAAAATATTGTTCACGCCACAAGCCAATATGGACAAATTCCAGTAAAAAAAGGTGAAATTATAAGGAAATCATGCATATATAATCAAGCTAAAATGGGTTTTCTCTCAAATACTGTGCTAATGTTCGGGGGGGGGGGTGTACCAGAAGTATGCAATTGTTTCCTGTGGTATCATCAAGATAGCACATGATTATATCGTATAAATGCTGAATATACAAGAATTCAGAGTAGCAGGCCTGAACCCAAAAGTCAGGATCGAAATGCTAAGGCAGCTCCCAATCTATTGGCTAAGGTATAAGCTATTCATCCAAAACCAAGGCTGCTTTGAGGATAAAACGAGGAAATAACAAAGCACGTCAACCTACGAGGGTTGGGTAAGAAAGTCTTAAAATGTCGCTTCGCTAAGTGTCTCGCACTCACCGATGCCCAAATCCCTTCATCCCGACAACAAGCCTCCCATCTCTCCTATCCTCCCGTCTCCCTTGTCATCCCCAACAGCCGTTTCCCTCTCGAAAGGCGCTCGGGCTCTCGAGCAGAAGAGGCGGCCTGCTTCCAGAATACCAAAGCTGAAGGGAACGCCGACAAGAAACACGGCGGAAAACAGTCACGACTCCCTCCAGGCCTTACCTGCTCCAGCCCGCGTTACCTGCCTCCCCACCCGGTGGGGGCCCGGCGCCGACTAGAACGAAGGCGGAACGGGGAGAACAGCAGGTGCCGGTTTGTGCAGAGGGAGAAGCCGGATTGGCTGATCGAGCCAAGAAAGGGGCGGAGCTAGAAAGGTACATGCGGTTCCTTGGACAACCGGAGAAAAACAAGAAGGCTCGGCGAAGCTCGGCCTGCGACGTGCGTGAATAAAAAAGGGAACGAGCCGAGGAGCAAAGCGGGCTGAGTTGACTCCTTCGGGGGCGGCGATTTCTCCCATTGTGGTCTACCAGCTGCCTTGCGATGGAGAGGAAAAGTAACGCATACCTGTCAAAAAAATATTGCAAGACAGAATGGATTCTTTCTAGCTTCCCCAGTTGTCTCATTCAAGAGCTAGTGTTTTACTTCTCTGGCGGAAGACACCGCTGGGGCTTTCTTTCGTGGGTCACGCACCAAACAGAGGGCTTTTTCTGAGTTGTTGTTGTTGTTATTCTTTATTTACTTTATTCACTAAACATGAAACTCTTGTCAACTGAACATTCAAAAATGCATCACAAATACCATTCACTGGTGCTAATGGTTGATATGGATTGCTGCCAGCGTCCGGGGTATCAACCAAGTACCTTCTTAAAACATATGATGTTCCTAGTAGCACAGTTATTTGCAGTTCTATGCAGGAAGCTGCAGTTTCTTTATGTGTTTTGTAAAATTCTTGGGTGATGATGATGATATTAGTATTAGTATTATTAGTATTATACTACAACCCTGAGTGAGGTTATCACCGTCTCTTCTATTTTAGTTTATTTCTGTTTCCTTTTAGGGATTTTTCTCCCCCTAAGCTAAAATCAGGACAATCAGAGCTGAGCTGCAAAATCTCAGAGTAAGGCTAAGTGGCAGCAGAGAGATTTAGATCCCCCCCCCCCCCCCCCGTTATTTTCATACGCTTCGTTCCTTTTCCGGAGGGGGAAGGGGTTACGACTGGATTGCTAGCTGGAGGAATCTGGAAGTTGTCACCTTTATTAACAGTATTTCTTGACCTTGGCAACTTGGAAGATGTGTGGACTTCAGCTCCCAGAATTCCCCAGTCAGCATGCTGTTGAAAGTTGAAGTCCGCGCATCTTCGAGCTCCTAAGATCGAGGAAACACTGCTCTATTGTTTTCGGCCACAAAGAATGAGCTCATGTTCAGAAAATGTTCCAGGGGGGCGTGGCTTTCCCAGCTGATTCTTTAGCTCTATGGCAACCTTGGGGTTGCTTATGTCAACCGGCTTCAGTAACAAAGAAATGTCCATAATCAAATTCTAAACTTTAAAGGAGATGGTTAGGCAACCTAGAACATCTTTCCTTTTTTCAGGGACTCAGATTCAAGCACTGTATCCCCAACATCAAATATCCCCCCCTGCTTGAAAATATCTAGTGAAGGGAAGATTACAGTCTTCCTCAGGAACTGATTCTGCTGTCAAACTGCTCCCCCAGATGGTTTGGATTTTTCCCACCTAATTTTAGTCAGAATCTCATTTCTGTATTAAGTCCATCATTTTGTATGCTCATAAACATATGCTATTAGCTATTTGGGGACCTTGTAAAACCTTTTCTAGGGTCTATAAAGTAAAATTTAACCTCCCCAGCTCCTTTAATTTCTCTGCATAGGATTTATATGTATCTTTCTTTGACATGGTTCCAGTTTCTGATTTCTAAAAGTGTAGCTTCCAGAACTGATACAGAACCCAAGATAGAATCAAACCAACACAAAATTAAAACAGCTTCAAAATGAAATGAATACACTAGAGGCCAGGCATTTCTTCAGTCCAATTATCTCACATCTAGAATTAAAAGTAATGACTCTCCAGAGCTAGGAAACCCAAAATGTACAGCTACTCAGTGACCTGTTCTCCCCATCCTTTCAGCCCCCTCACTCGCAGCCCAACCCACCTCACAGGGTTGTTGTTGTTGGGGGGGATAGGAAGAAGTAGGAATATTAAGTATGTTTGCCGCCTCGAGTTATTTAAAAATAATAGACCGAATTAAAAAAACACCTTCTCTCCTCAACAGTTTTCAATCATTGGGAAAGAAACTTAACAACATCTCTTGGTCAGCCTAGGATGGGGTAGTAGAGTAATGTTTCTTAAGGTATAGTCTGAGTATTCCTGGTGAGTCCCCCAAGACCATTTCAGAGAGCCACAAAATTATTTGCCAGATATTGCAGATATTTGTAAAAATGTAAAACATTGTCATTCTTTTTACAATCCATGACATTTTTCATGAAAAATATTTAAACTATTATATCTAATAGTTTAATGTTATTCATAATTATTCAACAGATGCTTGTATGAAAACATCCATTTTCATTTTTAATACAGTAAATACGATATATATGAACAAGGGCTCTTTGGGATCCTCCATAATTATTAAAAGGGGAAGAGTTCCTAGCAGCAAAAGTTTAAAAAATATTGATTTAGAAGAGTATGAGGTAGCTTTGAAGAACATATGCAGCAATACATAAACATCAACTCAAACCCAAAAGATAGGAAGCAAGTTTAAAAAAAAAGATTGGCCCACCTCGACTATCTTCAGTACAGGTGGTCCTCGACTTACAACAATTCCTTGTGACCATTCGAAGTTACGATGACACTGAAAGTACTAACTTACGACAATTTTTCATTTATGAACCATTGTAGCATCCCCATTGTCACATGATTTACATTCAGATGCTTGACAACTGACTCACATTTATGATGGTTGCAATGTCTTGGAGCCCTTTTTGTGACCTTCTGACAAGCAAAGTCAATGGGGAAGCCAGATTCACTTACTAGCCATGTTACTAATTTAAGAACAAGAGTGATTCACTTAACAAATGTGGTGAAGAAAGCCATAAAATGAGGCAAAACTCACTTAATAGATTTCTCACTTAGCAACATAAATGTTGAGTCAATTGTGGTCATAAGTTGAAGACTATCTTAATTTTAATTTAATTTAATTAGCACTTCTAGACCGCCCCCTCTCCCAAAAGGGACTCGGGGCGGTGTACAGTCCATATCAAAAACATCATACATAATAACAATTAAAAATTATTAAATGGATAAATACATAAATAAGAGGAGGATAAAATAGACAGAACTGTAATTGCTAAATAAATAATTTAAAATATACAAAATTTAAAACCCCAGTGTCCTATAAAATTAAGTCCCCTAAAAAACCAGTAGGAAATATATATGCCAGGAGGTAGACGTTAAGAATTATGCCAGACCAGCCAGTCGGAACAGGTGTGTCTTCAGTTTCTGCCGGAAGGAGCGGAAGTCAGTGGTGGTTCTAATGTCGGGGGGGGGAGGTCATTCCAGAGGGTTGGGCCCATCACAGAGAAGGCCCTACTCCTTGGTGTCGCCCGTTGGCATTGCCTAGTGGACGGCACCAGGAGAAGCCCCTCCCTGTGAGAGCGAATTGGCCGCAGGGATGTATGTGGGAGGATGCGATCCCGCAGGTAACTAGGCCCTATGCCATGGAGCGCTTTAAAGATGGTGGTCAAAACCTTGAAACGCACCCGAAAGACCACAGGTAGCCAGTGCAGCTCGCGCAGGAGCGGTGTTACGTGGGAGTACCTAGTACTCCCCATGACTGCCCGCGCGGCTGCGTTCTGGACTAGCTGCAGTCTTCGTGCGCGTCCCAAGGGAAGCCCCATGTAGAGAGCATTACAGTAGTCCAGGCGAGACGTCACCAGTGCATGAGTGACCGTGCGTAGGGCATCCCGATCCAGAAGGGGGCGCAATTGGCGCACCAGGCGAACCTGGTGGAACGCCCCCCTAGCCACGGCTGCCACATGGTCGTCCATTGACAGCCGGGCATCAAGGAAGACGCCCAAATTGCGCGCCCGTTCCACAGGGGGCAGTTGTTCGCCCCCTATGGCCAGCGTTGGAGTCAGCTGACTGAACCGAGGTGCCGGTAGCCACAGCCACTCAGTCTTGGAGGGGTTGAGTTTGAGTCTGTTGTCCCCCATCCAGACCCCGACGGCTTCCAAACACCGGGACATCACTTCGTATAAGAAAGCAGGAAAGAGAAATTTCCAGGCTTTCAAGATTCGTAAGTAGAGTTCCAATATTTTCTTGTGGTACCTGTTTGCTGACCTGATCTACCTTGAAGGTCTGACATCTTGAAAGCCTGACAGAGTTACTTTTTTCTTTTCTCTTATACCCAAGTAAGTCAGAGCAGGCCAATCTTGAACTGTTAACACATTTTTCCTCTCACATTCTGACTAGCCCTATGGCTTAAAGAGTTTCACTCATAACAAAGCATTCTTCTTTCTCTTAGGCATGAACTGTGATCAAGTGACCCAGGAGTTTTGAAGAAGGTTATTTTGTTTGGGTTAAGATGGGAATTAATTAAAGGTTAACTAGCGTACAACACGCAATAATCAGTGGGGTTCCTTTTTATCTTTTTTTTAAAGAACTGGTTAGAAAAACAATCTTAGCAAGTTATGAGCACAAATGTTCCATTGGTTAAAAAAAAGCTTTATTAAAATGCAATATTCTTTGTCTTTGCATTCACTGACATACTCATTTCTTCAATCACTCATCTGACTCTCACAAAATCTGGGTAGAGAAGTTCCACTGGAATCTTTTATTTTGGGTCTTTTTTTATAATCTTACCAATTGTTGGGCCTTGCACAATGATGATTTACACATTGCTACTTTAAATGTTTGCCTAGTCAACCAACATCCTCATTCTTCCAGGATCTGTTTCTCTAATTCCAAGAGTTTGCTTTCCTATTCTCAGGAGTTTCATACAGCAACTCTTTGCTAAGATGAGGAAGTGTGTCTTTCTTTTCCAGGTAATGGTGTCTGGGATTCTTTTTCAATGACCCTGACTCTTCATTTAAATTTTATCACTGACTTTTTTTCTCACTCCTTCCTGCCTTTCTGGGATAAGCTGATGTAATATCAATAGCACTTAAACTTATATACCACTGCATAGTGCAGGGGTGTCAAATCAAGGCCTGCAGGCCAGATCCGGGCCACAGGTGCTTAGATCTGGCCTATAGGGCCGCCCTGGAAACAGTGAAGGACCGCCCTGCGGTGCCTCTGCCAGCTCCACTTTCACCGACAGAGGGTTGCAGAAAGCTGTCACAGCCAAAAATGGAGCTTAGGAACCCATTTTCGCTGGCAGAGTGCTCGGGCCACCACAGGTGCCACCAACAAGAGTGACATAGAGCTGGCCACACCTACCCTGTCCATGCCTACCCTGAGGTCAAACACAACCCTGCCCCCCAAGGTCAACACAGCCCTCAATGAAATCAAATTTGACACCCCTGCCATAGTGCTTTACACCGTATTCTAGGAACGGTTTATATTTTTTCCAGTTTAGTAGTGAACTATTGTTTCTTCTGTTGCACAGTGTCCCAATGCTGGTTTTTTTTTTGCCTGAAGTTGAGTCTTTCTTTCCTCAGAATGAATTATACGGGACACTGTGCTGCATTTGCTCTTTTTTTTTAATCCACATGTAAAGATTCAATCTTATTTGACCCCCATTCCTCATCTTTTTTTCTTATGTTTTTATTTTTTTCTGCTAGCTCTCATGCTTTAATGTTATGAAAGAAAGTATACAGCATCTAAAGTATCATCAAGAAATATAGCTCAGCAAAAATCTACATAAGGACACAGTGGTAGAGAAGAAAACCCTTCTTAAAGTGCTTTGTAGAGAAATAATTACATGGCCAACAAATAATTAACATCTATGGTACCTATTAAGATGATTTGGGACAGGACAAGGCTCGGGACAAGGAATATTCACACTGACTGCTTTCTGCTTAGAAACTACACTCTCCTCGAGTTCATGGATGTACATGAAAAGTAGTCTATGGTTGGGGGGAGGCAAGTGGTGAAAGAGCCAAACAATGCTGCAAATTCCATACATGTTTGGCTCTGACTCCATTCACTTGCAGCAGCCCTAATAGAATTTTTCCATTGGTCAAGAGCTCTTCAAACAAAAAGACTTTCCATCCTACTCATAGAAGGCAAAACAGTTTTGTCCTACCTTATCACTAATTCCATCACATGCAAGCATTTTCCATGACCTGGATTCATTCATTCATTCATTCTACTAGTCCTGCTCTTACTTCAGTCACAAGGTTAATCCGTATTTATTTAGTCATTAAGTAACACCATAATTGATTAGGTATAGGGAAACAGCCATCAACTAAGGACGGCAGATATTCATAGAATATTCACAGAATATGTTAAAACACTCCAACGCCTCACAACATGATTTAACTTTATCAAACTAGGCCAGTGAGGTATAGCTCCAAGTCAACAACAATATGCACAGATTTAATAGTTTGTACTTTCTAAAGCTCTTTTGCTGCCAGAGGCTGGGAGAGAAGCTTTAGCTGCTTTGTACTCTAGTATCAGCACAAGGGAGGGGAAGAGGAAAGAAAGACACAGCTTCAGGCAACAAAACAAAACACCAGCACTGTGACACTGTGCAATAGAAGAAGCAATACTTCATTACTAAACTGGGAAAACATGTGAAATACACACATGCATTCTGGCAGGTAAGTGACTGAATTCACACAAGCGCTAGATTATTTAGCCAAGGTTTGTTTAAGTCATAATCGGCTGAATTGGCATCCTAAGCAATGTCATTGTCAGGTTCCGATGTTAAAGTGAGGGGAAAAACCCAAAACCACAGTTCTGAATTGAGTATTTTTTATCCCCCTCACAAACTCCGGCACAAACTGACATCCATTAACAGGCAATTCAAAGTCAGGACTAACTGTCCAGTAACTGTCTCACCTTTTAAAACTGTTCCCTAGCTCCGCCCACCCTCTATTCTTCCCTAAGCCCAATCAGTAGCCATTTAGCATGGAAGCCAGCAGAGTTCCATCATCAGGCCACACTCAATTCGCATGCCCGCAACTTTGGTTTCAGCCTTTTGGCCGCCCATCAGCTGTTCAGTGTTGATGTCAGCAGTGGTAACAGGTCTGTTGTGGGCTCTGCGGTTCGGTGGGTTTAGCGTCATTTCACCACCGAAATGGCAGCCCTGGGTTGCCAGGCACACCAGGGCTGACAGTCATCTTTTATGGGCAACTGTGCTTGTGTTCACAAACATGCTACAGTTAAGTCAAATTGCATTCTAATTTGGGAGGATGTGGGAATTAGGTCAATATACACTTATCACTGAATGTAGCACCTGCAGGGAAAACTGCATCAAAGCTAAATATATTTGTTCAATGTTGATTTAGAGTGATATATCAGTCAACTTTAGTTTGATAAATGAAACAAACCATAGGTTAGTAAACTATAGAGCCAATATAGTGAAAGGCAAAGCATCAACTGCTTATCTGTTTGCTTTAGAATGACTGAGTTCATACCATATGAAATACTTGTTTATGGCTTAGCATGTAAATTCAGTCTGGGCAATTTGTAGATTATGACTTACAGCTTCATATGTTGGGGGAACCCAGCCCACTGGGTAATATCTAATAAAGCCATTATTTTAAAGGTGTCTGATAATGTTATATCATACACAGACAATATGTCTCCTCAAAGGCACCTAGAGAAAAGAACATCATTTTCACTGTGCTTAAATGTACTGCAATAGAGTAAAATAAACAAGTGGCAACTACATTTGCTCTTGAAAGTTGCAGATTATGCCTTGCAGAGAAAAAAACTGAATAAAGCATGGTTAGCAGAAATGAGTATGGCTCTAGATCTTCTCATTGTTTTAAACGTAATATGTAATATCACACTCCTCATCCCAACCCTATCTTCCAGACAAAGGAAAAGATTTTGAGGGGAAGAGATTCAACTCTTTAGAACACAAATCCTTTATTTAGCATGGAAAGGGTATGTTATTCTACGCAGAATAGATTCTGTCAATAGACAGGCAAGACTTCTTATCTGGGCCAAGAATCTGATGCAAAGAGTCTAGTAAAAGTGTACCATCTAGCGGTAAAAGGAAGAAGAACATTTTGCACTCTATCAAATCTTCTCGTTTATCCATTTGAGGGACTGTCTCACTCCATTCACATTAGGTCCAGCAGGAAGGACATGTTCCAGGTCCCATGTATTCAGGAATGCTATCTGGCGAGGCCCAGAATCAACCCATTCAAGGCTTTTCTCCAAGGGGAATTGGTTACAATTCCCAGTTTCTGAGAAGTGAGAGGGACTGAGTTGTAAAAGCAGATTCTTCATGATGGCCCTATCACCCCAATGAGATGTTCTGAGATTCCCATTTTTAAGGATATTCCATAGCTTGACATTGTCAACCCAATCAAAGGCCTTCCAAGGATTAATTACCAGTAAATACATCTTGACTTATTTGTTGCATTATTTGGTTTTACCTAATTAACCAGATTATATTAGAAATGATTTTTCTTGTTTCTTAGCCTTTTCTAAATCAAACTTCAACATTTTCTTTTCCATATAGGCAATAGTGTACTGGAGTCAGTTCATACTAGTTTGTGAGCCAGTTAAGAGCAGAGTTAAGTCAAGATTCCCGGTACACAAATTAGCTGTTCAGCAGCTAAAAGCAAGATATGGTGGAGGCAATGGAGAGAAATTTCTTTTTGTAGAATTAGTTGTAAAACATTTACCAGCATACCATTGCATGTAGATTCTAATCTTGTTGGATAATGCTACATATTTGCTAGCATGTGGAATTAAGTGTGTGGTGTGTGTGTGTGTGTATGCATACATGTGCACATGACTTCAAGTCAGTTTTTTACTTTGGGAAACAGCCTGGTGGGACTAGAACTCACAGCCCCCCAGCTTCTAGCCTGATGCCTTAACCACTACATCAAACTGGCTCTTAATTAATTATGTTAAATGCCCTTTTTAATATTGATAAATAGACACATAGCTTCCAATCTGTTGGCCAGTCTGACTTCATCTTCTAGTACTAGAAGTTCTTGTGAGTAAACAGTAACTTCAAAGGTTCTTGCAAAGTAAAGAATAGGTTTAAAGGTACTTTGGGTATTGACATCTCCCCTGAACAGAATTTCAGTATCCCCATTCCACTTTCCTTTCATCTTCTCTAAACCAGTTACTATCTGACAACTGATACCCTTCAGCGTAAGATGAGAACTTGTCTCTGAGTTTGGAAATCTTTTGTAAGATGTTCTTTGTTTTTGTTTTGTTTTGTTTTCTGTTTACAGGTGTCATTGTAATACTGTTTTTTTTCTAGGATACTGTACATCTATACACCTATACTGTACATCTATTCACATCTGAAAGGGCTGTGTTCAGGGGTGAAATTAAGCAGGTTCTGACCAGTTCTGGAGAACCAGTAGTGGAAATTTTGAGTAGTTTGGAGAACCAGCAAATACCACCTCTGGCTGGCCCCAGAGTGGGGTGGGAATGGAGATTTTGCAATATCCTTCCCCAAGGAATGGGGATTTTGCAGTATCCTTTCCCAGGAGTGGGGTGGGAATGGGGATTTTGCAGTATCCTTCCCCTGCCATGCCCACCAAGCCAAGCCCACAGAACTGGTAGTAAAAAAAATTGAATTTCACCACTGGCTGTGTTATAAATAAGTGAAGCCCTTCAGATAATACAAACAATCTGAAAATCTAGTATTATATCTAAGTTTTTTTTAATGCTGTTTTTGAAGAAATGGTGTTGGATTCTCAGGAATGAGAACTCGTTGTATACATGATGTATAATGACAATAAAGGCTATACTAGAATGAGTCAGCAACTGGGTACTGTCATCATGATAGGATGAAGATTCAGTGATTTTTCAGATGTTTATGAACTTCAGCTTTAAGCAGCCTTGTTACCTTTTTTGTAACACCGCTGGCAGACTATACACTGTCAGCCTTGCTTTATTGGTCTTGAAACTTTGTACCTTTATTTCTCTGTACTGTGTCTCTAGCAATGGTACTTGGGATCCCCTGACAGAAGCCAATAGCTATGTTTCTATGACACTCACATACGTACCTATTCTTCATGGCTTATTCAATTAATATAGTTTGGGGAATCTGCATGACAAGACAGCTAGTCCCTGGGATTACATATGATATTTTAAATCATAAGCAATATGACTGAGCAGGGCACCCTAAAGGAAAAGGATTTTTAAAATGTCAAAATAACAGCTATGACCCTGTGATTGAAGCTGTCCCCACTTTTAAAATATGTATTACATGATTGTGGGGACCATCTTGGCTTTTTAATTTTTTTCCCTGGGGATGACCTGGGGCTACGTTCATGCAATATGAGAAGACAGAGCGTAGTTTATAGTTTAGGATGTCATGCACACACAGGCCAACAATGGTATCTACAAGCTGTACAGTAAGTTGCTCAGCCACATGGATGAGAAGTTATTAAAGTTGCTTCCTCCAACCCAGAACAACAGGCATCCAGAGAATCCATGAGGACATCACAAGCATCATCAAATGAGGCACATGCCATTACTTGTTCCCCATGTGGCTGCCATGTAAGTCTTCTTCTTCAGCAGCAGCAGTCCTGCCACATTGACTCCCTTAGAATTATAGTTTAATATTTGCAACCATTTTTTCTAATGAACATTCTGAAAGCTTTAAAAATCCCTAAAAAATCCTTCATTTCAATTACCCCTATCCCTAGCCTGAAGCATTCTCTGTGTGTGCACATGCATATATTCAGGTAGTCGACTTACAATAGTTCATTTGATGACTATTCAAAGTTACAACGGCACTAAAAAAAGTGACTTATGACCATTTTTCACACTTATGACTGTTGTAGCATCCCCATGGTCATGTGATTTACATTTAGATGCTTGACAACTGACTCACATTTATGACGGTTGCAGTGTCCCGGGGCAATTTGATTCCCTTTGTGACCTTCTGAAAAGGAAAGTCAAGGGGGAAAACCAGATTCACTTAATAACTGTGTTACTTATTTAAGAACTGCACTGATTCACTTAACAAATGTGGTGAGAAAGGTTGTAAAATGGAGCAAACTCACTTAACAAATGTTTCACTTAGCAACATAAATGTTGGACTCAGTTGTGGTCGTAAGTTGATGACTACCTGTACTCTGTGTGTATCCCACTGGCTCAAGGTGAGCCTTCCATCCTTCGGAGGCAGGTAAAATGAGAACCCAGACTGTTGGGGGCAATACTCTATAAACCGCTTAGTCTAAGCCTAGCTGCAAGTCTAAGTACTATTCCTATTGCTATCTGTCTGTCTGTATCACACATACCAATCTCCCTCAACGCGTGTATGCTGTTGCTATTCTTGTAAACCTTTCACCTTTATCCGGCTACAGTAATTACTATGCAACTTGCGCGCTCGCGTGTGCATCCTTATACAGCCACAAGTTGAACAGGTTGCCCCCACTAGGCCTGCAGCCGCCCCTCGCTTTCCCTGCGGAAACCCCTTTCCCATCATTTCAATTACATTGTCTATCGTTGCAAACCCCCTTCCCATCGTCTCCATTCAAGTCCACGACACCCACGGGCGAGGGCGACTTCTGTCCCTCCCTGCCTACGTCAAAGCTCTGCCTGCGCTCTGGTTGGCTCCCGGTGTCCTTAAAAGGCGACGAGCGAGCTGGGGGGGAGCGCGCGAGTGGCTGCCTGAAGCTGCCTCGTAGGAGCGACCTGTTTGCTGCGATGTCGGGCACCCGGGCGGCTGTGGCAGCTGCCAACGATCGCGCCTCTCGCCCTGCCGCCGGCGCTGTTCTCAGCGTCGGTTTGAAGCGGCTGCGAAGTGAGCCGGGCGGCAACCGTGTGACTGTAGTGCTGGGCTCTCAGTGGGGCGACGAAGGAAAAGGGAAAGTGGTGGATCTCCTGGCCACCGAAGCCGACCTCGTCTGTAGGTGCCAGGTGAGTAAGGGCTGCCCCGGGACAGGAAGGGCATCACCCCGACCGGTCTCGTTGTCTGCTAGTCTGGAGCCAGTTTCCCCGCTCGATTTTGCTGCTGTGGCTTTCAGGATGCCCTTGTTCACCTGCGCAGGTGAAACGTCCCTGGAATGTTTGAACACTGGTGTGGATTAAGGTGCAATGGACAAATAAAGAAACAAGGGCATACTGAAATATTGGTAATTACATATTGCTTCTCTGTTCTGATTCTTCTTGTTTCTTTTATTTCAAACGTTTTTATTTCAAAATTTTATTTTAAATTTTATTTTAAAATTTCCGCCACATTGTCAATGCATCCTTCTCCTGAGCTCTTCAGAATATTGGATCACGTAGACCATCATTTCCAGCGACGTTATCCAGTTATGAGTTGTAATTGTATAAGGGAGAGAAATGGATTTCCTGATTGGTGGGCCTAATGTGTGTTTTCTTAAACTTTCTGGTAATTTTTTCCCTGTCGCTAGATAGTATTTTCTGTTTTGTTCTATCCTGGCTCAAGTGCTGGTTTTGTTCAAAATTTATTTCATTATTATTATTATTATTTTCTCTTTTTTTCTGTCTTTGACTTTTGTCATTTCTCTGCAACTAACATTTCTTTTGGCCTTTCTTGTAATCTTCATAGCAACTTTGTGAAGTGGGCTAGTCCGAAAATGTACCATTGGTCTAAGGCTACCTCTGCACATAATGCACTCCCACAATTTGAACTAAGTTCATTTAGTTTAGTTTTTGTCATCTACTTCCTTTTTTGTTTGTCTTTTACTTCTGATGCATGTCTTTCTTACCCATGTC
The DNA here is from genome assembly GCF_964273705.1 of Natrix helvetica. Classification (NCBI taxonomy): domain Eukaryota; kingdom Metazoa; phylum Chordata; class Lepidosauria; order Squamata; family Natricidae; genus Natrix; species Natrix helvetica. The sequence goes on from NC_138548.1 coordinate 35,774,041, forward strand.
TAGAATGAAGCTGAAGTAGAAAGGGAGGGAGGCTTTTTAATACTGACTACAGACTAAATGTAGGGAGAACAGTTCTGGGTTATAAATAGAAATAGCTGAGCCTTGGTGACAAATGACATAAGATCTGGAAGTACAGACAAGCATGATGAACCTACCAAAACTGTGTGCGTCTGGAGAGTGGCGCATTTGTCCGGGTGTCTGGTGACGGCTGTCTGCAAGAAAGGTTGAAGGTGAGCAGAGGAACATAGTGAAGATTTATTAGGCATTGCTTTGGACTCATTGGCTTCATGCTTCTATGCTATGGTACATTATTTGAAGTCAACTTTGATCACTTGATCAACGTTTGTGTGGGAAGTATGTCTCTCTGAGCCCTTGGATCTTACAGAATATATAAGTGTGGCCCCCAGAGGGTTGCTGTTTCAGTTTGTTCTGCAGTCCCAGGGGAACATACTTTTTTTTTCAGACTGACTTCATACAATGTGCTAAACCAAACCAAATAAATTCTACTGCAGCTTGGTGTAGTTTGTAAGCAGTAGCTTATGGCAAGACCTTGTATGAATGTATTCTTTTGTGGTTGAACAAAATGTGACTTAGCATAATGTGTAAATTCAGGCTTGGTGTAGTCTGCCTCATACGTAGGATTATTGTGAAAATGTATATTGCCCTGAGCAGTTTGGAATAATTGTGAAAGAAAGATTAAAGGTAAAGAACTGAAATCACATATCATTTTGCATAGTTTCTCATATGATCATTTTTCACCATCATGCAATGCCTCAGTGGCTAAGACGCTGAGCTTGTCAATCAGAAAGGTCAGCAGTTGGCAGTTCGAATCCCTAGTGCCACCTAACGGAGTGAGCTCCCCTTACTTGTCTCAGCTTCTGTCAACCTAGCAGTTTGAAAGCATGTAAAAATGCAAGTAGAAAAATAGGAACCACCTTTGGTGGGAAGGTAACAGCGTTCCATGTGCCTTTGGCATTTAGTTATGCTGGCCACATGATCACAGAGACGTCTTCAGACAGCGCTGGCTCTTTGGCTTTGAAACAGAGATGAGCAGCACCCCCTAGAGTCGGGAACAATTAGCACATATGTGCGAGGGGAACCTTTACCTTTAAAGCAAAAGAGTGTAAAGTACCAAAGCGGACAGTGTATGTGTAGGTGTGCCACAGGACTTTGAATAATAAACATGATTACATTTCATCTAGTTCTGCATTCATTCTGCTTTAAATTAATTGCAGGTTCTCATAAATAAGTTACATTTATTTTATTTTATTGTTTTAAGATCTAAAGCAATTGTTCTGGAGTTATTCTAAGGAACTGTATGAATAATCTAGTTCATGAAAGCACCACCCAGCAACATATCCTACAATATACCTAAAGCTGCAAAACAGCTTTCCTACCTATTTTCTTTGATTCAAATTAGATACATGGAATATCTGCTTATATTCTAGAGATTGGTTCAGAATGTGAAGCTACCATGTGGCAATGGAGTAAAACAGCATATGGAGAAAGTAGTTGAACATTTTCTTCTGTGTTTTGGCTGCCATGAAAATTGGCAGCAATTTTGTAGTTGTAAAGAAAAGTTAGCATACACAGTATCTTCCAGGGTAACATTATGAGATTGTAGTAAAAATGAAGAGAGCACTTAGTAATCTTGGGTGATCTCAAAAGCTAAGCAGGGTCAGCCCTGGTTAGTACTTGGATCAAAGACAGACATGAAACATCAAGGCTTAGGATAGACCAGGAAGTAGAAACTGTCCCAGCAGAAGGCAATGACAACCACATTCCTCTTCCTGACAAGACAAAAAAAAAAAAACACCATGATCCATCTGTGTAAATCATTAAGAGTCATGTACAATGCAGTCATGTGCAATCTGTTCTTGGTCTGTGTTTTTTAGACAGCTGTTCTAAAACAGGAATGGGGAATTTTGAATATCAGCAACCATCCTTTTTTTTTTTTTTTGAGGGGGAGCTGGGTGCTGGCAATGTGGCAGAATAGGTGGGATTGAAGCTCTAGTGAGAAGTGTGGAATTTGGGGGGAGGAGAGGGTTGTTGGTTGTCTACCTTAACATTCCTGTTATAAAACGTATGTGATACAACGTTAGGCTTTGGGATTCACTTTTAATTGCTTTAAATCAGGGGTACATAAGTGATTCTTTTGAAAAATAGAAGTCTTTGCCAAGCAGGAAATAAAAAAGATAACTTCTGGCTAACATTTTGTTTTAAGATAGGCTGTTTTAAATGCAGATTATTAACCTAGCAGGTTTGAAAAGTGGTATGGATATGATAACATTTTTTTAAAACCTACAATTCAAATGGAGAGAAACTGTTGGTACAAATGAAATATAATAATTGTGATACAATTGTTTATCTAATGTAGTGTTACCTACTCCCTCAAATAATTTTAGCATTTCAAATAGCTCCAGAAAGAAAAATCAACACGAGAGTTAAAATTCATAAATCTTGTTGGCTAACAAACCCACTTAGTCTACAGCTATAATCCAGTCTTTTGGGGTCCATATTTGCTTAGTGTAGAGCGCATTGCTGAATGAGTGAATTTATTAAAACTGATAAAACTGATTGATCATAATTGGGCATTTAATAAGGAGACTGAAGTTTTAGGTTTTGGCATTGGCTTTCTGAGGATCATCTGTTTGACCAATGTGGGAATAGAATGGTGATTTGATATGACAGTTCTTGCAACAGTACTATAATTACTTATTATCAGCTTTTTAATGATTTTTCCAAAATCTGCTCTCTTAAACGGACATGACCTTATATAAAACGAATCAGAGTAGTAAAGAATTGAGAAAGGAACTGGGCATGGCAGTAGGGGAGCAGGTATGAAGTGGGTAATGATGACTTTGATTTAAAAAAACATACATTTCAAGCTTTTGTCTTTGGATGTAGGAACCTTAATTTTGTTAGTAAAACTAGAATGACTAAACACTTTAAATAATGTACTACATATTAAACATTCTTATTTATTATGACCTGCTTTTACTCCAAAGTCTCAGAGGTTTCTACTCGTGTTAGTCACATGTTGATTCTTTCTAGCCCTCAGATGCAGTGACAGATAACGATTGGTGAATTTTACGACTTAGTAGGAATTTATTTCACCACCAAGTCCAATAGTTTGGACAACTTACCGATTCTTGACAGCTTACAAAATCTAATGCAGAGTTGAAACAATTAAAAACAGACAAACCAAGATAGCTTGGATTAAAAACAGCCACAATAAATTATGACACAACAATCTCCCTCGCACCCAAATACATTAACCCCAACCTTGGGAACAGAACCAGGTTTTAAATGTTTTTCACGACCCCCAGGAGAATGGGCGCCATCCATACTGCTGACAGGATGCTGTTCCAGAGAGCAGGAGCAGCAGCAAAGAAGGCTGTTGTGGCCCGCCAGCGCAGTGGAGCTGGCAGCAGATTCGACCAGTGAGGAGGTTGGAGAGGAACATGGGCCAATCCTGGAGTCTGGGGAAGGCTCTGATGAGGGCTCTGTGTCAGAGGCAGAGAGAGGACCAGAGCCGTGTGCCAGTTATCAGCTGCCTTCAGAGTCAGACATCAGTGAGGCAATGAACAGCTGGAGCCTGTTCCCAGTGTGCGCATGCGCAGAGTTGTCAGACGAAGGGAACAGCTAAAGAACAGGAGTTGACTTGGGAGTAAGGCCACAAGTGGACAATGAATGGCCCTTCCCAGAGGAAATAAAAGAGGAGTGAAAGTGGAGTAGAGTTTGTAGGAGACAATTAGTTCGCTTAATTTGTTTGTGACTCTGAGTCTCGTTGCCAAGTTTTGCAGATATCGGCCTGTCAGCTCTCCATGCCAGATAAGGTATCCATGACTGTAAATCCACCCTCCCCCCCTTGAAAGACTTTGCTGGATGTGAATGAGCAGAATTCACAGTAAATGAATAAAAGGGTTTTTTGTCGAGATGAGGTTGCTTCATGCTCTTGGGAAGCCTAGGTCAGAACAAAGGCTGGAATCTGAAAAATAAGGGAAATTCATAACCCAGTCCTTTATTTGAAAATTGTGCATTTCACACAATGCACAACATTCAAAGGTGGGTTGGAATAATAGGGAACATCGCAAAATGCAGAGGCTTTGAACAAAGTCACAACTTCTAATTGGAAGTGTTGTGTTCTGCCTAACCATGACCAGCAAGGTAGCTAGGTATATATATAAACACTAATACAGGTGGAATACAAATCAAATACATATATGTTTTGTACAAACATGTAGCACATGCTGCCATAATTGCACATGTTACCGTTTGCAACCCATAAAGTTTTGTCCACATTTTATGGGGACTAGGATTACAACAATAAATGTGAATAAGATGATTTATTTTGCTTGATGCTTTTTTAAAAGCCAAGTAAACTGATACAAAATAGAAACTTATAGACCTAGCATCTGTTAAGCACCTGCTTGTGCTAAGAGAAAAAAAAATTGTGACATTGCTATTTTAAACTTGGTTTTCTCCTTGGGTACTTATAAAATTGCAGCAGGATCACCCGTATTCCATGAAAAGGTCAAGTTTAAAGTTACCGAACCTCTGTCAGAAAACAAGGTTGGTTTCCTAGGCTCTTGTTTGTGCTTCAAGCTCGGCTTTGGGTTAAATAAATAAATACAATGTAAGTCTGCTGTTCTGTGTAACAGGTGAAGCAGTCAACTAAGTACAAATGGCATGTGTTTAATCTTTTTCCTTGATTTCTAAGATTTGCAGGTAAGTTAATAGCAAAATGTAATTACTTTGGCTACTTAGCTCTCTGAGAAAGTGGAAGTTGACACAGTAGTGTTAATACTGCTATAACATCAGAAAAGGATTTTTTTTTTGCAGCAGTTTTGTTAGTGTTATAACCTCATTATACCTCTTGGCAGATATATTTTTAACTGGGTAATTTTAATTGGGTATTTTTTAGGATTGTTTATATACTGTTTTTTATCTGCTTTACCTGTACAGTGTTGTATTGCCTCCTCTTCTATGTTTTTATGTTTCCATGTTTGTAGTCTATTTTATCTATTTCACTTGACTGTACACCGCCCCGAGTCCCTTTGGGGAGAGGGGGCGGTATAAAAATCGAAATAAAAGGTAAAGGTAAAGGTAAAGTGTCTTTTAGTACTTGTGCTGCTGCTGTAGCGGACATGAAATTGTGGGGAAATAAGAGCTTTTAAGTAAATCCTGAGTGTATTATCAGCATAGTCTTTTGATCTGACATGCAGATATAGAAGACACAAAAGGCCCAATTTATGAAATCAAACTGTGTAACAATGAACAAATCCCCTGGACCATTTGCTGGTTGATTTAAAACTAGCCACAGCTAAGTTCAGGTCTAGGTGGTTTTGCAGCTTTTAACCATTTAGGTTTAACATTGACATTATTGTTCTGAGCTGACAGATCCTGCAGGCCAGGTCTTTGGAACCCTTTGATGAAAACTAGTCACTATGGACCTCAGTTAAATATGTTTTCATTTAGGTGCATCGCATGTTGTGCAAATAAACTGTTAAAAGAAATATTTAACAGGAATTTGCTTCTCTCTCAAAAGGTTAATTGTAACACTATAAGGCCATGGCCTGATTCGTAGTTTATCAGGACACAGTTATGCCCTGCCAATGCCCGTTTTTCCATGATACAGTACTGCTCTCATCTTGTTCCAGCCCATGGATGGAATAACCTTTAATTATCACAAGGTCTCCTGTTTTTAAATACTATTTTCTTCCTTAAGCCATCACTGCTGCACCACAGCTTCAGGGTGGTAAAATCTGTAATGCTGTGTTGCAACTGATCTTGAAGCTGAAATATGCTAACTTCTTGTGAATGTCATCAAATATATGTTTGGGGACATTACTGCTTTATTACCATATTAATTTGAATTTCATTTAAGATCAATAAATTTTAAAGTGTGATCATAGGTCAGCCTCCACTATAGCCATTCTCTTTGCAGCATTCTGAAAATAAAAGGTATCAAGCTTTTTGTTGCTTGTTGTTTCCCCTTCAATTGTCAGTTTCAATCACTATAGTGTTTTGTTGCTTGTTGTTTCCCCTTCAATTGTCAGTTTCAATCACTATAGTGTGTGTGTGTGTATGTATTCCAGCATAATTCTGGAATGCCTCAAGAAATTTTGAACAAACTTAGTACACAGATGACTTACTCTCTGGAAACAAATACTGTGGGGGTAAGACACCCCTAACACCCCTTGGGGGGGGGGTGTTCTGTTATGATACAACCTGTTGTGCCTTAAAATGGCTTCTATTGTATTGCCGTAAAATGGCTTCTACTGTACAGTGCAGTGGAGTTGCCATGGCAATGGGTTCACAGTATTCTACAAGGGGGTTCCTCTGGTAAGGGAAAAAATCCAACATTAGAAATTGTTTGGTCTGGACATTTCCCCCCTATAAATAAATACCTGGGCAACGCCAGGTTATCAGCACTAATAGAAAAATATAAAAGAATGAGTTTGGTCTAGTCTAGTGGTAAAGGCACCAGTCTAGAAACCAGGAGACTTAGAGGCCTTAAGTATAAAAGCTGACTGGGTGACTTTAGGTCAGTTACTCAGCCCAACTCTCCTCACAAATGTGTTGTAGGGAAAATAGGAGGAGAGGAGAGAATTAGGTACGTTCACCAACTTGAGTAATTTATAAATATAGTAAAGGTGAAGTATAAATAAATAAAAATAAAAAATCGCAATCACCCCAAGTTAAACAGCTAGTTGGTTTCAATTTATAGGAGTAGCTAGTTGCCCTGTCTCTTTTTTGTCTGGAACTATTTCCACCCTATTACTATCCTTATATCTTCATATTTTTCAAGAAACCAAGGTGATGCTTAAATGACGAATAAGAGTAGACAAGGAGCCTAAGGACATAATATCTATCTCTGCTGTAGTACCACAACAAAATTTTGTCTGCTGGCAGTAGATATGTTCTTCACCAACAGTAATAAAAATTATTTAAATATCTTATTTTATTTTTGGTAGGGTGGAAATAATGCAGGTCACACTGTCGTTGTTGATGGGAAGGAATACGATTTTCACCTCTTTCCTAGTGGTATAATTAATCCTAAAGCTGTTTCTTTTATTGGTAAGTATTCCATTCAGACTCATAAAATCCAAATATACTGTACATTTATTCTTTATTTCAGTAACATTTATCTATTATCCTGCTGACTTTTGGACTAACAGCTGCCCCTGCTTTTCATCCGTGCGCGCCTGGAGGTTTTTACCGCCCTATTTTCATCTGACTGACCATCTGCCCCTCCCCATTATCAAGCAAAATCCATCTACCCCTCGCCATCCACCACTGACCACCTACTAGCCCCCACTTAGCGACCGGCACTTGACCATCTTATTATCATCATTACCCCCCCCCCTCATCTTGGACTGGATGACTTTTTATACTGATACCCGGCTGTTACAATTTTACTGGACTATGGCATACGATCATACCATCTGCAGCACAGAGCCTAGGCCCTAATGAACTTTTTAACAGCATATGTATTCCAGGCTAGACCTTATCCTACTGCGGGAATCCCCCCTCTCGCAGGTGTGGCCCTCCGCCCTTTCTAGGGCCCACCTTGATGACGGATTTCTTAATCCCGAGAGGTGGAGGAAGCGGAGACTTAGGGGGTTTTTAGTGAAATGTTTTTTAAATTCTTTTAGGGGTTTAGGGGTTGGGGGGGGTGGGCCAGATCAGGAGCGACGACGGAGCCAGGTCACCAGCCGGGGTCTTGAGCAGAAGGAGCAGAGAGGAGGAGGGGGGAGAGGATATCATTCCCATACAGGGCTTCGTGATTCCAACAGTCGTAGGGAGGGGCAGATACGAGGACAGACTAACAACCCGTAGTCGGTTGGGAGACCGTGGGTGCTGGTTACACCCGGTCGCTTGTACCAACCCCCGCGTTCTAGGTGGTCAGGATCTGCAGGCCCAGGGCCTGAGGCTGTTGTTATGCAATGCGAGGTCCGTTGTCAATAAGGCCCCCCTCATTCACGATCTGATTTTGGAGGGGGAGCCGGACCTCGCGGGAATAACGGAAACCTGGTTGGGCCACGAGGGAGGGTTACCCCTCGTGGAAATGTGCCCACCAGGTTACCAAGCATTTCACCAGCCCCGGGCCCGGGGAAGGGGCGGTGGGGTAGCAGTGATCATCCGGGAGGATTTAGAGCCGAGGGAGTCCACTGTGCTACAGACGTCCGGATGTGAATCCCTGGTTGTGAAATGGGGCCCTAGGAGGCAGATGGGCTTGCTGATAGTATACCTGGCTCCCCGCCATACATCAGCGACCCTGCCTGAGCTCCTCGAGCTGATCTCATCGGTGGCGGTTGAGACCCCCAAACTTTTAGTGATGGGGGATTTTAACCTGCCGTCGGTGGGAGAAGCATCAGAGGGGGCTCGGGAGTTCATGGCTTCCATGATAGCCATGGACCTGACTCAAATGATTCAGGGCCCGACACACGAGGGAGGTCACACCTTGGACCTTGTCTTTGTCTCTCGCCAGTGGTTGAGTGATCTGGGAGGAGTGAATTTAACCATCACTCCTCTGTCATGGTCAGATCACTCACTCCTCCGTCTTGACTTCCCTGGTGCTACTCCTCGCCGCGGGGAGGCGGAACCGGAGAACACTAGATGGTTCCGCCCCAGGCGCTTGATGGAACCAGACAGGTTCCAGACGGAGCTTGGGCCACCTCCTGCAGCCCTGACCCGCCCTCGGGTAGAGGACCTGGTGACCGCGTGGAATAATGCGACTACCGGGGCCTTGAACCGGGTGGCGCCTTTGCGCCTCTCCGGCGGCAACGATCCACCCTGGCCCCTTGGTTTACCGAGGAGCTAAGGGTGATGAAGCGCCACAAGAGATGCCTAGAGAGTCGTTGGAGATCCTCCCGAACCGAACTTGACCGAGCACAGGTACGAGCCCATTTAAGGACGTACCTAGTGGCATTGAGAACGGCCAAACGTCAATATTGTGCCGCTCTCATTGCATCCGCAGAGAACCGCCCTGCCGCCCTGTTTCGGGTGTCCCGCTCTCTTCTGTTTCAGAGGCCACGGGAGGCCCCTTTACAGGGCAGGGCAGAGGAGTTTGGGAAATACCTGCAGGATAAAGTCGCTCAAATCCGGAAGGATTGGGTCCCCTTCAGTGGCCCAGTCGAGACGCCAGTGGCGAGTCTTGAGAAACCTTTTTGGGAGGAGTTTGACTTGGTTGTCATCGAGGATTCGGACAGATTGCGTGGGCGACTGCGACCTACCACATGTTTGTTGGACCCGTGTCCCTCCTGGCTTGTACTGGCATCCTGGGAGGTTACACGCGACTGGCTCCTGGACCTAGTGAACGCTTCATTGGGTGAGGGGTCTCTCCCGGCCGCCTTGAAAGAGGCGGTGGTGAGACCCTTGCTCAAGAAGCCTTCCCTGGACCCTATGGAGCTGGTCAATTATCGTCCTGTCTCCAACCTTCCCTTTTTGGCGAAGGTTGTGGAGAGTGTGGTGGCTTCTCAGTTTCCACGACATCTGGAGGAGAATGATTATCTAGACCCGCGCCAGTCCGGCTTTCGCCCTGGGCACAGCACTGAGACGGCCTTGGTCGCGTTGGTAGATGATCTCTGGAGGGCCAGAGATAGGGGCTGGTCCTCTATCCTGGTCCTATTAGACCTCTCGGCGGCTTTTGATACCATCGACCATGGTATCCTGTTGCACCGACTGGAGGGGTTGGGGATCCGGGGCACCGTCTTGCGGTGGTTCGGCTCCTACCTCTCCGGCAGGACGCAACGTGTGTTGGCAGGAGAGCAGAGGTCGACCCTAAGCCCCCTCATCTGTGGGGTGCCACAGGGGTCGGTCCTCTCGCCACTCCTGTTCAACACATACATGAAGCCGCTGGGTGAGATCATCCGTGGTTTTGGGGTGGGATACCACCTGTACGCTGATGATACTCAGCTGTACATTTCCACCCCGAACCACCCCAACGAGGCCGTCGAAGTGATGTCCCGGTGTGTGGAAGCCGTACGGGTCTGGATGGATGACAACCGACTCAGGCTCAACCCTTCCAAGACGGAGTGGCTGTGGGTTCCGGCTCCCCGGTTCAACCAGATAATTCCATCTCTGGCCATTGGGGGCATTCAACTTGCCCCCGTGGAGCGGGCGCGCAATTTGGGCGTCCTCCTGGATGCCAAGCTGTCCATGGATGAACATGTGACAGCTGTGGCCAGGGGGGCGTTCCATCAGGTTCGCCTGGTGCGCCAATTGCGCCCCCTATTGGACCGGGACGCTCTACGCACAGTCACCCATGCGCTGGTGACGTCTCGCCTGGACTGCTGTAACGCTCTCTACATGGGGCTTCCCTTGAAATGCACTCGGAGACTACAGTTGGTCCAGAATGCGGCCGCGCGGGTGATTATGGGGAGCACTAGGTACTCCCATGTGACACCACACCTGCGCGAGCTGCACTGGCTTCCTGTGGTCTATCGAGTGCGTTTCAAGGTTTTGATTACGATCTTTAAAGCGCTCCATGGCTCAGGACCTAGTTACCTCCGGGACCGTATTCTGCCCCATACATCCCTACGACCTATTCGCTCGCACAGAGAGGGACTTCTCCAGGTGCCGTCCACTAGACAATGCCATGGGGCGGCGCCTAGGAGCAGAGCCTTCTCTGTGGCGGGCCCAGCCCTGTGGAATGACCTCCCCCCGGATATTAGGACCACTACAGACCTCCGCTCCTTCCGTGTTAAGCTCAAGACCCACCTTTTTCAAATATCTGGCCTGGCCCAACCATAACTTCGTTACGCTCCTGAGGGGTTTTTAATTCAGCAATTTTATTTAGGGGATTTTAAACTGTGTTTTAACTGTGTTTTTAGCTGTGTTTATTGTCTTTCACTTGCAGGTCTACTCTCCTCCATGCACAAATGTAATTGTCCTTGTTTTTTTCGTATGTATGTGTGTCCTATGTGTATTTTATCTTTTTGATTGTACGCCGCCCCGAGTCCTTCGGGAGAGGGTTGCGGCTAATCAAATAAAAATTTGATTGATTGAGTATGCAGGAATAAATCTGACTGAATTCAAATTAAAAATAAAACAACCTGTGCATTTTCTTGTTTCATTTTCAGATTTTGAGGAAACACTGACCTTTTATCTGTGCCTTTTCAGTAAAAGAAATGAAGAAATACTTAAGATTCAGCACAAGTGACTGAGATTTTTTTAAATAGTCAGAACATAGAATAGCTGTTAAAAATCCCACTTTATGTCTAATTTTCATACATTTTTAGTTACATTTTGCCATACAGGGAGAAGTGGTCTCTTCTAAGCCAGTTGCCCCAGATCTGGACCCAAGTGATGGCACTATTAGGTGTACTGGCCTTTAGCTGCTGCTGGTAAATGCCAGGTCAGTGTAGAATAAGACTGTGTCCATCTGCATTATTGTGGTGGATGAAGATATTGATCTGGCATGTGTTGCTAAGACCTAATTAGGCAATGACAGGATATAATCCTATCAAAAATATTCTCAGCTTATTTTCAGGTTCTGCAGTAACTGCAACACATTGATCCAGCAGAAGGGATAGTACAGAAATTTTCTCAATACAGTACCAAAGAGAACTTCCTTGAAGGTGCCTGGCTACAAATGCTTATATGTGGAATTGGGCCATAGAGATAAGTTAGGAGTCCAGCAGCAACCTGCATGAGTTTCTGGATGTCATCTCAAGGTCATCTGCAGCTCCTAAGATTGGTCATCTAGGGCATGGGTGTCAAACTCGCAGCATGACGTTGCCATCACATGATGTTTCGTGATGTTTTTCCCATTTGTGCAGCTGGTGTGGGTGTGACCTGCACGTGATGCATCCGGCCCACGGGCTGCCAGTTTGACACCCCTGATCTAGGGGGACTTCAGTCTCTTTGTCCTGGGAGAGGAATCTATACAATTTATAAATGTTTGGGCTCCCTGGCAACCATGGACCTGGCTGCAGTATCCATGAATGGCATATGCTACATATGTATGGACTTGTGTTTGGAACAGATGAGACATAATCCGGAGATGAAGGACTGTGATGCACCTGCAGTTGTCACATCTCATTGCTGGCTTATCTTATACTCAGATCTTCATGATGTAACCTAAACAAACATTGGGGAGGGCAAGCTATCTTTGCTGATCTCAAGAAGCTGAAAGTTTAGTTTAGATTCTCTTAGGAATCTTTCTGTCATAGGAGAGAAGGAGTGATAGTACCCGTATGTGGGAAAGATGTTGGGAGACTGGGTCAAGAACTACTATTAAGAGAATGGTCAGGTAAGATACAGTATAGCCCACAAGTGGTTTGAGACCTTGCAATGTCTCACTTTGAGAGTTACAAGATTGATGTCAGTCTTGTGGGGAAAACAAGATAGAAATTGTAACAGCTTGAGCTAATTCTACTTTATTGTAAAGTTATCATGCAAGTCTGAAAATATATGTCTCACCACATCTCCTTTATAGCCCAAGAAACTAGGGAGGATCCCTTCTGAGCCTCTTGCCCTGCCCACTCTCTAGTTGAGGGTTATGCTATCTTTTATCTGACCATTCCTTTGACAATATCTCTTGATCCAGTCTCCCAAGGTCTTTCCCACATACCATCACAAAGGAAGAGATACTGGAGTAAGCCGGCTTCAAGTCATAGAAAACATCAGAAAGACTTCTAGAGGAATGGAGATTCAGATTAAACTGGAGTAAACAATAAATGGCTGTTGAAGATGGACTGATAGTTATGGGACAGAGAAAAATAAGCTAGTAAGCTTAAAATAGTCTGCTTAGTGTTAATACTGCTGACAGCTCATTAGTTCCAAAGTAGCTCAATGTCCACAAAGCAATCTGGGGAAGTGCACTAAAGACCAAAAAAGGATGAATGGAACTGTGGGACAGTCACTCAACCAATGCACAGGGTATCCAATGAGGGTGGCAGAATGTGCCAAAAGGTAAATCAAAGCCTTCCAGTTAGATAAAGGCCAGCTGTAGATTTTCTCAGAGCACAGGAAAAAACATCGCCATCAATCTTTGTAATCCTTTCTTAGAGGAGAAGGCAGAGACATACAGCAAAGTGAAACCTTATAATATGGATCCTAACTCATTAGTCCATTCTCTAATAATTCCATTTTAAACTTTAATTAGAAAAGCTGGAAAAATCCAATCTGTTGCAAATTCTTCTGATACAAGAATAGCTGTACTTGCCTAATGCTTACTCTTTTAAGGATGTTATTTGATGTCTTGATTTTACAGCTAAAGTTTTGCGTATACCTTTTAGGTAATGGAGTGGTTATACACTTACCTGGCTTATTTGAAGAAGCTGAAAAAAATGAGAAGAAAGGTTTGTATCTCATATTTTCTTCAAAAAGAAAGGGGCTTGTTATAAATAGTGGCACTCATCCTTATTTTAAAAGGATATTTTAATGTTACGAAAACAGAAAAAAATGGACCTACTTCAGTTATGGACAAGAGGTTAAGGCTGGAAAAAAACCCCAAGAGATGGCAAATTACATTTCCTTGAAAGACACTTTTAGTGACTGTAAATGCGTCACTGGTGGTAGCAGGCCTATGAGGCTGCGATATTGGCCACTGCATGCCACACTTTGAATATTATTGCTCTATGAGCAAGGATTTTCATCCTGGGTAACTGGCACGAAAGGTTAGTTAGGGAATTCTGGGAGTTGAAGTCCATACATCTTCGAGTTGCCACTTGAGAAAGATTGCTGTAGATTGTTCAGTCCTCTATAGCCACATTCTTCTAACTGGTACACATTTCTTCTGATAGGATTAAGGGACTGGGAGAAAAGACTTATAATATCCGACAGAGCACATCTTGGTAAGTAGTAGCAGAGACAGAAAACAAATACAACTTTTTCATATTGTTGTTAATTTTATTTGTACTGGGAAGGATTTATATTTTTGTATAAAATTTTATTAAAAGTTTTAACAAGAACATAAAAACTAACACAAACTAATACAGCATAAAGAGAACAAAGAAAGGGAAAAAAAGAAATAAAGTGCAGAAAAAATATAAAAAGAAATTGAAAGAAGCTTATTAATCATTTGCAGCAAATACAAGTATGATTGCAAAGTTATCTCTTACTCTGTGATTACAAAAAAGCTTTTTTAATTATCCAATCTTTTTCTAATCATGAAAACATCCAGTCGTAAATGCATTTTTTCTGTTTCAGGCAAAAAGTCTATAAGAGTTTTCCAGTTAGCCATAAATATAGATACTGTCCTTTCTCTAATTAAAAAGGGTAATTTAGCAAGGCTTCATATTTTTGCCTATGAACAAATAATTCTTATTTTAATATATTTGATACAACAGATGGTAAATTACAATTAAAATAGTTTTGACATGGGCAATTTCTTTATTTTGAAGCACGATGCTGCTAATAATTTCACCAGCTTGTTTCCTTTATTGTTAGAACCCTAAAAACATAATTGTATGAAATATTTGAAAATCAAACCTTGTTTTATCTCCCTCAAATCTATGCAGTGTTTGATTTTCACCAAGCAGTTGATGGACTTCAAGAAGTACAGCGTCAAGTACAAGAGGGGAAAAAGTAATTATATATCTTGGTATACTTGAATTCTGCTATTAGATGTGGCATAAGTCTGGACAGAAAACATATAAAATGCAATGTAACGCAACGATTCTGTTATTTTTTTTTGGCTGTTCTTGTTTAAAATATCAACTTACACAGCATGCATGCACAATGAGTTTCAAATGTGCAAGAGTCACAAATTGTATAAGAGCAGTCTGATCCCTATATGTGTCATGCATATATGTCACATAGACTGTGCTTGTATAAAAGGGATGCACTGATAAAAGCCGTATCTCTATATAGCTAGTAACTACTCTGGAGAAAATACATACGCTTTACAAGCAGTGCATGGTGAGACAGATCATGTGGTTAGGTTTATATTATACGGAGGCCAGTCCATGTCTGATGCCCATATTTATTTATCTTGCTGCCTTCTTCCTATCTACATATGGGGCTCTGTTATAGAATCTGCACTTTAGAACATGGCAGCTCTTCATGACACAAATAGAAATCTTGCTGTTATCTCTTTGTGAGAATGATGAAGTTATGGGAACACTGACTAATGTAAAATTTAGACAATGAATCACGTATATTATCTTTCCTGAGGCAAATTTAGTGACATACAGTAGCATTACCACCCAGATTATGTGTGAGAATCTCTTCAGGTTTGTTCAGTTATACAACTGCCACTGCTGAATTAGTATTAGTATTACAGTAAGGTTGTAAAAGCTGAACAGTGAACAAAAAGGAACCTTTGTGTTAGGGATTTGAACTGCCAGAATCAGCCTGAGACTATATTAAGGTTAATTATGAGGTGACATGTGATACAAATGGATCATGGAGTAGGAAAATCTCTTTTATTATTGAAGCCAAGTTACGCTAATGAGTATTTACAGATATAATCAATTCTTACATTGTATCAGAACTTCTGATGGTAGGTAGGAAATCAGTTCTGAGTAAAAGATAGTTCATACTCAAGTAATTATTGGTAAACTTTTCCAATGTTTTGGGAAAAGACGATATAGGTATTGACATGCTTTTTTCCCTTCCAGTTGACCACAGTCATGTCTCTGTGCTGGAGGTTATATTTGATAGGTCACTGAGCTGGAAAACGATACCCAGTTAATCTATTTAGAACAACTCTGAAAAATCTGGCAGTGAAGTAGTGAAAGGAAGCATCCTCCTAACAACCTTGGCACACAGTACAGTATGGAAAAGTACTTGTACAGGCATAGCATTCTGGTCCAGTTCAATTAATCAGTGTGTGGTAATATAGCTACTGCTGGATTCCCTAAAGAAAGACATTGTGATCTCTGAGATGATCAAAACATCCCAAACATAGATGACTGAAGTTTGAAAGATGCGCAGTCGAGAGGAATAATACCTTGCACAGACAATATATCGCTCAGTAACCTTAAAGAAAAGGAGGTTGGGAGCATTATACTTTTTCAGTTATATTTGTTGTTTATCTGCGTTGCCTTTTGCTTGAGAATCTTCAGAATATGAATGCTTGAGAATATAAGGAAGAGAAATATTTCCATTTGGATCATTTATTTAAAACATTTATCTAACCTTTTCTTAAAGGCAAAACTCTGTGAGGCTCACCATATAAAAATAAATAATGTGTAGAGCAATAAAATAAAATTAAAAAATAAAGACCAGTAAAACCAAAGTAGAAAAATGTGGTGCCAAAATCACACTTTTAATTTTAAAGGGATAGCTACACCCCTCCTTGTTCCTGTTATCCCTTTATTTGTTGCTACTTTTCAATTGGCGAGTTGAACTTTGACTTAAGTTGGGGTTGGTCCTTATATGCTACCACTTTATTTCTTTTAAAGAGAAATGGAGTTGGTAGTTGATGCAACAGGATATAAGGTTCTTATTCCATTTATATCAGCCTTCCCCAGTGTGTTGGATTTTGGCATCCAACTTGAGTTCCAAATAATATTGTTCAGTGAGAGTCATAAGGGCAATCCATACACCTTTCTTCTATTCAAGCATGAAAAAGTAGGAATTTTTTTCCAACTTTGTTTGATTTCTCAAAAGAAAATAAAACTGTATCTGTTCTGAATCTGAAAAGATCGAAGACCTCATAGGCGAATATTTCTTTTCTAATGCATGCATGCATGCATGCACATCCAGACTACTCATTTTAACCAATTTCTATTACAAGACATTTGGAAATATCTGTACCACTAAATAACTGAATAGTTCAACAGTTGTCCACTCAATTGTCTTTTTTTGCTAGCATTGGCACGACAAAAAAAGGAATTGGACCAACTTATTCTTCCAAAGCTGCACGGACAGGACTTCGGATCTGCGATCTTCTTTCAGACTTCAGTGAATTTTCATTAAGGTATTCTTGTCGACTGCATACAAGGAATCTCTTGGATGGGAACTTTTTGTAGACTCTTAAGCTATTGTACAGAAGGGAAAGTATGTATGAATGTGCTCTGTGGGGAACTGTGAAGATAGTTGTGCATATATTACTGAAAACAGGCTGGATTTGGAGAAATATTTATTTCATTGACTTTAATAAGATAAATTCTGATTATCTTTGACACTTAAAAACCTGTTGTTTGAACATACAACCTGGTCTCCATGCATATTTCACCAGGTATTTTTTGCCTGTGATTTGTAGGGAAAAATATAGTTTAAAATATCTATGTACAGTGTATGCTGCTAATTGTTGATGTTTTGCAGATTTAAAAATCTGGCTCACCAGTACAAGTCAATGTTTCCTACTTTAGAAGTTGACATAGAAGGACAACTAAAAAAACTGAAGGTAAACCTCTAACATTCCCATCTTGAAATTTGGAATTTTAACAGAATAGATAAACCTAGATTGGATTATCTTTCCAGGAGAATGTCATGATGATGGTGAAAACTTCTGAGATGACTAGAACTAGTGTCATTATGACTGGAAAAACTCCTTCACCTAAAGAAGAATTTATAACCTCTTGGACTCAGCTGAATATTTTTGTCCTATATGCAATTATAGGTAGTCCTCAACTTACGACCATAACTGAGTCCAAAATTTATTTTGCTAAGCAAAACATTTGTTAAGTGTGTTTACCCCATTTTGCGACCTTTCTTGCCACAGTTGTTAAGTGAATCAGAATGTTAAGTTAGTAACATACCATATTTTTCGGAGTATAAGACGCTTGTTGTTAAGGTTGTTAAGTGAATCTTGTTTATCCATTGACTTTGTTTGTCAGAAGGTAACAAAATGTGATGACGTGATCCCAGGACACTGCAACTGTCATAAATGTGATACAGTTGCTAATAATCTGAATTTTGATCATGTGGCCATGGGAATGCTGCAACGGTTGTAAGTGCGAAAAATGGTCATAAGTCACTTTTTTCATTGATGATATAACTTTGGACGGTCACTAAATGAACTGTTGTAAGTCCAGGACTATCTGTAGTTATGAGAGATAACTATTTCAGTCTGAATGGGTCAAACTTTTTCAATCATCTCGTTCAGATCCTTAAATGCCCAAAGTCATCCAAAAGAATCTGACAAGATGCCATTTATACTTCTGCAGATTAAACTGGCAAAACTTCAGAATTTGTCATGAAAAATATAATCAACCTTATCCTTGTGTCTAGCCAGCCTATCACAGTTAGCAACCTGTATATTTCCTCCCCAATTGCTTAGAAATTGTGGTTTTTCTGGTTTGGCTTCTGATATGCTTCTATTCTTAACTTTCAGCCAACATAGGAGAAATATAGTAACTTTATATATATATGGAATATTGCAGGGATATGCTGAAACAATAAGACCAATGGTCCAAGATGGAGTTTATTTTATGTACGAAGCACTACATGGCCCTCCAAAGAAAATTCTGGTGGAGGGTGCCAATGCAGCACTGCTTGACATTGATTTTGGTATGTCACTTGGCACAGTATATGGTTGTCTAGCTACATAGAAATCTGTTTAATAAATTATTATGTACATAGATATGAGAAGAGTTAGATTATTATTTCATGAGTAAGGTGCATATTGCTGAGAAATAATAATGCATACAGATGAGAAATAAAGCATGTATTTCCTGAAGCCTGACAGGCCACTGAGAGAAATGGTGATTAGTTTACCCTTTTCATACATTCTTAAATATTCATATTTTGTATGATCATGAGTCTTAATCATGCTGAGAGTAACTGAAATTGATGAGACCCTGGTGATTTCAATGGCCATATTGTAACTATGACTTAATTTGGATCCAACCATATCAGAGTGTCCCAAAGTGTATCTTATTTAGGGGTCAACGTGTGAGAATGTACTACCTCTTCTGAGTAAAGATTAGGAGCAAAATTCCAAGAAGGAAAATGTGTTTTGTGCTGTACAGATATGCTTTCTTTTCAGTTGGCTTATTAAACCATTTGTTTAATTTGTTGCCTTCTGGAACCAAATGTACAGCATCTTTTTACAAGCATGTAGTTATTCCTCATTTTATAACCGTAATGGGAACTGGCAACTTCATTGCTAAGCATGACCATACCGACTTACAATAGCAGTTGCAACAGTTTTGGTTGCCATTGTTAAGAAAATCCCATATAGTTGTTAAGAACAATATCACATGATCACCATTTGCGACGTCTTGCTGTCTTCCCCATTGATTTTGCTTTTTGGAAGTCAACAGTGATGCTGCAACCATCATAACTGCAAGCTACTTGTCAAGTGCCCAAATGGTCATCATGTGACCTGGGGGACACAATGAGTATGAGGAATAGTTGTAAGTCTCCTCATTGAGCACTGTCATAATTCTGAACAGTTGCTGAGTGGGTAAGTAAGCATTACCTGCATATGGATGTTAAATGTAGCAATGTTTACAGAGCAATGGTGGCGCAGTGTTGAGAATGCAGTACTGCACGCTAATTGTGCTAGCTGCCAGCAGTTCGGCAGTTCGATTCCCACTGGCTCAAGGTTGACTCAGCCTTCCATCCTTCCAAGGTCGGTAAAATGAGGACCCAGATTGTTGGAGGCAATAGGCTGACTCTGTAAACTGCTTAGAGAGGGCTGTAAAACACTGTGAAGCAGTATATAAGTGTAAGTGCTACTGCTAAGCGCTGTTTAATAATATAGAAGAGCATAATGTGCTTGATAAACCTTCTGGACTATGCAGGTTTCTCCCGCACATGTTCATGTGATTCCTTGATCTTTAAAGGTCTTTTAGAAAGTGATATGTTGAACAGCTGTTTGAAATAACAGCACTCTTTTTTTAAAAAAGCAGGATGTACCTAATTTTTGCTTTTTGCTAGGCACATATCCTTTTGTGACATCATCAAACTGCACCGTGGGTGGTGTATGCACTGGGTTGGGCATTCCTCCTCAGTTTATTGGAGAAGTTTATGGAGTAGTAAAAGCCTACACAACAAGAGTGGGAATTGGAGCCTTTCCAACTGAACAAATAAATGTAAGTTTGTTATTATAATTAAACTAGTACAAATAAACTAAAATAAGCATAGGATAATACAGACTTGAGTATTTTACAGCCTCCAGGCCATATCTGACCCTTGTCCCTATGCAGCCCATGTGAGGTCAGTCAGAAATTAGAAATAAAATGTAAATAAATTCTCTTGCACCTCAGGGAGCAGGAGAAACTAAATCAGGTCCAGTTCTGCACGGTTGTCATGCACTTCTTCAGTCAGTTGACAGCCATGGGAGGGGGAGGAGAGAAAGCACTTTTCTGTGTCTGTGCAGCACTCACCCCTTGCCCAGAGCAGCCAGAGGAGACAACAGCAACTATGGTTTAGGTGGGGGATACAGACTCGTCGATCAACAACCACCTTGCTGAAAGCGAGGCCTTGCAGGCAAGCAGGAGGAGTACATCCAGGATCTAGCAGGAGAGCAGTGGTGGTGGCAGAAGCATGGCAGCCGAGCCAGGCTGGGCGGAGGTGAGGCTCTACATTCCCAGCTCCCTCCAAATGTTAGTTCCAGCAGCCAAAGTCACCAAGAAGGAGCTCAACTCTAGACACAATGGGGCCAACAAGCTCTCCGACAAAGAGCAACAGGAAGCCTATTCGTTTGGCCCTCCACAACAGCCCCAGTTTCTCATATGGCCCCTTGGGAAAATTAATTGCCCACCCCAGGATAATGTGATGTAATGATCCTGTGGTAATACATGCAAGTATTATGCCACTCAAACTTTATTATAAAATAGAAAATGTGCAGATGATATTAACCTGCTCTCCCAATTGTCTTAATTTTCTTTGAAGTGCGATTCTCCACCAAATCACAGCTCCATTCTATAGCATACTTTCAAATGTCTTTTTACAAGTTATCCTGATCTGAATCTAATTTTAAAAATTGTGTCATCTCCCAAATCCACTCCATGATCCTCTCAATTTGGAATTCTTAATTTGTTTAAATTATTTTTTTTAACTGTAGCCTATAAATGCCACTGGATAGTGGACAAAGTGGTATAATAAAGTAATATAGTAAAGTAATCCAGAGTCACATTGCACACAGATTTAATCAATAAATAGACTGGGGGGGGGGGTGAGCATCAAAGAACTGCACCCCAAATTCTGCATTTAGGATTGAATTAAAAATACACAATACTCTAAATTCAAAGTTTGATTTCAATGACAAATGAGGATTAGATTTTGCATTCTTTTCTGCTTTCTTACATATTTTTCTTTCATGCATATATTAAATGCTTTGATATATACATTTACATATGCTATAATCTACAATTATTACCATACATCAATGTTAATTTGGAATAAGTTTCTAAGTCTGACTTTAGGGCTAAACACCATCCATAATTTACCAGCTTGGAACGTGAATCCAACCCTGATTAATGCTAAATGAAGAAAAAAAACTGCCTTTTGAAGAGTTTGGAAAATTGTTTGACTTAGTGTGCCATGTTAAACCTCTTTTGTCTTCTAAATGATTTTTAAAAAAAACATGCATTTTTGACATGACAATAGTTCATTTACTAGTGGCTTTTGACCTTTGGCTATGACTACTGTTCCAATCTTCTGGCTATCTTTGTCTCTGGTAGGAAATTGGAGACCTTTTACAGTCACGAGGTCATGAATGGGGTGTGACTACAGGCAGGAAAAGACGTTGCGGCTGGCTAGACCTTGTCATTTTGAGATACGCTCATATGATCAACGGCTTTACTGCGTAAGCATCACAGATTTTGACCTACACTTGGAACTCATAACTTTTAACCCGGTGGAGTACAATTATGTAGGTAACATTATAATTAGTCTAGCAAAATTATGTTTTATATTTTGATAAGAAACAGTAGCACTTTACCCCAAAGAAAATAAAATTTCAGAGGGCTCAAACGGCCAAGTGATATATGTAAATTACTCTGAACGTAGTAGGTTCTGCATTCTTGAAGCTTAAAAAAATAAGCTTGATATCTGTGGATTGCTTATACTTGAAAAAAATATAACCATCTGCACTGTGCACAAGTTTTTAAAATACGGACATTTAATTCTTAAGTGCCATACCTAAATTCTCATCATTTGTATGTAGCTAAAGTTTACTGTGTGATACAGACCTGAGTATTTAAAATGCTTCTTAACATGTATATTAATTTAAACTTTATCTCGTTGTAACCTTTTTTTGTGTGTGATTACTTCAGAACAGTTCGTGCTGTTGGGATATCCAAATAAACTTAAAAAAACAGGTAGAAGGGATTGAATGAGGTGTTGAATGAGACTAATATCTATCTAATATTTTCTGGGCAGTTTGGCATTGACAAAACTTGATATTCTGGATGTCCTTGATGAAATCAAAATTGGTGTGGCTTACAGGCTAGATGGGAAAAGAATTCCATACTTTCCAGGTATGCTATTAACTGAATATGTAACTTTGAACTAGGCTGAAAGGTTTAATTAGGTCAGGTGTCCCCCAAATTTAAGGTGACAAACTTGATGAAGATTTTGCTGCCCACTTTCATTTCCCTTCCAATTTTCTTGCATCCTTTGGGAAGATCAAAGACAATTTCTAAATAAACACATGGCTACAGCCCTTCAAAACTTTTAATTTCCAGGAAAGCCTCAGAGCTCATACAGAAACTGTAGCTGGGCTTCATAGCATGCCAGTTTTCCTTTAAAAAATAGAAGAAGAAGAAAAATATGAAAGGAATTTTTAAAGGACATGTGACACTGGAACCTGACAATTTTCAAAGGACAGGTTTGTACATGTGCATTTTGACACCTTTGTGTACCACGTATACACATTCTGTAATGTTAATAATTAAGAGCTGAGAAGATCTGGTCTTTTCTTCCTCTCCTTTATCTGTTAACTATTACAGAAATTATATATAACCAGTGACATTGCCACTTATGTGAACTAGCCTATAAACAGACTTTATATAAGTAAAATGAATGCCAATAATTTTCTCCGTTATTTCACTAAAGATACAATCCAGACAAATAAGTAATTGTAGAGTTATTCTGTCTTTCTGAAGTCAAGAAAATGACACCTAAATGCTATGAATAAAGTAGGCCAATTGTTCAGTAAAGATCGCACCTGGTTGTTCTATATAATCTGATTTATTCTAAAAGCAAAGATAATCATTTTTGAGAAAAGGAGCTTTTGAGACCAATGGTCACCAAAAGAGCAAAAGCTTCCAAGATTAGGTTAAAGGTTTGTCTATTATGTTTTTAAGAGTAAATGCTAAATCATGATTACATGATTCTTATAACCTGAATGTTACCTTTTCACTTTTAAAGCTAATCAGGAAATACTACAAAAAGTGGAAGTTGAATATGAAACAATGCCAGGTTGGAAAACTGACACAACTAATTCCAGAAAATGGGAGGAACTTCCATCTAAGGCACAAAATTACATTAGATTTGTAGAAAACCATGTTGGTGTGTCAGGTATGTATTTTCATCATTACTGTTCTAACAGGGTTTGCTATGTTTATTAAGTTGTAAATAGACAGGTTCTTGCCAATTAGAAAAGCAGCAGCTTTCTGGGGCGTGAGATAGATTTTATTACATGGCTGCCTTAGAGCTAATTGCTTTTGAATTTGGATTCTTTAATTTACCCTCTAGGATTATAGCCTGTATGGGTAATCCTCAATTTAAGACCATAATGAGCCCAGAATCATGGTCATAAATTATGGTGGTCATTAAGCAGGTCACAAATAACAATGCTCAATTTTACAACCATTTTGTGGTGGTCATTAAATGAATGCCCTGGTTGTTAAGTAAGCACTACAATTATTAAGAGAAACCTGTCTTCCCCAATGGGTAGGGTTTTTTTTTGCCAGAAACTGGAAATAATAGCCGGAAACTAGCAAAAAAAAACCTCACACCAAAAATAATGACCATGAGATACTGCAAATGGCCATAAATGCGAACAAGTTGCCAAGTGCCCAGAAATGCAGTCATGTGAGCATTGGAGTTTATGTGTGTGGCCATTAGAACTTTAAAAATGGGTTGAAAGTACCCCTGGGGATAGGTCCATCAGAACTTTAAATGGTCACTAAGTGACCAGGACTACTTATATTTCATCATGTTATTTATTTCCTATTTATTCATTATGGTATTTCTAATTATTTCTCTTTTTTTCCTCTTCAGTTAAATGGGTTGGAGTTGGAAAATCAAGAGAATCAATGATCCAGCTCTTTTAAGGGGCCCATGGAAGAGCTGCACTGAGAAAGGGTTCGCCTCATCTTTTCTGATCCCAGACGAAAATGAAGATGCTTTTAAAATCAAAATAACCTTCCTAAACTATGATTAGAAAAGAGCATTTTCTCCTATTTTAAAGTATTAAAATGGCTTGGAAACTACATAAAAATAATTGGAGTGAATTGGTTGAGGAGAATATTAAGATGTATATACTACTAAAACTCTCCTGTTTTGTCTGTTTGTAATCTTCTATTGGGCGAAATGGTGCCTTGCAGGGCAACCAATTTTTAATCAATGTACTTTAACTTAAAGAATGCATCCAAAACCCAGAACCCATTACTCCTATGGAATTGAAATTTGGCAAAACTGTGGCCATTTCAGCGCCACAACACTGCCGTGGTCAGTCAAAGCCACATAATCATTGTTTCCAATGCTCCCTGCCAAATTCCCACAAGGAAAGTCAATAGGACATTAGCAGGTAATGGTTAGTCATTCACACTCCAACTGCATTTTTACCTGCCCATGATCATTATGTTTCTCTACTGGTAAAGAAATGTCTCTGGGACAATAACCCAGTGGGTCACGGGCTGTGTAGTAACTTTTTAAAAGTGTCAAAGTCATATGGAATTATTTTTTGAAACTGCTATCAAAAACAATCTACCATACTGTTCACATTCGTATGTCAGGAAATGGTGAGATATGCATATATGTTATTGAAAACAAACTGCCTAATGGTGCACTGAAAAGATAGCAGAACTAAGCAACTTCTTTTAAGTCAGAGCCAAAGCAAAATTGTCTTGGACTCTGCATTTCTTATAAATAAACATTCTTCAGATATCAAAACACAAAGGGAAGCAAAAGAGGTTATGTCATAGAGGAAGCCAAGTCATTTGTTGGCAGTGGTCAGACTGGAGTGGATACAGCTGTTAGAGCCTAAGATATAGAACTTCCCTTCATTCAATATTTTCTGGTAGTGCTCCACATGAAGCCCTCAGAAGTTCTGTACTTTTAGCTCATTATATTTTAGGCAAGAAAACAAAGAAAAGGCAAGTTGACAAACTTATAGCAATGAAAATATATTTTAAAATACCATTGCAAAATATTATCTTGCTGCATATCACTATGAAAATACCACCTGTAAGTTCACTTCTTCTTTTTTTACTACGCTCTCAGATCATATTTTTCACTGCTGCTTATTACTGCTTACTTGAGTTTCAGCAGAATATAACATTTTTCCATCCCTCTTCACAGAATAAGCAATTCAGTATGTTAGTTTATCAAATTCTGGGTAATAAACTATTTTGGAGCAACCCTTAGAAATGCAGTTATTGTCAACAAGATAAGTAGCATATGTAAAGGATTCTGGTGGTGAATCTAGCACATGTAGAATAGAATAGAATAGAATAGAATAGAAGTCTTTATTGGCCAAGTGTGATTGGACACACAAGGAATTTGTCTTTGGAGCATATGCTCTCAGTGTACATAAAAAGACAAGATACATTAGTCAAGAATCACATGGTACAATATTTAATTATCGTCATAAGGTACAAATAAGCAATCTGGAAACAATATCAATCTAAATCATAAGCATACAAGCAACAAAGTTACTGTCATGCAATGAAATTATACAATGTTGAAGTAGCATTCCTGAGAAATTGAGGCTCAGTTTCCATCTTTTATGATGTACCCCTTCATTGAAATGGGAAACATGCAGCAGAGTGCCAAAGATCACTGTTTTCAATAACAAAGGCAGTTGGGAAATGAAAAAGGGAAAAGCATTTTCAGAAAAGAATATAGCGTATGTTGGTTTTTTTGTTGCATTTGCTGTTTGTTGATTTTACGCTAACCAGACTCGTGCTGTCTGAATTGGGTGGAAATTTTAATGCTATAAATAAATATATGATACACCTGTTAGCATACTTGGCTGGGATTTGAACAATTGTCAGTTTGGGTATTGCCACATCATAAATGTCTATTTGCTAATTAGGAGTAGGACCACAATAATCATAGGACTTAATAACAGTTCCTATATAGATGCTGGTACCCTGATTGCATATGCTAAGTGCTTACCAGTCCCTGTTAAGATGTTACAAAATGAGTATAAGTATTAAAAAGTCTAAAGAGTTTGAAAATACCTTCCACATGGCCAAGTGTTCTATCCTGTTTTTCATTGTAGCTCTCACATGTTAGATAATGTAGAGTAAAATCTAACTCTTTTGGAATACTTTGTTCCTAATTTACGGAGAATGTGTACGGAGAATTCTTAGAAATACAAAAGATGATGGAAATTCTCTTTCCTGCTGATCAGTAGCAGTTTTGTATACAGGCAGTCATTGACTTATATGCACAACTGAGACCAGAATCCCAGTTTGCACAGTCCTGAGCAAAGCGGTCATTAAGAGAGATGCTCACATGACTACTTTGCTCAGTGACTGCAATCCTGACTCTCCTAATTGAGATCATTAAGCAACAGACCATTAAGCAGAGGGCCAGTAATAGGGCCCACTCCACTACGTCCAGGAGACCCAGGCCCTTCCTGGGTCTACTTTTTTGTTTTTTTCAGGCATACCCAGTCAATGCAAGGAGGGGCATTCCTCCTGAGACTGCCCTGCATCATTCTGCATGCAGAATGATTAGAATAACAGTGTTGGAAGGGACTTTGGAGGTCTTCTAGTCCAACCCCCCCTTAGACAGGAAACCCTACACCACTTCAGACAAATGTTTATCCAACATTTTCTTAAAAGCCTCCAGTGCTGGAACATTCACAACTTCTGGAGGCAAGTTATTCTCATAATCTTTGGATGACTCCATCTCCAAATCATGCACTTTGGAGGAGACTTCCAAACGATCGCAAGAATGGTAGTGTTTGCTAGCCTTCCTAAGCATTCCAGCCCTCCTATGGCTAGACAGCTAGTAAATGCCATGGTTCTGGAACTTACAAATTTCTCTAGCCTTAAGAATGGTGGCAAATCCTGGAGAGAGGGCTAGAAAACTAGCAAATGCCATAGTTCTGAAGTCTAAACAATTTTCTAGCCTTCAGAACTGATAGTGTTCGCTAGTTTTCGAATCAGCATCCACTGAGAGAAAGGCAAAAGTGAAGTCATGATATCATAGTTCAAATGATATACATATAATTTACACCATCCTCATGGCATGTATCATGATGACTTGTATTTATGAATATGCTTGGTCAATACCTCTGCCTCACTTTTCCCTATATTAGTATGGTCGGGTATAGAGAAAGTAACCCATCCTTAAGGCTCAAGAAAAATAAAGCTCTTTAGGGTGCCACAGAATTCTTAGTATTTGCTGGAATATAATGCTCTAAAATTTCCTATGTGCTTTGCCTTGTCTTTGTAAAAATACAGGCAATGTGTAGGCAATGTTAACAAGAGGTCAATGTTTTCTAAATAACTTTTTAAAAATGATTTGGTGCTGCCCTAGGAGGAGCACCATTAATCAACTTGCATTTCAGATAGATTTTTAGTCCTGTCAGAAATGATTCAAGACTTTCTTTCAACCTACCATATCTCTGCACATACTATCTGACCAAAGTTTACCAAAGTGGCCTTTACCCTACATTACATATCCATAATACGTTATCAGTTATTTGCTCACTACATTTAATGATTCGTTTTCTATATCTCTTTAAAAAGTCTAGCTTTGTAACTGAAATGTCTTTGCTATAACTTTTTGTTCATCATGACATTTTTCCACTGCCCAACTGTGCATTTTCTCTCAAGTGAGTATCTGTTGCATGGAAAGCTAGCTATAAGCACACACAGTCCTGCACATAGGCAGCTTAATTTCTTTAGCAGCCACAAACAATTGGCAAATACTTTCACCCAGTTCCTATCTATATGAATGGGTGCTATGCAAGAACACTTTGGTAGCTCCCATTCATGTCAGTGGATCTTCCTTAGGCCTCTTAGTTTAAATCAATATTCAGAGAGAATCTATTAACTTTGGCATATTTTAACATAAATTATTGTTCCCATAAAATAGCATCTAATGAAATTAAATATTTAGTAGTCAGGATTTGTTATACTATAGTTCATTCTTCATGAAATATATATATTGTATTTTGACTGTTTCCTGGGATACTGAAGCTTCATGTGAAATTTGGCTTAATAGTTTAGTACAACTTTAGTATGCTGTTTAAATGCAATTGTTATCTAAAATACATTATGACTCAATGTGGGGAACAGCATAAGACATTGAAAATGTCTTAACTGTACATCAGGCAAGAATAGGTCAGGTCTTGGGCCTAATATTTTTATGATGCGTTGTGCCACACAATTCTTTATCTAGCAAGTATAGACAAGGTGATCAAAATGCACTAAAACTGTTCTCTTGATTATTTTGTATATTGTAAAATGAGCTGTATTTATCTTATAGCTCTTTATTTACTCAATAAAGCCTTATAAGAAAGTAATATTGTCTCTTTATTCTGAATCTTATGAATCACTTCTGGCTTTAATACAGAAGTGAACACCAGATTTTATATTGAATTTAGTACATAAAGACTAGTAATTGAAGAAAGATGTCCCTTATTTTTATGGCACATTTGAAAGTTCAAAAATTACAATCTAAGTCTCATTCTAATGTGTGACTTTATATGCTATTTAATCAAGATCACTCTTCTATTAGCATTTTCCCTGAGGCTGCCAAATTCTTCAAGCCACTCAGACATTATTCTATTATCTTTGTTCTTCCAGTAACAGTTCTTACACTAATGCAAGACCCAATTTTATACATCCAATAATGTTAAATTTGATACAATGTTTGGGGTACTTGGGTTAATTATATTTAGCTTTTTTAAAGTGCATTACTAAAAGACATACAGACATGTATGAGACTATATGTTAACAAAATTCAGCAGCAACATTTGTTAGATGCAAGTCATATTAATTTTATGAGGAAAACAGAGCGTAACATCAACAGAAAGCACCACCAAAAGAAATATATAACTGCTGGTTATTTCCTACTTTCTCTCTGAACTAAGTTACATAGTAATACCAAACCAATGTGGATTGAAGTAAGCAGAAGTCAACCTGAGCCCAGGAGCCATATTTTATTCTTCACCTTACCTTCTTCCTCCTCCCAAATTTATGACTGGGAAATATATTAGCATCATCACCATGAAAAAAAAAATATTGCACAACATGACATTCATTTCATAGCGGATAAATCCCACTGCTTTCAAGAAATGTACTAAGTGAAGAATTTGGTGACACAAGAGTGAAGGCTGCAGAGGAGGAGCCAACGTTGTGACGATACAGACGTGCGGTCTTGATGCTCCGAGACCGCAGCCGATACTTTTGCCGCTGGGTGGTCCAATCGGACCTAAATCGTCCCGCAGAGATGGTGAACAGGAAGAATACGTCTTGCTGCTCAGGGACATCGTAAAGTCCCTGATCGATCCAAGAGAAGTTCTTCAAGCTGGCGACAAAAAGTCCAGCCACCAGGCTGATGAAGTCGGGGCGGCTCCAAAACGGAAGGATACGGAAAGAGAAAGTGTTTCCAGCTGGTGAGGAATTTTTACCATTTTAAAAGAGACTGCCTCTAAAAAACTTAAAAATTTAAATTTGAGAACAGAAGAAATAAGTGGTGGAATAAAGCTTTGAATGGTTTTGGACAGTTTGTTATCTTACTTTTAAAATGTTACTTTCATGGATGGAATTTATGCAAGCCTTTTAAACCGAATGGATTGAGTTTTCTTCTTCTTCTTTTATTATTATTTTTTGCAACCTATGGACTAAAATTCTCCTTTATTACTGCGGGTGTTTTTCCCTTTTTTTCCTCTATTTCATTCAAGAATTTGGAATAAAAAAATATATGAAAAGTAACAAAGAAAATTGTAACAACAGATGGGAAAACAACACTGCTACTCGGAGGCTGGAGGTTTGCGTATTGGAAACAAAACACTTTTACTTTCCTCACTGATTATTCTGGCTTGGCACTTCAAGGACTCACTGTTTTGTCTGTAGACAGTGATAAGAAGAAAAGCATACAGATGTTCCTTTGAAGTATATCTTTAACCAGAGAAAAGTGAAAATAAGACCTTATTGTGAATTTATGCTTAATCTTGCAAAAACCTTCCAAGCCAGAGCAGCAGTGTTTGTCATCTAGAGATTATGGCACAATCTCAACAGCAGAAAGAAACTTTAAGTTTGCAAAAGATATTGTTAGAAATTCAGAAATTATCAAACAAATTTGAGAGGACGGAGAAGAAGTTGGAAAATCTAGAGCATCTAACAGTAAAATATGATGAAGAAGTTGGAGATGTTTATCAAGTGGAAAAAGTGGAGGTTAGAGTCCTAAAAACCAAAGAGAAAAATGACTACAAAGAAATTAAATCCGCTGATATCTATGGTGATTGGTTTGTGTCTAGAAATGGAAAGAGTGGAATACGGAAAGAGGAATTAAATGGAGGGGAACTCTACCCCAGATGGCAAGATACAGAAGTAGAAAAAATAAAAGAATTTATGGATTTAAAGAGAGAAATTTTGTTAGCAACATCATTGAAAACACCACTGACAATTAAAGATAAGTTGATTAAGGAAATAGAAGAAGGGCATAGAAATTACATGAGAGACTTAATAAGCAATGAGTTGCAAAGAGGAGTCCATACAAATTTGATTAAAGAGATGATTAGAGGACTGATACCACAAATGGCAGAAGACATGAGATTGTTTTGCTACTGGAAAGATACTGGTTGATAGATGAAAGGGTATAATTTAAAACTAGTTAAACTTAGTGAAATTTAGTGACAATATATATAGTTAAATAAATAATTGATAATGATAATAATGTATACATATGTATTGCTATGATAAGTAATAATTGGATATGAATATTGAATGGTACCTATGAAAGGAAGATTAGAATTTTTTTTTGTTATATATAAAGGTTAATAAGAAAGAACTAAGTTAAATTTAGTTAAGTTTTGATTATTTGGGGGAAAATGTTATGATAAAGGATTCAGTCAAACAAAGGCGGGATAATGATTACAATGTGTATATATATGTATGGGTACAACATAAGGAAATTGGATGTAAATTGTAAACAGTGATTTGGAAAGGAGGATTAGAAATTTTTGTTACTAATTATGGATGTTTAGCTAGAATAGGCCATAAGGATTCAGTGTTATTGGAGGATTTTAGAAATAGCAAATGAAATGCCAGTATGTGGTTATGGAGGTATGATGATGGTAATATGTATAAATATATCTGAGTTAAAATACTTGAGTTAATATGAATTATGGTTGATGACTGTGGAAGAGATGTACGAAAGTCTTTTGTAACTAACTGATAACACTTTCTACAGTATGTAAAGGAGGATTCTTTGTGTTGTGTGTGTTTTGAAAATTAAAAATTTTATATATATATAAAGAGTGAAGGCTGCAGTGGAGTAAACCTGCTCCTTAAGTGTGTTTGTTTTTCACATATAATAGTTAAATTTCTAAATTTTAAGTTACATTTTTTGTTAAAATCATTCAAATGTAAACCACAATGAGGAGGTAAATGCCCACGTCGTGTTTTTGATGAAGTCTTGACTCCAACATTGAATCCTAAGAGGTTTATTCAAGAACACTCAATAGAGCTATATAGGACCTATTGTTGAAAAAGAGCGCCAGCGAGGAGGAGGAAAGCGTTCAAATGATTAGTGTTGTATAGATTGGAAGGACTGGACTGCCATCTGTCAGAAATGGGGTATGGTCTCTTGCTTGGGTGGGGGGGTTGGTCTATATTTAGCAGATTAACAGTTGGAAGGGACCTTACAGGTCATCTAGTCCAACCCCTCCCCCGGTCAAGGAGATCCTACACCATTTCTGACAAATGGCAGTCCAATCTCTTCTTGAAAGTCTCAAGTGATGAATCTCCCACAACTTCCGAAGGCAAGCTGTTCCATTGGTTGATTGTTCTTACTGTTAGAAAATTTATCCTTATTTCCAGGTTAAGTCTCTCCTTGTTCAGTTTCCATCCATTATTCCTTATCTGGCCTTCAGGTGCCTTGGAAAATAGCTTGACCCCCTCCTCTCTGTGGCAGCCCCTTAAATATTGGAACACTGCTATCGTGGCTCCCCTGGTCCTTCTCTTCACTAGACTAGCCTTGCCCAGTTCCTGTAACCATTCTTCATACGTTTCAGTCTCCAGTCCCCTAATCATCCTGGTTGCTCTTCTCTGCACTTTTTCTAGAGTCTCAACATCTTTTTTATAGTGTGGTGACCAAAACTGGATGCAGTACTGTAGGTGTGGTCTTACTAGGGCTTTATAGACTGTTATTAGTACCTCACTTAATCTTGATTGTATCCCTCTGTTAATGCAATTTAGGACGCGGCTAAATGCGGCTTTTTTGGCTGCCGCAGCATACTGGTGGCTCATATTTAGATGACCTACAAGGTCCCTTCTGCTAATCTGGTTTAAAAGCGGATTGCTCCAAAGCTCCAGCGCCAATCCCTTGGACGCTTTCCTCCTCCTCGCCGGCGCGCTTTTTCGACCCAGCCCCGCCCCCGCCCCGTCACGTCCCTCCCCGCCAATGCGAGCGCCCACTAGCAGAATCCCAGGGTCCTCCCTCCCCCATGTCCTCATCTCGCTTCCCGATTGGCCGAGGGTCCGATGACGTAGGCGCGTGTGACCAAACGGGCGGGCGGTGCATCTTCCGGGAGTCTTGTTTACGCCTCTCGGGCTCCTTTTTGCCGCGCAGAAAAGGCAGGGCTCGATTAAGCCTTGGCGCATTATAAT
This sequence comes from Natrix helvetica, assembly GCF_964273705.1. Taxonomy (NCBI): domain Eukaryota; kingdom Metazoa; phylum Chordata; class Lepidosauria; order Squamata; family Natricidae; genus Natrix; species Natrix helvetica. Next base: position 35,806,920 of record NC_138548.1, read on the forward strand.
TGTTCCCGCTAAGCCGGAGCTGCGGGTGCCCCGAGCCACGGTGGTCGGCGGTGGTGGGGGAAAGAGATGTCGAAGCGCTCCTGCCCGTTCGCGGACTCGTCCCCGGTGCAGCTGAAGACGCGCGTGCGGCTGAAGGAGCTGAGCCAGGGCGTCATGGGCGAGAGGTACCGGCGCGAGATCTTCGGTGAGGCGACTCAGGTGGCGGGGGGGAGGGGGAGGGAGGAGAGAGAAATCGCTCGGCGGGGCTTGTCCTCGCGAGAATCCGCGCTCCGCTGCCTGAGGGCGCATTTCCCTTTTGCCCCCCGCCGCGGGGCCCTTTCCGCCCTGGCGCGAGCGGGACGCGCCTCCTTTCTCCCGCTCGGCCTCCGGAAAGGCGGCTGTTCGGAGGAAGAAAGCGGAGCTCCCCTCTTCCTTGTAACACGGCGGCACCGGCCGCTCTAACTTGGCTGGTATGTGACACCCCCCCCCCCCACAGCGCTCTGTGTATGCTCAGAGGTGCTCCTCGCCTTCGAAAGCGTGGGACGCACAAGCCGTTTAATAAAAAGGCGGGGCTCATTGTTCATCTGTCAAAAGAGCCCGTGTCATTTGATTGCCTTGCTTTCCCCAAACGCCCTTGGTTGCAGAGCCTGGGTCCGTTTCCCCCACAAAGCAAAGTGTCCTCGGCTATAGTCCCCAGTGTTTCGTGCTTCATCTTCGAGGCTATTTTATGTTCTTGTTGTCTTAAAAGACTTAAAACAGTTGAATCTCCAACCATTCAGCTCGGTTCAATATTTAATTTGTCTGTTTAATGTTGCATATAGATGAGTACTGTCACTATGATACTGTGATAAGCTCATATCAAACCAGCTTGAACTGAGGTATTTAACCGGCATATATAATTCTGACCTCACTGAAGCAATATGGTTTGGCTTTAGGTAAATCGTATGTTGGTGATTTCCAACAGCTAGAAATTCTTTTCAGGAAAAGAGATTTAGGAAGTTGCTCACACTTTTCTTTCTTGATTAACTTGGAGAGTACAATATTTGGGTTGAAAAGTCCAGCCGGCCACTAGAAGGCAGTGTGAGTAACTGAAGTCATATTTGTTGCTATAAATTTGTACATAAGAGGTTATACAGTAGACACAAATTGAATAATGCACTGTAGTGTCACTCTGGACAGTACAGTTAAAATATTAATAACATCATCATCTTTGTTCTTGTTCTCATTATCACAGAGAAAACCAAACAACTGCTCTTCAAAGGTGCTCAGACATACATGAACAATGCCTGCAATGCAAATGCAGTGGGAACATATCTAATTGCACAATATCCAGAATCATGTATAGACAAATCAGAAATTTGTTCCTGGCACAGATGTAATGGACAAATGTTAATTGGGCAGGATGGAAAACTTCGACAACCCTGTGCAAGTGAAATGGGTAAGGATGGTTAGTTAGTATCAAGCATTTATGTACTATTAATTTTCCATTTTCAGTTTTCAACCTGTTGTATTTATATATAGACATGCTGTTTGCTCTAGTTGTTTTCAATGATAAGAGAATTTAGAAGTTGTAGTTAAGAATAACCTTGTGCTCATATATTACTGTCATTGGATCATGTTGGTAGTAGCTGCATTTTAGTACTTAAGTTTGTGGTGAGAATTTTTCCCCCAGTTGTTTAGAATTATATTATGTTCTCTAGATTTTTGAAATATGAAATCATAATTGGAAATGACCTCAGAGGTAATTTCATTTAGGCAGTGCAGAAAGTACAGAAATTATAAGGCTATGCAGCCAGCCTTTGTCAATTTTTCTGTTGTCATTCATAGTTTATTATTTCTCTCACAACTAATCTGCTGTAGTTTGCAAGAATACCCCAAGAGCAATGCAACTATATTTATCCTAAGAGAAGAATATATTATCAAGTTATGCTAAATTGAATGTTTTTTTATACTCAGGGTAACTGCATATGTGTATGGTTAACAAATTACAGATTATTGCCAATGCAATTTTAATTGGTTGGTTTCTGATGAAGTGTTTATGAAAGAATACCCTCCTGTGTTTGTGGATGTATCTAGCTAGTTTTCCTTTTAAAAAGAGGAGACAGCAAATAATACAAGGCTTGTTCCTGATGTATGAAGTTTTGTATGTATATAGAATATTGTATTGTTATAAATAAATTTCTGAATATATTGTGTAAAAATTAAATGCAATATTGTATTCATTGGATAAATGCAATTGATCCTGAAATTGTAATTAAATGATCTTATCTGATGTAGGAATATATGAAAAGTAGTGTCACCTGATGTGCATATAGAAAAAGTCCCAGGCTCCCTCCCTGCTAACTTCAACTCCATTAAGTGATACCTTATCTATTGGATAAATATATTTTGATCAATATAAATGATTTTGTACTAGAGACCAAATAATCTGATTTGATTATATTACAAAGGAGATGCTTATGGAAAAGTGCTGAAATCTAATTTACCAATCTGTTTGCTTATATACAGTTTTGCCGGTAGGAGTATCAAAAGCCTGTTCCTCCTGTATAAGAACAGTTGACATCAAAGATGTTTGCACGCAGTGTGATCAGTACATATGCCAGAACTGCAGCAAACTCTGCAGCTGTTGCAGCACCATTGTCTGTTCATTATGCTCAGTTATAGAGTAAGTGCCTATCCACATAAGCTTTAATTTCATTTGGTTGTATTGAACTGATAAATTCTGGAGGGATTGATAGTTGTAACGGGACAAAAACTAGATGCTAATTTAATAAAGGTGGTATGAGATGAGGCTGCAGAAAGTTTTGAATTAAGAATTTTAAGAACTGATACTCAGAAATCAAATTCAATTTTGATTCTTGACAAAAGGGAATGTTTTACTACAATTTATTACTTGAATTCAGTAACATTGGAGACTGTTAGATATGCTGAATTAATTACTATAGCATAGCTAATTCAATCTTTTTTGTCAGGATTGTCTATTTGGATCTTATTTGAATTCAGTAAGACAATACCTTTGCTTTTATTTCTCTTCACAGCTTAATTTTGTTACAGCATTATGGTATGTGGAAGAGCCATAACAGAAGTTGTGTCCTCTTTGAACTTACTAATCAAAAGGAGACATTAAACTAACTTTTATCTTTTTTTTTAGATCAGAGGATGTTGGAGATCAAATCTTTTGCAGTGGCTGCTCAATGTACAAAGAATAAACAGCTGTTTTGGGGAAATGGTTGTCATTAGTATTGTAAAGAAAGTATTGCTTTTAAATAATTAGGTTTTTGAGATACTGGAGTGCCTTTTTCTAAATATTGTATATTCTGTAATTGTAGTTTAATATAATAAATATTTTCTATTTTGATAAGACCTGGTTTTTGTGTTGCTTGATAAAATAAGGATAATATTATTCCTTGTAGAGAATATTGAAGGGATTCTTAGTATCCCCAGACAAGCCCTCAGATTTGGTTTGGAGACTTAGTGGAGTACATTTCTGCAGTATCCAATAAAAGAAAATTGTTTACAGATTTGATTTCTAATTGAAAATCACTATCCTAATCTTAAAATAATTATTCGTTTACCTGTATTCTGCTAATTCATTTTTTGGAAAAAAAAATCCTGGGTCTCAAGATTGTATTTTAACACTTCTTCTATGTGAAAGAAACTTGATATCATATTTAAGAAGTCAACATTTTTTTATTTAAAAAAAGATGCATGTATTTTTGTATTAAGCTTAATGATACTAGTACTTGCCATACAAATCCAGTCTTCATACAGTTTAAGCTAAACACATTGTCTCTCTTTTTATCTTATATAAAAGATACCAGCTATGCTACATAATTGACACAAGCCCTTAAAATAATGCCTGCTAATTTGTATGATATGCAAAATTTAATTATAAGGACATGTTATAGGTTAGTATGATTAGCTTTATCATATTTTAAGGTCATTACAATTTTAATTTCAATGTGAAATTAATACTACAAATCCCACATTCAACAAATATTGCTTGTTTCCTTGTATCCCAGCAGGTATTGCATTCAAATATTCTTAGCATTTTTAATACTGTGTTTCTGGGGACTGAATTATCCTACTGAAATAGTATTTCATATCTGCAACTAAATTCTTAGGTGAGGAAATATAAAACTTCACGGGAAAATATGGAAAATGCAGTTTGATTGCAGTCAGGATCAGCAGTGAAATTGCCTTGTGTGATCTGAACTGCACTAGAGGGACAATATGACCCAACTAATTTAGGGTGGGAATGGGGAAGAACTCTGACCTGCTTTCACTGCTATCAGTAATCGTGTTCCTGCACAGGACTTTGGTGCAGAACTCTTTCTAGACAGTAATGCTTTCAACCACATACTATTTAAATTGCATGGTGCCATGATCTGTCTCAGCACTCTTGCCATAATTCACATATTTACGGAATAATATTTTTCAAACATTCACATTAAGAATCTAGTGCTAACTCAACAAATCCCTACTGCATATGTCCGAGTTCCAAATGATGTGAGTTGGATTGCTTAGATATGATTCTGATCCTCTTGGGAAAAAATAAATGCAAAACTTCAGGAATGGCTGCAGTTTTATTACCTTTTTTTTTTACAGAATAACTGCAATTAAAGTGATTATCCTTCATTAAAAACAATATTACCTTTCAAACACTTTTAGTCTCCCTATCTATGATGTGGCTTTATACATGGTGAGGAATGTATTTATGCTAAGCAACAGCAAGACAGAGGCCAAATCTGAAATATTACTTGCAAAATATTTTGAGCTTTAACACAGTAACCAATCAATTGAAATTTAAACATTTAATTAGAATTGCAAAACACCTTGGAAAGAGGTAATAACTATTCATTCCACCATGAAATAGGAAGTAGGAACACAATAGGAGAGGAAAGAGGTGTTTGGCCTTCATGATTAAAAACACTGACTAGCATTTTTCCATACCATTTAAATTTGAGCTACCTTGTGATAGAGAAGATTGATGATAGAAAGCCACACTTGCAACTCCATTGTGACAGGAAGGAAGCCTATTATCTTTTTGGGTGCACTGGTAGGCAAAATCCTAAAATCATTCTTATTAAAGGAGCAGAAATTTGTTTTCTAATTTTCTCTCTGCAACACCACGGATGTCATTTTTCTGTATTCTAATCGCAAATGACGATCAGAATACAGGAAGGGTATTATGCACAAATGTTTGTATGTTTTGAGTGCAGCCTAATACATTCTCCCAAATTTGGGTTGAGCCTTGTTCTATAACCAGCTCATCTTCTACCAGGTTATAGAAGAAAGTGAAGGAGAGGAGCATAATTTTTCTAGGAAAATGTGTAGTTGTTCTGAATTCATCTTCCCTGTAACAACTGCTGGATTATTTGAAATATATTTCAAGAGCTACCACTACAAGGCCCATGGGCACCATTGTGTCTGATGATGGGCTCCTTAGTGACTTCCACATTCCATGACCTGATTTTTCTGTTCTATTAGGATACCCTAGGAATTGTTTTGAAAATAGGCAGCACTCCTTCCCCCAAAGCAGCCATAGTGTCAAACTAAAATAAATTCTAAATACAAAGTGTGTGTACCAATGCAAAAGATGGCTTACAGGCTTGACAAAGTGTCTGTTGGCCAACAAAGTATGGGGATGCCATTTAGTTCAACCTTTTTTACTTGTGGATCAGAGTGAGATGGACTTCAAACTATATGTGGGGACTACATGTCAAGTTACAGACTGATAGACACTTCTGCTTTTAGGATAGGTTTGAAGATCTGGAATCAATGTGGAGTGGGGAGGCAGCTAATTTGCATCAGCTCCTTTGGACCTGTAGCCTCCCTCACTGGGATATATTCCTTCAGTGTCATTCTGCAGTGATTCAGATTAAATCCTATTGAATATGAGTTAGCTTTCAATAATAATAATAATATCTATTTTTCTCCCATGTTTCGTCTTGCTCTGGATCATGCCACAAACACAATGGGGGTGGAAGTGGAATCTACCATTGGATGTTCTCTCCATGATTTCTTACCAAGTGATTTTCCTGGGTTCTAGGATTTTGGTTAAGAAGCTCCTGGTTGTGTAAAATCCAATCTCAGCCTGGGAGATTATATTTATTAGACTTCAGTGCTACATGGTTTCTCCAGCCTTGTTTATTGATAAAAGTCAAGGTCTGTGGCAATAAGTCTATTCATCAAGTTCTAATACCAATCTATGAAAATGAACAAAAAGTTAGTAATGTTCAAACAGGGAGACTGTAGGTTGCAATATTGCCTCAACCACGAAAGCCGGCTAGGTGACTGGGCCAGTTGCTCTCTCTCAGCCCAATCTACCTTTTGCATTGTCCCAAGTTTGGGTTCGGCCTTTTTTGTGTTTTCTGACCTCACCCAATCTACTTACTGGACCTTTTTTTTTTCTTTTAAACCCAGCCAACTTCTACCTGTGTGTGTTATGTCCTAACCTGCTGGAATCTCTTCTACCTGGAACTTTCTTTGAAAATGTTTTGAAGTGAGAGTTAATGCAGAATAGGGTGAACTCTTAGTTTTCTAATTTATAAAGCCTTATGTAGCTTAGAGCCAAAGTAGCTAATGAACAGCCAGGCTCTACATGATCTTGCTTCTTAAGACTGGCCATGAAGATTCTATCCCATCACCTGAAGTAAAGTGTGTGGTGACTCATGAGATCTATTAGGACCGTGATGGTGAACCTATGGCACGCGTGCCACAGGTGGCATGCGAAGCCCCCTGTGGGTACGCTAGCTGTCACCCCAGCTCAGCTCCACCGCACATGCACATGGGCCTGACAGCGAGCTGATTTTGGGTCTCTGCCTCGCATGCGGGAGATGCACATGCGTGCATGAGGGTTGGAGGGTTGTGGGAGGGTGCAGTGTGTCCCCCCCATGCCCCATTTTTGGTCCCAAAAGGCTTCAGGGAGGGGAGTCATGCACACATATGCGGGGGGCAGGAGGTCCATGTGGGGGGGTCACATGCATGCTTGGGGAGCACAGGGGGTCTCGTGTGCATGTGCAGGGTGCATTGCATTATGGGTGTGGGCACACTGTCGTGCGCGCGTTCGGCACGCAGACAAAAAGGTTACCCATCACTGTATTAGGACATTCCTCTTGCCTTGTATCCTGACTGATTCGCTTGTAATCTCTGTATGCCTTTCCAGTAGAAGCTGAATCTTCCATTTATTTTCCAGAAGCCATATTTTACTATATACATTTAACTATTTTGAGAGTTCTATCAGGTGTTCCAGATAGACCAAGCAAAAGGACAACAAAGCACAAACTGTCCTGTTTCTGCTTGCAACAGTTGACAGTTTAGGTGTTAATGCAGCACAGATGAGAGTTGACACCAGCATCCATCAGTCCTGCTAGGACCTACTGCCAACACTTAGCCTTGAGGTGCCTCCTCACTTTTTTCTTCTTACCTGTTATACTGAGAAACACCTGGAAGCTTAATTTAGCATTTTCTTTCCCCCCCAAACGCTTTTCTCATCAACACTCAGCACTGGGAAAAATGTAAAACAAGAACAAGCTGCTTTGTGCACAACTATTGCATCACTATTAACCTTCCAACGTGGGCTAATAGAAGATCCATCAAGTAATACTTTGCACTGCAAAGCTCCAACTTTGAAGTCGAATTAAACCATTTTCTTCCCTGCATGCCTAGTGTTACAGAAAATCTTCCCTTGGGGACATTTCAAATTTATATTTGGAGGTAAGGTCCCTAAGACAGAATTTTTAAGAATAAAACCAGAACTTTGTAGTCCATTCCTGTGGAAATATACCCTGCTCTCCCTTTAATATCAATTAAGCAGAGTTTATTTAAGAAATGTCTTAGTTAAGAAGATTCTTTGCACAATGTTACCACTTGTTATATTGGTGTGTGTGTGTGTGTGTGTGTGTGTGTGTGTGTGTGATGAAACTTAATATTTTAATAAAGCGGAGGACACAGTATATTAGCTTCAGCTGGACAAATCAGTACAAGAGTTGTAGCAGAGTCTGAGATTCAAGCACTCAGTCTGCTTATAGCTGACAAAAGCACATGCAGGCATAGTCAAAGGCAACCTACAGTTGATATCAACAAATGCTGGACTGCAAACTTTTGTTTTGGGGTATCTGAAGTCATTATCAGCCACCGAGAATCTTCTGATTGAGAAGGATGTACATTTGATTAGTAAACTGTCAGACGCAGCCAGGAGTAAATTACTGGTTAAGGATGGAATCTGGAGTCCAATAATTATATAGGCTACACATTTTTGAAGCACATGATCAGTGAAGCCAAGCAACTGGGAATGAACGTGAAGAAGATAATTGAAGATCATTCCTTTTTGTCATTCAGTTTACTATTCTATTGTTATTAGACTATTGAGGGTCTACTCTAGAGCTTATGCTTTCTGCAAAATATTGCTGAACTTACTGCTGTTTTAAAAAAATGTGCAAGCAAGGTATGAGGCCAGGAGTTTGTTTCTGAACTCATCACTAAATGACTTTTGCACATTCCGCTTCTTGCAGCTGAAAATACAGAGATAACCTTCCTACATTTTCAATGAAATCAAGATGACTTTGTCACGATCATAAAGAACTTACCAATTTCAGGATACTTAACAACCCAACAAACTGAACCCTCCCTATTTCTTCCCTGCCAGCTCCTCTTTCCACTTTATATCCCTGCTAATATAGATCAACCTTTTTAAATAAGTAACATTAATCTTCATAGCTACTGTTCAGCCTCGGTTACTGAGAAAACTGCATAATATAGAAACATCTGCATCAATGTTGCTTTTTAAATCCCCTATACATTCCACCAAAACCAAGACAAAACTAACTTGTTAAAGCACATTTTATTGAAGTACTTTTGAGGGAAACTTTCATATCATAAGTAAAAATACTAGAACTGAATGTTGTTAAAAAAAAATACAACACACACAACAATGGAATTTTGTGTAAAGGGAAAGTTGTGGGTATTTTAAATACATTCCCTTTCAAATAAAAAAAAAGTTAAGGAACTGCAATATAGGTCTTTTTTTTTAAACAGGTAAGAGAACAAAAACACAAGCGTGTCTAAAAGAACATAAAGCCACAACTGAATAAACTCATTCACAGTACGAGAGCTTAAAATCCTGGCCCGTGTCAAAAAGCAAAAAGATAATTTTGTCTGGTAAATCCATAATGATGTGGCTATGAAAATACAAAATGAAGTGACAAAAAGATAAAAAAAGAAATGAGAAGGGGAAAAAAAATCTTGATCACATAAAGTTTCACCTTAATATTTTTTTTACATATAGCCATTGCAACCACTGATGGACTTTCTCCCATACACCGTGGTACCATCCAGCTTGCCCTCCCTCCACCCTATAACCTTTAAAAATGTACATTGAAGAGTGGAAAACAGATGGACGGGATTTCAATGTGCGAAATATCTTGCCATGTTAATGCCTCTCTAAAACCTGCTGCTGCAAACTGGTGCCCTCCAGATGTATCAGGATTACGCATTGCAGAATTCTGTGGTAGCTGAAAGCCCATGCTGCACAGAAATATTCGGAGCTATGACCCGCTTCTGGAAGGCATCAGGCTGGGAAAAGATGTAATACATATATGAACAGGGCCTATCCTTCACTGCCAAAAATATGACTCCATTGCCAAAAATATGACTTTTGCTCAGTAAGATAGATGTTTCTTCACTTAAGATTATTGTGCGTGGTTTGTTTTTTAATGTGTACAAATCCTGCCCTCTCCCCTGGTCAATTTTTACAACTTCAAAGTGTTTTCAGTTGAAATAGGTAAAACTGATTTCTTTCTCTAAAGTGTAACTTCCCAGAAACATGCTGGGACAAGAATGTAGTATAACTAATGTGCTGTCTTCAGCAGGACATTGTGTAATTTTAAAAACAGATCATTCAGCTCTGTTTGATATGTAACATGTAGTAGCAGTTGTGCTAACGTCGTTTTCTTCTTGACTCTATCTCTCTGAAGTCCCACATGCCATTCCTATAAAAGGCTTCCTAGAATTGCCAGCAGATTTCTTGTGGCCTTGATGGCCCAGAGTTTGTTCGTTTTTTGTGTTGCTGCTCTAATTATTGCACTATCTAAGTCTGCCTCTCATCCTAAATAAATCTAATTGTTTAGAGTGCAGCTTTTCTACTTACACATAATGAACAGTATGAAATAAATAAAAAAAACAGTTGTGTTTTTGTTTTGTTTTTTAAACGGTCAACATTTGCTTTAGACTTTTTGAAAGAAAACTTTTGGTGCACATTCTTAAAAACCTAAAATGTCCTTTTGTCTCTCCAGAAGAAAAAGTTTTTTTTCTTATAATGCATTAAGAATGGTTTCTTATCTTCCTTCTCAAAATTGCAGAGATTCTGATTCAAAAATTCATCAGGATTGTTTTAAATACGTAGCCTGTGAGGCTTCCTACAAATTCAACTAAACCGTAATACAAACATAGTTTGTAATTCATGTATCGTAGAGAGTTCTCTAGTGTCCATTGAAATTAAAGGTCCCCAAAATGCAGTCTGATTGGTTGAAGTTATGGACAAATGAAACATTAAGCTGTTCCACTGGCGGAGTAAGAGAACTGAGGGAAGTGTGGCCGCCGTTCATTATCAACACAATCCATGCTGTCATCTGAAAACAGAATGAAAGTATGGTTAAAGCATTGCTACTGTGGTATGGAAAGTACACTATGCATCTTGAATGTACACACACACACACACACACACACACACACACACACACACACGACTTGCCTATTCACAAAATTACAGTTATGATAGCATGGTTACTCACAAAACATCCAGAAAGTAAATCAGAGCGTTCTCTAACAATGGAATGGGACTAAAAAGCATTTCCCCCCCCAAAACGATTAACAATCCTAGAGTCTGACTATGGGTTTTGCACTTTACCAGCTACTTATTCATTTATTTTAAATGTAGCTAAGAACTGCATTAAATTTAATTTTTTTCCGTGTCTGCTAGCTGATGTCTTATTATTTTCAATATTTATGTTCTGTGCAAATTGCAGTTTATGAAAATTTTATATCACTTCTATTGGTTGGTAAAGAGTTCAGTGGCAGTATGTGATCTGCTTAGAGGGTTATATCTAGTCTACAGTCCTTTATAGCTTTTTATGGGAGAACCTTTTAATTCAATCTGTGATCTGAACTCTCTCTATATTTATCTCCCCTGAAAGCTCTATATTAACAGCTGAATAAGAATGTTCACTTTTTGGTTTTCTTTCTTTAGAAATGAAATTTAATTCTATTTATTCTTTGTGAGATTGATCCATCTGTCACAGGGAAGAAGTGATTTCCCTGGTCACAGCCTTTAATGCTAGGGGCCAGGAGATAACATGACATAATTTATTTAATTTTTTACCAGATGCTTTCTCTTTTACTTGTCAGTAAGATGCATAGACTGTCTGAGCTCTCTTTACCATGAATGCTGGAGTTAAGGTAGAATAGATAGTTGCAGCAGGAACTATCAGCCTACTACATCAGGGGTGTCAAACCCATGGCCCATGGGCCGGATGTGTCACATGCTGGCCATACCCATGCCTGGTTTAGCAAAGGGGAAAAAAGTCGTGATAAGTCACGTGACAAAACGAGTTTGACACCCCGTACTACATCAAGGCAGAAGATAGAGCTGCAATATATAGTCTAGAGGTTTTTGAAAAAGGACCTGAGAACTGCAAACTTTTATCCTATGGATTAGTCCTCCAGTAACAACTACCTCTGAAGAATAATCTCTAACTATAACACTTCTGCTAATTGTTTAACACTGTGGTTTTCCTGGATATTGCAGTTTACCGAGGCAGCTATGATTTCTCCCATATACTGCACTAAATACAAGTCTACAATTCTCAGCATTCTCTGGGGCAAAAGGAAATGACAAACACTTATAGGATTGCTAGTGATGTATTAAGATTACCAGCTAAATCTAAGATTGCCAGTGGTATATTAAGATTGTATTAATCCTTGCTACGTGGCTCAGAAAAAAGGTAAAGAAACAGCTTTAATTTACTGATGAAATTTACATTCTTTTTTTTTAAGCAAATGGCACGTGTTAGCCAGGAATCACCAACATGACTGGCTGCCTCTGTGAAAGGAATTTTTTTGGGCGGTGTTATCTTTACCCGCGGGACACCTGAATGCAGGTAGGCAATTGGGGGAAGGCTCCTTTCTTGTCCCTACGGAGTTTATTCACTCATGGGAATCAAGCCACCAATCTCAACAGTGCACAGGCCCAGCGCCTTACATGAGGCTCAGCAGCCCCCTACTGATAGGGGGGACGGACAGACAGATGGACGGACAATTTGTCTATGGCTAGGAGGCTAAAATTTTTTTAAAAAAATCAAATCAAATCAATTGCTGTCAGTATGGCTGTGACATTTTTGTATGGCATAATTTTTTATCCACTCAGAAAGATATACCTAATATTTTTTTCTGTCATTTTCCACTGAAATTAGGCAGGAAATGGTAATGCTGCTGATTGGCAAATCTAGTGGATTTTAGTCTGTGGAGATTCTCAGTCATCCAGGTCATGATTGTCCCAAAGGTGCCTTCTTCAAAAGGCAACTAGACTTTTTTTTCCCTGTTCTTTTGAAAAAGAAAAAGTATCTTTGGGGTAGCGGGTTTTGCAATTTGTCAAAAAAGGGAGACTTCCTGCAGTCCACAGGAAGGTTAAGTTTAAAATCTGTTTTTAAGAAAAAACCTCCAGTACTGCTTGAAACAAGCTCAGCTGCCACACTTAAGTCTTCTAGCAGTTCCACCTTCTGCCTTGATGCAGTAGGTTGGTAATTGTTGCTGCCACTATCTAGTTACTTTTACCTTACCACCAGGATTCATGATACAAATAACTCTGAGAGCTCTTTTTTTTTAAAAAAAAATGGGTGTTTTGTAAAAAGAAACAAGTCAAAGGCAATTTATGCCGTGACCCTAAGAGCATCTTGCTCAGAGCCATCATTATCCAGAGTCTCAGGCAAGAATTTATTAAGCTTTCAGTTGAGCCATGTGTCCTGTTGTCCAACTGAAGCACTTTCAAGCAGTTTTACCTTGATCAGGGGGGGTGATAGTGATCATCTGTGCTGTGAATTCTTCATCAAAATAGCGTGTATCTGTTTCAGACGTCACCTGGGGTTTAAATGGAGGTACCAGCTGTAAAAAGAAATAAAATCTGGAATTGAGTTATTAGCATAGGGGAATCTCAGCAACCCTCCCCAGGTAGCCGAGCTTGCGTTGCTGAAATTTGGCAGCCAAATAACCAACTTTTGGCAGCAAAATATTTTTATATTCTTTTAAAAATGTAGGATACGGATGGGAAAGCTTCTATTCCAGCTTTAAGCCCACTCAGATCTCTAATCCCATATCACATGAACTCAACAATGCTTGAGCCAAAATTGAGCTTATTTTCTGGCTTTTAGTTAACTCTCAGATAAATAGTTATAGAATAATAATAACAATAGTAGTAGCAATAATAATAATAATAATAATAATAATAATAATAATAATAATAATAATAATAATAATAATATAATAATAATAATAATATAACCCTCTTATAAAGGAAAATAATATAATTAAATGAAAAGCCACTTCTCTGATTCTGTGCTGGTTGGTAGTTTTGATCTCAACACATCTTGAAAATTCTCTCCTTTTCTCTCTACAGACATGTATCCCAATCTCTCTTCAAAGAGTAAGGTTGGAGCACCTAAGCTTCCCTAGGCTCTGGTTCCTAGTCTGCCTGCTACTAGTGTTAAAAGCTTCTTAATTCCTCAGCCGCTGCGCCCTCCATAATCGCACCCCTGATTATGTTGTGAGTACCTAAATTCAGAGCTGGCTGTCAACCATGGATTGAGAACCCTAACCCTAAGACATTTGGTGGTAAATAAAGGGTGAGCTAAAAAGTGGAGACATGATCAGCTAGTGCATGACATTCATTAGTGTGCAAAAGTAGAACAAGAGCTTACCTATTTTTAACTTGATTTTTCTGCTAAAAAAATTCCCAGGGTTATCTGAGAACTTGATGGGGTCTCATCAAGGGGGGGGGGGGATGAAACCAAAAGGTGTTTAGAGCTGTTTTGGGGGTTACAGCAGAGAAGATGTGCCTCCAGTTAAAAAAAAATGTCCCTGTCATTTGTGGTTTGGGGAGTCTGGGTCTTTTTTTAAAACAGGTTCAGCAGCTTGAAAATTCTTGAAAACCCGTGTTAAGACATCTTGCAATGATAATACAGAGACAGAGGCTAGCATGTTGGGAACTGTGATTAGGTACTAATATATACATGGCAGTGTCAAATTATTTTCTGTGAAAAAATAAGTATTACATACATGGGTGGGATGAGATGTTGCCTCTGATAATAGTCGGTTATAAAAATATAAAAGGAAAATGCTTTGTTTTCCAAAGCAGATCTTCGTATTTTATTTTTTGCCATTATGCAAAAAGATCCTTAGAATATTGTCACATGTATTTATGACAGGAAAAAATATATAAAACAAAATTGTATATATCCAGGAGGCACACACTCATCCTTTTCAAGTATCTCTGATGACTTTTACGCCTGCCAGCTACCATCTTTCTTCCAGAAATTAAGATCTAAGAGACATAACCTAAACAGTGCATTGTTTTAATTCAATATCCATTTTTTTTCTCTTTAAAAAAAAAGTGCTGCTGAATTTTGCACCTGAAGTATCGGGACGGGATACCAGTGACGGTAGTGCTTTTGACTCTATGGCTTTACCAGTTTAGTACCAGGCTGGAACAGCCAAAGTGCAGAGACTGGACTTCTCTGCCCTGCCCTTATTGCTTCCCAAGCATGGCAAACAGGGATCTGAAGCAGTGGTGAGTTCCGGATCTTGTTGCAACTAGCACGGTTGCAACGGGGCCCGGCGTCCTCCCCATGAATGTGTGCAGCGTGCGTGCAGCACGCACATATGTCTTACTTTCCAACGATGCCTCCGCGACGCTCCAGCTGCTCGGCGGAGCATTGCACAGGCGTTGTACACGCCGTGCGCATGCGCAGAAGTGCCAAAGAGTTTAAAGGCAGGTAAGGAGAGCGGATGGGAGGGTGGGCAGTGCTCTGGGCAGGCTCCAGTACACCCATACCCAGGTGTAGCGCCTGCAACCCACCACTGATCTGAAGTCAGCGTCTCTTGCCAATCAAAAAGAAAGGAAGGGAGGGCAATAAAACCCCAGTGACTCAGCACCCTCCCTGACTTGGCTCTGCTGGGTTGTTTTTAAAACCCGTTACTCATCCTGCATTATAACAGGATGGGGCAGAGGAGAAGAAGCTGAAGAAGAAAGCCTAGAATGACCGTGTCCTGCAACCAGACCAGCCTCAGGCCTTCTGCAGAGCCATGATTGGCAGATTTATTCCTGCCAGCTTGACATAACAGACATAACAGCAAAACCAGCATCCTTCTTCAGTGAGTCACAGCAGTTGCAATAGTCGCAGTATAGTTTGGTGGCAAGGACAACAAATGTTACACTGAAGAATCAGTGGATAGCATTTTAATTCTGCAGTGGGGAAAGGTCCAGACTTTTCAAAACTGACTTTTTAAAAAAAAAGCATTTAATGATGCGGAAGTTCAGAGTCCAATTTCATTGGTGTAGGGTAGAAGTTAAGGAAATAAACAAATTTAGCCTTTCATTCTCAAATTAAAATCAACCATCCTCCAGTGTAGGATTTGCCCCCATCCCCACCCCGCAATTTGAGAATTGCTAGCTCTTTCAGAAGCTTCAAATTAAAAGAATATTGCATATTGCAGATGGTTTATTTTTTAAATAATTGCTTTGATGGCCTGAACTACTTTGAATGCTGACAGCATGTTCTAGAATACTAGACATATCCACATATTATTTTTTTTAAAAGCATTAGGTAGAGGAAGTCAAACATCCTGAAGGCCAAGTTACAAAAAGGATTTAGAGGCAGCAGTACATAAAAAAGGTAAAGTGAGAATACTATTAGCTTTATAAAGCAAGAAACTATTTTTTCCTTTGGATGTTTCAGTGGATATGTTTTTTGTCATGAACCATCTGCAATACTTTTTGTATTTATAAAAATGCTGGATATATTCTCTCATGGAGAACTGGGGATGTAGAATCTATATTCATAATAAGTTATCAGCAAACTGCTCAGTAGTAGTAACTGTGAAAGGGATCTTGGAGTCCTAGTGGACAACCATTTAAATATGAGCCAGCAATGTGCAGCAGCTGCCAAAAAAGCCAACACAGTTCTAGGCTGCATCAACAGAGGGATAGAATCAAGATCACGTGAAGTGTTAATACCACTTTATAATGCCTTGGTAAGGCCACACTTGAAATACTGCATTCAGTTTTGGTCGCCACGATGTAGCAAAGATGCGGAGACTCTAGAAAGAGTGCAGAGAAGAGCAACAAAGATGATTAGGGGACTGGAGACTAAAACATATGAAGAACGGTTGCAGGAACTAGGTATGTCTAGTTTAATAGAAAGAAGGACTAGGGGAGACATGATAGCAGTGTTCCTATATCTCAGGGGTTGCCACAAAGAAGAGAGAGTCAAACTATTTTCCAAGGCACCTGAGGGTAGAACAAGAAGCAATGGGTGGAAACTAATCAAGGAGAGAAGCAACTTAGAACTGAAGAGAAACTTCCTGACAGTTAGAACAATTAATCAGTGGAACAGCTTGCCTCCAGAAGTTGTGAATGCCCCAACACTGGAAGTCTTTAAGAAGATGTTGGATAGCCATTTGTCTGAAACGGTATAGGGTTTCCTGCCTAGGCAGGGGGTTGGACTAGAAGACCTCCAAGGTCCCTTCCAACTCTACTATTGTACTGTATTGTATTGAAGACATGAGCATTAAAACCTTGATTCCAATACATTGACCAAAAGGCAGGCTAACAATGCCTGCTAAAGAAAACGAGTCTTTTATATATACATAATACTATTAGCATTTTGGAGTTACATCTGCAGGGAAATACAAATATTGAGGGGAAAATGACAGCCCAAAATAGCTCTAGCAGCAATGTGATTAATGTTGACATTTAGATACGGGGGGAGGGGGGAATATAGTTCAGATGGAAGGTCTATATAAAAATGCACAGAATTGGCATGTAATTACATGATCCTTGAATGCCAATCCTCTTTCCCCAATACCATTAGACTAAGGATAAAACAGTAACCCAAGATATAAAGACAATGGGTTTCAAATATATATTTTTTTCAAACCACAAAACAAAGCTGAGGTTTTCAAAGATGTCTTGGGGCATTAACTGAAATGCATGCTAATCAGACAGCATGGCTAGCTCTTTTCTCTTCTTCATTTTTCTCTTTTAAGTTCCACTGCCAGAATGGAGGGAATAAGTGGAGAAAAGAAAGTGAACCTCGGAGCAAGTTTATGAACTTAAAAGGAGAAAAGTGGAAGCACGTTGCCAAGTACTGGTAAATTTAACTACAAACATCTTTTTCATCTTAATGCATTAGGCTCTTTTTAATTAACCCGAATGACAATATGCTTGGAAGTGTTCATGCTGACCTCAACATTCAATAAAAGATTAATGAAAAAAAATCAGCTTCAAGGGCCCTGCATCAAAGCATTCAGTACCCGAGCCAAAAAATCCATCTCAATCAGCAAAAAGTTGGTGCAGCTGAATGCAGTAGCTAGGATCATTTATGTGCAGTGCCACTAAGGGGGAGCAGAGAGCTATTCTAAGAAGGATATTAGTTGTGCAGAAAGAGAGAAAGAGAGAAGAAGCCTGGACTTTCTGGAACAGAACAACTCTTGCAATGCAATATTTGCAAATCTGGGGGACAGGCTGGGACTTTGCAATTCTAACTTGTTGATGGGAACCTTTTGCAAACTGAGTTGCATTCAGGAAAATTTAAAAAAAAGACTGCAATAGAAGAAGGGCTTAAAGAAGCACAGAAGGAAAATGACTGTTTTGGATAGTTTTGTAAGCTGCTGAAATTCTTTTTGTTAATTGAATGCCATAAGACCCACTTAGAATCAATCAACTCTGCATTGTGTACAGATATACAAAGTATCTGTACTTTGGACCATATCTAATTTGCACCATGTCACTTTAGGTACATAAAATTTCAAGACACAACAAAAAGTTTAGGTTTTATGTGCAAGATAATTTTTTTTAATGGGAATTAGGAATGAGAAGGAGACCCATCTTCTCAAACTGCAGCATGCTAGGTGACACAGAATTTTAAAGTCTTTTATACAATCTAAAAAAATCCCATCTTAAAAACTGTAAATACCTTTTTTTCATATACATCTTGCCAAACAATGCCAGAAAAAAATTTGTGCTGCATAATCTCCTTTGCATCATCTGGTCCACCACCTAACCTGTTTTTTTTTGAGGGGGGGGAGGGAAATCACCAACATTAATACGGTGCATTTATTTTAAATTCATTTGCTCTGAAGTGTTTCTAATGGCATATTTTCATTCACAACAAAAGTACAACTTTGCTAAGAAATAATGAAGGAAATGCAAGTTCTAACAAGCCTTTAAAAAAAAAACTTTTTAGGAGCTTCCTGGAAGTGTGGAACACATGCTACTAAAATTTAAAGCAAACCACAATAAAGCCATGTAAACTTGACCAAAACATTCGACTGTGGCTACCCACAGACTGTTAAGCTTTTGAAAATCACTCTTCCCACATCACTGCCCTGCTGCCCCACTCACTGTGGCCTACGATCACCCCTCAAGATACAGAAGATTTTGTTCTATATCAAGGAGAAAGACCTGAAACATCCTTTACTGTTTATTCTCCAGGGATAATGAAGAGTTTTCACAACAATCGTTTCTTTAGAAGGCAGCTATGTCCCAAACATAATTAAGAAACAGCACTGAAACACACGTAAACACTGTATTTGAAATGAAACACGTAGTACACACAGCGATTTTATGGGAAATAGCATCTTCATTTGCTCTAAAAGTTTCTATTTCCCCACTACCTATACAATAGAGTTTCTCAAATACGTATGCAATAATTGATACACTACTAAAACTCGCGTGATGTTTATGTTTGAACCCACAAATTAGCCCAAACACTGCATTATACTGTAACACTTTCTGAATCACGGTACCTAAAATCTGCTAAGGGATGTGTAAAAATCTTATTCCTATGAAATTGAAATTTCCACCATATTCAGGCCAGTTTTTATTTGTAAAGTTATGGCCATTGCAGTGTCCCTGTGGTCAGGTGATCATGATTTCTGACACTCCCTGTCAGCTTCCGCAAGCAAAGTCAATGGGGAAATTGGAAGAAAGTCTGATGTTTTGCCTAACCATGATCACTTTGTTTATGTACCGTATTTTTCGGCCTATAAGATGCACTGTAGTATGAGACGCATCATGATTTTGAAGAGGTAATTTTTTTAAAAAAGGTTTTGCACTCTGCAGGCCTCCCAAACTCTCTGCACGCTTCGTGTGTTTGTGTATGTGTGTATGTGTCTGTGCGTGCAGAGTGTGTGTGGAGACTATAAGTTTGAAACTTTATCAGGGGACATAAAACAGCTAAACGATAACAAAGAACGCACATAAAAGACTTGGATATATGGAGAATCAAAATCACAATGAATGGAATAATGCAAAACCTAAAGAAGACACCTGACTGGTCATTCAAGAATCTGGGAAGCGTTCAGGTCAAATGCATTAAACCTTCACCTTTGCTTTGGATCCTTCTTCAGCAAACCTGACAGAAGAGACTTTGCTTCGGGTGACAATGTACGTGGAAACCTAATCTCTTCCATTAGGATGAGCTCGAAAAGTTTCTCGTGGTCCTGATTATAGAAGGGAAGACGTCCACACATCATTTCATACATGACAACTCCTAAGCCCCACCAATCCACTGCACGGCCATAGTCATTATCCTCCAGCACCTGTAGACAACGGCAAGAATTCTAGATCAATGGCAAGCTTATCACCAAACAAAGTAAAATGGAATTGTTTCCTCCATCAAGTTGACAACTTAAAAGGAAAGCCTACGGAACAGCCATTTTCAGACATGATGAAATAAGTACATCTCACATCGTCCTTAGCCCGTTATATTGTCTAAGCTGCTATAGCCTCCTAGAAAAGGAAATGTCCTTCAGAAGTCTGGACTACCCATCGTTTCCAAAGAACACACTGATTGTGCTGGTTATCAATGATGGGTATTGCAATTTGGAGGCACCAAATTGGGGAGAGTCTACTGTAAGACCTCTGCAGCAGACTTGTTATTTCAAGGGTTGTGATCCCCCCTCCCCATGAAAAGTTGTTGAACTTCCAACTCCTACAATTTCTGTTGCCCAGGAACAATAAAAATTGGAGTTCTGCAACTTCTGATCAGTTTCTAACTGTTTGTTGGCTGCTGCCTAACTTGCAAAGCCACATTCATACTTAACAACAAGTACAACTAAAACAACATGGTCGCAATGAAGATCTCAAACACTGGACACTGAAAGCATCAAGAGCAGGGATAGAACATCTTGGAAGTTTATTCTCTACTTATTAGTTCCTGCTAACTGTTTGCTACTTTGCTTTGGAAGGGAAAAATTGGAACCTAGAAGATGGCCTGCAGTGAAAAACCAAAGGCTGCCAGGTATTGGATTACTCCACGCAGGTCTATTTACAGCATCTTTTGCTGTATGATTCACACCAAGCGACAGCTGGCTCTGCAGCTGCCCCATATATGTAGAAGCCCAACACAGCTGCTTCATCTGCTAGGATTCCAGGAGCCAGGCTCATCAGCCTCTACGAGCAATCCGGGAGCAGGGAGGAGGGGTGTCACACTTCTCATGTGGGTTGTGCAGCATGCCAGTTGACCCCTGATCAACCAGTCACACTCTTCCCTGGGAGGACATTTCATCTCCCTGGACAGAAGTCAAATTAGGGCTGGATTTTGCTAGTGCAGGAGACATAACACTATATCGCCTTTTTTTTTTTTTTTGGCTGCCAACCTTTTTTTGGCCATGCCCCACCTAAGCATCTCTAAAATCCTGATGCCCCTCGTGACATATAATTCTTACTTTATTCAAAAAGTGAATTCTATTCACGTGGAGGAAGCCTAAAAGGCTATTAACTTGGTTTAAACAAGGTTCAAATTGCCCCCATTAAAAATCAAACTGTCCCTCTGTGGGGCGTGGGGCCCACGTTGGGAACCACTGATCTAGAAGAACGAATACTTTGATGACCAAGACCAGTCCCGAATACACTCCTCAACATTATGTTTTAAACTTCTTACTGGCTATATGTTTAGTACATCTGGATCCTGCCAAGTAAAGGAGATTTGAACATGCAGAACTATTTTGTTGAGCCTCCTAAGTGGAAAGTAGGTTTTAATGCTTTTTTTTAAAAAAAATTGTATTGATGGTATTTTTTTTTAAGAAAGATGGTAAATGTCTTCAATATCAAAAGCCAGATTTTCTCCGAGTAATGCTCCCTTGCAGTAGCTTCAAGTAGTTAGCCTGGAAGACTATCATCAGCCTGCAAGAGTTCTCAGAAGTACTGAGAACCTAAGTTTTACAAAGCAAAAGCATGTTCTACATCAAGATGCTATTTTAAGCTTGTCAGTGTTTGGAAGACAAATGAAAAGGGAAAAAAATCTACATATGGTAGTAGGAATATTTAATCCCCTTGCATGTTTTTTAATTGGAGGAATAAATAAAGATAGGACAAAAAAAGGTCATTTTACTTAAAATAACTGACTGGTCAAGTTGGGAGCCAACAATGCTGAACAGCTGCATGGTTGGAATTTACAAGAGAAGGCACAACAGCTGTAAACACCTTGGTGACCAATACATCTAACACATCAAAGCTGACGTGGTACAGCCGCAGCCTTCTATTGTACCAAATTCCAGCATGACCCTAAAACAACTATGCAGCAACTGTACAAACAAGTCCGAAGGCCAGGTTCCAATTACAAAAAGATGACAACAAGGCAAGCCTCACTTTCCACTTTTAAAAAAAGGTTAAGTGACTTCATTGATATGGGACATTTGCTAGTACATGCTCATCAGCTGGTTTGAAAGCCAACTCACTAACATGATATCTAAAGGCTAACAGAAGTTGAACATCCCCCCCCCTCCCAATGAGAGATTGTTCCCACACCCAAGTTATTTAGTGCTCTTTGAAAATTCAAACATGCTTCCCATATTATCCAGGTAACTGTTTCTACATTCATGTAAACAAGCTATATTGTTAGTTCCATCTTGCAAAGTTGCACGGGACCTATGGATTGAAATAGAGTAGCTTTTCTCTGAATATATTTCCCCCCCAGATATGCTGGACTGTAATTCTTGTCACACTTCTTGTAATTCTTGTCAGCACAGACAGTTGTGGGGACTATGGCAGACAAGAGTTGGAGGAAAATGGAACTGGATTTGGAAAGACCAACTTTCCCAAGAGAAACCTAGAAACCATCTCAATCTTATGTGCGAGGTAACTGTGAGGGTTACTGTGAGGACCAAATGGGGACCGAAAAAAGTCACGTACAATGTCATGTTTCCCTGGGAAGAAGGATGGGATAAAAATGTACTACATAAATAATTTGGGTTAGACTACACAGCTTGCTGAATATATACACCACATGGTGTGTATATTCTCATAACTTCTGGAGTCATTAGTCACAAGGAGAAAAAGCACAAACACTTGGTTTGAACTCATGACACAAAATTAATTTTGCTGATGTAATTCATTGCCATAATATATCTTCCCAACTGCTAGAGAGGGGCTGGTTTTTATTGTTCTTATACCTTAGTGTCACCACTGACTCTTGCAAAATGATGGTCTATGAGTCTAAAAAAAGACTAATTTGACTCCTGGAAATTACCAAAAGTAGACTAGATCAATGTTTCTCCACTTCAGCAACTTTAAGATGTGTGGACCTCATGCTTTCAGAGCATGCAACCTGAGGAATTGTAGGAGTTGCAGTCCATCTTAATGTTACTGAAGTGCAGTATAATAATAAGGTAAGGTATAGGTTCCCCTCACACATATGTGCTAGTTGTTCCCAACTCTGGAGGGTGGTGCTCATCTCCGTTTCAAAGCCGAAGAGCCAGCGCTGTCCGAAGACACCTCCGTGGTCATGTAGCCGGCATGACTAAACACTGAAGGTGCACGGAGCACTGTTACCTTCCCACCAAAGGTGATTCCTATTTTTCTAGTTGCATTTTTACATGCTTCTGAACTGCTAGATTGGCAGAAGCTGGGAGAAGTAATGGGAGCTCACTCTGTTATGCAGCGCTAGGGATTTGAACCGCCAACCTTTCTGATCAACAGGATGTCACTGTTCCTCTGTTCAATCCACTTCACAGGGTTGTTATTATGGAGAAAATAGAATATAGGAGTATTAGGTATGTTTGCCATTCTTGAGTTGAATGAATGAATGAGAATATATAGGTTTATAATTGCAGCAGGATTAAATGGTGAAAATGCCACATTAATGGCCGTCAAAGAATTAATCTAATCTATTGTTTCTGTAGGAGACTCAGTGGTTAAGACGCTAAGCCTGTTGATCAGAAAGGTTGGCGGTTCAAATCCCTAGCGCTGCATAACAGAGTGAGCTCCCATTACTTCTCCCAGCTTCTGCCAATCTAGCAGTTGGCTCAACTGGCTTCCATGCCTAAAATGGGTTTAGAACTCATACTCTCCTGGTTTCTAGGACAGCACCTTTATAACTAAACCAAACTCTCTATACTAGTTCACAAGATTTGGACAATGCAAATTCAGAAAAGCCAAACTGAATTCTCAATAACTTCCATTTAGCTTTCATCTACATGTCTAGGTAAAAATTTCAAATCAGATTAAGACTGAGATTTACCAAATTATGCTCATTAAGGCAACCCAAGATAATCAGAGAAAGGATGCTTTCTTTGCTTTTATCCCACTCCCCAATTTTGTATTTTCTCAGATGCAAGTTAATGGCTATTCTTTTTTATGGGAAACACTAACTAAAGACACAGTGTATGAAAAGAAAAATCTGTTTTTGTGCATTTCAAAGTGATTAATTTATTACATTTACATCACACTATAACCCAATTAACTCTCAGCAATTCACATACAAAGGTAAAGGTTCCCCTGCACATATATACTAGTCGTTCCCGACTCTAGGGCGTGGTGCTGATCTCCATTTCTAAGGTGAAGAGCCAGCGCTATCCGAAGATGTCTTCATGGTCATGTGGCCAGCATGACTAAACAATGAAGGCACATGGAATATTGTTACCTTCCCACCAAAGGTGGTTCCTATTTTTCTACCATAAGCTCCTTCTCATAAAAAGATCATGGAAGTGCAAATTTTATTAGAGAATGCAGTCCTGACAAGAACCTGATGCCAAGCTACTGAGGACTTTACAGTTAAATCCAACACTTTACACTGCGCCCAGAAGCTTCTTGGTGACCAGTGCAGGTGTAACGTGCTCCCAACACCAGGTGTTAGTGAGCTCATGGACCACTGTATTCTGGACCACAGGTTCAGAAGCTTCTAAATAGTTCTGAAAAACATCCCCATGTTACAGTTCAAACAAAGTGAGATAAGAACATGAGATTCTGCAAGTTTTTTCCTCTCATGATAGGGCTGCAACTGGCACACCAGCCAAAGCTGGGCCAAGGTCCCAGGCCACGGCATCTCCTTACTATTGAGCATATCCACAAGGACTCCAAGTCATGGACCTGCTCCTTCAGGGATAGTAGTTTTCCATCTAGAGATAATTTTGGAGCAGACAGAGACCTCTTGCTTGGAATCAACTTCAGCTTGTTCTCTCCCATCCAGAAAAGTAAAGTGGCTTTCAATAAAAGAGATACTTTAGCAGAGTTAATTCCAGCCCCTAGTGTGAAAGCAACATACAAAGCAGAATTCATGAACACTCACAACACTTATGGCACTTTACTTTTATACAGTAATATTTGGGGAAATATCTTAGCATCTATTTTTTGATGAAGGAAAATCTCTTGTGATAATACGAATGTAATATAAAAGATACCTCTGGGGCAAGGTATTCTGGTGTGCCACAGAAAGTCTTCATTGTTGCTCCATCCTTGATCCCTTCTTTACATAACCCAAAGTCTGTTATCTTTATGTGTCCATCTTTATCCAGCATCAAGTTTTCCAACTTAAATAAAAACATATAAAAATAATTAGACATGAAATCATCCGGATAAGTACTGAGAATCTTCAACATATTTGTAAAAGAATCAATACTTTTGTAAATAAAAGTGTCCTAAAATGTTGTTTTTTGAAAGAACTGCTACAAATCTTACACTTACACTTTTAAGTGTTCATTACTGTAACACTTATGTTCCTCCATTTCCAATGATTCTGAGCAGCGTTCCATATTAGTATCAGAAAATTAAAGCCAAAATCAATCTATATGACTACGGGGTTGACTCCTGCCGACTGCCTGGACAAGTCCCTGAAGTTTTCTTGGCAAGATTTCAGAAGTTGTTTGCCACTGCCTGCTTCCTAGGGCTGAGAGTGCATGACTGGCCCAAGGTCACCCAGATGGCTTTATGCTTAAAGTTGGATTAGAACGCTTGGTCTCCAAGTTTGTAGCCTGAGCCTTAACCACTACACCAAACTGATTCTCACAGCCTTTCTCATTTCCAATGTCTTCTGAAAACTCATGCTTTTATGGCTGTCCAACACTGTGGTAACCAGAAGTTGGACTGGATATTTGGTGTAAATTATAATCTCTCCACCGTAATTTTTATTTATTTATCTTCTACACTGCTCATCTCACCTGCCTGGCTTTTTTAAAGCCATTCTAAACATCACTATGATAACATTATGGCAGCTTTTTTCAACAGATATTCTCTGGGCGTTTTAGGGGATTCTGGGAATTGCAATTCCAAAACATCTGAAGATATCAGATTTATGATGATTTTATCAAGAAAACCAGTGTTATCTCCATACTTGCTTGATCCTATATTTTTGATTGGGAGCCACTCAGAGTTTTTTACAAGCTGGTTGGATACATAAATGTTTTAAATAAATAAATCAATGTTGCAGATATGGGATTTGGGGATTAGAAGAATAGTGATCTATTGTTGTATAAATCCATCAAGAAATTAGGATTGGATGGAGAATTTTCTGGATTATATTATAGAGGACTAATCACCCAAGGCATCGGCTATCCATGCTTACATCCCCTGCTTCAAAGCTGCTGAAACAGAGAATCAGAACTGCATTATTTATTTCAGAATGATGAATAATGGAGATTGGAGAGTAACCCTTTGCTAAAAAAAATTTCTCCCAGAATAAACAAATCCTCATGCAAATAGTAGCTATTTAAGATGCGGAAAACAGGGAGAATGATCATGGAAATAGCATGGAGGGATAAGTATTCCAATTACACCATTCTGTACATGTGGGAGTGGGAGAGGAATGAAATGTCGAAGAATTTCCACTGTTTCACCTATATGTTGTATAAGAGCAACCCAGGCATATATTCTAGGAAATAGTGCTTTATAAAGTATTGATTCATTGGGAAAGAGTCATGGGAAAAAATATCTTTAGGAGAATGTAACTGCCCTAACTCTAACTGTCCAGTGTCACTAGGAGTCAGGCAGCACCAACATTTAATAAATAATAATAATGATTACCATACTTTTTGGAGTGTAAGACACCCCCCCCCCCTAAAAGAGGATGGAAATGTTGGTGCATCTCATATACCGAATACAGCCATTTTTGGCCTCCCGAAACCCCGCCCCGCGGGTCCATTTACGACAAAAACGAGATGTGCAGAGGGTTTGGAAGGCCTACAGAGTGCTCCAGTAGGCTGGGAGAGCAAAAATGCCTGGGGGTTTGAGAGACCAAAAACAGGGGGCACAGAGGGTTTGGGAGGCCTGCAGAGTACTCCTGGGGGCTGGAGAGAGCAAAAACAGCACTCCTGGAAGGTTTGGGAGGCCAAAAATGTTTGTAAAAAATAGGAAGCACAGAAGGCTTGGGAGGCCTGCAGAGTGCTCCTGGGGAATGAAGAGAGCAAAAACCAGATGCGTGGATGCCAAAAACTATTTTTTCTTGTTTTTCTCTTCAAAATCTTGGTGTGTCTTATATTCTGATGCGTCCTAAAGTCCAAAAAATATGGTATATATGTTACCAGCCTTGCATAAATTTAGAAGAGGATTCCTTTTTCCTTTCAGATAGGGAGGACTTATTTTTTGAAAGATAATGCATGCTATTTTGACTTTTTTAAAAATTCTAGAAAAAACTAATGGCCAATCGTCTCTGTACTATCAACAAAGCCTTTTATCAACGCCTTCATTTAACCATCAGGAATCGGGCTCAACTCAACTCAACTCAGGAGTATTTTCCTTTAAACATGGTTGCCTATTCAGACTGGCTGCAGCTCTTCAGAGTTTTGAATAGAGAAATGCCCCTCCTATCAGTGTTTACCTGAATTTATTAGGCTTAATATAGAACAGCACTTTATAAGACGAGAGGAGCTGTAAGCGATATTAGAAATGTGATCAATGAAATGTGATCATCCAATAGAATCTGGCCTTGGATGAGGCCAAATTTAAAAGTTCAGAACGCTTTGATTTATTCATTCTGAGGATGATTTTCAATTTAGCTTCTTTAAAATGTTGGTGTTTTGTACTGCGACTGTATTGTACAAATGAAGACCTCCAACATCCCTTCCAACTCTGTTATTCTGTATTCGGCAAATGCATTTAAACATTGATTTTGTATTGGTTTTCAATACAAACTGAAAAAAAGAACATACATAGAGGTATTTCTAAAACTGAATACGATTTTTGACATGTGAGGAGAGGAGCCCTGCCTTATGCAGAGATGGGGAATCATTGATCAAACTAGCATTTTTAAAACAGATTTAACACCACTCCACCTCCAATCTACATACCTTTAAGTCTCTATATACCACATTTTTCTCTGAATGTAGGTAGTCCAACGCCGATACAATTTCAGCTCCATAGAACCGGGCACGATCTTCAGAAAAAACACGTTCTCGTGATAGATGGAAAAATAGCTGGAAAGACAAATAGCTCCATATCAAAAGAAATTTATGCAATGTCTAGAAAGGGAAGTCAGTGAAAATAATTAACATGCATAGCTTATTTCATGTTTCTGCTTGGCATATTTCCTTCTGGTTTTGTTAGGTCTTTAAGTGAATTTTTTAAAGCACTGTTCTATGTGTTATAATAGAGTCTAGTGAGGTGGTTCCCAACCTTTTTTGGCCATGCCCCACCTAAGCATCTCTAAAATCCTGATTCCCTCCCTCCGCCCCAGGTGACATTTAATTCTTACTTTACTCAAAAGGTGAGCTCTACTTATGCAGAGGAAGCTAAAAGGCCATCCATTAACTTGGCTTAAACAAGGTTCACCTTGCCCCCATTAAAAATCAAATTGTCCCCATCCTGGGCTCCACGTTGGGAACCATTGGTCTAGTGATTAAGGCCCCAGGCTAGAAACTGGGAAACTGTAAATTCTAGTCCTGCATTAGGCATCAAAGCCATCCCAATGCTTAGGATATTAATACATAAATTTAAGACAAAAATGCCAGAGTAAAACTGCCTCCTTATACACACAACGCTTCTGTTCTATCATTAATCAAAGGCCTAATCTTTGCAAGCTTTTTTAAAAAGTTAATAGACAAACTGAGAAGTTTTCCAACCATTAAAATGGCATCACTTAATAGCATTTGATTTTGAGGAACATGATCCTTACCTCCCCTCCATTAGCATATTCCATAACAAAACACAAACGGTCATGCGTCTGAAAAGAATATTTCAATGCCTATAAAAAAGTAGACAAAAATCTTACTTTTATATCATCTGTTACGCTTTATAACCAACCGGGAGTTTACTGGAGTTGGACCTGTGCCCTGAAACTTCACAAATCGCATCTGCTGTAACAGGAAATGATGAATCCCTCTCTACTGAATGAACCCCTGCCCCTTTCTAAAGGGAACACTTTTAGTATACACTATGAATATTCTTGTTTTAATTGCAAATTTCCTCTTTCTTTTCTCTTGCTTTTTATGCATATTCCTCATGGCACAGTTTTTTAGACTGTATTGAACAATACAATGCAATACAATAGCCAAACGGAGATAGCAAAATTTGTAGAAGAGTTTGCAATGCAACAGAACAGTTGTCAACGATGATTGCTGTTTATATTGGAACGAAACAACTTTAACAATATTCAATAGTGTTCAATAGTCTCCCTAATTTAACGTTTCCTTCTGATGATTGTTACATGCATATTATTGAATAATGGAATAATGATAGCAGTTGTAATAAAAGTAAAGTATATAATAAATGAAAAATGAAATAAAGTAGACATTACTTTGTTTAGCTTGGACACGTCTTACAATTCAGTAACGACATTCAGCTAAGCTTGAAAAGTGAAGGTGAGATAGATACAAGAAAGATGCTGGAGTATTTCACAGAGAAGGCCAATACTGAAGATTATTCTTAATTCTGTTTCCAAAATTGTGCACCAAGAAGACATCCTAACTATAATACTTATTATTTATTTATTCACATTTATATAGATGTTATTGATTCTTTAATTACTGTTAATGTGCTTTTAATGATTTTTGTTGTATGATTCAGAGTGATGTGTGTGAGACTGGTGGTTATACAAATTGAGCGAATAAATACACGAATGAAAGAGCTCTACTATATCTGATCTAAAGCTCCATCTAGCAAGTGTTTTCCCTTCCACTAATGTTTCGTTCCCAGCAACCAGAAATGCATTGCTTCTGAATGGGAAGCCCCCAAGTGGTGATGCCTCCACTCATCATGCAGATTTTTGCAGCGCAAGGAGTGCCAGCTTGGTTTGACATGCTCTCTATTTCGTTTTGCTTGGGCTGCAGCCCAGAAGTTACAGCTGGGGTTTCAAAGCCAGAGAAGGAGTCACAACGTTGGCCTTAGATAAAAATAAACATATCCATAAATAATAATGGATTGTATAAGGCAGCGTTTTCTGGATCCAGAACAAGAACTCTCCCCCTTCCAAAGCTCTGGCAAGTCTTGCTTAAGATCCATTAGTTGATCATGAATCACCTGGTTCTCTTAATGAAAGTAGGATAAAGGACTTTGTATTACAAAAGTAAGGAAGTCAAAAGTACCGCGGATCCAAACTTTTCACTTGTTTATTTACTTTGCTTTCTATGCTTCTCAATTCCTATTTGCTCTGAGTGACTTGCTGAAGTAACAGAACATAAGACTAAAACCAAACTAAGACAAATACATGTGTTAATCTGATGTGCAGGGGTAATAAACTTTTTAGACCCACAAGTGGTGGGTTCCAGATCCGGTTGCAACTGGTACAGTGCAACGGGGCCGGGCATCCACTACATGCATGCGCGCAGCACACGTGCAGCAGCACATGCATACTTACCGCCCACAATGGCTCTGCGACACTCCAGCTGCTTGGCTGAGCGTTGCTCAGGCGCCAAACGCTCTGTGCCCCGATCAGCTCAAATACAGGTAACGACGGTGGGCAGGCAGGCCCTCCGGAGCACTGTACCGTAACGGTACCTGGTGCTCTCAGCAGGCACCGGTACACCTGTACCGGGGCATACCGGTCGTATCCCACCACTGATTCAAAAGCTCTCCTGAGGAATCATGTTTTCACTGCTTGTTGGAAGAAAACTAATGGGGAGGTGATCCAAATGTCTAGACTCACATGTTTCACAAGGGGGAGGTAGGATTATATGACTGACCTTCCAAGCAGCTGTAGCAACCTGGGTTACCATATGCTGAACCAGCTGAAGTTTCTGCATAGTCTTCAAGGACAGCCCTATATGCAGTGAGTTGCACATACACTGGGTAACAAAAGAATCTGAGTGATCTGGGAAGACAAGAAAGGGGACCTTTCTTTTCCCTATAATTAGGGTGAATTCTGCAACAATACTTACCAGGTGATCAAGCACAACTACAAGATTAGCTCTCAGACCTAAGGAGACCAGTGAGGAATTAAGGACTTTTGAAATGAAAAAGGATAGGCAGAAGATGATTTTTTTTCATAGTAGACTAGCCTCAATCAAAAATGATTTTTAAAAAACAAACATGTTTTGGAATAGCCAACTAGAAGTGTGTTCCTAAATAAATAACACCAGAGAAATGTTGGTATCTCTGAAAAATTGCTTACATGGTATTTGGGTTGACTGCAAGCATCCTGCTATTTTCCGCAGAAGGCTGGAAAGCAAATGTGTGCGTAAGGAAATGCATGCCTGGAAGAGTATGAAGATGACAAGATGTGATGCTGCCTACCAACTTGTTTGGATTAAAAAAGGGTTGGACTAATTCACAGAAGTCATAGAGACCAATGGCTATTAGACTTGATGGCTGGTTGTCTCCCTTTGAAGGCCATCTGTTGGGAGAAATATGGGCTTCCTTGTGCGGTTGGTTAGCCACTGTGAGAACAGAATGCTGGACTTGATGGATCACAGGTCTAACCCACCAGGGCACTGCTGATGTTATGTTCTAAACTTTTGCCAGGTTACATATTTTATAAGCTTATTTCCAAGGCTGTACTAAAAAAAAATTGCCTCTGATACTAGACATATTATTCAATCATCATGATGAGCAGGCACTAATTGCTTTATGTAACATTTTCCAGGTCCTAGAACCACTAAGTCCCCATCTGTACCTCTTTGGATGACAAAAATATTGTCATGTGTCCGTGCATGTACATTGAGTGAAGTTCTTTCCCTTACAATTGGCATCATAAAGCACTATTTGCTCACAAATTGACTCTAAATTGTACTGCATAAACTGGATTAGGTTGCTTATCATACATTCCATCCAATTTGGAGAAACACGTGCCTCTGAAATCTGCTTTTGTTAGTGAGAACAAACACAGAGGTAACCATCTTTTCTCATTCAGAAGAGACTTTTAAGAAAATTACAGAAAGCATGCTTACTGTTAAAAATGGATGCCTAGAATTCTGCAAAACCCGGTTTTCTGTCAGAGTATGTGCCACTTCATCCTGCAGGACAACCGAAATAGTAAAAAATACGTGACAATTCAATTTTATTCATTAAAAACTACTTTTTACAGAAGAATGAATAAAACAGCCTTTCTAAATGTCCTAGAAAATGAAGCAGAGCATTTAAAAGCCACTTTATATAATACAGGTAAGAATAATGTGGAATCCTTCCGGCTGCATCTCAGAAAATCATCAATTTAGGTCCCTGAGTCCAATCTTTTGCTCAGCTCAGGAACCCAAATTCAAGCATCTCTGCCAGATGGCTCTCCATCCTCTTCAATCACTCTCAGAATAACTGGCACCACTGCTGAAGGTTACTGCTACTGTCAGAAAACATTTTTTGTGCCTTACAGTAACGTATAACTATTATTGTATGTTTTGCACTCTGAAGTGTTGAAGGTCATGAACTGTGCAAACATCTTGTCAGAAAATGGAAAACTAGCATTTATGCCCTGACCTCAGACTATTCAGACCTTTTAATCTTTCTTTCCTGGACTCTATTCCGAGTACCCTGATTGTCTTCATAGTGGTTCCCTTAACCTTTTTTCCAGTTTGTCTGAATCCCTAAAGTGTGGTGCCAAAACTAGAGAGGGATAGGAACACCAGGGATAGGAATATTGCTAAGCCAGATGCCCTGCATTCTGTTCTCCTGCAATCTATTTCCTGTTTTCTAAGTGAGGAAACTTGCATTTGCTTCTAGCAAATGTCTATGGAGATTCTATCTTGCTTCGATCAATTTTTATTTTATGAGCTTGAGCCCAATTCTGTAAGATCATTTGAATTTTATTTCTGCCTTCTAAAGCGTCAGCTGCTATTCCATAAATCTGATAAGGATTCCTTCCCCCTCTTCATCCAAATAATCAAAAAAATGCTGTAGAGTACAGAAACATGGCTGAACTAGTGTAGCTCACTTGATATTTCAATTGCACAGCTGATGAGAACCCTGGGTAGTATGATGTTTGAAATAGCTACAGTATGTATCCACTTAACTGTCACGTCATTTAGCTTACACTTAGCCCGCACTAGCTCGCTAATCAGTATATTATGCTTTGTCAGATTCTTTGCTGAAATCAAAATACATTACATATCCTGCCATTCCTTATCATTGACTTGGCTGGCTAGGATTGATGGGAGCTGGAATTCAATGCCTGGAAGGGCACACATTCACCATAGTATAATTAATTAACAAATATTTTTAACCTATGTGATATGGCCAATTTTAGCCAAAATGCTAGGAAAAGCACTAACATCAGGAAGTTTCTTCAAAAAAAGATTATGATAAATCAGATTTTGTCTGTCTGTCTGTCTCTACTGATCTAGGCAACATGGCTGGGTTTCCAATTAGATTTGATAACCACAGATCAATTCAGGTTGAACAAACTATTTGTTTTTTGGGGGAATTTATATTGCAGGCTATTCGCACATAGCAACTCAAGGCGGCTTACAGAATATAAAACCTTATATAAAAACAATAGAACTAATAAAAGAAGAGTCATATAATAAATTAATATAATAAAATCACCCCCTGCCCCGGTGACAGCACCTCATTTGAGCCATTTAATGGGCTCCATCCTGCTCTGAGCTCCCCAGGCCCACTGGCAGAACCAGGTCTTCAGTGCCTTCTGGAAGAGTATTGGAGTGGGGGCCATTTTAATCTCTGGGGGAATGATGTTCCAGAGAGAGAGGGGGCCACCATGGAGAAGGTCCTTCTTCTGGGTTCCACCAGATGTATTTCCCTAAGAGATGGAACCTGCAACATTCCCTGCTTCCCTGCTCTGATGGGCTGGGTAGATGTGACCGGCAAGAGACTGTCCCTCAACTATAGTTATCTAACTCACGTATAATGCCAATCCATAAAGTATGGGTTACAAACCACTGCAGTTGGGTTCAGATATCATCCAGAACCAGACCAAAAACAACTATGCTGACTTAATTTTATGTATGAAGTTTGCTCAAATTGACAATTTCAGGTTTTATTAATTGACTGACTTCAGTTACACTGGGTTATGCAACATATTTTCAAAGAACAGAACAGATTCTCACATCCCAATGTTATGCCCCGATTCTTTTAATTGCCAAATATAATTGCACAAAACATAGCTTGCCTAACTCTGATATTAAGGCTTGTACAGCTAGTACTAATCTATGGCTTCATGTCATATTAGGGAAAAAACAGTGATGAAATTCAAAAACTTTCCTTACCGACTCTGTGGCTTGGTGGTGGGGTCATGTTACTGGGTGGACATGGCCAATTTAAAAAAAAAACCTTTTAAAGCATTTTTTAACTATTGGTTCTCCCAGTAATGCTAAAAAAAGTAAATAAAAAAGTTCAGGCGGTCAGCTGTGTAACAATCAGCTGTGCCGCACAATTGTCGGATCTTTTTTTTTACTTTTTAAAGCATTGTTTTCTACTGGTTCAGGTGAACCGATAGCATTTCACCCCTGGGAAAAAATGATCTCAATTCCCTGAGAATTTAATTCATAAAATGAGATGAAATGCATCTTGAGGTTCAAAAATCTCAAGTTTGAAAAAAAGTCCTGACATATTCAGCATCGCTACTGTTCTACAAGGGTAAACCACAACAATCTTACCTTTGCAACAATTACTTCCTTCTTCAAAATTTTCATGGCATAATAGCGTCCAGTTGCTTTCTCTTTCACCAGAATGACCTTTCCAAAAGTACCTTTTCCCAGGAGCTTAAGATACTCAAATTCATTCATTGTCTGTCGAAGACAGGTTTAAAATGTTATAGGCCAATTAAACAGTAAATGAAGGAAAATAATTGACAACTTAAATCAACCAGTTCTCTTATCACATGAATTCAGGATTTTCAAAAGAAGGATAAATCATAGTGGCTGAGCTTGCACATTATGCTAAAAACCAAAAATAAACTGAACAAATTAAGGCTTAAAAAGATGAATGAACCCAGATACTCTATGCATTTATACAGAGATATAAAGAAATACCTTACTAACTGTATTCCAGAATTATCTGAATGAACAACTGTTTCAATGTATGTCACTATCTAAGGCAATGTTTGTCAACTTCAGCAATTTTAAGCTGTGTGGACTTTTAACTCCCAGAATGCTATTGGCTGGGGAATTCTGGGAGTTGAAGTTCATACAGCCTGAATTTTCCGAGTTTGTGAAACATTGACCTAAGTAAATGAATTAAACTTTCCTACTTGTAAGTACAACAAATTTAGTACCCTAGATAAGCTACAGATTAACAATAACAATAGCACTTACAATTATATATTACTCCATAGTGCTTTAGAGCAGTTTCTCAGAAGTTTACAAATGTGAACATATTGCCTCCAACAATCTAAGTCTTCATTTTACTGACCTTGGAAGGATGGAAGGCTGAGTCAACCCTGAGCCAATCAGGATTGAAATACTTCATTCTAACTACTGTGCCACCAGGGTTCTTTAATTTATATTTAATTTATATTAAGCTATACCTGCCTTACAGTCTAAAATGCAGATATGGTTAAACCTAATTCAATTTCCAGCCTTCTAGATATTTCTCTGCCTGTTGTAAACTTTTATTAGAAAGCACTGTATCCAACCATATAATTTGTCCCTCACCTCTACAAGGGCTTGGCATTACCCCTCAGAAAATGTTAAACTCCTTTAACTTTTGAAGAAGAAACTCATCTAAAGTTACCCCAGGCATTCCTGCAACAGTTTCTAAACGCCAACCAAACACAGCTATTGCTTAGGGATAGTAAATGCTGAAATCAAAATAACTTGAAGAACACAAAGCTACAAAAGATATTCAAATTGATGGTCTCTCAATTTGATGGTCTTTAGATGCATTGAGACTACATGAGGATTTTAGAAACTGGCAGGTACCATATTGAAAAAGGCAGTTTATGACACGGAAAGACATGTGGAATTCACATGAGTGTGTGTGACTGAAAAATAATACTTACTACTTTGTGTTTTGGTTTTGTCATTGAAATTTCCATTTCTTCAGCACCAGAATTATCACTGGGTGAACCAGATCGAAAATCCATGCTTTCTTCCTCTTGCTTTTTAAGGCTGTCTGCTACTGTTTGGATGGCTTTTGTCCATTCTTCCCTAAGGGAAAAAAATATTTCATTGTGATGTGTGATTTTGGAAAAGAGTAGGGGAAAATGCAAAGCTTACTTCCAAGCTTACTTTCCAAAAAATAATTGGGCTTCAATCATGTTTGGAATATTAGAAAACAGGAATAGGAATACTGTTAGGAAGCACCATTTTCCTTCCTAAGGTATTTTAAATTCTGGTCTGGAGTAAAATGTGTTCTTCTAGTTATTATATAGGACAGTAGGACACCTGGTTGGTAACAGATGACAGAAATTTCAGTCCAACATACTTGAAGGCAATTTTTTGGGAGAGGTAGAAATACTAGACCAGTGAAGATGAACCTTTTATCCACCGAGTGCCCAAATTGCATGCATCCATGCCCAAACTGAAAGGTGCGCGTGCACAAATGTGTGCATGCATGAACATGCGCACATGCATGCATGTGCAGCAGAGACCCAAAGACCAGCTGGCTGGCGGGAGGGGAGCATCCCAACACCGGCAGCGCAGCAAGATCTTTTTCTTCCGTGAGCTTCTGTTTCGTCGTTTGCAGGGAAACAAAAGCTCACGAAAGAAACGCCACGAAGCTCTGACCTGGGGCGACGGCGCACGTGCCAGCAGAGAGGGCTCTGTGTGCCACCTCTGGGATGCGTGCCATAGGTTCGTCATCATGGTACTAGACTGTGTTGTGTATGCATGCAATGCACACTTTTATTAGTGATGCACAATTGCAAGCAGTTCCTTCTGCAATACAAGAGTTCTTTATTCCCTCCCAAGCCAGTCTGATAAAAGTGAATTTCATGGGAAATGAGACTGTAAAGCCCCACAGCACCAAACCAATAAAAAGGGAAGCATTTGAGAAGATGGAGCTCTCTAATAATGCTGAACATTTACATCTGCTTTTGCAAGTTGTTTTTGTATTTAAGACTGAAGGAAACATACCGCTCCTCTGGAGTCTCCACATGAAATGTTCTTTCAATTACTGTGGTCCATTGGAGGCATCTGATGATGAATGTGTTTGGTTTAGGTCTCTCTGTCTTCATCAACTGGCACTCTAGCACAGATTGAGGGAAGAAAGTCATGGTACGTAAGCAGTTTTAAATAATCATTTGTCTTTATTCTTATCCAGCAAACAGTTGTGATTAATCAGGCATAAAAATCTCTGTAAGTACCGTATTTTTCGGAGTATAAGATGCACCAAGGTTTTGAAGAGGCAAATTTTTTAAAAAGGTAGGTAGGTAGATAGAGGGATAGAGAGGGAGAGAAAAAGAGAGAAATACAGTAGGTAGGTAGGTAGAGAGAGAGAGAGTAGTTAGATAGGTAGATAGATAAAGGGATAGAGAGAAATAGAGAGAGAGAGAGAAATACAGTAGGTAGGTAGGGAGAGGAATAGAGAGGGAGAAATAGAGAGTGTAGGTAGGTAGGTAGGTAGAGGGATAGATAGATAGATAGATAGAGAGAGAGAGAGAGAGAAATACAGTAGATACGTAGGGAGGGAGAGAGAGTAGGTAGATTGGTAGGTAGAGGGATAGACAGAGAGAAATAGAGGGAGAGGGAGAGAAATACAGCAAATAGGTAGGAAGAGTGTGTGTGTGTGTGTAGGTAGGTACATAGATAGATAGAGGGGGGAGGGAGAGAGAAATACAGTAGATAGGTAGGGAGAGAGAGAATAGATAGGTAGGTAGGTAGATGTTTCCAGGGGTATTTATCCATGTGCTGGAGAAGGAAATCGCTGACAATCTGCAGCACCTAAGACTTTGTTTCTGCTGGCACAGCACTTGATAAATGTAATTCTCATCAATCAGTTAAAGAGCTTTCCAAAAGGAAAAAAAAAAGTTTTTGCACTCTGCAAACCTCCCCAAAACGGCCCATTTTTCGCAAAAACGGGCCTGTTTTTTTTTAAAAAAAGGCATGAATAGCCTTGGGGGGGAGGGGGGCTTACAGAATGCTCCTGAGAGGGGGGGGGTAAAAAACGAGCAAAAAACGAGCCTGTTTTTTGTCAAAAGAATTGCATGCATAGCCTTATGGAGGCTTATAGAGTACTGCTGGAGGCTGGGGGGGGGGGGGGCAAAAAACGCCCCATTTTTTGCTCATTTCTGCCCTCCCCAGCCCCCAGGAGCTCTCCATAAGGGTATGCCTGGCCATTTTGGTGAAGGGATTGGGCTTCGGGAGGCAAAAAAAATCTGTATTCGATGTATAAGACGCACTCAGATTTTCAGCCTCTTTTTTGAGGAAACAAGGTGCGTCTTATACTCCAAAAAATATGGTAGTTCTTCAAGAAAGAGACTAACAGAACAGATTAAAGTGGGACTTCACTTACAGTGGCTGCCTTATGATACGGAAAGCCATCAACACTTTCGCCTGGCCCCAAATCAAAACAACATGTTGTGCTCATTTCACTAAGCATATAAAAATTAAAGAGTATGAAAATAGCGTCCCATATTTCTGACCATTTAGTATAGGTAGACCATGTATAATTGACATATCATAGATTTTAGTTGTTATTTATTATTTTATACTAGAATTTATAATTGTACATTTACTGAGTGTTTTTATTTGTTCTGGTCTCTGGTCTATGACTGTAATAAACTAAATTGAATTGAATATTTCTGACCATAACAAAGAGCTCGCCAAATAAGCCACCTTATTTTGTGAAACGCACAACTGCCTTCACATAACTCAAATCCTGCACCAAGAACTGATTTCAGCTCATTGGCATTTTTATACTGCACCTTTTACAGCTTTCCTAATTCACCCTTACTCTACTACAGGTAGTCCTTGAGTTACAAACAATACCTGCAGGGCATGGAGAGGCCCAGGGAAAGAGAATGCAGTATGTGTACTCTATATGTTTGTGTAAACTCAGGAAGGCCTAGGAACAGTGTGGTGCGCAAAAAGGCAGCAGGGGAAGGGGAGACTAACCACAGTGGACTTGTGACTTTCCCTGTCGGGCTTCTCCATTGATTTTGCTTATGAAAAGCCAGCAGGGAAGATCACAAATGGCAATTGTATGACTGTGGGATGGTTGCAACCGCTGTAAGTGTGAGCTGGTTGCCAAGCACCTGTATGATGACGACATGACTCTGGGAATGCTGCAACAGCCAGAAGTCCAAGGCTGGCTGCAAGTATTCTTATTCAGCACATGGTTGACAAATGGAAGGTCGGTGAGCGAGGGCTACTTGTAATCAGATGAAGAGGAAGCATCAAGAAGACAACCATTTCACTGAAATGTCACCATCTAATACCATTCTGGTTTCACTCTTAAGTGGCTGTATGAAGTTCAAGAGCTAAAAGAGCCTCTTTTAAATTTAAATACCAAATTCCAAAGAAGACCTGCTTACTGAAGTCCAAGTGTTAATAATGGGGATATAAACATAGTCTACTATCAAGAGAATGTAGCACATTTCAGTTGTAATCTTTAGATTTTTTGATGCTTTTGTGTTTATACGCTGGCATTATTAAGGCAGCAACTCAAAGTTCAGGCTTCCTTTTAAAACTAAAAGGATCCAATTTGCACACTTACAATAAGATTAAGTAGTCATCATCACTGGCTGAATTTTTTTCCTCTGTCTTCTCTTTCTCTCTTTCTACGCTGCTGCATTTGAGGCCACATATTTATGCCTAATTTCCTGCTGAATTGTGAAGCCCCTCAAAAATTACTTTGCTTTTTTCTGGAGGAGGAGCCAGCGTTGCGACAATACGGTGGTGTGGTCTCGATGCTCTGAGACCACAGCCGATACTTTTGCCCCTAGGTGGTCCAATCGGACCTAAACCATCCCGCAGAGACGGTGAACAGGAAGAATACTTCTTGCTGATCTCAGGGACATCGCAAAGTCCCTGATGGATCCAAGAGAAGTTCTTCGAGCCGGCAACAGAAAATCTAGCCATTAGGCTGATGAAGTCGGGGCAGCTCCAAAACAGAAGGATACAGAAAGAGAAGTGTTTCCAGCTGGTGAGGAATTTTTGCCGTTTTAAAAGAGACTGCCTATAAAAAACTTACAGTTAATTTAAATTTGAGAACAGAAGAAACAAGCGGCGGAATTAAACTTTGAATGGTTTTGGACAGTGGATTATCTTACTTTTTAAATGCTATGTTCATGGATGGAATTTATGCAAGCCTTTCAAAACAAAAAGGCTCAAAGGCTGGAGGTTTTTGTATTGGAAACAAAACACTCTTACTTTCCTCACTGATTATTCTGGCTTGGCACTTCAAGGTCTCACTGTTTGTTTATAGAGAGTGATAAGAAGAAAAGCAGACAGACGTTCTTTTGAAGTATATCTTTAACCAGAGAAAAGTGAAAATAAGATCTTACTGTGAATTTATGTTTAATCCTGTAAAAACCTTCTAAGCCAGAGCAGCAGTGTTTGTCAGCTGGAGATAATGGCACAACTTCAACAGCAGAAAGAAATTTTAAGCCTATAAAAGATATTGTTAGAAATTCAGAAATTATCAAATACATTTGAGAGAATGGAAAAGTAGTTGGAAAACCTAGGGTATCTAACAGTAAAATATGATGAAGAAGTTGGAGATGTTTATCAAGTGGAAGAAGTGGGGGTTAGAGTCTTAAAAACCGAAGAGGAAAATGACCATAAAGAAATTAAATCCACTGATATCGATAGTGATTGGTTTGTGTCTGGAAATGGAAAGAGTGAAATACTGAAAAAGGAATTAAATGGAAGGGAACTCTACCCCAGTTGGCAAGATACAGAAGAAGAAAAAACAAAAGAATTTATGGATTTAAAGAGAGAAATTTTATTAGCAACATCATTTATAACACCACTGACAATTAAAGATAAGTTGATTAAGGAAACAGAAGAACGGCATCAAAATTACACGAGAGACTTAATAAGCAATGAGTTGCTAAGAGGAGTCCATACAAATTTGATTAAGGAGATGATTAGAGGACTGATACCACAAATGGCAGGAGACATGAGATTGTTTTGCTACTGGAAAGATACAGGTTGATAGATGGAAGTGCATAATTTAAACTAGTTAAACAGTGAAATTTAGTGACAATAGATATAGTCAAATAAATAATTGATAATGATAATAATATATACATATGTATTGTTATGATAAGTAATAATTGGATATGAGTATTTGAATGGTACCCATGAAAGGAAGATTAGAAATCTTTTTGGTTATATATAAAGGCTAATAAAAAAGAACTGTTAAATTTAGTTAAATTTTGATTATAAGGGAGGAAATTGTTATGATACAGGATACAGTCAAATAAAGGCGGGATAATGACACAAAGGAAAATATCTATGTATGGGTACAACATAAGGAAACTGGATGTAAATGGTAAACAGTAATTTGGTAAAGAAGATTAGAAATTTTTGTTACTAGATAGTATGGATGCTTAGCTAGAATAGGCCATCAGGATTCAGTGTTATTGGAGGATTTTAGAAATAGCAAATGAAATGCCAGTATGTGGTTATGTTTTAAATCTTGATATATTTTATGATGGACGTTTAAACAATTGTAGTCAAATGAAAATGGAGATATGATGAGGGTAATATGTATAAATATTGGAGTTAAAGTACTTAAGTTAATATGAATTATGATTGATGACTGTGGAAGAGATGCACTAAAGTTTTTTGTAATCAACTGATACACTTTCTATAGTATGTAAAAAAGGAGGTTTCTTTGTGTTGTGTTTGTTTTGAAAATTAATTTTTTTAAAAAAGTACTTTGCTTTTTTCTAATGAAATGAAGATTTATGTCTTCATTCAAAGCACACCAAGGATACTCTGCATCCTACTGAAAGAATTCAAGTAGATTTTAAAAAAAGGGTGCATTTACATGACTAAAGAAAATAAGTTTTACCAAGAGAAGTGCACATTTTTAGGCGAGGAAATGTCACTGTTTATATTTGTCTTAATTCTGTACTCATGGGCATCA
This sequence comes from Natrix helvetica, assembly GCF_964273705.1. NCBI lineage: Eukaryota > Metazoa > Chordata > Lepidosauria > Squamata > Natricidae > Natrix > Natrix helvetica. The sequence continues at coordinate 35,848,801 of NC_138548.1, forward strand.
CTTTTTCAACTGAACCTGAATTCATAAAACAATTCTGCCAGAGTAGATAACCTGGCATTATCCAGACCATTAGGAATATAACTTCAATAAGCTTCAGCAACTATAAGAGTTGCATTCAAAAACATCATCGGGAAACTATCAGCTTGCTTACTGCTCATTCATGGCTGCCAGATCTAAAGGAGCTGCCTTTTACAAATTCTGTCCAGTAATCTATTTATGGAAAAATTGATGGTTTGGCCAGAACTATCTGAAGTCCCAGGACATGGTATGGTTGGAGTCACAGTAAAGCACCTGCACCCAAAGTGAAGTATGAAGCCTTGAAAAGTGATTATGGCAGACTCACATGAGTGTCAATTTGATGGCCTTGTCTGAGATAGAAGAAAGCCAGAGAATATCTATCAGCTGCTGTCAAGGGGCTTATTTGTGCAGCTCACATATGTGCAAAAGAACAGCCTTGAGGCCAAAGGTCAAGAGGAAAGCCTCAACAAACCCTATCTCAAACGCAAAGAAAATAAAAAGGCTAAGGACAGAGGGGCAACCAGGAAGAATGAAGTAACAGAACACCAATGGCTGAATACTCAGCAGTGATCAAGGCACTTCAAAACATTGCCAATGTGGCAGAAGAACAGAAGCAGGGGAATAGCTCACAGAAAGGAATGTGCATTAGAAGATCAGTTCCGTCATAATGCTCAGCTTTGGGACTTTCCTAGAAAAGTCAGTACTGAATAGGTCAAAGTCCCATAAATGTGATGCACAGAGACAATAAAGAGTAATCGTTTTTCCTATCCATGAGCAAATGCTAAGCCAGACATATATGGACAATTAAATGGAAACAAATGAATAAAGTATGTATAGGCAATCTGATACCCTCAAAAAGATTTGGACTACATATCCTACAACCCGGAATCTGCCTGGCCAATGAGAAGAGACTAGAGGAGTTACAGACCAATACAATTCAAGGGTATTAGATTAATTATTAACACAGGGGAAAGATGACACAGATTACCTAAAATGATCGCATGAAACTTTCACTCTCCCACTTTTGATAGTTGCTGTGTATCTGTGTATCACTATAATCCAAATAAAATCCAAATCCAAAGGATACAGGGACAGCATTTTTCTTATTGCCACACAACCAATACATCTAGTTGTAACTACAGTATATTCTTGGAAGGATCAGTCTCCTCAACAAGAAGGAAAAGGGGGCAAAAAGAAGACTTGGACCTTCTTCTTTTTTTTTTCCAGATTTTTTTTTTTTAACAAAAATTTTTATTGGTTTTTCAACATTTATAGGGAAAAGGGTAAATGGACAGGTATACAAATTATGGCAGTTGCAAAGTGTGACAGGCGCCCCTCTCTCCATACTCATAGTATACATTTATATATAATGCATTGGTATATAATTGATTACAATCAGCATATTAGTTCTATTACTAAATTCAATCAGATTAGACATTACAGTATAAAATCCAGATATAATTCCATTATCACTTTCGGTCAGTTTATAATAATATGATTTTCTTGTTTATTTTTGTGATCTGAGTCTTCTTGCTATTGCCCCATCTCCCTCCACTGGCAGAGCTCTGGCCCCTCCCGTGTCCTGCGTGTCCGCTGTAGTGTCTCGTGTTTTTTCTAGGAGTGTTCTGTTTTTTTCCATAAAGGCCTGCGCCTCTATGGGTGAATTGATTCTAATTCTTGTCTCCTCCCAGAATATCAGCATACCTTCAGGCATCAACCATCTAAACCACACCCCTTTCTGGTATAATTTATTCGCTAATTGCGAATAATTCTTCCTTTTTTCTCTAATCTTCTTAGGGATCTGCTTCAGAATGGTTATCTCCATATCATGGTATGTCAATGCTTGCCCCCTTTGTACACCCAGAATTTCATCTCTTGTGCTTTTTCTAAGAAATTTAATGTGAACCTCCCTGGGTACATTGTGAGTTCTAGCATAAGCTGAGTTCACTCTATAAACCAGGTCTATATCCCACCCCATCTGTTGTTTTTCTTTGTTTGTGTAGTCAGCCAGGATGTTTATCATGATGTCCCTTATGTTTTCCCCATCTTCTTCTATAACATTTTGAAATCTAAGGTAATAGGACATTCTCTCAAATTCTATTTTCATCTTTTGGATGTCAAGATCTTTGTTCCCTTTCTGCACAGCTTCTACCCCCCCCCCCTCACCTCCTCCACCCCCCCTTCCACAAGATTCAGTCTTTGTGAGTTCTTATATATTTGGGCTTGATTTTCTTTAATTTCACGGAGACATGGAGACAAAGACCGGAAGCCTGAATTTTAAAGGTGGAGTCAGGTTTCACAGTTCATAAAGACAACGGAAGTGTGCCATCTTGCCCTGCCAGTTTTGGGCACAGAGGCATAACAAAGTTTTAAAAAGTTCCAAAAGTCCTCAAATCACTGTAATATGTAGGATTAAATTGAAAAGAAAATCATCTCAGCCTGAGTGAGGCTTCATTCGTTGGCTCTCCCCCTTCCTCCTTCCCCGGGGGCTGAGAGCAAAATTGTTCCTCGCCGCTTGTCCAAGGGGGGGGGGAAACCCCTCCCTCCAGCCGCACCTCCAAAATGCTCCGAAAGTTATTTTAAAGTTTTTAAAAGCTGAGTAATTCTTCATGCAGAATAAGGGATGAAGAGAGAAGCAACCTCACCGCACTGCAGCTGCTTCCTTCAATTGTTGCATTCTCCAGTCGGCTTATAGCGAGGCGCGAGGCGCAGGAACGCGAAGCGCCCTCCGAGCTTGCTCCCCGGTGCCTTGGGCGCGCGAGAGACCTCCCGCCGGCCGCCGCCGCTGCAGGAGTCCTCCGCGATGCCGCCCCTCCGGCAGGACCCCTCTGCGGGGTGTCCTGTGCCCCCCAAGGAGTGGGGAAGCCCACCGGGGAGCCGGAGCGGGCAAAGAGCTGCCCGTCGCCGCCGCCGGCGGAACCGGACTTTTTCAGAAAATTTTATTGGTTTTTTAAAACATTTATAAGGAAAAGGGTAGGTGGAATGGTGTACAAATTTTGGCAGTTGCAAGTATGGCAGACGCCCCCTCCCTCCAAACTCATAAGATACATCTATGTATAAAACATTAATACCAAGTCGTGTAAAATCAGCATATTGGTTCTAAAAAAAATTTCAATCAATTTATACAATTATAATATATAGTCTAGATATAATTTCATTATTACTTTCGGTCTGTTTATAACAACGTGGTTTTCTTATTCATTTTTGTGATCTGAGCTTTCTTGATGTTGCCCCATCACCCCCCGCTGGCAGAGCTCCGGCCCCTCCCGTGTCCTGTATGACCGTTGTAGAGTCTTCTGTTTTTTCTAGGTGCACTTTATTTTTTTCCATAAAGGCCTGTGCCTCTATGGGTGTATTGATTCTGATTCTTGTCTCCTCCCAGAATATCAGCATCCCTTCAGGCATCAACCATCTAAACCACACCCCCTTCTGGTATAGTTTATTCGCCAGTTGCGAATAATTTTTCCTTTTCTCCCTAATTTTTTGGGGGATCTGCTTCAGAATGGTTATCTCCCTGTCATGGTATAAGACTTGGACCTTCTGACTTGTAGGAATCCAATTCTTTAATAACATAATGGTAAAAAATCTAAATTAATATCAAATTCTAGTTGTTTTTGTTGCCTGTCTTAACCTATGGATTTATGTTTCCCAGAAGCAAGGATAAGCCTTAATATACCAAGAACAATGACCAGATGAATACTTTTCTGGTGTGGGCCAAAATTATTCTGTCCACCCTCAGCAATTGTTGACCCCAACCCAATTCATTTGCAGCATTTTTTGAGTAGTCTAATAAGAAAAGACTAGAAGAGGAAATGTCATAAGAGAGTTAAAATTATTTTGACCTCAAATGTGACAAACTGTACTATTATTGCTGTATGCTACAAGCAGTGGAATAAGACCAATTAAAATCGACATGTTTCCTCTAAATCAGCACTCTCCCATTGATATTTGTTAAGCTTGCTGATCTAGCAATCTTTAAAAGTACACAACAAGATGAATAATAAGAGATTTGTCAGTTAATAACCACTATAATTCAAGAATGTCACAGAGAAATGTTTTGTTTAGTGAACAATATGCTGTCTAATTACCCTGCTCAATCATTACAAGAACACATCAAGAAGCAAAATTTATCTGAAAAAAAATCCTGTAGAATGCTTTAAAGAAAAATAATCATACTATATTTCATCAAGATTGCTTCTTGCATCATCATCTTCAACTCCATTAAGTTGCTTAGAATCATGGTTATTAATTAATTTATTCATTATGGTATCAATTTATTTCCTCACTTTTAACGTATCAGACAAAGGGGAAAAAATAGACAAACCGGCAAATTATTATTTAAAGAGCAAGGAGCTACATCTGATCTAAAAGCAGACAGGTAAAGGTAAAGGTTCCCCTCACACATATGTGCTAGTCATTCCCAACTCTAGAGGGCGGGGCTCATCTCTGTTTCTAAGCCGAAGAGCCAGAGCTGTCTGAAGATGTCTTTGTGGTCATGTGGCCGGCATGACTAAACACCAAAGGCGCACGGAACTAAGTTACCTTCTCACCAAAGGTGGTCCCTATTTTTATACTTGTATTTTTTACATGCTTTTGAACTGCTAGGTTAGGAGCTCACTGTTATACTGCAGTAGGGATTCAAACTGCCGAACTGCCAACCTTCTGATCGACAAGCTCAACGTCTTAGCCACTGAGCTACCGTGTCCCCTAAAAGCAGATAGAGTGATGGCCAAACAGAACCTCAGTGAATGCAGGTTAGGAAATGTGCCAAACACCCCTTTTCATATTTACAATAAATAGGTTTACAAATGTAATGAGCTGAAGAATAGTGCAGGAAAAGGAAGACCGCAGGAATAGCTTCTTACAATTTTCAAAGTTTCTAAGGCAGGATCTGAAATACGTTCTGAAATACGGGTAGGTCCAAAGCTCAGCTGGAAAACCATCACCTGATCTGCCATTGCTTAGCTGAACCACTGTTAAGTATTTTGCGTTTCCATTATTTTGTAGGGAAAGCAGCTTCAGGCTCCTGTGTCTAGATATCCAATATCATCAAAACTGAACAGCAAAACTGACTGGATGTAGAACATAAAATACAAACAATATGATTTCTCCCCAGAAGGTGTAGCGCTTGCACGGGAGACTTTTAATTTTCTATTTTAGCAAGCTACTTAATGAAGTAAATAGTCAAATTTAATTATCATAAGCAATGGAAAAGCAGAATTTAAAAAGGGCTGGGAAACTGTTTAAAAAACAAAACAAAAACACCTGACCCCTATTGCCCTCAAATCTTATTTGCAACTTTGTGGATAAAAAATACTAATTCAAATGTGGGAAAACAATGCATATAATATCAGCAAATGAGACATAGTTTTCTCCTTCCAGTATGCAATAATAAATCTTTCAGGCAGTTCCCATTTCTTAAAAATCACCATTCCTGAATCTTAATACATTTCAAATACTTCAGTGCATGCCAATAAGATTATATGTATCTTTAACGCAAAATGGCTGAACAGTAACTCAAAGTTGTTTGAACAATTCTATTGATTCCAATTCAAAATGTGGCAACAAGATTTAAGTGTAAGGAAAAAGCACCAACCTTCTAAGGAGTTAATGACATTTAGATTTAGATGCTGAGTTTTGAGAAGGGGAAGGAGATCTGCTGGAAAATATTCTAGACTAGTCTATCCATGATTCTTTCCCCATGGAAAACAAAGGATGCAACAGAAACAATTAGTCAATCACAAAGCTAAGCTGGGCCTGACCTGGTTATGGGAGACTACCAAGAAATTTGAGCCTGTTAGTTAGGCGAGGAAATAAAACTAAAAATCCTGAAAGAGGATAGTAACAAACCACTTCTCTAGTGTTGCCAAGAAATAGATAAGACCATTAACTCATTAGGAGTACAGTGGTGGAAGCTGAATTCAAAGCACATTGACTTCTTCAGAGATATTGTAACATTCCAAAAATTTGTCTTGAGAGGAAAAAAACAGCAACCCATTCCTGAATCTTGTAGAGACTTAAATTGTGCAGAATTTTGACTGGTAGTGCACAAAACGCAAGCAGAGGCAGAAAATGATCAGGAAATATTTTGCCAAAAGATTATGTTAGTAGATTGATATTTAGGAGGAACTCTGACAAGCTTCGTGAAACAATTTGCCAGAAAATATACAATGCAAACCTGTGTTTTACAAGAGGTGAACAGGTAGAGGCAAATAAGTTGTGGGTTTTTCTTGTTGTTTCCAGCAGATCAACTAGACATTTTTGACAACAATACACCAAGAATAAAACAAAATAAGGCAAAGTCTGCACTAAATCATAACCTTTATAGACCAAGACTGAGACAGTGTTGTTTGGTTAGCATTATGTTATGAACCCTGCATAATGGTCTAATGAGATATATGAACCCAGAAACTATAGCTTATTAAATGAACCCAAATTAAACAAACTAGCTGACAAATGAACCCTATCTTAATTTTTATGAAGAGATAATGACTCCAAAGTTAGCTTCATCTGGAAGACCTTGTAGTTTAAGTGACAAGGAGTGACATTTCTACAAATCTGGTATCTATATTATGTTTTAAAATAATCAGAAACTAATCATGTTAGGTTTTGAATGGGGAAATTTCCAGATCAGAATTCTAACTAAATCACAGCTGGGGACTGTATGGTGCAATAATATTTAACATAGTTGGGGCGCTTGAAGGAACCACCTGATTTACATATATAAAGTATAAATGTCTTGGATCTTCAAGGAGGGATGGAACAATTTTCTGAAACAATAAAAGACAAGTTCCAATATTTCTATGTTGCCTATAAGTGTCAAGTGCTTATACCTAGATATGGAAAAAATACATATTTTCAGATATACTTTTCTCATTTAGTTATCTTTGTAGTACCTACATTTATAAACCTGCATCACACACAGACAACTAATTCCTCATTTTTCAAAAGAGAACTAAATCAGATGAAAATATCATTAATTCCTATTTGTGATCAACTGTTCCTTCTTCCCCAAATACATTTCTTCACCAAAATAAGGAAGTTCAAGTGTATTTAAAAAGTCTGTTCTTAGGAGAACTCTAAACTCCAATTCATTCATGGTGGCTGGGTCTTTGAAATATAAGTAGGAGGTGAACAATGTTTCTGACATAAACAGATACCAGTGCATTCAGTTGCAAATCACCATTATGTGGTTGAGAGGCACCCTAAATTAGCCTAGTATCTTCCTAGAATGTCAAAATATTTACTCTACCCCAAGCACTTAAAACAAGAAAAGAGTCAGATTTCACATGACATGATGGAAGTGTCAAACACCTTTCCCTGCCTTTGTTAGCATCACCCCATAGACTGATAAATGTGGAGAAAAGAACCTTCCATCCATCTCCTTTTATCTGTAAATGGCTTTCTAGGAAACTGAGGGAAAGGACAGCGGAAATACTAGGACAGAGAACATGACTTTCAGAAGGACAAACACATGACGGAATTTCAAGGCTACTTGCTATGATGCTTCAGAAACATCACTTTGTCTATAAGAAGTAGGTTGTTTATGGCTATGTTCCAAACTGGAGAGCAGCTTCATAAACAAGAGGTGAAATAAAATATAGCAAAAATAAATAAATAAAAGGGAGTGAAGGGGAGTGCAAGGGAGCTTTATGTTAATAAAAATATGCAATACCCATTTTGTTAAATAGTTTGCACATTTCTATCTGTTTCGCTTTCTTTTTAAGTTAGGGCCATCAATAGACTAAAAATTGTTGACATGCAGTTCTGACGCTGTGTAACAATTGCCTTAGGTATTGCTAGGTTTGTTTCTTTAAAGGTGTTATATTTTTACACAGGGCTTTAAAGCAGATAAGCTGCAAGTAGATCCTGCAACATTCAGGATTTTGACCAGATAATCAATCCATTTTGCTAGCTTTACCTTCCCTCTTCCCAGACAGAATTTTTTCCTAGGCCTAATAAACAGATTCCTCTATTAAGGACTGCTTGGAGGGTTTCTCTCTTGTTTCTTCTATTTATTGCCTATTTCTACACCCACCCACCCCTTGCAGCTTCCAAACTTGCTAAACTTTCCTCTTAAGCAGGAAGGGTCATTTTCGCTAAAAAATGACTATAAAAATAATGATAAGTATATATGGGGTAACCAAATCATCATTCAGCTACTAAAAGTTACATGAAAAGAAAAAAAAATCCCCCAGCCATTTATCTTGGAAGTGGAGGGTATGTTCTTTTATTCATAAGACATGTAGAGCAGAGCTTGCATATCAATAAAAGTAAAGACTTCCAAAAACTGCCTGTGGAGTCCCTGGATGGAAAGTCTGGATTCCACACATATTTTAGTGTCTCATCTCTATGAGATTGCAATGATGGCAGCAGATCAACACCCACACCCCTTATATTTTCTTTTCTTTCTACCTCTTTCCTCCTCTCCTCTCCTCTCCTCTCCATCTTTTCTTTCTTTGGCTGTTTCTGGTGGAAGGAAGGAAGAACAAGTATGTACTTGTATGTTTTGTGTGAGAATTATATTTGTGCATGTGCAAACATGCTTTTATAAATTGGTTAGTTTCATTTAAAGGGGAATTAATTTTAAATCAATACTAATTATTTCCAAACTATTAATTTAGGTCTGTGTGTGTTCCTTTTGTTTTGAAATATGGTTTGGCCATGAACATAGCCATGTATAATAAGTATGTCGTACATACACGTTAGCGGAAAAATGACTTAAGTAGCTAAAATCATTTTCAAAAGGTGCAATTTGTTAGGGACAGATATTGAAGCTTGTATATTGTAAAATACTTACGAGCCACTGAAAAATTATTTAAGGGGGATTCTCGCTGGTCAACATCTTGAGGTCGCTCTTTATAGCCAATAAATGTTCCATCGTTCTTCAACAGAAAGTACCTTGGCCTCCATGTTTTAATATACTCTCCTGAAATGGAGAAAAGAAGAACCAGAATTAAGAATGATTCGTAAGTTTGGGATATTTTTTTCATACTAATGTTACTGCTACAGGATATAGTTAAAAAATGACTACATGTCCTATATTTCAGAAAGCTGACTTTAGATTTTATTTTTTTAAAACTCACTTTTGCCCTTTGTTTTGATCAGTTAACTTTTACTATATAAATGGTACGACTTAATACATACGTTGATTGCAGAAATCCTTTTTAATACTTGCTTCTCCCCACCACTACTTTTGTTCAATCAGGTTCCTTCCTTCCATTCCTTCCCCCTCAAAAAAAAAAAAAAAATGGTCGCTATACATTGTTTTGACCATCCCCAGCACGTTAAAATAGAAAACATGTTTTTGAAGAGTCATCTTATCAATAAAATCTCTTAATATTGTCATCCAAATTTTTGGTTACCCATTTTTCTTTTCCATCTTCTAACAGTTCACAATTTGACCCTAAAGTAATTCAGAAACTGCATGGACTGGCAAATATCTTACCTTTTTAATACAGACTAATTAATTGATAAATAAATTGATGCATAATATAAAATGCAACAATGAGTACATCTGCTTTTCCATTCAATACGAACTCCATGATAAACAAATATTTTTTTATCATGTTTATTAAAGTCAGCTTCAAAAGGGAAAGCATACTTTCTCCAGCTTCTTGCAGAAAAATATTATTTACTCGGTGTGTGGTCAAATATTGTATTTATTCAATCATCTTTTTAAAAACATATTGAAGCAGAATGTCACTTGAGAATTTTTACATACTTTTTTACAAATAGCAAGAAAAAAACAAAAATATTTTTTAAAAAATTATTGAAGATAAATTTTTATTCATTCCTATTTCTAGACTATACCTTTTGAGTGAAATTCCAGTCCATTTATTAGAAATGAACTCCCTCTCTGATGCATCACGCACAGACCACACCCACCCCAGCTCCGCAAAAGTGAAACACTCATGATACGTTACATGACGCAATTGGGTTTGACCCCTGTGATATAACTATAAGTCTTCTATAAATGAAAAATCAAATGCATCAATACATGCTACACATATGCTAGACAAACTGAGAGGGGAGGAAAGAGAATCTTGCCATTCATCTACTACTGTTTCTCCCATCCAATAAGCCAGGGTTGTCAAACTCGCCAAATGCGTCACGGGCTGGCCACGCCCACGCCCAATTTAGCAAAGGGGGGAAAGTCCCAATAAGTCATGTGACGACACGAGTTTGACACCCCTGCAATAAGCAATAGCTCCAGCAATTATTCTGCTAGGCTGGCAAAAAGTTATTAATTTATCACAAGATATACCTGGTACTGATTTAGCAACTGGAATTCATGACTTTCAAAGAAAATGTTCAGTGTTTCTTGGACATGCCCAGATAACACACTTCCATCTGTGATTTAATGCATTATTTTTCCATTGCAGTAGAAAGGTTTTTGAAAAGCAATTTCATACCAGATAAGACTTTAACAATTTCACAATAGTATTAGCTACTGAACTTGTAAAATGTTAACCCAGCTTTGTTTTACTTTTTAATCTGCTTGCAATTTAGGGTTTGAATTCTATATTATTTTCCTGGAATGCATTTTAAAAATCCTGTGTAACCTCAAAAAAGAAAAGAAAAGTCAAAACAGATGTCCTACATATTATTTTTCTGTTATTGTCATTTTTCATTCTGACAAGTGGAGAATTTTTTCCCCACATTTACATTTTGCAGTGCAAGTATTTTAAAACAATGGGTTGTGTCACTAATTAGCCTGCTGTTTTCTCAAAGCAACAGTCTTATTTAAGCAAATAAACTGATAAACCTGACCTTTTGGGGCAAAACTACTCATTAAGCTTCTCTTTTTTAAAAGCATACTTATCTTAATGCTGATTGCTGGGGTTTTTTTCTTTTTAAAGAACAAGCAATTAATTGTATATCCTTATCTAGATTGATGTACTTGAGAAAAGGTTTCTTTTGTGAAGAAGCAAGGTCATACTTTGGAAATGCTCAAGAACACTATAAATATATATACACGCACACACCTTACTGTCATTTTCTTTTTTTAGAATAGAGCCCAGGTACATTAACTGACTAAGCAGTAAGTATAGAGAGCTCATTGGAACATATACCTTTAATAATATAATTTCCTGAAATACAAAATAGTTTATTAGAACAATTATAGGAACATAATGTATTTGGTTTGTATTCCTCATGTGTAAAAAGTAAAGCCTCTTTAAGGTCACAGTTCTACATTTAAAGTAACTAAAGGCAGCTTTGACTTACTGATCCAAATAAAATTTTCCTAAATGCTCAACATAAGAGTTTCTCTAGTAACCGATTTCTGCTGAAGCATCCACATTTCACATTTTATTCCTTATTTTTCTAGGAACAACTGCCCAAGAACTATTGTGTAGCAGCTGGTACATTCATCAGTAGCAAATACTTCACACGTGGAATGAAATCAACCAACATAAATTTTATATTGCCGAAAGTAATTATTTACCAACAAGTCAAACCCAGTGGAAAGTACCAGTTATACTGGTATACAGAGTGTTGACTTTTCTCCCAGACCTCTGAGCAAGTAATTGTTATGGTTGTTAAAACAGGATCAATTGGGGGACAACGAGGAGACACCTGGAAATAAAGGAAACCTTTAGGTACTTTCTGGAGACAAAGGAGAACTTTAGGTACTTTCTCAAGGTGAAGAAAAAGAGTCTATTTTTTATGTGCTGTAAAGAAAATGGCAGCAATCAGAAAAAAATGCAGCATTACAGGCAATTTTTATTTCTTTAAAAAAAAATCCAACTAATGGCCTAAAGGACAGGAATGAGTTATTTATTCACAACCCAGGCAAAATATTCTACTTGCCATCCCAAAACAAACAAACAAATAAAAATAAAATCTGCCACTGATTGATTGAAATAGTTATTGCTCAACTCAATTTTTATTTATGAGCTTCAGAACCAGGCTTCGATCACATTTATTTCTGGCTCTCCATCTCAAACTCCAGCTGTTCTACCTTCTTCCAAGAAACGTCTCCCTTGAGAATATGGATTGTGCCCTAGACACTCCTCTACAGATGGACCCTCTTCCTCTCCCCATCTCACAGACCTCCTCTCTCTCTGTCGCACAGCCTGCCATCACTTCTTCCACCTGCTGTAAGGCCACTTCCTCCTCATCAATGCTGACCTCCCTCTACTCCCCCTCTACCCACCCCACAAATACAGAGAACCAGCTGGCTTGAGTATCACATTAGTTTTCTTTCTAAGTTGCTCTTAGCTATAATTGCACATAGCAGTTTCATTTGTCTGAATTTTACAAAGCGTATCATAGGAAAGACCAAGATTGAAATTCCTTGCCCAGATGAGAGGTGTATGTTCATTCCTAGCTATGTGATTCTATTTGTTAAATAATTCTGGTAGAGGCAGAAAAACTTAAGATTTGGCTCTCAAAGTATCAGAAAAAACTGAAAACTCCTCTGCTGCTGTCTCTAATAGGGAAACAAGTTAGTACAATTAATCCAGTTACTTTTAACTAATGTCCCATTCAAGCATACTTACCAAATGAATACTCTCTCTTGATTTAAAATAAAATGACTTTAGTAGGTGAAAAAGGATATCTTGAAAGAAAACAAATAGATGAATACAAAAGGTGATAAAAGCAAGGTATACAGGAAGTCCTCGACTTACGACCACAATTGAACCCAACATTTCTGTTATTGAGACATTTGTTAAGTGAGTTTTGCCTCATTTTATGACCTATTTTGCCACAGTTGTTAAGTCAACCACTGCAGTTAATAAGTTAGTAACCCAGTTTGTTAAATGAATCTAGCTTTCCCATTGACTATGCTTGTCAAAAGGTTGCAAAGGTTGACCACATGACCTTGGGATACAACAACGGTCATAAATATGAACCAGTTGCCAAGCATCTGAATTTTTTTTTAATAAAAGTTTTTATTTTATTTTTAATTTTCAAAACAAACACAGCACATCCTTTTTTACATACTGTAGAAAGTGCATCAGTTGGTTACAAAAAGGCTTACGTGCATCTCTTCCACATTAAACAAACATAATTCATATTAACTCAAGTATTTTAACTCAGATATTTATACAGGTTACCATCATCATACCTCCATTTTCATTTGACTATAATTGTTTAAACATCCTTCATCATAAAATATACCAAGATTTAATACATAACCACATACTGGCATTTCATTTACTATTTCTAAAAGCCTCCAATAACACTGAATCCTTATGTCCTATGCTAGCTAAACATCCATAATATTTAATAACAAAGTTTTCTAATCCTTCTTTCCAAATCACTGTTCACAATTTACATCCAATTTCCTTATGTTGTACCCATACCTATATATACGTTATCATTATCCCTCCTTTATTTGACTATATCCTGTATCATATCATTTCCCCCCCTAATAATCAAGACTTAACTGTATCTAACTTAGTTCTCTTTTATTAACCTTTATATATAATCCAAAAGAATTTCTAATCTTCCTTTCATGGGATATTCATATCCCATTATTGCTTATCATAATACTACACATGGTATACATTATTATCATTATCAATTATTTATTTAACTATATCTATTGTCACTAAATTTCACTAAATTTAACTAGTTTTAAATTATACTCTTCCATCTATCAACCTGTATCTTTCCAGTAGCAAAACAGTCTCATATCTTCTGCCATTTGTGGTGTCAGTCCTCTAATCATCTCCTTAATCAACTTGTATGGACTCCTTTTAACAACTCTTTGCTTATAAAATCTCTCGTGTAATTTAGATGCCCTTCCTCTGTTTCCTTAATCAGTTTATTTTTGATTGTCGGTAGTGTTATCAATGCTATTACTAATAAGATTTCTCTCTTTAAATCCATAAATTCTTTTGTTCTTTCTTCTTCTGTATCTTGCCATCTGGGATAGAGTTCCCCTCCATTTAATTCCTCTTTCAGTATTCCACTCTTTCCATTTTCAGCAACAAACCAATCACCATAAAAACAGCAATTTTAAATTTTTTATATTCATTTTCCTCTTCGTTTTTTTTCTATTTTAACCGCCACTTTTTCCATTTGATGAACATCTTCAACTTCTTTCTGCTGTTGAAATTGTGCCATTATCTCCAGCTAACAAACACTGCTGCTCTAGCTTAGAAGGATTTAACAAGATTAAGCATAGATTCACAATAACATTTCATTTTCACCTTTCTCTGGTTAAAAATATACTTCAAAGGAACATCTATGTGCTTTTCTTCTTATCACTCTCTATAAACAAGCAGTGAGACTTTGAAATACCAAGCCAGGATAATCAGTGAAAAAAAATAAAAGTGTTTTGTTTCCAATACACAAACCTCCAGCCTCCAAGTAGCAGTGTTATTGTTGCAATGTTGCAATTTTCTTTGTTTCTTTTTGTATCTTTTTTGTATTTCAAGTTTAAAAAAAAGTTCGATTCTTAAATGATTTACAAAAACACCCACAGTAATGAAAGGGGAGAATTTTAGTCCATAGGTTACAAAGAATAGTAAAAGAAAAAAAAAATAGAAGAAAACTTAATCCATTCGTTTTAAAAGGCTTGCATAAATTCCATCCATGAAGATAGCATTTAAAAAGTAAGATAACCCACTGTCCAAAACCATTCCAAATTTAATTCCGCCACTTATTTCTTCTGTTCTTCAATTTAAATTAATTTTTAAGTTTTTTATAGGCAGTCACTTTTAAAACGGTACAAATTCCTCACCAGCTGGAAACACTTTCTCTTTCCATATCCTTCCGTTTTGGAGTCGCCCGGACTTCATCCGGCGGATGGCTGGATTTTTTGTCACTGGCTTGAAGAACTTCTCTTGGATCAATCAGGGACTTTGCAATGTCCCTGAGATCAGCAAGACGTATTCTTCCTGTTCACCGTCTCTGCGGGACGGTTTAGGTCCATTTGGACCACCCAGCGGCAAAGGTATCGACTGCGATCTGAGAGCATTGAGATTGCACATCATCTCGTCGCGACTTCAGCTCCTCCTGCCCAAACCATCTGAATTTTGATCACATAATCATGGAGATGCTACAAAGATTGTAACTGTGAAAAATTGTCATAAGTCATTTTTTTTCAATGCCATTGTAATTTTGAAGAGTCACTAAATGAACTGTTGTAAATCGAAGATTACCTGTATTGAGAATATTTCTTTTTAAATAGTCTTCAAGTCATATTGACTCTTGGTCATTGCACAATCAAGCCCATGTCTAAGTGGTTGGCCACTACCTCCTTCCTACAGCTTAGAAAAACTGACTTGGTTACCATTCTAGCATGTGGATCAAATTCATGACCTCATAATTAAATTACTTCTTTGGCCCACTATTAGCAACCAGAGCAATTCATTGGGGCATCTGACCTTTTAACAGTTCTGATTTCCTCTACATTGTACGTAAAACACAATTCATTCCCTCTTCTTGGTACAGAGTCTGTATCCCAAGTTCTCTCTATTGTTCCAGATAGATAGATGTTTCAATTATGGGCGTAAAACATGGAAATATTTATGAAAGAGCAGAATGAGAGGAAAGTGAAACTTAAAAATGAAGTTATGAATGAATTTACAGTATAAAAAACCTTGTGAATTTTTTTCCAAATGCATCTCTGAATCCAGGCAATATTCAGAAAATACTTTCACATTTATGACTATCATAGTAGAAAATCAAATGTCACTCTAACTTGTTTAAGAATCCATTGACAACCAAGTAAATCCATTATGCAAAGTTTTGAATGTTGGCTATCTTGTATATTGAAAAGACGGGAAATTATTCACAGGGAAAGGAAAAATACAAAGCTTTTCCCAATTGCTCTGTACGACTTAAGATGCTGTAGCAGTGTAGAAATGCTTTTGGGGGGAGTGTACTTACCCTTGATGAAATGGGCGTTGGTCCTTACCTGATACACTCATTTTCTGGTAGAGACAGCAGCCATACTGGGTATGCTCCGTCCATTAACCAATCGGACTGAGTCTACACTTATGATGTCATCGGGCCCTTGTGGCTCCTCCCCAGTTTCAGATGAAGGAAAACTGTAGACTCAAGTGAGAATTGTGAGCGAAAAGTGGAAGTCCATATTCACTGAATCTGTCTCTCTCTCTCTCTCCTCCGTACAAGGAATCCCTTCGCATGACCCATACCAGGGTGGGGCTGGCTGATGTCTCTACTCTACCAGAAAATGAGCGTATCAGGTAAGGACCAACCCCCATTTTCCTGTTATCGTAGAGACAGCAGCCAGACTGGGACGCATCAAAGCCTGGGCTGTCTACTAGGGTGGGAAATTGTAAAAAGGGTCCATTAGGGCACAAGCACTTGTTGCAGCACCCTGCGCCCAAAGGCCGCGTCAGCCGATGCATACTTGTCCAACTTGTAATGACATATGAAGACCGTGGTTGATGCCCAGGTGGCTGCCTGGCAGATTTCATCCAAGGTGGCTTGAGTGGACCAAGCCACAGATGTTGCAGCGCTGCGTGTAGAGTGAGCTGTAATGTTTGCAGGGACCTGTATGGATTGAAGTTCATAAGACAGTTTAATACAGGCTCTTATCCAGCGCCCCAGACTAGACGATGAAGCCTTGGTACCCAAGGAGGCCTGGCGAAAGGAGATGAAGAGAGCTTCTGAGTGGCGGAATGAGGTGGTGCGGTCGATGTAGATCTTGAAGGCACGACGTACGTCAAGAGTGTGCCACTTGCGCTCCCTCTCATGAGGGGGAGACAGACAGAAATCAGGTAAGGTCAACTCCTGACCTTAGTGGAAACAGCTATTGACCTTTGGTATGAATGTCGGGTCCAGTCTTAAGACAACTCTGTCTGGATGGAACACGCACAAGTCATGCCTGACTGAAAGAGCAGCCAAATCAGAAATATGTCTGGCTGAAGTTACAGCCACTAAAAACAGCGTTTTAAAGGACAACAATTTCAAAGAAGTGGATCTCATAGGTTCAAAGGGCGCAGAAGTCAAAGCCCCTAGGACACGAGGTAAGTCTCAAGTCGGATATCTATGTAAGGCAGGGGGACCCAGGTTGGACACTCCACGGAGAAATCTCCAGACCAAGGGGTGAGGAGGTAGATGTTCAGATGCCAGGCCATCCAGAACAGAGGCCAGAACGGCCACCTGTCAGTGTAGCGTGACGGGTAAGTCCCTGATCAAGCCCCTTCTGCAGGAAGTCTAATATCTGCGGAATGGATGCCCTAAGTGGGTCAACAGTCTGGTTGGAACACCACAGAGCAAAAGTCCGCCATGTGGCATCATAAATGCAGTTAGTAGAGCTTCTGTGTGATGCCTGAATGGTAGCAATGACGTTGAGGGAGATGTTATCGGCTGTTAAGGCTTGCCGCTCAATCACCATGCGGTTAATTGCAGCCACTGGGGGTCGGGATGACAAACTGACCCTTGGTGTAGAGACAGGAGAGACCGTGGGATGCGCCATGGGGTGGAGATTGACAGAGTCACTAGGTTGGCATACGAAGGCCAGCATGGCCAATTCGGCGCTGGCAGCAACAGTTCTGCCTCTTGCTCCAGCATTTTTTGAATTACCCCCTGAATGAGGGGAAGGGGAGGAAATGTGTACAGGAGACCCCCGGGCCACTGGCATCTGAGAGCGTCTATTCCTTCTGCCATGGGGTCCATGAACCTCGAGTAATACCTGGGTACCTGGTTGTTGTCTGCGGTCGCAAACAGGTTTAGGACTGGGAGGCTGAACCGTAGTGTCTGTCGATGGAAGAGGTTCAGATGGATGCTCCACTCCACCTGATCTATCATTGTCCAGCTCAGCCAGTCTGCTTGGACATTGGAGACCCCTGAGATGTGTTCTGCCCTGAGAGATGACAGGTGAGATTTCGCCCACTGGAACAACAGATTGGACTCCTGCATCAGGGACCAGGAACGAGTTCCCCCCTGTCTGTTTATGTGTCCCTTGATCATGGTATTGTCCGTGAGGACTAATATGTGATGGGCCTGAACTGGAAGCGTCTGAGGGCGAGGCGAACTGCCCGCAATTCTAGCCAATTTATGCTGTTTTGGCTCTCTTCGAGGGACCACTGACTCTGAGCCACTAGATCCTGCATGTGTGCCCCCCATCCTGTCAGACTTGCGTCCATCGTAAGTGTGAGATGGCATGGCTCTCTGAACAAGGTCCCTTGCACAATCGCTGGGGACTGCCAGCATTTGAAAGAGTGTAATACCTGTCTGGGAAGGGGAACCCTGAGAGGAAAGCTGTCCCTGTTGGCCTTTTGATGTGGAAGCATGAACCATTGAAGGCTCCTGCTGTGAAACCTGGCCCACAGGACAATCCTGAAGCAGGATACCATCTTGCCCAAGACTTGGGAGAGAAGAAGAAGGGATGCCTTGCGTAGACATAGCACCTTCCTGACAAGTTCCCTCAGACTGAGAATGCGGTCATTAGATAGGAACACCCTCTCTGCCATGGTGTCTATCAAGTGCTATCAAGATAGCGAGTGCTGGGAACGAGGTGACTCTTTTTGAGATTCACCCCGAAACCGTGATTCCACAAGGTGTGAATGGTGAGGCGAGATCTCTTTCTGCCTGAACCGGAGACCTGGACAACAAGAGGATGTCGTCCAGATAACACAGAATCTGAACTGGGGATGACGTGATGTGGGCGGCCAGTGCTGGAAGTACTTTTGTGAATACCCTGGGGGCAGAGGATAGACCAAACGGAAGAGCTCGGTACTGGAAGTGCCTCCCCCCATAGGAGAAGCGGAGATATTTTCGGTGGTCTATAGCTTTGGTCAAATCTACCGACGTGAGGAAGCCGCCTTTCCTCACCGCACGCGAAACGGCCGGTTGCGTGTCCCTCTGAGTGCCCAGAATCAAGAAGCGCCGTGTGGAAACAGCTGTGGAGCCGTAGGTCATGAGCTGGCCGATCTGATTGCAAGGCAGGCTTCCTGAGCGAACTTGTGGCTGCAGGCAATCAGACAGCTGAGGGGAGGCAGCCAGAGATCAGTTTTGAATTTCCCTCCAATTTGTAGAATAAAGGATTAGTTAAAGAACCAATTTAAAGGAACAACAAAAATTTTTGGAAAAATTCAGCAATTAAAGATATAAATAAATAATTTGGAGGAGAGATCAATTCTCATAGCCAGTTCAGGTTGGACTGAGTCTGAAACTGGGGAGGAGCCACAAGGGCCCGATGACATCATAAGTGTAGACTCAGTCCGATTGGTTAATGGACGGAGGATACCCAGTCTGGCTGCTGTCTCTACGATAACAGGAAAATAGATATATACCCTTAAGTTCCTCTTCTAGTCATAAATACTCTCAGAGGAAAAGAGAAGTGGAACACCCACCCAATAGCCATCTGTATTCAGAAGGAAGCACCCTTTTAATTTTAAATGTTAAAATAGCCACATTTGTACTGTCCTAACCTGAAAATAAACAAGCAAAGAAAAAAAAGATATAAGATAATGAATGCCTAATGATGGTTACACAAAATATCTGCTTCTGTTTCTTATAGATTATACTACAAATAATATTATTTGCAATAGTGCTTTCATGGTAAAATGCCAAATTTAGCATATATCTTGCACATTCTTGCTTTTTAATTTTAATTATTTTATTCTTGTTTTATACCGTTTTTAAATATATATAAAGCTTTTATGTTTTTATGTATATTTAAACTCTGTCCAGAGTTGCTCAATGAGGAGACAGGTGGTTTCTAAATTAGACAGACAGACAATAAAAACTGTATATGCAGCATAGACCAAGTCAACCCATACATACTATGGCAAAAAAAAGTGAGAGTTCTTAACACACTTGAACTTTCTCTAGCATTTTGGAAGGAATAGTATGCATTAACAATCAGAAGCAAAAGTATACAGAAAATTTGGTTCATTTTGTATTTCAAGGCAAAATTTCATCCTCAGAATAAATCTCATCCTGACACCTTTGCTGAACAATTTCCCACTGCAATTCTAACCCACAGATCTACAAAAGTTGCCTTAATTGAATGACTAGCACCAATATGAAGACAAGTGCTCACACGAATGATTTCTTGGAAACCGCAATTATTACTCTATCAATTATATCAGAAAGTAGGAGCAACTAGATGACGTCCTGTCCTTTCGGAGTGGACTGAGTTGAAAAATGGGGGAACCTAGCAACAAGGGTGTGTCTTAACGAGCTTCAACAGACTCAGTCCTATCAGGAAGCAGGACGAAGTCAACCCATGCCTGGATGCTATCCCCACCTCAATGGAGAATAAGCCCTCCCCGAAAATACTGCAACACAGCAGCAGCCATGAGGTGACCACACTCACAGCCCAAAAATAATAAGCCCTCCCCGAAAATAAGGCCATGCGCTTATTTCGGGGGAGGGGAGAAAATAAGACCCTGTCTTATTTTCAGGGAAACACGGTACAGTATAAATTTAATGCTTTAGATATGGCAGAGTCCATAAATTATATCTGAAAATATACTTATTTTGGTCACATGTGCAATACCAAGCAATTGATTTCTACTTGATTCAATTACTACTGTGTAAATGACATCCATAGTTTTGCGTACATCTCTATTTACGATCCTTTTAAAAGTTGGTTATGGCTTCTTCAATCAGAACCATGGCTCAAGCATTTCTTTTCATTGAAGAGTAGGGCTATTTACACAGACATATTGAACAATTACGTTTTCACAATTCAATTGTGGTTTAAGCACTTGAATACAATTGCTATCAACAAAGTTGCAAGAAATCTTCTAAAGCCTACCTAAGCAGCATAAAAATAATAAGAGGAGTTCTCATGTAGCCTATCCAGTCTGCTATATTATTTTGACAATCCTCTGAAACCTGATGCACTTCAAGTTTGTTGAATTTTATTTCCAATAATTCCAAGTCGACACTGCCGCAATGATAGGAGGTTAAGAGGACTAAAATCGGAAGTACTTTGGGTTAGGGAAGGCTGATGTAATAACGTAAGTCTGTTTCAGCAAGCATAATTATATAATGAGTGGTCTGCTGTGTACCTTCAAGGCAGCAGTTCTTACTGCTAAAGGAAGGAAAAACAAAGCAAAACCAAACCAAAGAAAAGGCTATTAATTTTAAAACCAGCAGTTGAGTTATATGAGTAATTCTTCCCCAGACACACATACCATATCTTTGGATTGTAGGGGATATAGGATGAATATGGCAGCCAGTTTCTTTCCCCCCTTTTCTCTTTATACATTCACAAAATATAAAGTATAAAGAAACATAATGTATCAAAGTAGTATATTCACCACACAAAAATATCGTCGAACAAAAATGATGTTTCGCTGCTTCACATGGAATTTCAATAGAGCAAGTGAAGCTAATTCTTTTTCACATCCAGGGAAAATGACTCAAAAGTTGAGTTTACATTATGGGAATGAACATGGCTGAATGGTTCAGCACATACTTTGCATTCAGGAGGTCTTAGATTCTACCTTGAGTTCTCTTTAAAATGTATCAGATAGGTGATGTTCTCTGCTTAACAGACTGATGTGCTGCCTCAACAGAGGAAATGTTAACTAGATAGACAAGCGAGTCACATCTAGTAAATGGAAGATTTTCATGCTCCAAGAACAGTTTCACATCAACAGTACACCAATGTTTACTCAAAGCATCTATACACAAAGGAAAAGCTTTGACAAATACCCGACAGGTATGCACAGATATCACATTTTATATCTTTATTACAAAAAATGTTGATATTCCACCAACCAAACAAGAGTGCCACATTAAGCAGGGAAATATTTTGAATCTGGACGCTATTATTCTTGATTGTTAGATTCTTACATTAGCAATAACGTAGAAATAAAAGGTATTATTTGAAAGGCAGGACACTGCCTGATGTTTAACTTGTATTGCCTTCACTGATGCAGCTCTCTGGATTTCAGACTAGGATCCTTTGATGAATAGCATAAATTCTAATATAGAGCCCCAGTCTATTTTTATAATAGCCCTGATATGCTGCATTCATTTAAACATAAAATGAATATTCCAGGACTAGGAAAATGCATTAAAATCTAAGTACAAATGCATTTTCTGAATACAATCCAACCGTGTTAAGTAATTTAAAATCTGTTCAATTCTAATGGATTTAAAGACTAAGGTAGTCCTGCCATAGAAATCAATGGAAGTTTATTATAAATACAGGAAGACCTTTACTTCCCAACTCTCTCATGCAATCATTCAAAATTGTGGCAGTGCTGAAAACTGACTTTGCAATCAAGGCAACATACAGTATATGACAGGGATGTCCAAACTTAGGAACTTTAAGACTTGTGGACTTCAACTCCCAGAATTCCCCAGCCAGCCATGCTGGCTGGGGAATTCTGGGAGTTGAAGTCCACAAGTCTTAAAGTTCCCAAGTTTGGACACCCCTGGTATATGACATTTAAAGTGTCCCCCAGTCATGTGATTGTTACTATATAATCAGTATACATTGTCATGTGCCTGAACCATTGGTTTTTCTTTATTTTCTCATCACAAAATGAAAACACTTGAAAGGAAGAGATTACTTAATAGTTTGCACCTATGTGCTTATATTTGCGGGTCCCAGCTATCAAAATATGTAAGATGGATGTTACTCCATGCAATTTGAATTAGGTAGACCCAATCAATAGAAATGAACTTTGAATAATTTAAAATTGCAAAGGCATGTGTACATACTATAAGCATACAGTACAGGCACATGGAAATTTATATAGTAATTACTACATATGGGAAAACATCATACAGAGCTATGTTTCTTTTAAACGCATACAAGTATGCACATTTATGTATTGAATTCTGGTAATAAGAGTAAGTCTGAGGCAATATGCGGAAGGAAGGATGAATTATTTATTTATATTTACATGCCACCAATCTCACAGAAATTTGACTCTGGGTGGCATACAATAAAACTACAAAAACAGTCATTACAAAAACATTCTACAACTAAAACATTAATGCTATTATTATGAACCAAAGGACTTGGGAGAGCAAAAGAGCTTTAGATATTAAATACAATGTAGCCACTCATTAAATCTCCAAATGATAAAAAAATCAGTTCTATTGGTTAAGTAGTTCTGATTATTTTACATCTACTAAAAAAGTCATATTATAAACAAATTGCCAGAAAAGATGAACAGTTTATTAAGTATAGCTTTACTGAATGATTCAGCGTTCGGTAACACCTTAGTTTATGTTCTCAAACAAAAGATTAACTGAACAAAGGTACTTGGATTAACAATTCAAGATTATAAAATGCTTTCTTTGAAATCTATTCCTCTCCCAAACGGCCTGCTTTTAAGCAGGCAATTTAAACTCTTCCATCGGTTGCCCCAAAGCAGTTTCCAGATAATGAACTCAATTTTACAATGGTTTCTCATGTATACAGACTTCATGTCCATTGTTGTATCAAACCCATATGCACAGCACATTAAAATTTCACATTTGTACCGTCTTGCAATGCCAACCCAAAAAAGCTCCCCTAGTAGTAAAATGATCTTTTTTTTAAAAAAAAGTGTATATGCTTTTAAATATTTCAGAATAGGAAACCCTTTTGTTTCATGAAAAGTTAATTCTGCCGAGAGCTGCATTATGGTCTCTTTCACCCAACTTTCCACCAGTGTATTCACCAAATTGGGAGCTGTCTACAACTGATGGAGTGCTGAACATCAGAAACAGCTGCCACTCCCTGGGAAGTAAGTAGAGAATAATGAAGAGCAAAGCACTAGCAGAACAAAAGGAAATCCATCTTTATTTACCAACTGCTGCAAGCTTCTTGACGCATCAAGCTTATTTGAACATCAGTATCCAATTCATAGCAGAGTGCAATTAAGAAATAGCAACTTAACAACCAAATTATCACTATTTTGGAAGGACTTTAAAAAAAAATCAGCAGCAGTTTAAAGCACCAGTAGTCTACATAGTCTAAATGTTGCAACCCTGAAAGATCCCATAAAAGTCTACAAAATGTTGCAAGGTTGGAAAAAGGCACATCAGAGTTTCAACTATTCAGGTGCAAAATGTTTTGCATACCTCTGTGCAGCAATTCTATGCAGGTATGTCGGTTTGGCATATGTGACCCATCAAGAATAGATAGAATTTTCTGTTAACCAGATAGTTCAAATCTCCATATCTTAAAATAATGAATTGCTTTAGGTAAAACTGCTCCCGTCCCATGCCATAGTTGTCCTAATAGATGAATAATAGTAGACTTTTTACATGGTTGCATTAAGTATTATGTATGAACCAACTTGAGGATTCAGAAAAAAAGTGTTATATAAATGCTAAGTGACAGATGGTATAAATGTGAAAAATGCTACTTGCTTCTCTAGTATGTGTTCCTGATTGAGATGTTCCAGTTTTATTTCACACACAGGCAGTCATACACAGGAGGGGTCTCCAACCCCCCGGGCTGTGACCCAATGCTGGATCGCAACCCGTTTGGAACCAGGCCACAGAAGTGGTGAGCAAGTGTGCATAGATGCATGTGTAGCTGCATTTGTGAAAGCAGCGAGCCCACACGCATGAAACCATCCCCTCCCCTCCTGCCGCTGCCCCCCTTCCGGTGGTCCGGAAAAGGTGGAGACCTCTGATATATAGGATTCAAATTATTGAATCCAAAAATCCATGGACTCTTCAAATACTAATTCCAGTACAAGTTAGAGACAAGTTTTTTTTATTATTTCAATTTAAGTTTGTTTCGCATTTAGGTTGTGGTGAACTAAAACTCATGCACAAACTCAAACACAGATTGATTCACACACACATTCAAAATCAGCAAGACTTGGAAGTTTCTGTGCATGCTTTTTCTAAATCTCTTAGAATAATACAACAGATAGCTGTGAAGAAGTCAGCCTACTACAATTCAGATCTTACCCATAATTTCTGATGTACCCTATTTTTCAGAGTATAAGACTCACCGGAGTATAAGACGCACCAAGATTTTAAAGAAGCAAATTAAAAAAAAAAGTTTTTGCACTCTGCAGATCTTCCAAAAATTGTCTGTTTTTTGCAAAAACGAGCTTGTTTTTCCTTAAAAAATGAGCATGCATAGCCTTTAGGAGACTTATAGAGTGCCCCTGGGGGCTGGGGGGATGGAGAACGAGCAAAAAGCAGCCTGATTTTTGCTCATTTCTGCCCTCCTCAGCCTCCAGGAGCACTCTGGAAGCCTCCTAAAGGCTATGCACGGCCATTTTGGTGAAGGGTGCAGGGTTTCGGAAGGCCAAAAATGCTGTATTCAGTATATAAGATGCACCCAGATTTTCATCCACTTTTTTGAGGGAAAAAGGTGCGTCTTATATTCTGAAAAATACGGTAGTTAGACAAACAGTATATATATTGAAAGCTTAATGACAAAAGAACAAAGAAATAAATGGTAATAAATAGTTAATGTATTAATTCTAGAATCATAAAATTACTAAAATAACTTATTTAATTAAAAAGGGCATAACATATTCTATTCAGCAAGTTCTGTGTTTACGTAAGGTTTAAATTACCAAGAAATGTTGAATGCTGGGGTTGTGTTCTTAACTGACCTGCATTATATAGGTAATATGGGCCTTGTATTGTAACTAGTGTTTCAGTTCCAGAATTCATCACTACTTTGAAGGAGGATTAAATCAGCCTCCTACACTGTAGTGACATCCAGGTGTGATAGTCTTCACATCTGGAAGGAACCAGGTTGGGAAAGGCTAAATCAGACCCTTTCTTCAATTGGGCTGTTATTTTTGTGATTAAGCTGGCCCTTCATTCACAGCAGAGAGAAGATCAGAGCTAGAAGCTTCTAGTTCCCAGATCAGGTTTCTTAGCTGTAAAACAACTATTTTCAGTTTTTAAAAAATCCACTCACCCTTTTTCTATCCTAGAAACCCTAGAATATGCATGTAGCTCATTGCCCCTTTTAGATGATTAGAGCAGCTGGAAAAAGAGAGAGAAATTCCAGTTGAGGAATCTATTCAGCAGAATTTTGTGGGATACGGTAGAAAGGGAGAGAGAAAAGGGGGGGGGAACGGAGAGAGAAAGTGAGTGCAAAACTCAAAATATGCTAATGTGGCCGCAAATATGCTTTTGAGGAGATGAAGAGTTCTGGGTTGCCCCTTGAGGAGAAGCACACAAAAGCAACAATCCTGCAGATTATTTTGTTATTTTTTCCATGCCCAATCACTCTTTGGGATGCACATTCAGACTCTGCCTCCAACAGACAGCTGCAAGAGACTGGACTGTGCTCTGCATTTCAATCAGCCCGTAGAGACTCCCGTGGAGGATGCTCCCCAATAGGAGAGGTCAAGCCCAAGTCAGCAGACGGTCTGCACCCAGACTCCTTGCTCTGGCAGCTTAGCTTTCACTGACCATATATGGAAGGCTGTTCTGATGGCAGCCGTGTTCCGAGGAAGGCCAATTAACATGGACCTGCCTCCGCCTCCTTCCACAGGATACTATGGAGAGAACCCCAACCGCTTTCTCAATCTCCCCCCCTCCCTCCTGCAGTTCAACTCTACATGGCAATGATTGACAGGAATGGCAACAGGTTAAGAGTGGCCTCTGCTTCATATATTGCTCTGAATTGATTGCTGTTTCTCACGGCCAGCAGAAAACTAACAATATATTTGGCACCTGCTTCATTATGGTATCTTCAGGGAATTTGAGGGCGGGGAGTGTAAAGAATGATTAAATAGTCTCATGTTTAGAGCAACATTCATATAAAGGACAGATGGGAGGAGAAAAGGTTTTGCCCTGTATCTGAAAACAACCTCATTAAAAAACAGAGGATTTTATCTATCTGGACCCAGCACACATCTGCACATCAAAATGGAATAAATGGCCGGTTGATTAGACTAACCTTCTCCAACTTGGAAACCCCCAGATGTGGCAGGCTTTAATTTTCACAATTCTTAACTTCATTCACATCATTCCTAACGTCCAGAAGTAATGGGTGGAAACTTATTAAGGAAAGATCCAACCTAGAACTAAGGAGAAATTTCCTGACAGTGACAATTAATCAATGGAACGGCTTGCCCTCAGAAGTTGTGGGTTCTCCAACATTGGAGGTTTTTAAAAAAGAGACTGGATAAACTATTTGTCTGAAATGGTCCTCCTGCTGGAGCAGGGGATTGGACTAGAGGATTTCCAAGGTCACTTCCAACAACGTTGTTCTGTATTCCTCCCTCTTGCACCAGAAGAACAAGAGCAGTTTCAGTGCAGAAGAGAAAAACCACAAGTGTTTTGTACAGAATCACACAGATGTTTTTATACAGAATTACAAAACTTCCGGAATTTTGAAAACACTTTACAATTAGTAGTTACGTGAGTTAAACTGCAAGGGAAAGCTCTGTCAAAATTACTTAATTAAAGTAAAACATTTAATTAAATATGGATTCCTCACATCAAAAGTTTTAGGTTTCAGAAAGAGGTGGGGAAAGCACAAAGCCTAAATTCCCCAATCCTAATTTAATTGGCCTTAAAATCAAATCTTTATTTTGTAGCAAACTGAAGACTTATCTAAGTAGTGTGCTTAGGTTTTTGTTTTTATTTGTTCTTAACAGTCTTTTGGGTACTCTCCGAATGCCCTGGACTACTCAGCCAGCATGGTCATGGTAGTCTAGCACACCTGGAAGGCACCAGGCTGGGAAAAGATAATTTAGCAGGTCCAAACAAACAAGCAAACAAACCTTCCACTATATTGCTTACAGCAATTAATTTTCACTAATGCAAGATATTCCCAAAGGAGCAAAAGAGAATTAATCAGCATACAAAATCCCTGATGCTCTCCTTTGGCACAGCTTACTCAAACAGCTTCTCAAGCTACAGCTGCCTCTGATGGAAAAAAATGCAAATGAAATCTTATTAAGTGCAAACATATTTTAAAAAAAGCTTTAATAGCTCCCCATTTTTGTTATTTTGAAAAATGATCTAAGTGTCACATTCCAAGATATTAAGACATCAGGGTAAAGGCGGGATACCATAATCTGATTGTGCTTTATGGGAGTTGCAACTCATTGTTATCTGGAAGAAGTCTCAAGTTATGTTTACAGTGCTAAGATGTTTAGTTGCACTTATCCATTAAACTCTCAATGTGCTTTTCACCATCCATGCAATTTAAGTTGTATGTAGCTTTGGGCAGAAATGATTTGAGGAGCCTTGCCCTTACAAAACCAGTTTGCTGAAGCTACACAAGATCTGATTGGTGTCAAACTGGGAGAACATGTGACAATTGTACTTCTTGTCTCATATGCATTTCATCTTGATGCATATCCCATGAATCATGGAAGATCCAACTTAAGGTTGCTACAAAAGACTGATACAATGTGGAAGATTAACCCTTAATAAATTCCTGTATTGAGCTCCACTTACATCAACTGATATCTTCTTCCTTTCCAGCTGTTTTTGCCAGTACTATAGAATTACTAATAATTCATGGATAAATTGATAATTACTACAGGTAATAATTTACCCATGTTATAAACTGAATACAGGTAGTCCTCGGCGTACGACCACAACTGAGCCCAAAATTTCTGTTGGTAAGTGAAACATTTGTTGAGTGGGTTTGCCCCATTTTACAACCCTTCTTGCCACAGTTGAATCAAATGTCGTTGTTAACTTAGTCAAAACTGTTGTTAGATGAATCTGACTTCACCATTGACTTGGCTTGTCAGAAGGTCGCACAAGGGGATCATATGACCCTGGGACACTGCCACTGTCATAAATACGACCTGATTGCCAAGCCTCTGAATTCTGATCGCATGACCCTGGGGCTGCTACCATGGTCAAGTGTAAAAACTAGCCACACATCACGTTTTTCAGTGCCATAGTAACTTTGAACAGTCACTAAACAAACTGTTGCAAGTCGAGGACTACTTGTACATGAAACAGACTAAATCAGTGTGGGGAATTCTGGGAGTTGAAGTCCACGCATCTTCAGGTGGGCCAAGGTTGAGAAACACTGGACTAAATGCTGGGAACTTTGAAAGGCTAAAGGAAAGGAAAGAGGGAAAAGGGTATCTCAGTTCTAAGTGGCTCAGTGGCTAAGATGCCGAGCTTGTCAATCAGAAAGGTCAGCAGTTCAGCGGCTCGAATCCCTAGCGCCGCGTAACTCCCATTACTTTTCCCAGCTTCTGCCAACCTAGCAGTTCGAAAGCACGTAAAAAAAATGCAAGTACAAAAATAGGGACCACTTTGGTGGGAAGGTAACAGCGCTCTATGCACCTTCGTCGTTTAGTCAGGCCGGCCACATGACCACAGAGACGTCTTTGGACAACGCTGGCTCTTCGGCTTTGAAACGGAGATGAGCACCGCCCCTTAGAGTCGGGAACGACTAGCACATATGTAGGAAGGGGAACCTTTACCTTTTATCTCAATTCTCCCCCGCCCCAAACTTTTCATGGCTTCTGATCTGTTCCTGCCTTCCCCCATTGCAGCTGCTGAAGTCTTACTGCTGTTGCTGCTGCTGCTGCTGCAAAGGTCAAGCTGAGAAGAGGCCACCCCAGAGAAACTCGCTGGTGCCAGCAACTTCAAGGCAGTGGAGGGAAGGGTGTTGGAGAGTGGGGGAGAAAATAAGCCTAATAGAGATTGACTAAGATATTCTCCAGCTGGGATCAGCTGCACTGCAACTCCTGCTCTGGATACTGAAAAAGGAAGAATGAATGTAAAGGGACCCCCCCTTCCTTACACTCCAAACGCGCGCACACACACACATGCGCATATATGATGTCATTTTTCTGGCAGCACCTGCTGCCACTGCTGGGACCAAAAGCCATGCATATATAGCATTCCTTCCTTTAAACATCAGCTCTCCCATCCTTCTGGGAAGCACGGAGAGGAAAAAGAACGTATAGAAACCTGTCTGCTGACTGCAGCAAGAATTCTGCTAATGAGAGCACAGAGAACTGTGCTGTTTGTGTATAACTCAGTGCATGGTACAGAAGATCACATTCTTCTGTACTACCAAGCACTTTTTTTTCATTTCTTTAGAAAATGTATCCTGTCCATACAATACAGTTAACTAGCAGAAGTAATGACAACCTAAATCTCAAGAAGCCTTATGGGATGACTTGGTATAAAGACGGAGGAAACGTTTCTTAACCTCAGCAACTTTAAGCTATCTGGAATTCAACTCCTAGAATTTCCTAGCTAGCATAGGTAGCATAGCTGGGTGGGGAATTCTGGGAGTTAAGGTCAACACAATTTAAAAGTGATGAAGCTGAGAAACACTGCATGTATAGGAGTAGGAGAGAGGGAAGGGGAGGGAAGTGGAGAAGAGGAGAGAGATGAGAAGAGGAAAAGGGAGAAGGAAGTAGAGAGGGGAAAGGAGAGAGATGAATACATAGAATGTTATGGTACAATTATGAAAATAATGTCTATAACTATGATGTACAACATTACTTATTTAAAAGAGATTATAAATGTATGATTAGGAGAATATTAGTTATAATCAGGATGTATAAAACTATGGTGTATACACTATATAGAGTGTATAAAAAAGGACAAGATACAGGCAGTACACTGCTGGTGCAAAACTGGAAATGTGATATATTATAAATAAAAATATACAATAAAAAAGAGAAACACTGCATTATAATAGAATTTTAAATCTATTAAATCTATCTGATGACTCCACTCCTGCCTACCAAAATATATTCGGCAGACACTCAACCGCACCTTTCTCCATTTGTTGCTCTCTGCCCCCATCAGATCTAAGAAGCAGAGTCTTGCCCCCTGGGTTGATGAAGGTACTCATCTTGAGGGACCCAAGAAATGGATCTTTTCTGCCACAGATAAGCCCTAATCCTGTTGGCCTTTCAGAAAGATCTTAAGACCTGACAGTTTTCCTGGTACAGAGAGGCCAGGAGGTTTTGTTAATTTACTGTTGATAGGCTATGCTTGATTAGTATTTTATGCTGTTTTTAAATTATAGGTTTTTCTTTTTATTCTTCTATCTGTATTTGGTCTTGTAAGCTCAGAGTTGCCATGGTGAGATGGAGTTCCATACAAATGAAATATACATAAATAAATGCATTATTTCATCTTTTTTTCTTTGATATTTTAATGCTTTTAAAACTTCTCACAGCCTTCATATACCCCTACAGAAAGAAACACTCATTTTAAGTACTTTCTCCATCCCTGCGGTTTTTGTTTTTGTTTTGCTCAGCAACTAACAAGGGATAGATACAGTACAGTATCAGAGGTACCTAGGAAGACACCAGGGTTTCACACAGCAAAAAGGTATCTCTCATAAGCTCAGTAAGGTATGGGAAATAATTAGTTGTAATTAAATTCTATTTGCCATCAACTTCAGTTGGGGCGGATGGGATTGGCAAAATCATTTAGAGAATGGGAAAACTCTCTTACAGTCAACTTCATGGACAAACTAGCTCAACCCAGCCACATACTGAGCATTCACCAAAACAATTCTTAACGTCATTCATGCCAGCATGAGAAATCTGTAAATGATAGATGCAAAATAAGCAGACATTCCAACCTCAAGCTTAGCAACAACAAACCCAAGGCCAAGAGAGGAGGGTGTCATCTATTCCTATGAGATTTAGCGATTAAATTGAAAGGCTCAGTCAAATCTTGCTAAAATGTATAGCTTAATATTTAAACAAGAATTTTAGAGCTGTAGTTGGGCACAATTTAGTGGGAAAAGTTTCATGTTTCAATTTATTTTTTCAAGTCAATGCCCTCTTCAAAATTGATCCCCTCCCAGACTTAAAATATTTTAATTAAACTATTTAAATTGATGTAATTTATTTTCAAAAGGACACCACACAGAGAACCAAAGCCAAATTTGATTAATTCAAATATAATCATTTTCAATGCACATGCTTTACCATTCACCTCTACATTTCAAATAAAGACATAATGGAGGTGTGGACATTTGTTATGGGTATGCATCAGAATCTGAAGAGTGTCAGGAACTACAATGGAAGCTTCAAGGCTGCAAGTTGTGCCAATGGTATAAAGGAATGTTTCCCAATAAACAAACAAAGAGAAAGGATTCTACACTGTGACCAGTTTTCTTGGGGAAAAGAAAACATGAGATGCAAAACAAGCAAGCAAACAAGAAAGAAACAGCTTTTATTCCCATTCTCTTCACTTCCTTATTGAAGTTTAATACACATTATTGTGGAGCTACCAGTGTTAAGAAAATTGCTGGATAAACACTTGTGTTAAACTCAGCGGAATGGCTTCATGCCAAGCATAATGCTAAAGTTCCCCAGTTGTGAAATGAGCTGTTTTTACACACCAAAGTAACCACACAGCAGGCCTGTGGAGCCTGAAGACAGCTGACAGAGATGACTGTGGCCATCCCCCTGTTGTACAGACAGCCACCCAAATACCAACATCTGCTGTGGCACAATTTACTTTTTACACAACATTTAGCAAAACAGTGCCTTACGACTGCAGCATCGTTAAAAGAGAAGGAACAACAAATAAATCGCTAAGACGCGAGTCTCATCACACAATCCCAAAATTAAAGAGCAGTTTTTCTTGTGCGAGTTGAGCTTCGGATTCAGATTTTTTTTTTAAAAAAACTGTTCAAGTCTTAAGCAAGAGATCTGGTTTTATTATTACTTTAAAAAAAAGAAATCTTTGGATTGGGGAGGGGAAGGGGGGGAAAGGGGAGGGGGGAGAACCAAAATGCAAAAACCAGATTTCTATCAAGTATGACAAACATAATCCATCATTACAGTGAAAATTACAGTTTGGAAGAGAGTGAGGTTGATGCAATCGGCAGAAAAAACAGATGTTGATGAGGCATCTCAACCAGTTCCAGCTTTCTCTTTGTAATACTAAAGGATGAAAAGGATTATACAGTATGACTGGAAGCATTTGCAGGATGAGGGAAGGTGAGTTAGGAGAGAAAGAACGTTGGTCCTAACCTGAACGTTTCTTTTCGATAGACAAGAGGGACGGGCGACTCATGGGATATTCTCACAGCCTGATTGGTCCAAAGACTGAGGGAAATCCTTTTAACATCCTCCTTTCCCTGTTGGCTCCCAGTTCCTCGAAGTTGCATGGCCATAAATGCTGCCGAAACACAAACAGACACAGCAAGGGCAAATCCACCCTCCGCACCTCACCCCGACTGACTAACCTATAACGGGGCAGGATGTCACCCCTCCCTCTCGTCTACCGAAAAGAAACATTCAGGTAAGGACCAACGTTCTTTTTCTGGTAGACTCAAGGGAGGGGCGACTCATGGGGTGTACCCAAGCTCCAGTCCCTGGGAGGGAAAGCCACTAGGATTCGGGGGGAGGGGCGGTCGCTACCTGCTGTAGAACCCTACGCCCAAAGGAGGCCTCGGCCGATGCGAAGGCATTCAGCTGGTAGTGGCGGATAAACAGTGTCGGGGAAGACCAAGCGGCTGCCTGACAAATGTCTACGAATGGGGCCCTCGAGGCCCACACTGCTGTAGTGGCCGCACTCCTAGTGGAGTGGGCTGTGATCCCCGAAGGGGTAACCTCCTGCGCCTGGTGGAAGGGCGAATTGACCTTCGGGAGAAATGCGGGGTCTAATTGTAGAACTACCCTCTCCTGGTGGAACTGAGAGAGGTCATCCTTGGTGGACAGAGCACCCAGCTCGGAAATGTGCCTGGCTGAAGTTACGGCAACCAGGAATACCACTTTGAGGGACAAGAACCTATGGTGGACAGAGTGCAAAGGTTCAAAGAGAGCTCCCGGCAACGCCCTAAGAACTAGGGGAAGGTCCCACGTTGGAAACCTATGGACCGGAGGGGGCCGTAAATTAGCGGCTCTCCTCAAAAACCTCTTGATCAGGGGATGGTGAGTGAGGGACGAATGACCCTCCCCTGGAAGAACCGAAGCTAGGGCGGCATCTGACGCCACAGGGTGTTATGGGAGAGACCCCTGTCCAAACCGCTCTGGAGGAATTCCAGAACTTGGAAGCCTCGGTGGGACAGATCCAAAGTGGGTTGCACCATTTGACAAACGGTGCCCATGTGGAATTATAAAGCCACATGGTGGAGGGGCGTCTGGAAGCCTCAATGGTTGCTATGACTCTGGCAGACAGGTTGGCGCTCCTCAGGAGGCTCCGCTCAAGCGCCAGGCGGTCAGGTGGATCCACTGGGCATCCAGATGGACTAAGTCCCCCTGGCACAGGGAGAGCTCCTCCCGGGGAATCCTCCATGGGGGGCAGATGGAGAGCTGGACGAGGTCCACAAACCAAGGTCTTCTGGGCCAATGGGACGCTATCAGGATGATATCTGCCCTTTCTACTACAACTTTCCTCAGGATCCCTGGAATCAGAGGGAGCGGGGGAAAGCTGTACAAGAGACCGGGATGCCATCTGCTCCGGAGGGCATCTGTCCCTTCTGTGGCCCGGGACAGGAACTGAGAGAAGAACCTTGGGAGCTGAGCATTCATTGGGGTTGCGAACAGGTCCACCAACGGGTCGCCGAACCTCAGGCAGATCTTCTGGAAGAGTTTGGGTAGAATCTGCCACTCCCTATGGTCCACAGCCACACGGCTCAACCAATCGGCCTGGTGATTGGCCGCGCCCGAGATATGCTCCAACACCACTGATGCCAGGTGCCTCTCTGCCCAGGAACCGAGCTTCAGCGCCTCCAGCCACAGGGCTCTGGAATGAGTTCCCCCTTGACGGTTTATGTGAGCCTTTGCAGCCACATTGGCCGACATCAGCAGGATGTGCCAGCCCTATATCGAACCCTTGAACAGCTGCAATGCCAGTCGGACAGGCTTCAGCTCCAGCCAGTTTATATTGTGACGAAAGTCTGACCGGGTCCAGCGACCCTGAGCTATCCTGGAGTCCATGAGCGCTTCCCAACTGAAGAGACTCGCGTCAATAGTGATGGTCACCCGCTCCGGCTCCCAAATCTCCGAGCCGCATTGCAGAGTTGGGGATGGCCACCATCGCAGTGAAAGATGCACGTCTGCCGGCAGATGGATGAGTCGCCGAGAGATGCTCATGCGCTGTCGCTGAAAGGGGATGAGGACCCACTGCAGAGTTCAGGAATGAAGCCATGCCCAAGGGATGATTCCTATGCATGACACCATCTTGTCCAGTAGGCGGGACAAGGTCAGGATGGAAACGGACTGTTTTGCGTGCACCTGCCTTTCCAGGGCCTGCAGATTGACTAGCCGCTCTGAGGATAGTCAGATCCTGCCCTCTAAGGAGTCTATCATTGTCCCCAGGTGGAGAATCCTTGTGGAGGGCGAGAGATGGCTCTAGTGGAAGTTGACCGAAAACCCAGGCAAAGTAGATAACAAGACCTGGCAACGGCTAAGAGCAAGAAAATTGAAGAAAGTGGCTAAATCTGACTGTAAAAGACCAAGCCTTAAAAACAAGTGCATACAAAGCCAGAATCAAGAAGGCAGGATAAGACAGCAAATGCCACCTCTGCAAAGAAGCTGAAGAAACAATGAACAACCTAGTTAGCTACTGCAAGAAAGATTGCACAAACTACTAGAAACGATGGCCTGACAATGTAGCATTTGGAAGATCTGCAAGAAATACCATTTGCCTGCAAGCAAGAACTGATGGGATCACAAAATAGACCAAGTAAGGAAATGAAAAGCCAAAGTGATCTGGGATTTCAGAATTAAAAACAACAAACACCTTCCACACAATCCTCCAAACTTTCAAAATTGTTGATGAGACAAGACAAAAAAGTCTGGGCAGTGGATGTGGCAATATCTGAGCAACAATCTCTTGCCGGTCACATCTACCTGACCCTCAGAGCGGGGAAGTAGGGAATGCTGTGGGTCCCATCCTCAAAGGATATACATCTGGTGGGACACAGAAGAAGGGCCTTTTCTGTGGTGGTCCCCTCTCTCTGAAACATAATTCCCCCAGAGATTAGAATGGCCCCCAATCTAATACTCTTCCGGAAGACGCTGAAGACCTGGTTCTGCCAGCGGGCCTGGGGAACCTAGAGCGGGATGGAGCCCATTAAATGGCTCATATGATTTGCTGTTGCCGGAGTGGGGTGGGTGGGAGATGGGGGTGATTTTGTTATATTGTACTATATTAATTTATTTGATTCTTTTTGTTAGTTTTTATTGTTTCAAATTTGGTTTTATATTCTGTAAGCCACCTTGAGTCGACATGGGCGAATAGGCGGCAATATAAATTCAATAAATAAATAAATAGATATCTAGAGACAACAAAATAGAAGAGAAAGAACTGGACAAAATTACGAAATAAAGGTAGTTCTCAATTTACAACAGTTCATTTAGAGATCAAAGTTACAACACTGGAAAATGTGACTTATGACTGTTTTTCAGTTACAAGCTTTGCAATATCCCTATGATCATGTGATCAAAATTCAGATGCTTGGAATTGGTTCATATTTATGACGGTTGTTGTGTCCCAAGGTCCTGTGATCACCTTTTGCAACCTTCTGACAAGCAAAAGTCAGTGGGGAAGCCAGATTCACCTGACAACTGGGTTACTAACTTATCAACTGCAATTGTTCACTTAACAACCATGGCAAGAAAGGTTGCAAAATGGGGCAAAACTCATTTGACAAATGTTTTACTTAACAACAGAAATTTTGGGCTGAAGTGTGGTCATAAGGCAAGGGCTACTTGTATAGAGAACTGTGACAGAAAGAATGATAGAATAACAGAATTGAAGGGACCCTGGAGGTCTTCTAGTCCAACTCCCTGCTCAAACAGGGAATCCTGTATCATTTCAGACATGTGATTGTCCAATCTCTTCTTTAAAATCTTCAGTGTTGGGGCACCCACAACTTTTGGAGGCAAATTGTAATTAACTGATTAACTGTCAGAAATTCCTCCTTAGTTCTAGGAATACACCAATAGTAGTACAACATCTGAACCACCATTTGAACACCACAAGCATTGACAAAATCACAATCAATCAATTGCAAAATGCAACTTTTCCAGGAACAGCTTACTTCCTGTGATAACTTTTAACATTACTAAGCAACATCTGTCTATTCAAGGTCTTTGGGAAAGACTTGATAGGTGGACAAAAATGACAAATTCTGCCTTAACATCTGGCTGATGTGAGACCAATAATGATAAAAATAGGGCTTTTCAAAATACCAGTTAGGGTGGGAGCCGTTCAAATTTAAGAAGGGAATCTCATTAGAGAGAAGAACAAGATACTAGTACGGAGAAGGCATGCTTCCTGGCAGTTTTTATTTGATGGAACCTGCTAGATTATTGCAAAAGTACTACAAAAACAAATACCTCAATTCACATTTTGGGTTAAGAAGAACTCTTAACGAAGAACACAAGAGTCATACTTGAAAGCAAAATTTATCAAACTCTGGAAGTATGGGTTGCATTTTTTGAAAAGTTTATCAGGTTTGTGTAGACAAACCAGGAGCGATCAGAGCCTGCTCCTGCTTAACTAAGTTAGGCCTGTTCAAGATAAACAGGAATGCAAAGCCCGAAGTGAATTTTGAGAGATGGATCGAACCATCTTAAAACCATACATCAATCACAACAGGGCAATAATTGGGGGATAGTACCCTGCTACTCAGTATGTTCACTGGGTTCCTGCCAGTTCTAACCTCTTCTATAGAAGAGGTTCCACAAATCTACAGTGCCGTTTAGAACCGGTTCCAGCTCCCTCCCCCCGCCCGTACATTATGAAGATGAAGAGCGAGAGGAGGAATTCTGGGAATTGAAGTCCACAAGTCTTAAAGCTATCAAGTTTCAACACCCCTGGGTTTTTTTTTTCTAAAGGGTTAGGGGTGCAAGGGTCTTGTAACTTGACAGCTTTAAGACTTGCGTGCTCCAAATGCCAGAGTTTCTGAGCCAACATTTTGGTTGCTAAGCAAGAGCGTTGTTAAGTGAGTTTCACCACATTTTACAAGTTGGCCACACCCATCCAGGCAAGCCACTCCCACCTGGTCACATGACCAGCAAACCACTCCCACCCAGTCACATAGCCGGCAAACCACTTCCACAAAGCAGGCCACACCTACAGAAAAGGTTCTAAAAATTTTGAAACCCACCACTGGTATAAGGGTATGTGCTGTATATACTTGTGTATAAGTCCTTATGTGAATTAGTTGACCCCTAAATTTGTAATCAAAATACCAAGGAAAATGCACCACCCACGGACAAGACAACCTGCATTTTTCCATGGCTTTTTAGTTAAAACATTTGAGGAGCAGCTTATCTGCAGATGGGCTTGTATGTGATATATTCAGGAAATATGGGTACTTCAAAAAAAAGTATTACCATGTATACTGAAGATAAGCCTACCTGTGGATAAGCCAAACCTGATTTTTTGGGGTGTACCTCAGCATCTGAAATTTTACCATGAGCATACATGGTATTGATGAAGTCCAATATGCTTATCCACTATTTTAGAAATGAACAGCATAAACTGAAATAATAATTAAATAATGACCCACTTCATTACAACTTTTTGTTGTAACGGATTGCAATCAATTAAATTTATGCCATAATAGATCTGTTAATCTTCAAGATTCTTAAAGACTCCATTGATTGTGTTGCAAGAAACAACCAATAAATTATTAAACAGAGATCTCAGTCTGGTTCTGTTAGGCCTGCAGAATTCGGACTCAAATGGCCTTAAGAAAAATCCAACTCTTCCCCAAGCGTTAAGAGTTAAACTTAAGAGTTAAGCCCAAAGTTTACAAAGGCATTTTAACTAATATATACCATAGTTTTGCCTATGCCAAACTTTTAGTGATGGGGGATTTTAATCTGCCGTCGATGGGAGAAGCGTCTGAGGGGGTTCGGGAGTTCATGGCTTCCATGACAGCCATGGACCTGACCCAGTTAATTCAGGGCCCTACTCACGAGGGAGGCCACACCCTGGACCTTGTTTTTGTCTCTGGCCAGTGGACGAGTGATCTGGGAATAGGGGATCTAGACACTATTCCCCTGTCATGGTCGGATCACTCACTTCTCCGGCTGGACTTCCCTGGTGCTACCCCCCGCCGCGAGGAGGCGGAACTGGAAAGTATTAGATGGTTCCGCCCCAAGCGCCTGATGGAACCGGATAGGTTCCAGACGGAACTTGGGCCACCCCCTGTGGACCTGACCCGCCCCCGAGTGGAGGACCTGGTAGACGCATGGAATAGTGCGACTACCGGGGCCCTAGACCGGGTGGCGCCTTTGCGGCCTCTCCTGCGGCGACGAACCACCCTGGCACCTTGGTTTACCGAGGAGCTAAGGGTGATGAAACGCCACAAGAGACGCCTAGAGAGTCGTTGGAGATCCTCCCGTTCCGAACTTGACCGAGCACAGGCACGAGCCTATTTGAAGACGTACCTCGTGGCATTAAGAGCGGCCAAACGTCAACATTGCGCCGCTCTTATTGCGTCTGCAGATAACCGCCCTGCCGCCCTGTTTCGGGTGACCCGTTCCCTCTTGTTTGAGAGACCACGGGAAGCCCCACTACAGGGCAGAGCAGAGGAGTTTGGGAATTATCTACAGGACAAAGTCGCTCAAATTCGGATGGGATGGACCCCTTTCAGTGGTTCAGTAGAGACGCCCGTTGCGAGTCTTGAGGGACCGCTTTGGGAGGAGTTTGACTCGGTTGCCATCGAGGATTTGGACAGGTTGCGTGGAAGTCTGCGACCCACCACATGTTTATTGGACCCGTGTCCCTCCTGGCTTGTACTGGCATCCTGGGAGGTTACGCGCGACTGGCTCCTGGGCCTGGTGAACGCCTCGTTGGGTGAGGGGTCTCTACCGGCCGCCTTGAAAGAGGCGGTGGTGAGGCCCCTGCTCAAGAAGCCTTCCCTGGACCCAACGGACCTAGTCAATTATCGTCCAGTCTCCAACCTTCCTTTTTTAGCGAAGGTTGTAGAGAGTGTGGTAGCACAGCAGTTCCCACGTCACCTGGAGGAAAATGATTATCTAGACCCGCGCCAGTCCGGCTTCCGACCCGGGCACAGCACGGAGACGGCCTTGGTCGCATTGGTTGATGATCTCTGGAGGGCCAGAGATAGGGGTTGTTCCTCTATCCTGGTCCTATTAGATCTCTCGGCGGCGTTCGATACCATCGACCATGGTATCCTGTTGCACCGGCTAGAGGGGCTGGGAGTCAGGGGCACCGTTTTACGGTGGTTTGGCTCCTACCTCTCTGATCGGACGCAACGTGTGTTGACAGGGGAGCAGAGTTCGACCCGGAGGCCACTCACATGTGGAGTGCCACAGGGATCGGTGCTCTCGCCTCTCCTGTTCAACACATATATGAAACCGCTGGG
The DNA here is from genome assembly GCF_964273705.1 of Natrix helvetica. Classification (NCBI taxonomy): domain Eukaryota; kingdom Metazoa; phylum Chordata; class Lepidosauria; order Squamata; family Natricidae; genus Natrix; species Natrix helvetica. The sequence goes on from NC_138548.1 coordinate 35,888,960, forward strand.
CGAGATCATCCGTGGTTTTGGGGTGGGATATCATCTGTATGCTGATGATACTCAGCTATACATTTCCACTCCGAACCACCCCAATGAGGCCGTCGAAATGATGTCCCGGTGTCTGGAGGCCGTACGGGTCTGGATGGATGGCAACCGACTAAAACTCAACCCTTCCAAGACGGAGTGGCTGTGGCTTCCGGCCTCCCGGTTCAACCAGGTACTTCCATCTCTGGCCATCGGGGGCGTCCAACTAGCCCCCATGGAACAGGTGCGCAATTTGGGCGTCCTCCTGGATGCCCGGCTGTCCATGGATAACCATGTAACAGCCGTGGCAAGGGGGGCGTTCCATCAGGTCCGCCTGATGCGCCAATTGCGCCCATTATTGGACCGGGATGCCCTACGCACAGTCACCCATGCGCTAGTGACGTCTCGCCTGGATTACTGCAATGCTCTCTACATGGGGCTTCCCTTGAGATGCACTCGGAGACTACAGTTGGTCCAGAACGCGGCCGCGCGGGTGATTATGGGGAGGACTAGATTCTCCCCTGTAACACCTCTCCTGCGCGAGCTGCACTGGCTTCCTGTGGTCTACCGAGTGCGTTTCAAGGTTTTGATTATGATCTTTAAAGCGCTTCATGGCACAGGGCCTAGTTATATGCAGGATCGCATCCTGCCCCACACATCCCTACGACCAATTCGCTCACACAGAGAGGGACTTCTCCGGGTGCTGTCCGCCAAACAGTGCCGGGGGGCGACACCCAGGAGCAGAGCCTTCTCTGTGATGGGCCCAGCCCTGTGGAATGACCTCCCCCGTGACATCAGGATTACTTCCGATCTCCGCTCCTTCCGTGTACAGCTGAAGACCCACCTCTTTCAATTATCTGGCCTGGCTCAATCGCAATCGTAATTTTCTCATTCCTCCTAACTGTTTTTTAAATTGTTCTTAAATATTAATTCTTAACTGCATATTGGGTTTTTACAATTGGGGTATTTTAAAGCTGATTTTTAACTGTCTAATGATGTAATTTGTTTCCTCCTCCGTGTATGTATGTATGTGTGTTGTGTATGTATGTACGTTTTTGTGCTGTTATTTATCTTTTATGTTTTATGCTCCATTGTACGCCGCCCCGAGTCCTACTCGGAAAGGGAGCGGCTAATAAATCCAAATTTATTATTATTATTATATTATGATTTCTTGCTAACCTTACAGTTCATTAATAATGTCTATCTTGTGGACAAAAAAAAAAAATCTGTTGAGGAAGTACATTTCAATCGAAGTGGCCAGATATGAATGTAAGCAGTAATGGATTCTGCACTGCTGACCACCAGTATTTGCACCAGCTTGCATTCCAACCACATAAATCCATGGTAAAACACTAGCAGAGAGTATACTAGTATCTCATATGAAAGATACATACAGATATGCAACACAAGTGTGCATTTCTGAACTACCACAACCGGTTGTAGGCCATTTTACATTTAAAATGGAGCATGGAAAAATGAAGACTTTGGGACCACAAGAAATCCTTCCAAAGTTACACCCTGCTAGCCAGACTATGGAACAAATCACTCACCAGGGTGAGGTACCAGAGGGCAAGTTTGTGAGGAAGCAGTCTCTTCGACAATTGGCAGCGGTGCAGAAAAAATGCTGTGTAACTATGGAAACTCCAACATACGTCAAGAGGGCATCACATGAAGCAGGCTTTATTTAACTCACTTTTAAAATATGAGAACTCATCAATCTTCCATTCATACACATTTCAAGGCAATAGTTCCAGCACTGTGTCTACTACACAGAGGTCTGCTGCAAAAAGGGTTAAATGATGCCTTGAACAGCTAAACGTGGTTGAAGGATGCAGCATTGATCCCTTCTCTGCTTCCATCAGAGCTTCAGCCTAGGCGTAGCAATAAATCTCTCATGAGCGCAAAAGATTCAAGGTCAGAGTTCAGATGCTGCTATTACTGAGATGTGAAAGATGCGCTCATAATGACTATGATTAGCTACTGCAGACTCCAGCCACATTTACATGTTTTTCTACCTCCCTTACAGAGTAATGGACTCTTCACCCATGTTTGTCAACCTTTGAAGGAGAAGGCACCTACACAATGTTTTCCTAACAGTCTTGTCAGATCTCAGACTCCTTATTTCCTGCCTTCCTGGATTCAGCCCTCACACCTTACTAGCAGACATTATCCTGAGAGCAGAGTAAGAATGCACTGAGATTGTCTTGATGAAGCCTTGCCAATGCTGACAAGCATGGGAAAATTTCAGAGGATCTCATTCTTATCCCCAAAGCACAAACCCATTCCTGATCTCTAACAGAGAGAGTGAAGTGGCTGGGATCAACATTAATGAGGATCTCCCATGTGTGCAAATATGTGTGGTCCTGGTCCTGGGAAGTGAATAGATATTTCATTTTCTATGTAAGCTGAAGTCTGTTTCCAACTTGAATCCAGAAATGGATATTTTTGCCTCAGTTATCAAATCCCAGGGGAAACAGCCCTTGACCAACACATAACAGCTAATGTCTGCGGCGTTCACGAGAATGAGAAGGCTAACCAAGCATTCTTGGATGAAAGCAAAACAGGACTACAAGCGTGCCTGAAAATAAGTTACAAGGCTCCAGAATAAGGTGAAGTGCATCTAAAAGGATTGTCATGTACAATATATATATGTATAAAAGAAGGAGAAAACCAGGGAGAAGCCCCTTGAGAGTGATACAGGATGAGACCATTTAAAAGTGGCTTCTTTGGGGGGCAATTCGTTCTCCTTAATTAGTTTTGAAAGTATAAACAAAAATCTAGATGCTAAACTAAAACATTTATTTATGATGTCAACATATAGAAAGTTTTTAAAAATGCTGAAAGCGAACTTTAGAGCCAAATAGACCAATGATAAAATATTAATTACTAAATGTTATTACTAAAACTAGACAGAGATAAAGTGTACTCTATGACAGTTTATTCAGGGAATATTAGAGCCCAAAATTTCTGCTGCTACATGAGACATTTGTTAAATGAGTTTTGCCCCATTTTACAACCTTCCTTGCTACAGTTGTTAAGTGAATCATTGCAGAAATTACGTTAGTAACAAGATTGTTAAAGAGAATCTGGCTTCCCCATTGACTTTGCTTGTCAGAAGGTCGCAAAAGGTGATCATATGATTCTGGGACATTGCAACTGTCATAAATATGAGTCAGATGCCAAGCGTCTAAATTTTGATTATGTGAATGCTGCAATGGTCGTAAGTGTGAAAAACAGTTGTAAGTTTTTTCAGTGTATGAACAGTCACTAAATGAACTGTTGTTAAGTCGAAGACTACCTGTATTTGTCAAAAGCAGCAGTTGCCACTAGAAGCAATGTTAATGCATTCTCCACTTTTGCAAAAATACAGTTGAGAGTTTATTAAATCTTTTGCCTTCAGTTTAACATCCAGCATTCATAAGATCAGGCTAACACTGCTGCTCCAAGAAAAATAATAAGCTCTTTTCTTGAATGATGCAGGAAAGCCATAAAAATTATAGTACAAGACCAAAACCATTAGCAGAATGTTTATGTTCAAATTAGCAACATTGGATGAATGGCCAACTTCATTTTAGCAATGAATGTTTGCATTGTCATTTGCTTTTTTATATTAAAAAAAGAAAAAAATATGCTATTCTATTCTACTGTGTTTCAATGCTGGAAAAACTGTAACAGAGGAAGGAACTGTTCCAGCAGCTAGAAAACCTACAAAATTCTTACCATAACTTTGGCACAGTGCATTTTTTAGCATCACAACAGTCCCTTTATGCTGGATGCTTTGCTTTTTTTCCTCATAAATTTACCATCTACTCTACCCCCTTCACCCCAAATGTTAGTTTTATCTTTCTTTATTAAGTTAGAGGATGGAGAGAAGGATCAGTCCTTGCTTAGTAACTGCTATGCTAAGTGGACAGGCTAAACCATTGATTGTTATATCTATTTCCACTTCAAAGGGAACATACTTTTTTAAAAAATCACATCTATTTCTTGGCCTCTGAGAACCACAGTGAAGTGACATAATCAAGAATGGACGAGGGCAAAATTTCAGCCTTCAGAACACTTCTGTGGAAGGATTACTTATATCTTTAAAAAGTATGTTAAGCATGCCAGAATGTTAATGCACCAGTTTTGTTTGTTGTTCCCTGCACAGTGCTTGTCTGTGTCTACTCTAAACTTGTGCTATATTGCCATCCTTGAAATAAAGAAAGAAATCAATGTAAATTTCAATCTGGATGATCGCAGAGCCTTTTTGGCTTATTTATAGCCATTCAAAACATTTAACCAAGTTACAGAAATATGACTGAGGCCACAGTCTGAAATGAAATTCAAGAAGCAAGTCAATCAAAGAGCAAAGCATTATGCACACTGGAAGCAGTAGCATTATGCACATGCGTTTTTTCCATATCTCTAAATCAGAGCCTACCAAACAATGTCTTGGGTAAATCCTGGATTCTTCGAAATCTGGAATTTGTCTCTATTACTTTTCTACATGCAACTTAAGATTTGGGAGCAGATCCTGGAATTGGATGTGTCTTCTATACTTGAATACCATGCTCTAAGGCAGAGGTCTTCAAACTTCAAACAAGCAGAGCTGGCTGGAGAATTCTGGGAGTTGAAGTCCACAAGTCTTAAAGTCGCCAAGTTTGGGGACTCCTGCTCTAAGAACTCCAAATCAAACCCAATTTAAAGAGACTTCTACTGAAAAGGGTGTTGGTACTTACCTGATACCCCTCTTCTCATAGTGGGGAAGGAGTATCCAGGATAGATTGACCTTGTCCTCTCTTGATTGGACTGAGTCAGATAAGCTCTTTTAGCAACGCTCCACCCAGCTATCGGCAAAGAACTCTATCCAACTCACTGTGTCATCCACTCTAGACTTTATTTTAGTTTCAAACCTTTATTTATTACTTCAACAGAACAGTTCAACAAACAACGTAACAATTTTGCAACATACCCATATCAGGAAGGGGCTGGATACTCCTCCCCCACAATGAGAAGAGGCGTATCAGGTAAGTACCAACGCCCTTTCTCCATAGTGAGGGGAGGAATATCCAGGATGGGACATACCAAACCCTAACCCTAAGCCTACATATCCCTAGGGAGGGTTACACATTTGAATATATGCCCAAACGTATGCCTGGTGAGGCGTGTCCCCCGTCCTATGAACAGCCTGCAACACCTTAGTCCAAATGAGGCTTCCGCAGAAGCAAAGGAATCCAACTTGTAATTCCTCACGAATGGTGAGGCCTGCATGGCCCAGGCCCCCGAAGTGGCCGCGCTTCGTGTAGAATGTGCTGTGATAGAGCTCGGTGTTTGCAGACCCCGTGCCTGATCGGCAGAAGCAATACAGGTTTTTAACCACCTGCCTATCGTGGTGGAAGTCACCTTGTTCCCCAGGGATCCTGGCTGGGATAGGGCTTCCGACTTCCTGTTTGGCCTGGTTCTTCTGAGGTAAATCCTCAGAGCCCTCCTCATGTCCAAGGTGTGCCACTTCTTCTCTAATGGGTGAGAAGGATCCGGGCAGAAATTGGGCAATATCAGCTCCTGCGAGCAATGGAAGCAAGAACACACATTGAGTATGAAGGAGGGGCCCAATCTTAGCACTACCCTGTCCTGGTGGAACACGCAGAGATCTTCCCTGGTAGACAGAACCTGCAGTTCGGATATCCTCCTGGCGGAGGTGATGGCCACCAAAAAGGCCACCTTAAGCGTCAGGAACTTCAGAGAGACAGTACGTAATGGTTCGAACGGAGGGCCTGTCAGAGCATCCAACACCTTGTGTAAGTCCCAGGAAGGGTACCTGTGCACCGTGGGTGGTTTAAGATTGGAGGCCCCCTTAAGGAACCGCCTGACCATCGGATGGTGAGTCAATGTCTGAGATCTACCGCACAGGAGTACAGATGAAATGGCCGAGACCTGTCTCCTAATCGTGTTGGGAGCTAACTCTCTGTCCAGCCCCACTTGAAGGAAGTCCAGAACCTGTGCAACAGTAGGACGGACCGGATCATGGCCCCTAGAGATGCACCATGTTGAAAAAGCCCGCCCTGTAGCGCCATAAATGCGCTCCATGGAGAGTCTGCGAGCTGCCTGGATAGTCTGTATAACCCTGGGGAAGAAGTGAACTTCCCTCAAGATGCTCCGCTCAAGCACCAAGCGGTCAACTGGAGCCACTGAGGGTCCAGGTGTTTCAGCGATCCCTGACTGAGGGAGATCCTCTCCTGGTGGATCCCACAGGGCCTGTCCACTGAGAGGGATTGGAGATCAGTAAACCAAGGCCTTCGGGGCCAGTGAGGGGCAATCAGTATCACCTCCTCCCCCTCCCACAATAATTTTTGTATGACCCTGGGGATCAGGGGTAAGCGTGAATAGGCATAGAGGAGCCCCCGGGGCCAAGGGCCATGGAGAGTGTCTACCCCCTCCGCCCCCCCGTGTCCGGTACCTGGAGTAAAACCTCAGAAGCTGTGCGTTGAGAGGGGTGGCGAATAGGTTGACCTCTGGGTATCCGAAGCACTCTGCCAGCTCCTTGAAGATTGCTGGCTGCAGCTTCCACTCCAAATTGTCCACCTTGGTCCAGCTGAGTCAGTCGGCTCTGATGTTGTCCACCCCTGCTATATGTTTTGCCCTCAGCGAATGCTGTCGAATGCTAGGCTATCTGAGGTGCTTCTGCGTTTTCTCATAGTTGGACATCCAATTCTGAGTTTGTGGTGGGTTCAGGCATGGGGACTGGCCTGTCTGACCCTTTTGCCATGGCTAGAAGGGTGCTATGATTCTATGACTAGGATTAGCTCAGAAAATTTCTTGAATGTATTATGAATTCTTTTGAGTTCAATTCACTTGCCAGCCACTAGGGTGTATTGCAAGACTTTGTAGATGCAGGGGCAATTTAAGTGTCAGTCACTAGAGTGCATTGCAAAACTTGTAGATGCAGACGCAGTTCACTGGTCAGCCACTAGAGTGCATTGCAGGGCTTTGGAGATGCAGGCACAGTTCACGTGTCAGCCACTAGAGTGTGTTGCCAGACTTTGTAAATGCAGGCGTAGTTCACGAGTTGGCCAGTAGGGTACGATGCAATGCTTTGTAGATGCAAGCACACATCTCTTGTCGGCCACTAGGCTTTGCAAGTGTTGGTCTGAAATACTGGACTGCAGTTTGTAGAGGAGCCACTAGTGGGCGCTGCTTGTGCCTACTGTTTGGAGTGATTGGTAATGGCACCTTCCTTGCTGTTAAAGGATGGAAGGCTGAGTCAATCTTGAGCCAGTGAGATTTGAACTGCCAAACTGCAGCTAGCAGTCAGCTGAAGTAGCCTGCAGTACTGCACTCTAACCCCTGTGCCACCTCGGCTCTAGTTGCCAAGGTTATTCTGCTGGTTAAATTTGTCAAGCTGACGCTCCAATTTTGGAATTCCTAAGGGTCATTACCCGAACTCAGAACCCGTCTTAGACCTGGCTAGTTTGGTACCTTCTATAGGGGTTGAGCCCTTCCCAAATAATACATAAACAATAGTAACCAATCCACAAGAGCATAACAATCTGTTCAGCTGAACTACATCTGCCTTTTGGCCCTTTGGCTGCCCGAAGGTTTTGCACACACAAGGTAAGCTGATGTTGGGATGGTTGGGGAGTCTTTATTGCCCCTCGTTGTCAGGACAACTTATCATTAAAGTTCAAAGGATTTAGGAGATCGGGTCTGGGCTAGCTGACCTCTTTATCATTCAAGTTTCGTTTCCATGGAGATCTTTCCACGAGGCTTTTACAACCACTTAAGGAGTAAGGCTTGGAATCTGCATCAGGTTTCTCTTTCTTTATTAGGCTACATGTGTTTGGCCTTAACAATAGCAGATCAGATTACATAGGTTGGGAAGGGGTGGGTCTGCTTTATCATGGGATTCCTGGATCCCTTCCCCTGGAGCTCAATTAGATGGAAACAAGGTCGATCTTGCTTTCAAACAAGGAGAGAGAGGAAACATGCTTTTCTAACTTTGCAGGATCTGCTTTCTCAGTGTATCAGAGAACAAAAAAAAAAAACCAGGCTTTTCAGAGCAGATTGAATAAGCTAGGTGGTAGACGCTGCATTTCTCATGCAACTCTTGGCCTCTTTTTAACACATTTTCTTAATCACAACCTAGTCCTTCATCCCTGGAGAGATAATCAGCCTTTCTCACTGAAACGGGATGTTCCTCTTTGCTCCAAGAGGGGGTGGGGGAAATCCCGGCAGCTGATTTCAGTTAGACTGCAAACAGAGTTTGGGATTCAACTTCAATGTCCCTTTACTCGAGGGGAGCTCAAAATAACCTCATCTTTACACTGTTCTGCCTCGGGTGGTTGCCCCACCCCCATGCCTGCAGAGGTAGAAGGGAGGCTTGAGGAGAATGCCCCATAGTGAGGGAGACTGCCATCCCTGGATAGAGCCCCAGATGCCTAAGGTATCAATGGGAATCCTCACTTGCTGGGAGGGATCCTCCTCTGTGATCGCATCAGGCTCCAGACCAGGGGAAGCCTTCTTGCTGATGGCCTTATGGCAGATGCGCCCTAGGGCTTTATGCCTCCGCCTTTCATATTTAGAGGCAGGTTTGGGAGGCTTGGAGCCGGAGCTTGCCTCTTTAGCCGCCCTGGAGGAAGTCTGCTTCATTTCGCTCCTTGCCTTGCTGCCCCCACCCTTGGATGGACCTTCAGGGGTAATCTCTAACCCGATTGGAGGGTCTTCTGCCCTTCCAGTGGGGCTGACGGCTTTAGAAGCAAGGACTTGATTCCTGCCTGTGTCCTCCGAGCTGCAGGAGGCCGCCATCTTGGGCCACGTGGTTTCAAAATGGCTCCCGGCTCCAAATTCAAAAAGCTCCTCTTTGCTGGAGCACGTGGAAGTGGCTTGTGCCTTTGCAGGCTGCCGCGCGGCTTCTGCTGCCGCTGGGGGCTCTCTCTCGCCTCCCACCTCCCGCAGCTCTTTCTGAGCCTCTCGAGCTCTCACCTTGTTCTCTGGCGATCGCTGCCAGCGCGGGCGCTCCGGGGCGTTTTAAAATGCTGTAGTTCATTGCTCAACCCCTGAGGGGAGCGGTGGAGCGCTCTGGCACCCTTAGAGCCTCCTTGGGTGTCGCCCTTGCTGCAGAGGCCTCTGCGGAGCTCGCTTGCCTGTCTTTGGTGACAGTCCTCACTTGGTGCCTTGGGTCTCGTTCTGTGACCTGGGCTGCGCGCCACCTTAGTGGTTGCTGTGCGGGCTTTCTACCCCCGCCTGGGGGTTTCCTCAGCCTCTAGTGATTGATCAGGCAGCATGGAGGCAATTTCGATCGCTTTTTTAAAAATTTAAAATTTTTCCTTTAAGTTTTTTCAGGATCTCAGGATGAACACAGGCGTCCGTTGATGGACTGAGTCGATAACTGGGTGGAGCATGGCTAAAAGAGCTTATCTGACTCAGTCCAATCAAGAGAGGACAAGGTCAACCCATCCTGGATATTCCTCCCCTCACTATGGAGAAAATTCATTTCATTCACATGGTCTTCCCCAGCCTTACAGCTCTTGGTAACTTTACTGCTCTGTGAACTTTAATTCCCAGAACTCCCCAATAAGCATAGCGCATGAAATGTGGAAGCTTTTTTTTATTACTGGTTTGCAGAACCAAGGACAATCATCCCTACCGGTTTGGCCGAAGCATGCCAAACAAGGAGGATTTTACCCCTGGGCTGGCCACCTTACACAGCACAACTCCTGGTGGCTCAAAACCATAAGAGTCTCTCCCCAAAATCAGAATCTGGCATTTCAATCACAGTCTCCAGTATAATCCTCAAGCTCAACCTTATCTTATTCTCAATGCTTAAGGAAAGACCAGCTTTTTACAGTGTTTAGTTATCTAAAGGAGAGAATATATGTAACTTGGGCTTGAATGTGGAGTGCTGGGTACTCTCTGAGCTTGTTGTCTGCTTGCAGACATTTTGTTAACCAATTAGGTAACATCATCAGTGCAAGTGTAGGGCTGGCTGCATTGGTGGAAGTATGGTTTTCCTTTCGCCTTGGTGGTTCCTTGATTAGAGTTGTTTTGCAGGTGTATCTGGGTGTTGGCTGCTGAAGGGGATGTGTTTTGGTCTTTTTTCCAGGAACTCCCTACTGGGTCTGTTAGTTTACTTACACCGTTTTGGAGAGCTTTTATGTGCTAAGATAATACCATGTGGTAATAGTAGTCTGTTGATTGTTTCTGAAATGTTTTTTGAAGCATAGTAGTCTGGCACACAAACCAACTAAAGCCTTCTAAAACATCTTAAGTAAACCAAATCACCCAGTAGCCCAAGAAGAAAAAACAAGAGTCATCTTCAACATACAAGGACCATAATAGTCACTATGTAGGACTGACTGGCAGAAAATCAGTAGAACTGATCTATCAATCTGTTGGTGGCTAATTTGTCTGAATGCAAAGCTTCCAGTAATTCCCCAGTGTAAACAACAGTCAGAAGACACAATGAAAACACTTGGACAGACTTAGTAAGAGTTTTGTCTGAGAAACTGTGAGCACTCTAGACCTAGACAACTCCAAAAATACTAGGGAATTTCTGGAAGCTTTGCATTCAGACAAGTTAGCCACCAACGGACTGACACAAATAAAGCATATTACATACCATTCAAAAGAGGCAATGCAAAGCTAAAAAGGAAACAAAAAAGTTTCTCTTTAGGAATCTAAACTCAGACTAGACTAAACCAAACTAAGTCTCTTTTGGTGAAGAAACTACAATTGTCTTCCCCACACCAAATCAACAGATAACTCATACTATCTCACAGAGCAATGGAAGAATGGCCGGCCTCTACCACAAGTTTCAGGGGTTCTTTCAATTATTCCTTTTGTGAGTCAGTGTGGCCACACAATTTAAGATGATTACTCAGTTTATCTGAGCTTCCACTGCATATGCCACAAGCTGAGAAACAACTGGATTTTCTAGCATCATTCTCTTATAAACAGCATATAGTAACAATAAAAGTGGTTTTCTTAGCCTCCTATAACTACTTTCATATTTTCAAATGCTTTCGGTATTTATTTCTCTATTCAAAAACTTCCCTAATTGTTACAGCCCTTTGCTCTTAACATTTGTGGTAAATCTGCTGTGCAGTGCATTTTGAAGCCCACCTTTAAATACATCTAACCAGGGTGTTTTGCAAGCCATATATAAGCAAAACAGTACAACAAATATTAACAGAATACAAAATAAAATTTCAGCTCCCCTCAGTTCTCAGAAAAGAGAACTTTAAAAAAAATGTCCTGGATGATAGTAATTTTGCCCTGGAATTGCACAATTATGATATGTGCAATTCCTTCAAAGAAGGCCTATGTTGGCACGCTTTAAGCAAAGACAACATATAAAGCAGAAGCACCAGCAAATTTATATGGGAGTAAAAAGTCCTGTAGCCAATACAATTAAATCTATGAATGTCAAATAACTTGGGTTAAAAGCCAACTGGTAACCACAGAATTCCCTGAAAATGGTTTTGGGCCATGTATGTGGTCTTTGACAGTCAATACCTTAGAAACAGTCCCTTATGTTACAGTTAACTGGATAAAACAAAAGTGCACATCACCATGGATAAATCATTCCTGTTCAGAACTGGTAAGCTATCCTGAGCTGGAAAAGATTATATCTAGCTTCTGCCAAACCACCCAAAATTCAAAAATGCAGCCTCAGAATTAAGGATATCCAGAAGTTTTCTCAGCCTAGGACATTTAGCCTTTTGCAGTAAACCCATGACAAATGACCTCTCTTCCCACCAAAGAGCAGAAAAATACAAAACACACTGAGGCATCTGCACTTTTTAGGGCTGTTATTGTTTTAATAATGTTTTAAGCTGACCTTTATTTTTCATTTTCAATTTATTACGCTTTAGTGTAGAAATTATATATATATATATATATATATATATATATATATATATATATATATATATATATATATATATATATATATATATATATATATATATATATATATATATATATATATATATATATTCGTAGATTTTCACGGGTGTAGGTATGCTGGTTTTGTTGTATTCGGGTCTTTTCCCGTGTAAGGTTGAGATTGTCTTTGCAACGTTTTGGCAGGATCTCACCTGCCATCTTCAAGCGTGGGCTTAAAATGGTTTGAAGATGGCAGGTGAGATCCTGCCGAAACGTTGCAAAGACAATCTCAACCTTACACGGGAAAAGACCCGAATACAACAAAACCAGCATACCTACACCCGTGAAAATCTACGAAAACATATATATATATGTATGTATGTATGTATGTATATATGTATGTATGTATGTATGTATGTATTTGTGTTACAACCCCTGGTATGACTAAATATAAATATATATATATAAAAGGGGAAAAAATTAAGGCGAATGAATTGGTCACTCTCCCTAAATCAGATAATTCAATAGCAATTGCCTCAAGGAGTACCATAAAAACCCAAGAAATAAGAGGGGGGGGGGGAGTTTGCATAAAAATGGTTTTTAAAATACAAAGTATAAGCTGAAACGCATTGAGCCCCACCATTAAACTTCATGAGATTTTTTTGGGGGGTGGGGAGAGATACATACAAGACAGAAAAATGCTTCTTCCCCTACCATGTACCAAACCTCCTCACTTTTAGCAGCCACAAAGACATTGCGCCCTTGCTTTCCTTGTACTCCAGAGCTTACGCCACGCTTTCATGCCTTATGTATAAAACACAAGAAGCAGAGGAAGTCAGTTGTAACTGCTGCTGCTATTGCACGCCCAAGTCACTGCAATAGGAATCACAAGGCTACTCAAGGTCCATTGAAAACTGAACAGTTCATTCATAAGATCTGCAAACTGTTGGCTTGAGGTCAGATAGATGACTGGTTTTTCCACGAGCAAAACATCTGCTGTCCTGGAAGTAGCACTTCCTTTAAGTGACTGACTCATGGCATTGCCAGGAACTACAAAGGCTTGAAACAGAGGAAGGAGTCTCATTTCATTTCCCCATTTAGTGCAGGCAAAAGGCATATAGGAGGCCACAGTGGAAATTTCATACACTGCCACACAGAAAGTTCTGCAATATATTTAGATGTTCAACCCCTCTACTGCTTCTAGCTTTGTAAAACATTTACATCCCCGCAATGGACATCAGGCAATTGCCAAGCCTAGGCATCATCAGAAGCCCTGAATTTAATTAATTAATTCGAATGCCCAAATAAATGGCTACTGGGAGACAAAGAGAGCCTCTATTTACTTCCTTGATGCAAAACTGCAATACTGAACTTCAAGGGGGGGGGACCCTATGCAGGAACCCTTGTAAAAAGACATTTTTTTCATTGTTTTAATGAAATCTCAACTTGCTGGGGAACAACCTTCACCACAAAGTTGCAGTAGAAGCATCAGAACCTTCGTTGATGTTTCTAGCACCCTGATGTAGAACCTATGGCACGGGTGCCAGAGGTGGCACGTAGAGCCCTCTCTATGGCACGCGCACCATCTCCAGCTGCTCTTCTAATTTCCAGTGTGCACATGCACACCGGCCAGCCGCTCTTTGTGGGTGTTGGAGTGCTGGAAAATGCCCCCAAAACAGCCACGTTTCAGGCTGTTTTTCGGGCCATTTTTCAGGCTGTTTTCAGGCTGTTTTCCTAACCCAAAACCTAACCCAAAAAACAGCCTGAAAATAGCCAAAAAATGGACTGAAACAGCCCCAAAAATGACCTGAAAATGGCTATAAAACAGGCATGCACAAGCCAGCCAGGGAGTCTTCAGGTTTCTGGTGTTCTGGGCCCGCAAAGACCAGCTGGCTGGCATGCATGCTGGAAACCTGAAGACCAGCTGGCCGGTGCATGCACACTGGCCAGCTGGTCTTTGGGTTTCTGTTGCTTCGTTGCGCGCACATGCATGCGTGTTCCGGTTTGGGCGCTCGGTGCTGAAAAGGTTTGCCATCAGTGTCCTAGCACTTCTTCAAGGTACAGAAAAATTATTTTGATTTCCAGATTTGTTTCTCTTCCTACTAATATACGCAACCTTCATCAAGAACAGGCAATGTGGTATCCTCCAAGCATCTATCAGATTTATATCCTACAAAAGGTACCTTTTGTGGGTAGCTCTCTATTCTCGTCTTCCTAGTCGTTTAACTATTACACTACACTGCAATTCCCACATGCCTCAGCCACTCCAGCTTCTGGTCGAAGATGGCAATAATTGTGCTTCAAAGCATCCAGAGGCTACCCCATTGCCAACCTTATACATGGCATTGCGCATGTAAGAAAATATTAGAAATACATAAACATTTTAGAGCGTGAACTACTTGTAAACTGTCTGTAACTTCCTTTTTTACGACCATCTATTCCAAGGGTGTCAAACTTAATGCCCCCAAGTTGCTTAAATCTGGCCTGGAAATAGCAAAGGACTGGCCTGTGATGCCTCTGCTAGTAAAAGCAGGTCACCGGGGGGGGGGGGGGAGGTCATGCGCATCGCCCCACAGAACCTGTTTTTGGTCTGGATGGCCTCTTGCACCACTCTACTGGCCAAAACGGGGCACGGGAGTGGCTGGCAGATTGGTGCCTTTTGCTGCACAGAAGATCCCTTCGTTTGATTAATTATGTGCCATCAAATCAGTGTGAATTCTTAACAATTATGCAGACAGACTTTCTCCAGGAGGATCTGTTGCCAATCCCATTGGCCATGTCTTCCAATGAGGCACCCATTGATGCTGCAACTAAGACCATCCGCCTTGCTGTTAGTTGTCCTCTTGTTCTCTTACCTTCCATTTTGCCCGGTATTACAAAACTTTTTTAGAAAGCTGTATCTTTGAGTAATGTATCTGAAGTATGATAATTTGAGACTTTGTGTCTGGAATGAGAACTCAGGGTTGATGTATTCAATGTTCCATTTTTTTTGTTTTCTCCATTATCTGTAAGTCTCAAGAAATTTCTATAACACAAAAATTCAAAAGTATTAACACTCTTTCACTTCTGCTTCTTCAAAGTCCAACTTTCACTTCCATACAAGTATAATGGGAAAATCTATTTCTTGCAGAATGCTAATCTTTGTAACTATGGACATCGGAGCATTTTTCCCAAGGACATGTTGCTATTCTAAACAATAGCAATTATTGGTAGTGTATTACTTGATGTTGCTTCCTGTCCCGTTGACATCTGACCCTACAAGGCAGAAGCATTCTATCACTTCAAAATCTTCATTGTCAGTTCTAAGAATGGCTGCTTTACCTGTTGTCATTAAGTTATTTTTCTATATATTTTAGTCTCATTATTTTTCCATTATGTACCTTGACTTCCATTACTTAGGGCTTGCAGATCACTGCATTTCAGCTATCAAAGTTACTGTTACAAAGTTACTATTATCAGCATAGAATCGATTGTTTGTTCTTTTAATTTATAAACCAATTTATAAATCACCTTCTTCTAATCCAGTTTCCCATAATATATATTCTGCGTATATGTTGAATAAATAAGCATATACAGCCTTGTCTCCACTCTTTTGCCAATGGAAGCAATCTGCTTGTCCTTCTTCTGGTCCTTCTCTGGCTTCCTGACATGTGTATCGGTTTTTCATTAGGGCAATTAGATCATCTAGGGAGTCCAATTTTATTAAGCACATGGACATAACGGACACAATTTAAGGTTGTTCTGCAAAGCAAATGATGCTAATAATGATGATGATGTTACCCATTCAGTTGTATCCAACTCTCGGTGATTCTATGGGCCACGTCTCTCTACATCTTCGGATCCTGCACTACTTCTCTGAGTTGTTCTATGCTCTGGCTGGTGTCTTTTAGGTATTATTTGAATTTCTCAGTCCAACATGCATCAGCTTTAATGTCTTATGTTCTTCCTTTTCTAAGCCAAGTTCAACATCTGGTTTCTCCCTTTCCATGTAAAGCTCTACTCTGCAATGGGTGATCATAAACATTCATTTACTAGCATGCGAGAAGGTCTCTTATCCTATTGAAACCTGTGAAACACTAAGGCAAACTTAAAATTCAGACATAGCATCCATTCATATGCTAGAAATCACTTTATGTTTTTATGCATCAAAATAAATTCAAGGAAGCATGGGAAATTTACCGCTCCCCCTAAAAAAGTTACTGTATATAGGTTTTCATTTCCTTTTCAAGAAATGAAGGAAGAGAACATTTTAAAGAAATCATGTATTTTTACTGTAGATTTTCGTTTTGCAAGGTTCTCTTGTTGTAATTATAGCCTGAATATGTTTCACAAGCTCACAGTATCAGACACTGGTTTTGGAAACATCCTGTGGTTAGTTTACTTAAAACCTTCAAAGTCACTTTTTTTTCCTCTCCATTCTCTGTTTATTTTTAAACTGCCACTATTGTGAATGGAAAGACACTATTAAAAAGACACCCCAAAATGCAAAACAAAAATAAAAACAAAGAGCACAATCCTGATATCTTCACACATGAATTAAATTATGGTAAAAGACAATAATTGTTAAAATCTCCAACACAACAAGGCGGTCAGCAGTCAAGCTGAGGAAAACCAGCAGAGTTTAGTATAGAGAATGATGGATTAAGACAAGATCTGGGTTTAAATCCCTTCTCAGTCCTGAAGATTAACTGATTCTCAGTATGACCTACATAATCTTGTATAAAGATATGCTTTGCAAGTTCCCAAATGTTTTCATTCTCTGTGAAAGAAACTTCTGGCTTTTTTCCTCCTTTGTAGGTGTTTAGCAATTGCTTCCAAATATTCCTTGGTAATGTTTTTCAGTTACTTTATTGTCAGAAGTGGTGAAAAAGTGCTACTGCTGTTACGTTTTCAGATATGTATTTTTTTCATCACTGTGAAACATCCAGGGTACTCATTCTTCCTGATCTCAAAAAGGCCATGAGAAGAGTTTTATTGTAATAGCTTTCCCCTAAGGCAGGGGTGTCAAACTGGTGGCCTGCGGACCAGATGCATCACATGCAGGCCACGCCCACCCCAGCTCCGCGAAGTGGAAAAAATTGTGAAACATCACATGACGGCAATGTGACGCGGCAAGTTTATTTTTAACAAAAAAATTTATTGGTTTTTCAACATTTATAGGGAAAAGGGTAAATGGACAGGTATACAAATTTTGGCAGTTGCAAAATGTGACAGACGCCCCTCTCTCCATACTCATAGTATACATTTATATATAATGCATTGGTATATAATTGATTACAATCAGCATATTAGTTCTATTACTAAATTCAATCAGATTAGACATTACAGTATAAAATCCAGATATAATTCCATTATCACTTTCGGTCAGTTTATAATAATATGATTTTCTTGTTTATTTTTGTGATCTGAGTCTTCTTGCTATTGCCCCATCTCCCTCCACTGGCAGAGCTCTGGCCCCTCCCGTGTCCTGCGTGTCCGCTGTAGTGTCTCGTGTTCTTTCTAGGAGTGTTTTGTTTTTTTCCATAAAGGCCTGCGCCTCTATGGGTGAATTGATTCTAATTCTTGTCTCCTCCCAGAATATCAGCATACCTTCAGGCATCAACCATCTAAACCACACCCCTTTCTGGTATAATTTATTCGCTAATTGCGAATAATTCTTCCTTTTTTCTCTAATCTTCTTAGGGATCTGCTTCAGAATGGTTATCTCCATATCATGGTATGTCAATGCTTGCCCCCTTTGCACCCAGAATTTCATCTCTTGTGCTTTTTCTAAGAAATTCAATGTGAACCTCCCTGGGTACATTGTGTATTCTAGCATAAGCTGAGTTCACTCTATAAACCAGGTCTATATCCCACCCCATCTGTTGTTTTTCTTTGTGTGTGTAGTCAGCCAGGATGTTTGTCATGATGTCCCTTATGTTTTCCCCATCTTCTTCTATAACATTTTGAAATCTAAGGTAATAGGACATTCTCTCAAATTCTATTTTCATCTGTTGGATGTCAAGATCTTTGTTCCCTTTCTGCACAGCTTCTACCCCCCCCCCTCACCTCCTCCACCCCCCCTTCCACAAGATTCAGTCTTTGTGAGTTCTTATATATTTGGGCTTGATTTTCTTTAATTTCATCTTTCATTTCCCTTAGTTGTTTCTTGATTTCCTCTTGGCCCTGTAAAATTTGTTGAAGCATTTGTTGAAAGTCCATCTCTGTAGTCTTAGGTTGCATCAGTTCTGTTATCTTTGACTGTGTGGCTGGACTGGATGTTGCGGATGTTGGAGCAGAAGTAGCAAAGCCAGGTTTTCCAGGAGGGGGTCTTTTGGATGCCATCCTTTATAACGTTAGAAGTTCAGTCCAAATATAAGATAAACAGTTAGAAAAGAAGGGTAGCCAGGTGAGTCCGGGAGCAGAAGAACCAGGCAGAAGAGAATCTCTCCAATAAGTCTGGCAATAGATAGAAAATTTCCCCTAGAAAGTTTAAAAAATACCAATCCACAAGAGATTCCTCTGGGAGACACGGAGACAAAGACCGGAAGCCTGAATTTTAAAGGTGGAGTCGGCGAGTGACGCGGCGAGTTTGACACCCATGTTAAGGGTTTAAAGTGAAGCCTTAAAAGCCAGAGCAATCATCTGCTGAAGAGATTGTAGTAGAGCAAGGAAGAACCTGACATGCACACCTGTCCCTTGGCCTCTTTGTCACTAAATAAGTAAGAGCAATCGGGCCTGTATGTAACACTGAGTTTTACAAACAAGATGGGGCAGCTGTTTGTGGACCAGCTGCCCCAATATTTAGCAGCAGCCATCCTTCAGTTCCTGGATTTTATTGCAAGGTTGAAGGTGGAGTCCCTTTGCTTTTAGTTATGATGGATTTAATGTAAACCTTTGCATAAGATAGTTGGAACCAGGTGCCTAATGAACCCTCTAGGCTATCATAGACACTTACTAATTTCATAGGAAATATGCAGGCAGCTTTGGCATTTGCCTTATTGATCTCTGGGTCAGAGAGATTACAGGAAGAGTTGAAGCAAGTAAAGGAATGCCTGCAGCAGTGATGAAGAATCAACTCAACCAATCATAGTGTGCCCGTGGGATCTTAGCTTATAGTATGACAATAATTCTGACTTCATTGTGTCTGTGTTAACTCTCCTCCAAGCTGCTGTAGCATGTTTGCAATTTTCTCTTCTTTTTTGCAGACAAAAAGCCTTGCATTTGCTTCTCAGATGTTTTCAATGATGACTCTAGCTTGTCTGAAAGTGCCGGGATTTGGAGTTACTGTTTTATAGCACTTTAATTGCTTACTATGCAGGGAGTTTTAGACAGTATAGATGGGGAAAGTGAGGTTATGCCTGTGGAAGCTCCAACTGGATAAGGCTTGGTCTTCTTTACCAATGATTCTCTCTAAGTGTGGTCTAGGAACAGACCCAGAGCTTGCCAAAGGCCCATGATCAGTCCAGGGGTGACTGAGTTGTATATGACAATGAGGAAAGCCTGCTGGACAAGGAAAGGGTGCAATTGGCACACCTGTTAAACTTGTGCAAAGCTCCCTCCCCCCCCCCCCACTTTCAGCCATAGCTTCTACTTGCCACAGGGGCTGCACAGCAGCTGCACAGAAAGACTTCCAAATTCCATACCAACAGTGTCTGAGAGAATGCTACCTTGTCAAAGTACCTTTTTATTGATTCTTTGTATGCTTGAAACAAACAAAATGAGATTATAAAACAGATAATAAAATGTAAATATTGTAAACCAATATGATAAAATAATTTATAACCGCTGTAAAAGAAAATTAATTGCTTTCATTTTCAAAATATCTCTAGAGTACTATGTGCGATCTAGAGGCTCTCTTAGAAATAGAGATTATGTTGAGGGCGAATGTTTTGTTTTGCAGCACGACAGCTTCCCATTAATGAATCTTTTAAATAGTGACGTTTTGAGGAAGGAGAAGACCTGATTGTACAAAGAAGGACATAGAGAAGTAGGTGCAATATGATCTGGAGTTGGGGGAAGTTAACATCACTTCTTTGCCTCTTGGCTCTAGAATTCTCTGTAGTCAACTCCTACTGTAAAGGGGAAGGGTCTATTTAATCAGCCTATCCCAGATTACTGATGAATCCACCAAGGCAGGGATGGGGAACTATGGCCCTTTTATGACCTGTGGACTTTAACACCCAGAATTCCTGAGCCAGCGTGGAATCAGGAATTCTGGGTGTTAAAGTCCACAGGTTATAAAAGGGCCATAGTTCCCCACCTCTGCACTAAGGTATCAGAGGGAGTTTGGAATTATTCCTGAGGTTCCTAGTCCAGTTGAGGTCAAGGTTGCAACTTGGAATGAACATATGACAAGGGACTTGGATAATCCCCATTTGAACTTTCTGTGTTTGTGGATCTCATAGAGTGGCTCACAGAATAGCTACAGGAGAAGAGACAGCACATATAATGCCTAGAACATTGCTGGAGGAAGACTAGGATCAAAGCCAGCCAAGCACAAGTGAGAACCTTTGTTAGGAGTTATTTTGTGGTGAAGAATAGTCTACTTCTCCACTTTTATGGCACCTGCAGATAGCTGGGCAGCAACCCAGCAGGTGACTACGTCTCTTCTGGGTAAGTGGATTGCTTGGAAGTATACCCACTTGTTCAAGATAAGAAAGGGAAAAGAAAAATTCTGGGGTGCTGGAGAGCCATCTGAAGGGCTAAAGAGATGAATTATTGCTAAATGGGTTTATTGTGATTAGTCAATTTGCAAAAATGAGCATGTTACTCTCAAAACCTCAAACGCATCCTCTGAATTAAAAGAATCACTGAGCTCTGCTTTAGAAGCCCATAAAATCTAAGCACTCCCTTTTCTACTGTTCGTTTTGTTTTCCAGGAAAAAAAATCTTGCACAAAACAGGAAGCCTCATTCATACATCTGTGGTTGCCAGCTTTAATAGATGTAACCTGTTCATTACAGTAGCGCTAACAACACACAATTTTCTTGCAACAGTAATAAAAGAAGCAAATATTCCTTTCTCTCCATTTGGCTACCATTCCTTATTTGGGGACACATTTATCTAAACAGCTTGAAGAGTATCCAACTTCGGCTTCTAAAGACTAGAATTTTACTATTTTACTGGGACACTGAAGTGTAATAAAGCACTTTTATGCTGGTCTATGACCGTAATAAAAAAATTTTTTTTTTTAAAAAAAACCACAGCACTGTTGTTTTAGTGACTTTTAATTGAATTTCACTCACTGCTTTTACTCCTACTGTTCCTCCATCACCTGGTGTTTAAGGCAGGTTACAAAATGTGACAAAAAGGCAGGTTTAAAGGGACTGAAAGTAACATGGGATCCATAGGGGTGGAAGGGGAAAATCAGGATTGTCAAAAGAGCAGCCGCGGCTGCACGATCAAAATCTCACTCCTTTTTTTACACATAGGAAGGGGCAAAGTTTTGATTATGTAGCTGCGACCACCTTCCTGACCTTTTTGGCAACACCTGGTCTTCCCTGAATAAGAATGAAGGGATGGATGCTGAAGATGCTATGTGCAGGTGGGTGAACTGGCTTACCCCTTTTGTGCAGCCATCCCTCCTTCACTATGGCGACTTCATTCATAATGGCGGAATTTCAGCTGTGTTGGTTGGTGAAAGTTCCACCCCTTCGCTGCAGGTAAAAGGATTCAACTCCTCCTCCTCCTCTACTTCTTTTCTTCAGCTACACCTAATGGAAAAAGAAGAAATAGCACTCTATCAATCTCATGTAAACAAAGACATAGATTAAAAATAGAAATACCATATTTTTCACATTATAATAAGACGCACCTTAGTTTTTGGGAAGGAAAATAAGTGGGGGGGGGGATTCTGCCTACCAGGCATTCATCTGGCTAGTCCTTAGCCTGGTCAGCTTCAGCACGTTAGTTTGCTCACTGGTTTTGAGGTTGGGGATGATGGGGGCTGTGCTTCTAAAGCACAGCTGATTGTCGGAGGGAGCAGCAATTAGAAAAGCAGGCAAACCATGGAAGACCTCTTAGCTTGTGTTTGGGCTGAAAAGTAGCTTCAAAAGCACAGCTGATCCTCAGAGGGAGCTCCAGTGTTTAAAGCAGGCAAAGCGGGGAAGGGGTAAGAGAAGCTACCCCTTCTCTTACTCCTGTTCCAGATAGCCATTTTGGGCACCGCGCATCGAGCATTTGGAGGCTGAAAACGCAATGTGTGGAGCCCAAAAACACAAACCGTTGTTGGTGGCAATCTCTGCAGCCAGGAAGAAGACGCGCCAAGGCTGAAGGGGAGGAGCATGTGGGTGGGCGGGGCTACGTTCGGAGTATAACTCGAACCCAAATTTTCAGCCACTTTTAGGAGGGAAGAAAGTGTGTCTTATAATCCGAAAAATATGGTATATGATGATTTATTTTGCCTGAAACACATGCAAAACACACAACCAGAAGGAAAAGAAACAGCAAAGGCAGTGATTTGTATTTAAGGATCCCACATATTCATAGGATCAGCAAATATGGAAATGATTTCAGTAGTAAAGATGCTAAATCATCTGCACAGAAAGAAATCCATCTCAATAAGATCTTGAACTATGGAGAATGGTCGAAAAGAAGATTTCTCAGTGTTACGTATAAATACTAGTATTTATATTTTAGTTTACTGAAACGTTCTGTTATCACTCATTACTTAGCTGTTTTGGCTCTTCAGATACTGACTCCTATCTCAACACTGAAAACATCTGTGTGCAAAACCTAGATCTGAGAACTTTCTGTATCGCAACCTAAGTCACTTGGGCACCATAGCCTTATTTTGTTTTACTTTGCAAAACAAAAACAGGGCCCAGCCACAGGATGCACATATTTGCTCCATCCTTGGAATTAGATAAATTCTTGAAAACGTGCAAATAAATATTGGTGATTCTGTGGAACATAAAACAAAGATAAGATTCATCCACTTAGTCCAAGGGATTTCTTTGCTCCCAGTTCAATGCAACATGGGAGCCCAGCCACTGTAGTTTATAAACTGTGGTGTATAGACGTGAGAAAGCCTCTCTAAGCCTTCAGAACAATCATTCCAAAGGCTAGGAAGACTCTTTTATGGCCAGGAAGCGAATGGATGTGATTGTTTGGAAGGCTAGAAAAATGCTTTCATCAGATGCGTGAAAAGGCAAAGATAAATGGACCAGGCATGATGGGGTGTAAAGGCTTCTGCCCACCCGTGAACCCGTAGCCCCTGAGGCACCCCCAAGTGATTGCTTAATGTCCACAATTGGGAGAGCTGGCATTGCAGCTGCTGAACAAAAAAGTAATATGGGTGTTTTAATGACCAAGATTCAGGCCCCAACTGTGAATGTAAGTCGAGGACTATCTGCATCATGGAAGGTTGGGACTGTTTCAAAAGTCTAACTCAAAGCTGAGTTTTATTTTCCTATTTTGTACATAGGTGGTTGAGGTTGACGGGGACAACCTCAATCAACTGACAATCACAGCATAATCAGGCAGCAGAGGAAAAGATTTGAAAGCAAAGCCATCACAGTCAGTGGTGGGTTGCTGCTGGTTCAGACCGGTACGGCCATACCGGTAGTGGCCTGGAGCAGCTGAGAGCGTACCGGTATGGTAGCACATTTGGCCTGCCCGTCCGCCTGCGCTCTATAGCTGTATTTATGCCAGAAGACACACTGAGCACGTGCGCACAGGATGCGGTGCCTGCACAAGCCCCAACAAGCTTTTGTTGTTGCAGGGGTGCTGGACGTCAGGCGTGTGCACGAACAGACTGCAATCACCATACCAGTAGCGATGGTAAGAGCAACCCACCAACCCACCACTGTTCACAATGCCAAATGAAGTAGGCATCACTCAGTTCAAGTTACAATTTCAGGTTATTAAGCCAAGACATGTATAAGCCTTAGATGTACAAATACATCCCTTTTCTTCTTTCTTTACTGCTCTGCGTTTTGCAATAAATTCTGGAAGTCTTCAGAATTATGGGAAATCAGACACCATATTTAAAATAAGTTTCAACCTTAAACCCATTTCAGACTATGGTTTGGTAGGACAGTTTGTTCTGAAGCTGGAATTTATTGTTTCTCAGTTCAAATACAAGAGGACTATGAATAAATTAAAAGCCTCCAGAGCCAATCAATATGAATCTAAGTGCATCTGCCAGTTTTCTTGTCCCAGAAGAAAGTTTTGACATCCAATAGGAAATTGGCATATTTCAAAACGCACCATCAATCTTTGCTATCGACTTTGCAGGCTCTGCAGACATTGCTAGAAAATAAAAATGATGCATGGCTGCAATCTAATGCTTCATAAATAAAGAAAACTACTTGTACAGAAAAACAGACAAGGTGAGTTCAATTTGTGGGCATCTTTATTTTAGGATGATAATAGAGCAATGATGAGAAAAACTGAAAAAGCAGTATGGTTAATATATGGATAGTCCTCAACATATCACTGATTATTTATCATTCAAAATTACACAGACCTCCCCAGAGCTACAAAGCATCCTTTTTTGAAGTTACAATGGTCAACCACACCCTATGGTCACATGATCACATTTTGGATGCTTGGCAATTGACTCACCTTTATGGACATTTGCAGTGTCTCGCGATCATATGACTGTGATTTGGGACACTTTTTGCTGGTTTCCAAAGCTCACTTCCAATTGTCATCAAAAAAATTGACCATTGGAGAAAATTGATTCACTTAATGACCACAGCGTTTGCTTAATGATCATGGCATTCAATTAAGTGCAGCAAAAAATGTTTAAAAAACCAGGTCTCGGGTCACAGGATGCCATGACTTAAGGCCATAATTGTGCACTCAATTAAGGTGGTAAATCAATGACTACCTGTAAGTTAGTTAGACCCACTGATAAAAGCTCTATCACAAATTCAGTTTAAAATTTCACCATACATTGGAACATAACTTCCATGATCACAACAAGTCCCACAACAAATCCTCAGTTAATGACAATAATTGGGATTGGAATTTCCATCGCTAAGCAATGTGGTTGTAAACTATGATACCCATGACTACATTGCTGGGTGATGGCAATTTCAGCCAGGACATAAATTGTTTCAACTTCTACCCTCAAAACGACGTTATAGAGCATTGCACACCAGAATAACTAAGCACAAGGACAGTTTTCCCCCCGCATGCCATCACTCTGCTCAACAACTATTTCCCAAAGCACTGTCAAACTAAGACTGTATTACTATTCTTCTTCTCATCCTTCCTATTACTATCTCCTTTTCTACTTATGACTATAACCTTGTTGCTTGTATCTCTACGATTTATATTCTTTTATTAGTTTCCTAGTATGAATTTGACTGCTTATTTAGTATCTTATGACTATCACTAAGTGTTGTATCATATAATTCATGATGAATGTATTTATGATTATCATCATGATTTATCACTTACATCTTTTATGTACACCGAGAGCTTATGCACCGAAGACAAATTCCTTGTGTGTCCAATTATACTTGGCCAATTAAGAATTTTGTTCTATTCTAAAAAGTGGCTGCTGAATGCTGTGTAGGGTCAGGACAGCCAGAGTTGGGGACTAGCAGGTATTCAAGACACCCTGTGCTCCACTACCGCAAATTCACCATCTTTTCTGTCCTGCTGACCAAGTGTGTCCAAGTGGCCATTCGTAAGGCAACCGCTGGCCATGTGAAACCTTCTCCCTAAGGCCTTGGGTGACTTTGAGAAGCCAGGAAGAAAGCCTTGCGAATGGCCAGGCCAGACATGTCTCATCAATAGTGGGAGGAAGAAGATGGCAAAGATCAGCTATGGGCAATTGTGGTGATGGAGTGTGCAGGACCACAGGGTGGTGGAGTGCAGAACGACCAAAAAGATGAAGATACATAAGCAGTGGGGGAAAGCTGAAGCCCCTTCTATGATCGCAAATGAGGCCGGGATGCCAAGTGTCCAAATTTTGATCACAAGACCACCAGGGCACTACAACGGCCATAATTTCAAGGACTGGTCATTGGTGCCATTCATTCAATGCCATCATAACTTTGAACAGTCACTGAATGAATGGTCTTTAAGCGACAGCTACCCATACAATAATGAAGCTGAATCCAGCCTAGGAAAAAGCTGCTGACTCCTAACAAACTATACTGAAAATTTCAACAAGAAAGCTTCTTTGTTTTGGAAGCAATAGTTAATAAAGTAACATTAATATGGACTGTTCTATTGTAGTAAAAAAAAAAAAGCTGCTATCTACTGAGTTCAAAAGCAGCAGTTCAGAGAAAGCCATATCTTTTCCTGGTATTTATTAATTAAGAAAAACACTCAGAACAAAACAAAAACTTAGCACCTTAGCAACGAACTTCTCACTGTAGTTATTTTTCCTTTAAGGAAATGCCTTATCTGCTGCTTGTTAGCAAAACTGAATGTAAATCTATGCAAATTCACCAAGGAAGTGAAACAAAAGTCTATTATCAAGAGAGAAAATCCCCACTTCCAAGCACAGCATTGTAGCTGAAGCTGAAGTATCTTTCATATCCTCAGTTTTAGCATTTTCCCACTCAATGTTTTCTAAAGCTGCCTTGCGCTGACTCACACAGTACTTCTGAATGGATGACTGCAGTATCAGGCAGTACAGGTAGTTCTCAGTTTGCGACCACAGTGGAGCCCAGAATTTTGGTTGCAAGTTGTAAGTTGCAGTTGTGAGTTGATGCATCACGTCACTGGAGTTGCTTTTACAACCTTTTTTTACAACAGTCATAAAGTGAATCATGTAGTTGTTACGAAAATCAAATGGTTTTCAAACAAATTCATTCTTTCAAATGGGCAACTGTTCTTAGAAAGCAATCTAAGATAAACAATAAAAAATATCACAAATTATAGTGATGTGATTGCAGGAGACTGTTGAGAATGTTGTAAATGCAAGCTCATTGCCATTTGCCTAAGGTGCAATCACGTGACCAGTAGCTTTTTAAAGAAGTCTGTCATAAATTTAAATAGTAGTCAAGGACTACCTGTAGTTCACATTTGGGAATATAGCCATTGTTTCTTTTTTCTTCTTCAACCGAGTCCACTCTGCAATTAGTTAAATCAGTTGACCTGGAGGCATCAAAAAACTAGGGGAGAAATCCACAAAACCATGGGCTATGTGATGCTTCAATGTAGTGTCCTCAAATTGTACCACTAAATGCCCTGACACTGTTTTTCCAACAATTCTGAGATGCAAAATAATGCAAAAATAGTTGTTCACCTTGTCCCCAAATAAATACCCAAACACCATCCAAGCTTCACATCTCCAATCAGAAAGACTAGCCTATTATCAAATACAAGAGTAGCATATATTTAAGTACAATGCAAGAAACTTTGAAGAAGTGAATCATGTTAAGAGGACAATCTTGTAAATAAGCCTAAACTTGTTGGAAACCTGGTAAACCTGGTGAATAGCTAATAAAGGTAAAAGCAAAGGTTTTCTTTGTCCAGTCGTGTCCGACTCTAAGAGGCAGTGCTCATCCCTCGACTCATAGGCAGTGTTCATGTTCCCCTTTCCCTTAGCCAAAGGGGCCAGAGTTGTTTGAAGACATTTCCATGGTCATGTGGCCAGCATGACAGTATGACAATACAATACAATACAATACAATACAATAGTAGAGTTGGAAGGGACCTTGGAGGTCCCCCTGCCTAGGCAGGAAACCCTATACCGTTCCAGACAAATGGCTATCCAACATCTTTTTAAAGACTTCCAGTGTTGGGGCATTCACAACTTCTGGAAGCAAGCTGTTCCACTGATTAATTGTTCTAACTGTCAGGATGTTTCTCCTCAGTTTTAAGTTGCTTCTCTCCTTGATTAGTTTCCACCCATTGCTTCTTGTTCTGTCCTCAGGTGCCTTGGAGAATAGCTTGACTCCCTCTTCTTTGTGGCAGCCCCTGAGATATTGGAACACTGCTATCATGTCTTCCCTAGTCCTTCTTTCTCTTAAGCTAGACATACCTAGTTCCTGCAACCGTTCTTCATATGTTTTAGTCTCCAGTCCCCTAATCATCTTTGTTGCTCTTCTCTGCACTCTTTCTAGAGTCTCCACATCTTTTTTACATCGTGGCGACCAGAACTGAATGCAGTATTCCAAGTGTGGCCTTACCAAGGCATTATAAAGTGGTATTAACACTTCACGTGATCTTGATTCTATCCCTCTGTTGATGCAGCCTAGAACTGTGTTGGCTTTTTTGGCAGCTGCTGCACACTGCTGGCTCATATTTAAATGGTTGTCCACTAGAACTCCAAGATCCCTCTCACAGTTACTACTATTGAGCACGGTACCACCTATACTGTACCTGTGCATTCCGTTTTTGTTGCCTAAATGTAGAACCTTACTCTTTTCACCATTGAATTTCATTTTATTAGATAGTGCCCAATGTTCAAGTTTGTCAAGATCCTTCTGTATCTTAAGCCTATCTTCTGGAGTGTTGGCTATTCCTGCCAGCTTGGTGTCATCTGCAAATTTGATGAGTTCCCCATTTATTCCCTCATCCAAATCATTGATGAAGATGTTGAAGAGTACTGGGCCTAAAACAGAGCCTTGGGGTACTCCACTGCATACTTCCCTCCATGTAGATGCAGTTCCATTGAGGACTACACGTTGAGTGCGGTTGGTCAGCCAGTTACGAATCCATCTGGTGGTGATGCTGTCTAACCCACATTCTTCTACTTTATCTAGTGGTAGGTTATGGTCTACCTTATCAAAAGCCTTACTGAAGTCCAAGTAAACTATATCAACGGCATTCTTCTGGTCCACTAATTTTGTCACATTATCAAAGAATGCAATAAGATTAGTCTGGCATGATCTGTTTTTGACAAATCCATGTTGACTTTTGGCTATTACTTTGTTTGCTTCTAGGTGTTCGCAAATTCGTTGCTTGATTATTTTTTCCAGAATCTTTCCTGGTATTGAGGTCAGGCTGATAGGTCTGTAGTTTCCTGGATCTATTTTTTTCCCTTTTTTGAAGATGGGAACCACATCAGCTCTTTTCCAGTCCTCTGGTAGTTCCCCGGTGTTCCAGGATCTCTGAAAGATATAATTCAGTGGTTCTGAGATCTCGTCTGCTAGTTCCTTCAGAACCCTGGGGTGTAATCCATCCGGTCCTGGTGATTTGAACTCGTCTAGGGTAGACAGGTGCTCACTTACCATTTTCTTCCCTATTTCAATTTGTGTTCCTAATCTGATTTTTGTGGTGCTGCTTTTGACAGGTTGGACTGTTTTATCCCTTTGTGTAAAGACAGATGCAAAACATGAGTTAACATGACAAAGGCACATGGAATCCTGTTATCTTCCCACCAAAGTGGTACCTGTTTATCTACTTGAATTTGCATGCTTTCGAAGTGCTAGGTGGGCAGGAGCTGGGGCAAGTAACGGGAGTCCACCCTGTTGCATGGTGCTCAAACCCAGCTTTCCAATCACAAGCCTAGTATCTTTAATCACTGAGCCATTGCATCCCCTATAAGTAGCTAGTAAAACAATACAAATTGCTATCAAGTAAGGTGAGGAAGGAATGACACCAATATCTTCAATGTCGTGCTTTTCTATGGAAGTGAAGTAGAGAAATGATGAAACAAGCTGTTTGCCCTCCACCAAGGCTAAATTCCAGTTCACCAATGGCTAGAAGTGATTCACTGTAAAGCCACATCAAAAGGGGACTGGATTCACATGATAAGCCAGAAGCAATTTGGGGTCTACATGTGGCTTCTTAGCAGTCCCAGCTCTAATCTCTAAAGGAACTATGATGGTCCTCAAACAGCAGAGCTCAATGAATGATAATAATGATTGGTCCATGAAGTTCTAGCTATCACAGTGTGTTCCACAGTCACAATACAGGTACTTGGCAACCAACCTGGATTTCTATCCAATGCAGTATCCTATGGTCACATGACAGCGATTTGCAACCTTCTCTGCTGGCTTCCTACAAGCAAAATCAATGGGGAAGCTGGCAGAAAGTTGAAAGTCGTAAGTCTCAATCATATAAGCTCTTCACTTAACGATTCATGATGATTCATTTCATAATGGTAACTGGGGACTGCCAGAAGTCCTGTCACTAAGTGCCATGATTACACGACATCATGATTTGCAACTGCATCACTTAGTGATGGAAATTCCAGTCTCAATTACCACTGTGAACGAGGACTACCTGTTCAATGCAGAAATTTAGTGGGACTTTTTTGTTGTTTTTCTACAGCTAAGATTAATGTGCTACATGAGCAAGGTCAATAATTTCCCGAATCTACCAGAGATATCTGCCCAAGCTTCTCACAATATAATAGCTAAGAAATGACTTCATTTATTGATTTTTCAACATTAAAAATTCCCTGAATGTTAAGCCTCACTTTTTATTTTTACGTTCAAGTGTTAGTGTCAGAATTCACTCAACAATGCAAAGCCAAGGAAAAAGTAACACCACTTTTAGGAATGTGAGATAGCAACCTTATATGCAGGTTTGCAAAGATGCTATGGAACTCAGTGGAATTTAAGTATAAACACATGTGCAATGGATTGCACCACTTCATCTTCCCCATTCTACAAAGTTTAACTCTACAGAGGAGGGAAAACAAATTCTGAATACCTTTGGTCTAAATTAAATAACACGCAGGGGTCAAAATAGTTCACATTCAGGAAGGAACAGAGCCAGAGCAACAATGTTATAGAAGCAACGTAACTTAGTGATCAGCAATGATTTATTCTGAATAGGCTATAATGGAGCATGTTTGTTAATATGCAACTATGCAAAACTTAGGTTTGCCCCAGAAAACACACAACATATTTCCAAAATGGCCTAAATTACTAGAGGTTTTCATCCCAGTCATCATATATCAAAAATAAAGAGAACAATTTTCCTTGATGTGATTGTACAAATTATAAAAATTAAACCAATAAAAAAAATGGAATGCAAATACTTTAATTTGGAAAATAATTCGCAGAACTGTTGTGAACACGGGTCACTCAAGGTGACCATATCTTGTTTTCTTAGCTACTGGCCACGTGATAAGAGCAATAAAAGTAAATCAAGGTACAAAGAAGTGAAAGTTTATACAATACCAGAAATATGCCACTTTGTAGATTAATAAAAGTACAATAAACATTCACTAGCATTTCTGATTTAAGTTACATTATATATTTATTTATACATTCCTCATAATATTTAAGCCACTCATATCCAATATAATTCTGATGAGAAAATACCTATTGTCAGAATCCCTTAAGATCAGGGGTGTCAAACACAAGGCCCACAGGCTGGATCCAGCCAGTGATGTGGTCAGATCCAGCCCATGGAGCCATCCTGGAAAATGTAAGGGACTGGCACATGTCGCTTCAGCCCAGTCTATCCAAGTTGTTTATCCAATGCAAAGAGGAAACATTGAGCCAGTGTGGCTTCCGACTGGTCTACCCAATGCAAAGAGGAAACATGCCAGCAGTTTGGGAAGTGGCGTCAAGCTGGCCAGACCACCCAGTCGGCCACAACCACCCAGTCAGCAACACCCAGTAAGTGGTGTCAAGATGGCCATATCCACCCAGTTGACCATACCTACCCAGTTGGCCACACACCCCCAGGTCAACTACAGCCCTGATGCAGCCCTCAATGAAATTGAGTTTGACACCCCTGCTTTAGATCAAGGTAATTGTATTGTGAACTGGGGTTGTAAATGGCTTAGTTGGTAGAATCAATAAATCCGCCCATCCATCCATCCATCCATCCATCCATCCATCCATCCATCTGCAAGATGCACTCGGTTGTATGCTGGGGACAGATCTATTTTAATTTTTTTAAGCCTCCTTGCAACATCTAGACAGTGCTGTGAAAAACTATTCATGCCTACTTGGATTTTCTGAATTTTTGAGTGCGACTGTCACTTTAAGTTAGCAGAGCTCCAATGTGGGTCCTATTGATATAGAAATGGAGTTTGGGTAAACAAACACTTTCAGAGGTTGGTGCCAACTGCATTTGTTTCGTAAACAAAGTAATTCAATGTGTGATACGCCAATGCAAAAAAGTAATCACTTCCTTAATAAATGGCTGTACAGACTGATCGTTATTTGCAATAAGTACAGTACAACCAAATATTTATTGTAATTGGTAATCAGTCTCTCGGTGTTCTACAGGTATTTTGATCCATTCCTCCATAGCAAAGTACTTCAATTCAATTCAGTTTCTAGCATTAACTTTTTTAAGTTCTGCAACTTCTTGATGATGTTTAAGCTTTTTTTCCTTTCTCAACTATTTTCCTAGACTTACTAGATCTGCAATAACTTATCTTGTTGCAGAATCCACTTACGTTTCACTTTCATCTGATAGACAGTCTGATAGTCTCTTGTAGAGAATTTTCCAATACTGTAAAAGGCAAAGTGTATGCTTTCTTCAACAATGCCACTAATAGCAGACAACCCATTACATTTCATATAGTCTAGATGAGAAAATTAAGTTTACATTGATTTTATGATTACAACATCCACATAGATTCTAAGCAAACAATATTTTTTTCCAAAAAATTACAGGTAGTCCTTCCTTTATGACCATAAATTGAGCTCAAAATTTCTGTCGCTAAATGAGACAGTTAAGTGATTTTTTTTGCCCCATTTTGCAATCTTTCTTGCCAGTGTTGTTAAGTGACTCACTGCAGTTGTTTATTTGTAACACGGTTGTTAAGTGAATCTGGCTTCTCCATTTACTTTGCTTGTCAAAAGGCCTCAAAATGTCATTGCATGACCTCAGGGCACGGCAACCGCCATAAATATGGGTCAGTTGCTAAGAGTCCGAATTTTGATCACATGACCATAGGAAAACTGCAAAGGCCGTAAGTATGAAAAAGAGTCTCAAGGCACTTTTTTCTGGGTCATCGTAACTTTGAACAGTACCTAAATGAACGGTTGTAAGTCAAAGACTACCTGTACGTAGGCATTTAATGGATAGTTGAGATTAACAGTTACATCTCCGTTCCGTTAGCCCAGCAAATCAAACCCTCACTGTAACTCAGAACTGGCTAATTCACAAAGCTGAGTCAGAAATACCACAGGATGATATGGCTAGGCAGCACACTTAGGGGAAAGGCATGACCCAAGAGCTACAATGCAAAGCAGATAGCTGGGATTT
Source organism: Natrix helvetica (assembly GCF_964273705.1). NCBI lineage: Eukaryota > Metazoa > Chordata > Lepidosauria > Squamata > Natricidae > Natrix > Natrix helvetica. The sequence continues at coordinate 35,921,917 of NC_138548.1, forward strand.
CCCTGCTTTCGCCTAGATTTAGAGTGAACAGAACTGGGGGCGCTTTGTTTTTCAAAAATTGCAGTTTCAGGTACTGTGTTGTATCTCAAAATGGTAAGAATGCACGCCTTTCATTTTCAATCAAAATCGAGTTCCTATAACATGTTCATACTATTCATCATTCTGAAAGACCAAAAAAAAGAGTTTTCTAGAAAATACCACTTAAGAGATTGCAAAGTTAATATGATTTTTTTTAAATATGCAAGAAAGCGAAATATAATTAAATTACAAATATAAATAAAAGATCACAGGATTGTGTTCTCCTGTACCATATTTCAGTCTGCCAGTCATGCTCTGTGCCAGGAAACACCATCAATTCAGGGTGAAGGACATCTCCTCCCTGAGCCGAGGAGGAGATGCAGAAAAGTTCTTAATGTAATGTTTGTCGGATGCTAGAGACTGGAGGGGATGAAAGAGGGTGAAATTGTATCCCGAAAAACTGTATGGCTGTTATCCAGAAATCTCTCTAGTTCCAGGTTAGTCCCACTTTTGGTCTTTAGAAAGAGCAAGTGTGTGATTGGAGATTCTCTTAGACTTCAGGTTTCTGAATAACAGCAGGTAGAGACTGATGCCAGAACCATTCCCCAACTTTGGTATCTCAGGTGCAACTTTTTTTAAAGAGATACCCTGGAGGTATAATCACTCATGTTCTTATCATTTTACCATTGGACTCTTGCAGTGTGGTCTTCATGAAGCTCCCTTTGAAGACTGCTTGGAAGTTACAGAAGGTTCAAACTGCAGCTGCCTAGTTGCCAATAGGTTTCTAAGTACAGGTAAAAGTATTATCTGACCTATAAAGGCCTTCATGACTTAGAGGTCCTTGTCATATTTGGATTGTTCCAAGTACAATTTGTTTCTCTTTATTCAACTTGATAGGATTTGTTTCTGATTCTTACCTTCCCATCTGGTTGATGGTGGTGCTGGGCAATGGATGTTGGATGGATACTTTGGCATTTTGGATATCCACACTGGAACCCCCCCCCCCCCCCCAAATCATAAGAGCCCCTTTCTATTGTCTTTCAGGGAAAAGATGAAGACGGTCCTCTTGAATCAGGTTCTGAGATTACATTTTAGGCTTGTTGCTTGCTATTCCTTTTATCCAGTGCTCTTAATTCATAATTGTATGTGAGATCATATCATTTTATATATTTTCATTCTTTAAGTCTGTGCCTGAGATGGTACATGAATTCTGTGTAATAAAGAATAACTTGTATTCATCCTGCCATTTTTGAAGAGAAATTTCTATTCTAGAACCATAGACCTTTACTAAGGTGACAGAAACTTGCTTTAGTCTTGTTTAGATTCACATGAAATCTACCCTTAAAAGTACAATATGATTTCATCAAAAACTCCCCCCCCCCCCCCCGCTACCCTAGCTAATTTTTAGAAAAGGATCCTCAGAAAAAAGGAGGGGGGAAATCTGAATTATGGATGAGTGGGGCAACCAATAGGTCACATGGAACTGTCCCACAAAATGCCTTTTTTAGCACTTTTCTTTGGTAAAATCAAGAACAAACCATAACTAGCTCTCAATCCCCATCCCACAGTTCCAAATTCTACCACAAAAATTCAGTGACTGTACTTGATTTTTTGCTTTTCTTTTTGGGGAGGAATGGGAAGAATGGGAATGGAAGTGATTTGCCTCCCAAAGGCAAATGCTCCCATTTACTGTGCATAGTTAAAACAGCACAAAACCTACAAAAACAGGCAGCCTTGGTTGTATGGCAGCTTCTTCCCACTCAAATTCTGCCCACCTTCTACATAATAAAACTAAAAACTTTGTTCTACGAGTGAAAAGGGATCTATTAAGCATGTTTTAAAGGGGAAAAAAATACAAAGTGGCTCCCTTAAAGCAGGGTTTCCCAAAGTTGGCAACTTGAAGATGTGTGGACTTCATCTCCCAGAATTCCCCAGTCAGCATAGTTGACTAGTTGTCAATGTTGGTAAACCCTGCCCTAAAGTTAAGCTTGATTCCTATATCTACACCAGGGGTGTCCAAACTTGGGAACTTTAAGACTTATGGACTTTAACTCCCAGAATTCCCCAGCCAGCATGGCTGGCTGGGGAATTCTGGGAGTTGAAGTCCACAAGTCTTAAAGTTCCCAAGTTTGGACACCCCTGATCTACACAGACCAGTCCAGGTAATTTTCTTGGCAACAATATAGAAATGATTTTTCACCGCCTTCTTTCAAGATTTTTTTTTCAACTTCCCCATCTAGTCTACAGTCATGGGATCCTCTTGTAGTCTGCAAGAATTAAACATTTTTTATCCTTAGAGTTTCATCCAACATCAGCACAATCATTAGGTGCTGCTATCGTGGATGCTTACCTATTAAACCAATCACTGATTTATATAACCAATTTCTCTTTATTAAACAATCATATTTTCACAACAAAACCGGGGGGAATTTGTTCATATTTTATTTCAAAATATATATTTTTTTGAAATGGAGAAATCTGGGGCTCTCAAAATTACTTGACTCAAACCTCAATCCTATTTCCTTTTTGTTTAGGATGAGCGAAATTTGAAGACTCATAGATTATGTTAAACCAGCAGTAAGCTATCTGTGCCCTTCCAAACATATTACAATTCCTAGCATGCCTAAGGTAGCATGGCTAACAGTGAAGACTGATGAAAGCTACAGTTCAATAATATAAGAATGCTATAATGTGGTTTATTATATACAGGTTTTGCAGTCCACTTGAATCCAGGCACTACAAATGTGCAAATCATGGTTTATGGCTTACTGTATTAAAAATAAAAGCCAATTCAAGCCTCCACATACAATATGTGATATCAATAAGTAGTAGTACCATTGTTAATTCTCTGCAAGTTATTTTACTTGATCTTTCAACTAAATAGATATGTGCTGGGTGGGGAAAGTTTAAAAATGGTGCTGTTTAAACCTGCCACTGCCACAATGGTTGATCCCCTTTTCCTGAATGTTATCACAACAAATGTAAGGTACAGCTTGTGAACTGTGGTCTTATTAAGCTTCTCATGTAAACATGGACATAGTCAGGAGAAGAGTTTCAATGCCCTCCACATAAACAAGAGTTAAGAAATCCCTGCTCACAAGACACTCCTGTAAATTAACTAATTGGCTACTGTCACAAAATGCTGATCTCCATCAATAATCACTTAAAATGCAAAGAGACTTCTTCTCTTTTTGTCATTTGCAAGGGAAGGCGACTATACTAGTTACTTTTTAATGAATTCAGTTTGCATAGCTCCTCAGAAAAATGAAATTACAGAACGAAAAATTTCAGAGTGAAAATATAGGAAAATTTAAAACACACATTATAAAATCCCACACAAAAACAGCAATCACGTCAAAAGAAATTAAAAAAAAACAAGGTAGGAATATGCATCTTAAATAAGAATAGATGGTTTTGAGTTGAAATGGATATTGTAGGCCAAGTGCTCCAATTGTGGAATCATGTTTCCCAATGGTTTCTACCACCCTATCAGATCGGACAGAGTGGGCAAGCTCTGTGTCCCATCAGTGAAGCAATGTCACTTTAGAGGATGGGCAGCTAGGATGTGTTCCTTCTCTGTCATAACACCTATCTTTTGAACAGCTTTCTGCTTCTGAGGCACAGATTATTCCAACCCTGCTGATATTTTGAAGACTACGAAGATCTTGCTATTCCTCCAGGTATTGGGGCCAATGGAATCTGATATGGGTGCAAGTGTATTGGTTATTAGATTTCTTCCTTAGGGACGTTAATTTTCTCCTTTTTGTGTTACAGATTGGGATTTTGTTTTGTTTTTATGTATTCGTTGTTCAGAGTGGTTTCAGTAGATGGACAGCCATACAAATGTGGCTTTATTTATTTACAAACAAATAAAACCTTTTGCTCTATTAAACCATCCCCCAAAGATGGCCATCATATGGTCCTCATTTCAAACTATTCCATGAAGAGGAATCCATGACAATTCTAAGCCAACTACTTCAGCCTCTTTAGAATAATCAAAGACATTTGATAGTGGAAGATGCCCAGTGCATGTCCCAAAGGTAGAGAGAGTGAGAGTCAGTATTGCCAGTCTGTTTGCAGTGTCTCAGGAAAAGAATTTCCTCCTTCATCAGTGACTTGATCATTCAGGTCAAAACATGATCTTTCAGTTTGAACCCCTCTGCATGCACCATTCTTCAGCCAGACCCATCAGTTACATATTCTGTTGGGTCAATCAGTCTTTCAAAGAAAATGAGAAAACGAAAGTGCAAATGCACTTGCACTTTCACATGCCTGTGAAAGTAAGATTTGGCTTTTCTAGCTTAATTTAACACATAAATAGGGGGCTTCCAGAGGGAAATATTCTGGTAGTAAAGGAATACTACCACCCAACCAACCATTCCCTCCACCCTGTACAGTGGGCACAGTTTCATGGGTGAATAAATATTAATTAACTGGAATAGTAGCTCTCACTTGTGTGTCTCACATGAGCCTCAAAGGGCTGGCTTCCAAGAAACCAAACATAATTGAAATTACTGGAGTATTCTTAACATTTGCTTCAGCTATAAAATCCAAACAATTAAATATGTCAATTAATACAATTCCTAGGCATCAACTCCATTCCTACCTAAAAAACATACCCTCCACTCCCACCAAATGTACAAATATAGCAAGTAGTATGACAAGTTCCAAATTATCTTTTTTCTACAATGCTTCCAAACAGCCCAAGGTTGTAAGCAAGAATTTCCTCTGGGTTAGCAGAGAACATTACAAAAAGTGAACATGCCTTTCCTTTCATGCTTCAAAATGGGAACAGGACTGTAAATAGGTAAAAACATAGATGACAATTAACTTTCATACACAAGGTTACATGCTACAGTCTTTAGTACAGCCCCTCTTTCTACACTTTACAAAATTTTACTTTCTCTAAATAAACCTCCAGCCAACATACATCACAGTCATCATCATTGTGAAGAAAACAGGTAGAATAAGATGGTTATGGAGTACTGTAAATCAAGGATAGTATTGTTTAAATCTCCACTTGTCTAGAGTTTATTCTTTCTCAATCGAACCTACTCACCTCACTGCTAAGGTAAAAACTCCCATGTAAAACCTCACCAAGCTAGATATACATACAATAAACAAACACTGTTTCTGCTTCTGGGCCAACAACCTTTAGTAAGTTAAACCAAATCTGCTGACCTCTGATTTGTGAATTATTAAGGGTACAGAGAATGGGGAGGATAAATAATGAAAACTACAAATCCCATATCTTGAATTCAACTGTCCTTTTCACCAAGCTATATCCCATATTTAAAATCAGCAACTAAAGGATTTATCAAAATACAGAGAATCAGAGGTTCCCATCAATTCCAGATCCAAAGCTAAAATCAGAAAAACAGTTTGCATGTTGTAGTGACAATCCAGAATACAGATAACTACTACTGCACAAATATGGCTACAGCAAGCTAACTGAAAGGTGCAAACACAACTGTTCCTGAATTAGAAATATTTGGCTATAGTGGCATTTAATATTTGACATTTAAACAGATCCCTATTACAAAAAATGTGGTAACAGAAGCTGGCACAATCTTGCACAGTCCTGTGTAAACACCCACCCCCACCCCATCTCTGCATCTGGAAAAGTATTCGTGCCATTTTAACACAAGTAGGATTGTTTAAAGAAATGTGTGTGCTATGTTGCACAAAAATCTGTGGTTTTTTGGAATGACAATTTTAACGCTTTTACTGCATCCCGCTGCAAGTCAGACTTTTTAGGATAACTCTTCATGAAATGATGGAAGAAAAGAGAAGAAGGAGACCAAATTGACAATACTGTATTTTAGATGAGACATGATCATACCAGAGGAACAGATATGATGAAGTCAACATTTGTAAGCAAAGCAAAATGGTCTGACGTTGTAAGCTGTCCAATGCCACTTAAGTGAGATGGGGGGCCATACAGAATGAATGAATCAATAAAGCAGCTTTAGACCCAGGAATATAGACTGAAACATATAGAATATTCTGACTTTATTATTTTATCACACACTTACTTAAGGGCAGAGTAACTTGCACCTCTAGAAATTTGTAAACTACCAAGCACTGCAAAGACACTTCTTGTACATAAACACTTAGAACATTGTGCCAGAGCTGCAATGACCATCTGGAGGCATTGCAGATACTGAATGCAGGGCAATTTTTCAGAAACTAATGTGCCATCCTGCAACTCAAACTTCATATTTGGACCACTGGTCCATCAACCAAAGAGTGGACAGGAATAACTTTGCAGGATTTCATCTTCCCAGCCTGCTCTAAATTTGTCAAGATTGAACCTAGGAACTTCTGTTGCTTAGCATCTAATGGAGAGACTGGTCTAAAGTCACGCTTCCTGTTCCAATCCTATTCCTTAATCACTTGTTATACTGGTCACCAGCAACTCCAATTCACCTATTCAGATTTTTTATCTGGGATGCAAGAAATGTAACTTGATACTTCTACAAATAACACCAAATAGCACAAATACATGTGCTATTATGCTATATCAATGAACAGATTCTTTCCAAAGAATACAATGTGCAACTTTGTTTGATGCATAGGAAAAGCTTGAAATGTGCAGGGACTTTCCTAATATAGTCCACCATTTGGGGAATGCAAAAGTAAACCCCTGTCAGTTTACTAATAGTTCCCATGCATGTAGTAAAATAAATCACTCTTTTGTGCAAGGGACTTTCATAGAGAAATGTTCCATCAGAATCCTTTAGAATCCTACCAATTCATTTTGTTGGACATGATGACATCTTACCCTTGAACTTAAAAATACAGAAAAGAGAAGTTCAAGGGTCAGTGCATGGTATTTTTAAAGCAAGTTCTCCACATAAGAAAGGGGGGGGGGGAAGCATCTTGTCCATTATCTTGTGTTGTTACTAAACATTTGTGGTTCAAGCACAAAATCTTAAGTATGTGCCAATTTTTTATGGTATCATGCAGAGTTTTTTTTTCTCTAGGTGGATTTGATTCATTTGTCAGATAACCTGTGGTTCACTTTGTCCTTGGCAAAAATTCACCTTTTTCTCTACTGACCACTAAGAACTGTTGCAAGAATAAATGCAAAACAAGGAAACTATGTTAAGGAAACTATTTTGAACTCTCTGAAGTAAAGCAGAATATAAATTTGATATAGGTAAATTAGAAATATTTTGATTTGATTTTGGTTTACATGTTCATTTCATAGAGTGTTTCTTCCACTAATACATATTATCTCTGGTAATATCTTCCTCGATACCCATCATTTCTGACACAAAGGTTGTAAAACATTAATAATTCCATTGGTCCACAATAACTAAATGAAAATATTGTGGCTATGAATAGAAAGTCAATAGTTCAGTTGTAACAGCAAAAGAACTTATGAAGTTCATTTACCTGTAAACAAATATAGTGGTGATAATTAACCAGGACAGCCTTGGAAAAAAAGACCCAGAATTTATGCTACAGTGTATAAGGAGACTGGTTCTTTAGGTATATTCACAGCAAAGACAAAGGTGAATGAATTACACAAACCAAAATTTGACTGCAACTGGTTTCTGTCCTCACATTGAAATTCTTCCTCCCTGAAAGTTACTCTGTTTACTTTCTAGCATGTACTCAGATAGACAAGTAAAACATTGAAAAGAAGAAACTGAAAGAATGATAACTGGTATACAAAGAACTCTCCAGAAAGAACCCGAATCCTGATTTTCTTGATCTAGTTTTAATACTAGGCTAGGTTCACACAAAATTATAGGACATCATATGATTATCTGGCTTTGGTTCATAACATGGTGAACCCAGCCACATTGTTTAGATATCCTGCTTTAGGGCGATATCCAAACCATGTTTGTTTTCCTTTTGGGGAGAATTTTCAAGACCATTAAGGGGCAAATGGATGCTCTAAATGTGGCAGATTCTTCTGATATCAATATTAAGCTTTAAAATTCCTGCATTCCCCCCCCCCCCAAAAAAAAGGATGTTTGGATGCAATTCTTGACATGCCATGGAAAGTCTGGCAATATCCTTCAGGAGTTGCACATCTATTGTTTAGGCTTGGGTGAATTACACTGTGTGAATCCAGCCATTTATGATGTGTGCAATAAACTAAGGCTAAACAAACCATGGCTCAGCGCAATCTATGAACCACCAATGGTTCTCATATTAAAGAAGAAGGGAACATAGGCAGAAGCAGCAGTTTTTCTTGGCATTACTTTTACTCTTCTGCCAGCAGTCAATGGAACCAGAGGTTGCTCCCTGGCCAGATGTTATCTCCATCATCACAAAAACATATCTTTAAGTTATTAAGATTGTTCTCAGCAAGAAAACTGGATGTATTTGTATGGCTGGACTATTTCTGTATAGGTTCATAGTGTTCTCTTCCATTTACACAAAGATACACATGGGCCAAAAATGGCAGAAACTCGAATTTGCAATCAACAGCTAACCTCCATTTCAAATTCCAGCTCCTGAACATTTTCATTGGTGGTTGCTTTAGGTTCACATGGTGCATAGCCTGTGGTTAAAAGGATATATATGAAGAGGTGAGCAACATTAGCCTACAATAGATGGTTAGTTTCCCATACAAATACTATCCTCTTGTGCAGCTACTCCTCATATGTTTATTGAACCTTTACAGTCTGAACATGTTGTAATGCAGAGACTATACAATCTAAATGACTTCATGAATACCGTTCAAATCAACGGAGCATTTTCAGGACATTAAAACCATGAATGTTCTGTCCAAGATACATACATATAGAGTTCATCTAAGAATTTGGCTTCCCAAACCCCCCCCCCGTTTTATTTTAAAAAGTAAATCGATCAAACTATAAAATTTTCCATAACACTCTATGTCTAAGACAAAGGATACTTAGTTATTTCACTTTATCTAGAGTTAGCTTTAAAGAGGGGGGGGGGATTTACACAAGGCCACAGGCTTTGGCAAGCAAATGAGCACCCTCCACTTGAGTAGACGGGGACCATTACAGCAATCCAATATGCGTCCTCCTAGCTAGCATGACATACGCCTTTGCTTCATTTACGTTGTCTGGGTATGCATCTTAGAAACACAACGTGTGAACCCGCCGCGTGTGCTTCACCAAGCTGGGATCAACGAATCAAAGCCAAGGGGGATGACGCAGGGAGAGCCGTTGGGTTTTCTAATGTTGAATGGCGGGGGGGCAGGAAAAGAAATATTGGATGCTCTCTTAAAGCTCCCTCCTTCCTCGCTGCTGCGCAGGCAGAGAGACTCGGCTACCTAGGAAGTAAAGAAGGAAGACGAAGCGAGATCCTGTCTCTTTCCTGCTCAAACAGCTGTGGCCAGCAAATGGGGAAGCCAGAGGTAAACAAACACCGCAGAGAAAAGGGGAGGGGAGCCAGCGGAGCGACAATTCTTTGCATCTGATTCTCTTGCAAAGGCAGATCCCGCTACGGAAATTCTCTGGGCTCCTCTCTTCCCTCCGACTTGGGTCAAAATTGTCCCGCGAGTCCACTGCCCGGCGAAAACGGGAGATGGAAAAGAAAACAAACGGAGAGAACCCCCCCACCCCAAGCAGGGCGCATGGGGGACGGGGGCAAAAGACTTCTCGCACCCACCCACCTAGCAAGAGACCCCTCGCCGTTTTTCTTCTCTTTTCGGGCGCAAACCATTCTCAAAGCCTGGCGCCCAGCTGCATCTGCAGAAAGCAGCCGCCGCCACTGCAATGCACTAAAAGGTGGGGAGGGGGGGAAGAGCAGGGGGGAGAGGAATAAAGAAATTGAATCCGGCCAGGCCTCTAAACGAGAGTCACTTTTTACAACGAGGCATTTGCCAAACCAACAGCTTAACCAGGCGCAGCGGGAGAGCAGAAAGAGGTGTAAGCGCAGCCCGGCCGGGCGCTCCAGACAATGAGCCAGCAAGGGCAGCCGAAAGGCAGAGCAGGCCCCAAATAGCTGCTTCCTCCCCATCTCTGACCTGGGAACGGCGCGGCGGCTCACTTACATGGCCTGGAAGGGTTGCAATGAAAGCCGCTGGCCGGAGCCGAGGCCTAGGCGAGCTGTTGCAGGCGGCTCCGCCTTGCTTGCTTGCTGGTGACCGCTGGTCTCCCAGGGAATCAGCCCATGGAGCTCTTCGCCTGCATCGGTTATGAATGGAGGCCAGAAAGGTTTGTCAGCGGCCGGAGGCGCCCGGGCTCGAGCTCCTGCTCTCTTATCCAGGCTCCCTTTGAAAGAGAGAAACGAGGCAAGCTGGGCGTTGTGGGCTTGGAGCGTAGCTGCTGCCGTTCCCAGTTCCTCCAGCTTCCCTTCCTTTCCCTTCTTTGACTCACTCGCGCACACACTCTCTCTCTGTCTCTTCCCCGGAACGCCCGCGGGGTCCTACCGCCCGGCATGCTCCTCTCCTTGTTTCCATTCAATTTTTTAAAATAAATAATAACAAACAGCAGCCACCCGCGCCAACGTACAGACTCACAAAACATCCTTCAGGAAGCTCCTCGCCCACTTTCCTCCCGCCTCCCAGTTTACCAAGCGCGCCCCTTTTTCTCTGCTTCCTCGGTTCAGCCGGCGCTGCTTGGGCGTTTGGAGGCTGCCGACCTAGGTACGTTTACCTAGCCCTGAACTCAATGGGTCTTACTCTAGAGGAGAGACGCGCAGACCTGCCGTAATTGCTGGGCTAGGTAGGCAGAGTGAGAATAAATCGCAGGTAAATTCAATGTAAGGATTTCCTCTATATTTTTAGATCGCTTCTCATTGTTAAAAAAAATCTAAATGATTTGCATCAGATCAAATGCAACAACTTAAAAAAAACATACAAAAAAAGATGGGAAAGGGGAAAAACAATTCGTCCATTCAAAATTCATACAAGGTTTTAACATTAATAGGAATAAACTATTTTGCTAGTGTCTTAAACCTTTTACGGTATGTAATGAAATTTGTTTGGCTTGATCTAAGTGTGTTTTACAAACTCAGCCAATTTCTATTTATCTGGTAAATCCTAGTTAAGCAAACTCATTTGGGATGTGTGAAACTAGTCATTTTTTAAAAAGAAATAAAAAATACAGTGTTGGAGTAAAGTTTCACAGCCATGTTCAAAGTGACAAAAACATCAAAAGACCACACAGTACTGTAATATGTAATACCTGGAGGGCAGTAATACATGCAATGCTTAATATAGCAGTAACACTTCAAGGGGAAGGGACGAAGATAATATGAGATGATAAGGCCTAATCCCTGCATTTTTTCCCATCCAGTGTTAGCCATACAAATTCTTTTTACAAAAAAGGGTCTTGTAAATACTTCCTTAAGGTACAGAAATCAACCAGAATTGTTATTCCTTGTTGCTCACTTTTGGAGCAGAGTATACCATGAAGTAAGTCAGGGGTGGGTTGCTGTCGGTTTTACTACCGGTTCGCAACCCATGTGCAATGCACGCGTGCGCTCACTTCGCTTGTCTGCACTCACTTCGCACATGTGCACTGGTCAATGTAAATTGTCCGCGCATGCACAGAACAATTAACAGTGAACTGCACACGCATAGTCACTTAAAAACCAAAATGGTGGTGGCCCAACGGCGGCGAGGGAACCGGTTTGAAGGCGTGGCAGGCCTGGGTCACTGCCAGTTCTGTGACCCAGGCCTGAATTCCAATACTGGTTCAGATGAACAAGGCCGAACCGGGAGCAACCCACCTCTGGAGTAAGTACTCTTTCTAGCAGTTAATCCAGGCTCAATTACTTCCTCTAAACCTAACATTACTTGAGAGACCTGTTAAGAGTGTGATAGCCAAAACTCAGAATCTGGCAGCACTTTTTCCAATTTGAAAAGATGCTACCAGATTCCTTCTGAAATCTAGTAGCAACTCTTTTTTTTTTAATCTTTTCATTTTAATTCTCCATTCTTTGAGGTTCTATGGCTTCAGACCAGCCACCATTTTCCAAAGGACACCAAAATTTGAAGCCAACTCTTAACTTTTGTTTTTGTACTTCAATTCATGTTAACCAGATGGCCAGAATGGCATCTTGGTAAAACCAGGGTTTTTCAAACAATGTTCCAGGGAAGCTCAGAATTCAGTAACAATTTGATTCTGTGAGGCTAAGGGAAGAAAAAGTTGACTTCAATGTAGCCAATTTTCTATCATTAGAACTTGTGCCCATGATTGGGGTGAAGGGGGGGAGGGGTTTATGGGTGATGGTTTTTTTTAATGATTCCTCAGAGTTTAAAAATCCTTGGCTTACAGTGTTGGACAAGGATTGGAGAAATCTAGATTTAAATCCATTTCCAGCCATAGAATGTCTTTAGTTGAGGAACTGCCTATTTTCATAACATCTGTCCTGCTGATCTGATTTGGCAGGGTTAGCACACTCTGGGTTTCTTAGATTATTAAGTAATGCCATCTATTGGGAACCCAGAAATATGCCCCCTCTGTGATGGTGCCTGTTTTCTGGAATGAGGTTTCCCCCAAGATTCAAATGCCTCCCACCCTGCTATTTTGAAGGGTGCTGAAGACTCTTTGCAAGCATGACTGAAACCTTCTTTATTCCCATCTGGTTTATCTCTTTTTTTGTTTTGTGTTGTACTGGGAGCTGGGTGGTATATTCAGTTAATCAATTCATTATAAACATCTTACTAGGTGACTTTAGGCCAATTGATTTCTTTCTGCCTGGTCTACTCTACAGGATTGTTGTGGGAAGTGTTTGAGGAGGGAGCTGCCTGCACTGGTTAGAAATATGTCAGAATGTAAATCTAATGAGTGAAAAGCATCTTTACATTGATTTTTCTCCCAGAGAAAAAAATGGAATACACATATCAAATGTATATTTTATATTTTATTGTTAAGCCTCACTTGACTTACCTTAAATACAATTTCGATTTACTGAATAGGCCACAATGGGTTGGGCTTACATATATCACTAACCCATGGTTTATAAATGGCACTGGCTGGATTTACACTTCATAATAAACCGCAAACAGACAAAACAACATTATGTCTTAGCATGATGTATGAACTAAGTGTTTCCCAAGCTCTTGCTTAAGCTAAAATATTTTATCATCTGAAACTTTAAAATAATTAACAATTTCTAATATGACTATATAATTGACCCAAACACACAAATAATTATATTTATGATCAAAAAACCCAATTAGCAAAGTATACATATAATCTAAAAGCTTGACATTAGATAAACAATTTAACAAATAATATACATTAATGGCTGTGTGTTGCGTTATTTTGAAGGGACAGCACATTTACCCTGTTATAGAAGCTGTATACTCACTACTTTACATTGTAGCCTAGTGTCATTTCTTCAGTGTTGTCACATGAAAAGATACACTTAAATATTTACAAAATGTAAAGATGTACTCACTTCTGTGATATACTGTAAATTGATAAATATTATATAAAACCTTTAAAATTTGAAATTACTAATGTCTTAATGAAGACCTGGCTTTTATAGCAATAGTTAAAAATTTAGCTGTTGCCAATGTAATTTTAGGATTTTTATCTGTGGGGTAACATTTTAACTTGTAAATGGCTTTCACAATTAATTGCTGTACTGAGTTTCCCCATAATCTTTGTTTAATATAATAAAACGCTGATATCATATCCCTGGAAAACAAGTAATTAGGATCACAACTTAACCAATCTTTAAGGTAACCTATTTAAACTAGGCATCTCTGTTAAGAATCATTTGAATCAACTACAGCAGTCCTTCCTTGTTTTTGAGAACATGTATTTGCAACCAAAATGTTAACAGTACATAGCCAAGTTTTTGTTTTCAAAGGGCATTGCCCAGTTTCCAGGAGAATAACAGAATTTTGAACACAATTTGGAACATTGACAAGTGTTCTTAAAAATATAGCTGGCAGTTGGATTATGTTATTGTCAATTATATTATATTGTATAAAATTTGAGATGCAATGTTTGCATTCAAAACCTGTATCTCTCCCATTTTGAATAAAAGTATTGAAGCAAGTCTGTCTTAAGTGACACATTTAGTTCTGTTCTGAGGACAATATAAAAACTCTCAGGATCTATTAAAAGAAGACGGGGGAGTCAAGATGACAATTATAACTGTATGCTTGAACCCTTATCCCTTTGTATACGCATGCGACATTGAGGGGTGGAACTTCAATTACGTGGTTGCATCGGGCATCTTCACTATTGTCTTGGGTATCTGCAGGATCTTGCTCCTTTTGTCAAAATGACAAGCAGCATTATGTTATGCCATAAGCATTCTCCATTTCATACATGTGTGTGGTATCACAGTGCACGTAGAAAAGAAGTAGGCCTCCAGGTCCCCAGGCTCCTGTCAAAGTCCCCATTATTGTTAATGCATCATGTTAAATGCAGTTTATTTGGCTTTCCTTTAAAATGCAGTTTGAATGTTATTTGTGGTTTAGAATATTGTTAGACATTTGTCATTTATTTTAATACCTCATGTGTGAAACCACCTTCACAATGAAAACTTATGTAGGGAAACTACTGTAAGTAAACAAATAGGAAAACTATACATTTTCATCACACACAAAAAAAACCTAGAAAAATTTGCCTCATTTCCTTTTGCTTCTCTTCAACAGATGGCTTTCTATGTTTTATGGGGGGGGGGAAGGGATTTGTCAAAGTTTGTTTGCTCAGCACCTTCGAGTGCATATTAAAGCTAAGGTGGAGAGCTGTATTTGTAGCAAGGATTTTTGAGAATCCTGATTATATAATCATCTCCTTGATACCTTAATAGTATTTTGGAAAACTATCTTTGTAGACAAGATTCCCCATTACATTCTAACTCCCTAATTTTATTGAAATAGGCTTTCCAAATGTTCGTTATTTATTTATTTATTTATTCTGAGATGCAAAGTGCTCTTATGTGCAAATTCAGCTGAAGCTGGCTGGCTTTTCTTTGTTTTAACAAGCATCATCAATAAATATTCAGAGCCCTTTGTCTTATTAAAAGAAGCTCTACTGTACTGATTCCAAGTCTTCCATATCTCTACAGGTTTGTTTTGCACAATGTGTTTTTATGGCACTGTCTGTGTTCATAGATTGGGCTAACTAAACCATAAAATGGGTTATTGAATTTTGGCTTGTCATATTGTGCAAACTCAGCCATTTTGATTCATAAACCATGGTTTAGAGCAAATGTATGAACCAGGACTATGCAAATGGATGTCTCCACAAACTGTGCTAAACCACAGTCATTAGTTAATGGGAAAAATCCTTTAATGAAAACCTACATCACCATATTAATACTATCTAAATAATTCCTTTTCTATGTAGTCTGTGATACCCTCTAAGTTTGGGGATTTGCTTGCAGACGTTTCATTACCCAACCAGGTAACATCTTCAGTACTCTCACAGTTTAACCCTGAGCTACATATATTCTCTTTTATTGTAACTCCCTATCTGTCCCAGGTGATTGGCTCAGCCAAAGATTAGCAACCCATGTGACTGCCATTTCTCTGAATTCAAACTGGAATTCAAAACCAGCAACCAACTTTTATTTTCAAATTGCATGGCTTTACATATGCAAACCACACATTGGCCAGTAAAACATAAAAGACAGGAGGAAATACATCAATGAGCTCTAGTAATAATAATGATACTCCGATTTAAATGAGTTTAATTAATCTTTGTTTTATATAAAAAAGTTATTCAGGAACATATTGTTTGGAGGATTGTGTTCCCTGCCAGATTAACCTACTGCATTCATCTCTGAGAATCTTATTTGGAATAGGGGGAAGTCAAGCAAAAATAAACAATTGTTGGCTTGTTTTTGTAAAAAAAAAAGTGTTTATTTCAGTCTGCATTTAGTTTATTTATTTATATTTATTTAAAACATTTATATAGCCACCTATCTTATAACCAACTCTGGGCTGTTCCCAGTCAAAAGTTAAAACAGCTGCTGAATTTTAAAACTGCTTTTTATCTAAAATGTAAAAACTTTAAACATTTGTTTCAGAAAAGTTGGCCTAAAGTGAAATTGTTCTTCTAAACTTAATAATTGGGATATTGTTAATTTTACAAAGCCTTTATATCATATATGCTGCCTTCAGAGATATAAATGCTTTGAAAAGCAGCACAGAAGTCCTTGAAATAAGTAAATATATACGTGTGTGTGTGTGTGAATACCATAATCAGGCTTCCATTAAATTAACATTTTCATTTTTAATAAACAAAAAGAATATAAAGCAAAATACATAAAACATGGCTAACACAGTTATCATATAACATAATAAACTATCTTCTCAAATGGAGTGTTCATTAGTCCAATAAACAGCTATGTCACAAATAATATTTGTAGCTTATGGGTGTGATCCAAGAAACATCTTATAACGTATCTTATTTTTTTATGAACACAAGTTTTATTTTAACTTCAGTTTCTGCCATGCAAGCACTGGGACAAGATTTATTTACAACATAATAAGCCTTTTTTCCCCTTCACACCCCCACCTCCCTCCAACCTGAACTAGAGGCTTGCTAGGTATTTCAAAGTTACTTTCCTTCTTTCCCCCTCCCCCAATGTTAATTAAATGTACACTATACATTTATTTACTACCACTATAAGGCCACCCATCTAAGAACAATGTGACTCTGGACAGAGTACAATAGAAAAATAAACACAAACAAACAAGCATATATATTGTTATATCTATGCCTAAATTCCTTTTCATATATCCAGAAATAAATAATAATTTTACCTGGCACTCTAAGACTAACATTGGCTGTCTTCCTCTCTTCTATGTCCATCTATAGTCTCCAACAGACTAGGTAGATTTGTACCATGATGACCTCTCCTCTTCTTCAGGGCTCTTCTCCATGTTGTACCATGAACTCCAGTAGTAAACAATGCCTAGAACCCATTTTGGTTTGCAGAAAGTACCTGTCTCAAAAGTAGTAACTGTAAGAGGGATCTAGGTGTCCTAGAAGACCACCATTTCACTATGAGCCAGTAGTGTGCTGCAGCTGCTACAAAAGCTAATGCACAAGGTTGCATCAAGGGAAAGTTTCAAGATTACTTGGAGTGATAGTACCACTTTATATTGCACTGGTGAGACCACACTTGAAAAACTATGTCCAGTTCTGATCACCATGACACAAAAAAGATGTTGAGACCCTAGAAAGAGTGCAGAGAGGAGCCACAAAGACGTTAATGGGTCTGGAGGCTAAACCATACAATGAACAATTGAGGGAACTACGGTGAGTATGTCTACTCTCGTGAAAAGAAGGGCTAGGGTTGACATGATAGCAGACTTAAAATATTTTAGAAACTGTCACATAGAACGTATTCTCTAAAGCACCTGAGGACAGGACAAGAAGTAACAAGTGAGAGATTACCATTTTCCTGAAAATAAGACCTCCCCGGATAATAAGCCCAATCGGGCTTTTGAGCGCATGCGCTAAAATAAGCCCTTCACCGAAAATAAACCCTCCTTGAAAATATTGCCACACAGCAGCAGCCATGAGGTGACCACGCTCACCGCCTCCTGCGTCTATTTTCGGGGAAACACAGTATTAAAGAGAGATCCAACTTAGAAGTAAGAAATTTCCTGACAGTGAGAACACTGGCTTACCTCTGAAAGTTGTGGGTGCTTCATCACTGGAAGTTTTCCAGAAGAATCAGAATAACGGAGTTGGAAGAAACCTTGGAGGTTTTCTAGTTCAACAGCCTGCTCAAGCAGGAAACCCTATACCATTTTAAACAAATGATTGTCCAATCTTAAAAACCTCCCGGCAAGTTTTCCCAGTGGTTAATTGTTCTGTAAGGGAAATTCTCCTTAGTTCTAGGTTGGTTCTCTCCTTGATTCTAGTTTCCATCCGTTGTTTCTTGTACTGCATCCAGGTGCTTTGTAGAAGAGTTTGACCCCCTCTATATTTGTGGCAGCCCCTGAGATATCGGAAGTCTGCTATCATATCCCCACACGGTCTTTCTTTTTCGTAAACATTTCTTAGTCAAATTTACCAGTTTGCTTTCTAGTGAACAGGTATTGAGTGACTGGTCAACCTGCAAAGGCACAACCCTAAAGGCAGCCATTGTGTCCCCAAGTTGAATACCATGGTTTCAGGTTTGTTATTGTGCCCTTGGCTCAAAAAGACTTTAGGGACTTCTGGATTATGATCACGACGTTTTGGGAGTGATGTCAAGAACATCATGTTAAAACAAATTGTCTTAGGCAACAACGTGGTAGGGAAATCATGCAGAACATGGCTGCTGGAGTCTTCTCCAATACTTTTACCAGCAGGGGTCATAGGAGGCATTTGTAATTTCTTCTGTGTATTGAAGTAATGTGTGTGTGTATATGTGTGTGTGTGTGTGTGCGTGTGTGCGTGTATATACATGGGTATGCTGTCTCTGTCATGTATTGTATCTGTCTGTGAGAATCTAATCAGGCCAGGGCATATAAGGCACTTCTAGGTGTGTTTACGTATGTGAAATTTTATTCAGAACTGATGCATTGCTTTGGGGAGGTAGGGAGCTCATTTCTCTCCTTTTACTACATTTTTGTCTGTAAGTATATCCTGGGATCCACAGGGCAGGCAACATACTGCGCACTCTGGGCCACACAATCAGGAGGAAAGGAACTTATACTACAGCAGCTGACAACATTTTGAGTCACTATCCAGCCTCTTCTGTGACACTGTCCAGAAGGTATTTTTTTTTCTAAATGCTTCTCTTCAAAGCCATGGCAAGGCCATTTTAGAACTTGGACTTTCTTTTGCTGCCCTCTCCCCCCACACCAAATTTGCTCCACTGGTTTCTGCTTCAGGGGGTTATCCTACTGATAGACAGACGGATAAGAGCCCGACTCCAAACCCCTGTAGACATGCAGATTTCCCCCCCAAATTCCAATAGATTGAAAAGAATACAAACGGCTAAGTTTGGTTAAAAATATTGTTTCATAATCACTCTTCGTCATCCACAAGAAAATACAAACAATGAGGTAGGAAAAGGCCAAGTTGCCTCAACTGGCTTCCTTTATGTTTCAAACAATGCAAGAACTGGTTCTGTAAGCCACCCTAAACTATGTGACTTGCTTTGTTTTAGCATAGCCTGTTGTGAAAACTCAACTGTTATAGTTTATAAACAATGGTCTATGACCGTGATGGTGAACCTATGGCATGGCTGACACAGGTGGCACACGGAGCCATATTTGCTGGCACGGCAGCCCTCAGCAGCCCTCAGCTCCGGATGATTTTTGGCCTCTGGAGGGCCGGGCAAGGCCATTTTCACACTTTCTAGGCTTCAGGAAAGTCTCTGGAGCCTAGAAAGGGCGAAAAACAGGCCCAGCGGGTCAACTGGAAATTCGTTTCTGAATTTGGCCCTTTTCATCCTCCTGGAGGGCTTTCCTGAAACCTAGCAAGGGAGAAAATCCACACACACCCCGCAGGGTTTGCTTGTGCATGCACAGTGAGGGGTCGCTCGCATATACGCAAGTGGGGGTGGGTACTCGTGTATGTGCAGGTGGGTGAACACACAAGCATGCGTGATAGCGCGCACTCTCACAGTTTTGGCACACTTTTAGAAAAAGGTTAGCCATCACTGGTCTATGACTTAGCATATGTCACTACGCCCATTTATAGCTTGTTCCAATGTACAATCCAGGTTCCACATGTCAGCTACATGTCTCTGTGCCAGCTGCAGATGGCAACGTCCTTATATTACTGCTTTTCTCTAGCAAAAACTTAGCGTGGTCTTTCATTAAAAGGTTACAACTAGCTAAGTAATACAAGGTTGTTCTCATTCCCCCAACTCATCTTACATGCCATCATTTCCCCTAACCAATATATTCGCCTTGAAAATAATGCAGCTGTTTTCAGCAAATTGCAAAGCCAAGCTGGGTTAAGATTTTGGAGCACTGCTCACCAGTTTGGCCAAATCATGATGGATTTCTTTATAGGGATGACAACAGCTGTAGAATAGCCAATCAGTACAAGTCTGTACTAATCAAAGCAAAAACTGAAACCCCCAAACTATTCCAGACAGAAGCAAAATATCTCCTACAAGATTCCAAAAGTATCTCCTCCATCAGTTGGTAAATTATAACTCTCTGTTCTGCTGAATTAGTCCTCTTGAAATATGTCATTCTTGGGAAATTTCTACTACCGTACCCTTCTCATATTATCTTTAAAAGTTAAACAGCATTCTAGTTTCTCTTTTTTTCTCCCAAGTATTGAGAAAACCAAACCTCCTAAATGGTAACTCCATAATAAGTGATTTACCTATCAGTAATTAACTAAAGCAGCCTAGGAAATGGTTTTTTGAAGTAAAATTTTTAAAACAAGCCAATCAAGCTTCCTGGGCAGTTAGGCTGAAACATTGGCACTGAATAGCTGTTGACATGAAAGTGCTATTTATTTTTTTCTGGCAGAGAGTCTGTGTGTTGTCAGTAGCTGTATAATTATTTGCAACGCAATACTCAATAGGTAGAATAAAATAAAACAGAACTTTTCTCCATCACAATAATTAAAACTGAATCAGTTGGGTTTTTCTGTCTGCTTGATAGGTAAAGCAGAAATACGTAATCTTATATATCTTTTCTTTAAAGATAATTCTTCGGAATTTTTCTAAGGAAGTTCCTCCTCTTCCAAGGTTTCTAAAAAAAAAAATTCAGGTGTTCCTAATTTTATATCTATTTACCCAGCAAGCATTTGAAGTTACAACATTGAAAAAGTGATTTAAAACCAGTCCTTGCATTTACAATCTTTGCAGCATCCCCATGATCATGTGATCAAAATTCAAGGACTTGGCATCCAGTATGTATACTTATAACAATTGCAGCATTCCAAGGTCAGGTGATCACCATTTGCACCTTCCCAGCTGGTTTCCAACAAACAAAATTAATGAAGAAAGCCGGATTCACTTAACAACTAAGCAATTCATTTAACAAGTGCAGTGGATCACTTAACCAATACGCAAAAAAAAAGAGGACATAAATCAGGTGCAATTCAGTTAACAAACAGCTTGCTTAGTAATGGAAATTTTGATCCCAACTGTGGTTATAAGTCAAGGACTACTTGTATGTGCATTCTTAAAGCATATTGGTTGAACTCGCATAACTGCTAAGTCTTAATGGTCTTGGTTTTGATTTACCATTCTGCTTTATAAAGCATGTTTTATGGCTTAATATGATGTGCAAATTGGTTGGGCTCGTACATCAACCAATTTAGGCTGGATTACAACTCACTAAACCAAAATGAAACCAACCAACTGAAGTGCAGGGTAATGTTTGAATTCAAGCATAATTGTCATTAAATAATAGTTTCCAGCCCCACCATAAGATGACAAAGGCTATGAGTTACACGCCTTAAAACTAGCACTTCTAACTAAAATTAAGGTGTAGACCAACAGTGTTAATTTGCTATTCTGCCTATTGTTTTCTGATTATTCACTAAATTCCCTAAGATAAGAAAATAGAATAGTCTAAACCAGTGGCCCCCAACCAGTGACCTCCATGGAACCGGGCACCAGGGACCGGTTTCATGGAGAGAGGTTTTACTGCAGACTGGAGGGGGCGTGATTTTGTGTGCTGCCTGCATTCCGCTGATTCCCTTCTTTGCACAGCCCGGTTTCTGGCATGCTGCAGACCGGTACCGGTACTCTCATCATGAAAAAAAAAAAGGAAAAGGAAAAAGCTGAGCTAGTTGCTGCCTCACCGTGGATGACTCTGCTTAACCTCACTGGTGCTCTCCCTCCCCAAGTGTAGTGACTTCCTCCCCAGGCCCCCATTCATTTCTCTCTCTCACACACACAGCTGGATAAAACTATATAAAAATCTAGCCCAGCTTCACTGATTACAAGTTTGAAAAGGCAACATGGCTCCACCTGCAATCAAACTACACTTGGGGAGGGAGAGCACAAGTGAGCACTGAGGAGACCACAGGAGGAGGCAGGAAGCCAGGCAAAGAGCCATGCTGTAGTACACACACTTCCCCCCAGCCTCTTTCTTTTGGAAGGCTCGGCTCGGCTCCCTTCCGGCTTCTCTGCCTCTCCTCTCACCCCAGCCTGCCAGCAGGAGGTGGTTTTATTGTGTTCCAGGCATTTCCCACCCAGACAGCAGGCTGCATTTGCAATGGTGGAGGTGTTTGGGAAAGGCAGCAGGGGAATGGGAGTGGGGGATGGCAGAGGAGCTGCTTTCAAGCCACTGGAAAAGATATCCAATCCAACTTTTGTGTGTGTGTGGGTTTGTTTGAGAGTGAGTGAGAGAGGGAAGGGGTAGGAGAGATAGTCCAATCCAACTTCTGTGTGTGTGTGTGTGTGTGTGTGTGTGTGTGTTTGAGAGAGGGGGAGGAAGGGAGAGAGGGAGGAAGGAGGGGAAGGAGAAGAAAAAGAAAAAGAAAGAAGGAGCAAAGGAGAAAAACAAATGCTGTTGCTTTAAATTGGAACTGAGCATGCCTGGCTGTGGAATTCTGGGAGTTGAAGTCCACAAGTCTAAAAATATTTGAAACCCAGCACTGTGTCAGTGCCTCACCAGTCATAAACCTCACCGCACATCACTGCCGGTACCAGTTCATTGACTGGGAATTGGGGACTCCTGGTCTAAACAGTTTTTTCCCCACAGTCGTTAACCTAAAGTAAATGTCAGGCTCGGAAGCCATAGGTTAAGGGTAGTTAAAAGGCATTCAGAAGTTATCTTATATTCTAGAAGTAAAAAATTGCATAGTCATTTGTTAAACAGTTAACATTTTTGTAAAATTTATGTAACTTGTTTAGCATTTCATGTTCTAAAAAGTTTTTCATTCACACCTATGTAATCTAATTCTAGTCTAATAACTCATGCATGCACCCAATGTCTTGGGAAATGTCTTGGCTGCATTTTTAATAGCAGTTTGATCTATTGTAATTGCTAATGAATGAAATTGTGCACATTCCTTGAAGAAGGAAACGGGGATCTCAAACTCACATGTGACCTTTGAAAGCCTGGGGTGTGTTCTCCTGAGCTACTCCAAATTTATTGCTGTTATTTTTTTAAAGTGGTAGAAGAGGCAAGTTATTATTATATTGGTTGATTTATGATTGTGAGCTGCCCAGAGCTACTCTGTAGTAAAATGGGTGGCCGATAAATTTTATAAATAAATAAATTATATGCAATAGGACAGAGCAGATTTACGGTGATTAATTTCTTACATTTAGTCGTCCTGGCACTATTTACTTTAAAGAGGACAGAACGTTCCTCAAAAATTAAATGAAATTCTTATGTCAAAAAAAGTGCATCCAACCTTTGCTTAGGATCAGTTGCCAAGCTGCAGCCTTAAACTGAGCTACCAGCTTTTTAGTAAATCTGCTTTCACTGTTGGGGTGACAAGTACTGTGAAGTCCCTTTCCCTGGAGCAAATGGCATCCAATAGGAAGCCAGGATTAAAACAGAAAGGGGATTCAAGATGATCCTAAAAGGTTGGAGAACTGGATGAAAACCAATCACATGAATAACAAAATAAATATAAACTTAACATAATTTTTAGAGAAAACTATTGTACTTATTTAAAACATTAAATCTTCCAGTAGCTGAAGCTCTCCGGCAGTACATAATAAACACCACAGCAACAACAATAATAATAACAACACATCAAGAAATTGCAGCTTCCTGCAATAACACCAGCGGAACTGCAAAAAATGGCACTACTCAGAACATCGTATATTTTAAAAAGGTACTAGGTTGATACCCAGGACGCTGGCAGCAATCCATATCAACCATTAGCACCAGTCAATGGTATTTGTGACACATTTTAAATGTTCAGTTGACTGAGTTTCATGTTTAAATAATAATAATAATAATAATAATAATAATAATAATAATAATAATAATAATAATAATTTTCTACAAAAAAACACCCTACTTGGAACAACTTATATCCTCTGATGTTACCTTAATAGTTCCTAGGTCCTTGGTTAGGACTTGAGCTGTTGAGCTACCAACCAGCCCCAAAGGTTGTGAATCTCACCAAAGATTAACCAAATAATAATAATAATGATAATAATAAATTTTAAAATTAGGCTCTTCCTTGATGGGGTAGTACGGCTTGCATGCTCCAAGGAGGATGAGAGCTATGCCAGAGATACATAACTTTTATTGTCTTTTTTTTTTACTGCAAGCACACCGGCCCACATTAAAAATGAAATTCTGTTGCCTGCTCTCAAGAGAAAGTGTGCATCTACCTAAACATATACAATAACAAGAAACCTTAGAGTTCACAAGGTTGATGCTATATGGAACAAAATCTGTGACTGAATCTGTATGTTCTGCATCGGATACTACGAAGCCTCCTTCCAGAAGGTAACAAGGAAAACACGTGGTGAAGACACCTGTCACAGACAATCCTGCAAACTCTGTTCAAGTATCGCTTATGTGCCAAGTCCTGGATAGAAGGAAGTGAACTACCAATGATCTTTTCTGCCATCCTCACCACTCTTTGAACCACATTCCTGTCTGAAGCAGAGGATCAATCATACTAGATACTGATCAGAGGAGTCAAAAAGAGTGTTTCTCCTATATGGTGAGATGTAATTTACAGAAATATATACTGGTTCGGTTGTGAAGATCAAGGTATGTAAAAAGAGAAGTCACCTTCTGGTTGGTGATTCAATCGTAAGAGATGTTAATTTAGGAGAGGATACGGAGGTTTTAAAAGAGGTCAGGTGTCTGCCAGGTGCTACTGCCAGCAGAGACAAGAGGCGTATTCTTAAGATAGTCAAGAATGCAAGTAAGGACTGTGACGTTGATGCTATTATACATCTTGGCACTAATGATCTATCCCAGAAAGATGTACTTTCTGTGCAGAATGATTTCCAGAACTTGGGGTATGAACTTAATAGTATAGGTTGTAGGCTTATCTTTTCAGAGGTTTTACCTGTATATAAGGAACAAAAAGGGAAGGGCCAGCGTGTAGCAGAGTTTAATGTTTGGCTAAAGGAGTGTTGTAAAAGGGAAGGCTTTGGTTTTATTAGTCATGAAGCCTGTAGCTGGTCCAATGAAAAACTGTACAAAAGAGATGGGTTGCACCCATCCAAGAAAGGAACTGAGTTACTTGGCATTAAATTCACAGATTTTCTTGATAAACATTTAAACTGAAGAGCGGGGACAGAGAATTAATAGATACAGAACATCTCTGTCCCCAGCAAACTAAAATTCATAGGGTTATTAATGCATGTAACATAGATGTGTGTGTGGGTAAGATTATCACTCCTGCTGTCAAGCAAAACCAAGCATGTAATAGTGATTGTCATACCATGTGCATGAATCACACAAGTGGCAAGAAAATAGGGGCAGTCAGGCATAATACAGGTTATGTAGACAGTAAACACAAGGTCAATCAAAATGGACTCAAATGTCTATATACCAATGCACAGAGTATGAGGAATAAACAGGGAGAATTAGAAATTCAAGTAAAAGAGGGCAGATATGATATTATTGCCATTACAGAAACTTGGTGGGATGAAACTGACAAATGGAACATACAGCTAGAAGGATTTAAATTATTTAAAAGAAATAGACCAAATAAAAGAGGAGGTGGAGTTGCACTATATATAAGAAATAACTACGTCTCTACAGAAATAGAGCACAACAATAATGAGAACTATCTTGAATGCATTTGGGTCAATATTAAAGGTTGTGGGGGAAATGACATTGCCATAGGTCTATACTACAGGCCACCCAACCAAGCAGAGGAAGAAGATGAACTTTTTGCTAGTCAGCTAACTAAGGTATGTAGGAAGCACACCACAATAGTAATGGGAGATTTTAACTACCCTGACATCAACTGGGAAACAAACTCTGCACCAAGTGAAAGATCCAACAGGTTCCTAACAAACCTAGCAGACAACTTTGTTTTCCAAAAAGTAGAGAAGGAAACAAGGGGATCAGCCATACTGGACTTAATTCTCACTAACAGAGAGGAAATGATAGAAGGTGTTGAAGCCATAGGAACCCTGGGGGCAAGTGACCATGCAATATTGGAATTCAACATTATCCAAACACAAGTAGTAGAACAAAGTCAAACTAGAGTCTTGGACTTTAAGAAAGCTAATTTCAATAAACTTAGAGAGAGCTTGGGAAAAATTCCATGGATGAGAATCCTCGAGGGGAAAACAACTCAAGAAGCTTGGGAAATTTTGAAAAATGAGATTAGAAAAGCCCAGTCTAACACAATACCAATGAAGAAGAAAAACAAGCAGCTCCCATGGCTGCATAAACAACTATCTGACAAACTGAAAGACAAAAAAAGTAAGTATAAAAAGTGGAAGGAGGGGGACATAACTAAGGCAGAATATCAGCAAATAGCCCGAGCCTGTAAAGATGAAGTGAGGAAAGCTAAGGCTCACAATGAAGAAAGGCTTGCCACAAAAGTAAAAATTAACAAAAAAAGCTTCTTCCAACATGTTAAAAACAAGAAAAAAGTTAAGGAAACAATTGGTCCATTGCTAGGAGAAAGTGGCAAGAAGGTGACAAGCAACAGGGAGAAAGCAGAACTATTTATCTCATGTTTTGCATCTGTCTTTACACAAAGGGATAAAACAGTCCAACCTATCAAAAGCAGCACCACAAAATTAGGAACACAAATTGAAATAGGGAAGAAAATGGTAAGTGAGCACCTGTCTACCCTAGACGAGTTCAAATCACCAGGACCGGATGGATTACACCCCAGAGTTCTGAAGGAACTAGCAGACGAGATCTCAGAACCACTGAATTATATCTTTCAGAGATCCTGGAACACCGGGGAACTACCAGAGGACTGGAAAAGAGCTGATGTGGTTCCCATCTTCAAAAAAGGGAAAAAATTAGATCCAGGAAACTACAGACCTATCAGCCTGACCTCTATACCAGGAAAGATTCTGGAAAAAATAATCAAGCAACGAATTTGCGAACACCTAGAAGCAAACAAAGTAATAGCCAAAAGCCAACATGGATTTGTCAAAAACAGATCATGCCAGACTAATCTTATTGCATTCTTTGATAATGTGACAAAATTAGTGGACCAGAGGAATGCCGTTGATATAGTTTACTTGGACTTCAGTAAGGCTTTTGATAAGGTAGACCATAACCTACTACTAGATAAAGTAGAAGAATGTGGGTTAGACAGCATCACCACCAGATGGATTGGTAACTGGCTGACCAACCGCACTCAACGTGTAGTTCTCAATGGAACTGCATCTACATGGAGGGAAGTATGCAGTGGAGTACCCCAAGGCTCTGTTTTAGGCCCAGTACTCTTCAACATCTTCATCAATGATTTGGATGAGGGAATAAATGGGGAACTCATCAAATTTGCAGATGATACCAAGCTGGCAGGAATAGCCAACACTCCAGAAGATAGGCTTAAGATACAGAAGGATCTTGACAAACTTGAACATTGGGCACTATCTAATAAAATGAAATTCAATGGTGAAAAGAGTAAGGTTCTACATTTAGGCAACAAAAACGGAATGCACAGGTACAGTATAGGTGATACCTTACTCAGTAGTAGTAACTGTGAAAGGGATCTTGGAGTCCTAGTGGACAACCATTTAAATATGAGCCAGCAGTGTGCAGCAGCTGCCAAAAAAGCCAACACAGTTCTAGGCTGCATCAACAGAGGGATAGAATCAAGATCACGTGAAGTGTTAATACCACTTTATAATGCCTTGGTAAGGCCACACTTGGAATACTGCATTCAGTTCTGGTCGCCACGATGTAAAAAAGATGTGGAGACTCTAGAAAGAGTGCAGAGAAGAGCAACAAAGATGATTAGGGGACTGGAGACTAAAACATATGAAGAACGGTTGCAGGAACTGGGTATGTTTAGCTTAAGAGAAAGAAGGACTAGGGGAGACATGATAGCATTATTCCAATATCTCAGAGGTTGCCACAAAGAAGAGGGAGTCAAACTATTCTCCAAAGCACCTGAGGGTAGAACAAGAAGCAATGGGTGGAAACTAATCAAGGAGAGAAGCAACTTAGAACTGAGGAGAAATTTCCTGACAGTGAGAACAATTAATCAGTGGAACAGCTTGCCTCCAGAAGTTGTGAATGCCCCAACACTGGAAGTCTTTAAGAAGATGTTGGATAGCTATTTGTCTGAAACGGTATAGGGTTTCCTGCCTAGGCAGGGGGTTGGACTAGAAGACCTCCAAGGTCCCTTCCAACTCTACTATTGTATTGTATTGTATTGTATTGTATTGATCTGACTCAACAAGGACCATACTAGGTGTTGGCATTCCTGTACTTCTGGTAACAAATGGGCTACAAGCTCTGGACTGCTGGCTGAACATCCAGGGCCCACAGATACAGGACTATAGAAGAAAAGTTGTTTGCCTATTGCAAACATACATTTCTTTGGAAACAAAGAAATAATGATCTGCTATTTAGAATAGAATAGAATAGAATAACAGAGTTGGAAGGGACCTTGGAGGTCTTCTAGTCCAACCCCCTGCCTAGGCAGGAAACCCTACACAAGTTCAGACAAATGGTTATCCAACATCTCCTTAAAAACGTCCGGTGTTGGAGCATCCACAATTTCCGGAAGCAAGCTGTTCCACTGATTTATTGTTCTAACTGTCAGGAAATTTTTCCTCTAAGTTGCTTCTCTCCTTCATTAGTTTCCTCCCATTGCTTCTTGTCCTACCCTCAGGTGCTTTGGAGAATAGCTTGACTCCCTTTTCTTTGTGGCAGCCCCTGAGATATTGGAACACTGCTATCATGTTTCCCCTAGTCCTTCTTTCTATTAAACTAGACATACCCAGTTCCTAGAACTGTTCTTCATATGTTTTAGTCTCCAATCCCCTAATCATCGTTGTTGCTCTTCTCTGCACTCTTTCTAGAAACTCCACATCTTTTTACATCATGGTGACCAAAACTGAATGCAGTATTCCAAGTGTGGCCTAACCAAGGCATTATAAAGTGATATTAACACTTCACATATCTTGATTCTATCCCTCTGTTTATGCAGTCTAGAACTGTGTTGGCTTTTTTGGCAGCTGCTGCACCCTGCTGGCTCATATTTAAATGGTTGTCCACTAGGACTCCAAGATCCCTTTCACAGTTACTACTATTGAGCGAGGTACCACATATACTGTACCTGTTCATTTTGTTTTTCTTGCCTTAATGTAGAACCGTACTTTTTTCACCATTGAATTTCATTTTATTAGATAGCCCACTGTTCAATGTTCATTTACAAATGAAGTCCAACATGAAAGCAATCTGAAAAGAATGCACAAGTTCTGGAAAGAACATCAAGAATCAGAAATAACAGAACAGAGAGTAGCAGATTAATGTCAATTTATAATACGAAGTGTTTACAGAAACAAAATTTGTTTTTGCAGAAGAACTGCAAAAGCCTAATTGGTCTTGCCAGGAGTAGCTCAGACTCTAGAGACAAACTAACTATAGAGCAAGCCAGCATAGCTATTGAATCGTTTTCATTCCCAAACTAGGTATCTCTGCCTTCTCAGAAAGAACAAAAGCCCTCTAACTAACTAACTAACTAAATAAATAAATGAGAGGGTGAATTGAAACAAAGAATAACTGAGCTTCTGGAACAGCACAAAAACAACAGAATAAAGTTGCCTACATTGAAGTTTCTTCAGCTAGCCCTAGTATTAAAAGATGCTAATACTGTAGTATCAAATATAAGCACCAATTCACTGCAAGAAATAAACCAACCAACCAACGTACAGCAAGCCTGGAATTACAACTGAATATCTTGCATGCAAAATCAACAAAAAAGAAAAAAGTCAAGCAGTGCATCAGCAAAATGGAGGTCAGGTTGGAAAATGAGATGACCGTGCTAAGATCAGATACAAGCAAGCTAGAAGAAAAGAAGCAGAAGAACAAGAAGAACAAAGAATACCTGATCAAAAAATAACACCTAAAAGAAAGGAAAATCAAGGAAACACTGGAAATAATAAAGCAGCAAAAAAAATATACCACAATATAGCCAAGAATATCAGCAGATATGAAGTATGAATTACACACTATAATCAGAATGTCTAATTTTAGTGGAATCAGAAATGTTTCTACCAATCCATCAACAAAGAGACTGCAATGAATTAGCCAATGCCCTCCAAAGAAGAAATAGTGCAGTTCTGCTAGGTAAATCTCTCCAAAATGTAACCAAAATGCAGTTTGGCTAAAGTCTGTTTCCCTGAAAATCAGACCTCCCTGGATAATAAGCCCCATCAGGTTTTTGAGCGCATGAGTGAAAATAAGCCCTTCCCATGAAAATAAGCCCTCCCTGAAAATATTGCAACAAAGTAGCAGCCATGAGGCAACCATGCTTGCCACCTCCTGCACCTCAAAAATAATAAGACGTCCTCAAGCGCTTATTTCAGGGGTCAAAAGAAAATAAGACCCTGTCTTATTTTGGGGGAAACATGAAAGATAGGAATAAAAAAGAAACTGAAATGAAAGCATTTGTAATAACATCAGAAATGTTGTAGAAAAGGGCAAGGAAGATCAAGAATTGGACAGCACTAGGTGAAGACAAACCATTGTTTTGGGTTGAAATGTCTGACTGGTCAGGATTCACTTGCTGTCAAACAATTTAACAACATACTGCAAGAAGGAGAAGTTGAAGATTGGCTAACCTCTTGCAAAACCTACCTCATAAAAAGCCAAATAAGCTGCTTATCAACAACTTTCAAATTGCTAACTCATGTGGTAGCTGATTCAGTCAACAACATCTAGTTAAAAACAAACACTTTCCATTTGAGTAGATGTAAATCACTCAAACAACAGAGGGATAAGTTAAGTGCCTAATTTACAAGGTGATTTTAGAAAATTGTAAGAAAAGAAAACCCAATTTGAAGGTAGCTTGGATTAATTACAAGAAGGTATTCAACTTCCTACCACACAACTGGATAATAATCAAGTGCCTAGAAATAACAGGAGTCAGTAGAAACTTTGTTCAAAGGCACAATAGAAGACCACTGCTGGTCAGTGTTGATGGACTGGGAGAGGTTAACATCAAGAGAAGAATCTTTGAAGGAGATTCACTACCACCTCTACTGTTTTGTCACTGCATTGGTTTATCTGACAATAGTACTGAATAAGTCAGGCCATGGCTGTCAAACATCAAAAACATCTGCTACCCTTCAGTATCTCATCCCCTTTAAATGGGTGATCTGATGGTGTATAAATACCATCTGAATTGGAATTGCTGCTCAACACTGTCCAAATATTGCCAAAATATTGCAATGGAGTTTGGACTAGACAAACGTGCTATCTGTAACCACAACAGGACAACAATAAAAAGAACAGAAGGAATCAACATGCCCTATAGAAATAATATCAAGAGTCTGGATGAAGCAGATCACTACAAATACCTGGGCATCCTTCAGATTGACAACATCCAGTACACTGAAGTCAAGTTACAGAATAGAGAATAAGCCTTGGAGGTTTTCTGGTTCAATCCTCTGCTTAGGCAGGGAAACCTATACTCTTCCAGACAAATGGCTGCCCAATCTGTTCATAAAAGTCTCCAGTGTTGGAGCACTCACAGCTTCTGGAGACAAGCTGTTTCACTAGTTAATTGTTCTAGCTGGCAGGAAGTTTTCCTTATTTCTAGGTTAGAGTTCTCCTTGTTAAGTTTTCATCCTTTACTTCTTTTCCTGCTTCATTGAGGAAATACCATCAAGGCAATGAACACATGGGCAATTTTAAGTTGATACACAGCTGGAATAGTTGAGTGGACTCAAGCTGAAGTAGAAACCTTGGATAGGAAGACAAGAGAAATAATGACAACGAATCATGCCCTTCATTCATGCAGCAGTGTTGAAAGATACTATTCGCCAAGGAGCAGAGATAGGCATGGAATTTTGCAAATACACCACAGATATTTGAAGAAGAAAATTCGAAGAATATCTGAAGGACAAGGAAGAAGTTGTACTGAAGGCTTACTGAATACTGGAGACAATTTAGTTTGTAGGCCAAACTCACTTACAAGAACGACCAAATGAAGAACAGAGTATTACATGACCAGTATGTAAAAAATAGCAGGCAAAGCAGATAACAAGATCTGGCACTGGCGAAGAGCAAGAAAGTTGAAGGAAGAGACAGATGGATAATTCTGGCTGCATGAGACCAATGGACAACTGCATTTAAAGTAAAAATTAAGAGGTCAATAACAGTAAATGCTGCATTTGTAAAGAAGCTAAAGAAACAGTGGACCACCTACTCAGTTGCTGCTGGAAGATCACATAGGCATAATAAAGTAGTGAAGACTTTGGAATACCTGCAAGAAGTACAACTCAGGTGAAATTTTAGTAAATGAAGAAGCCTAAGTATTCTGGGACTTCACAGTTCAAACAGACAAACATCTGTTGGGGATAACACCACAGACTTAACAATAGTTGAGTGGTGAGATTCCAAATCTTTTCCTACCAGTTCTATGAGAGTGTCCTTAGCGTGCACACACAGAGCACTCAAAGACCACCCTTGGTGTCAGCACTGGTGAGCTGAGCTGTTATTTAGCTCAGCTGAGACGCAGCAATCTGCTCTGTTGCGTGAATCAGCTGAGCTAAAAAACAAGGGAATATAGGACAGGGAACGATGGGGGTGGGAGGGTGGGGCCAACTAGAGGTGGTATTTGCTGGTTCTACGAACTACTCAAAGTTTTCGTTACCAGTTCCCCCGAACTAGTCCAAACCGGCTGAATATCACCTCTGCAATAGCTGTTAAGAGAAAAAAAAAGTATAGATAGCGGATGTAGCAGAACCTGAAGACCACAGAATGGAATAGACAGAACTGGAGAAAATCACCAAATCTATAGATCTGCAAATAGAACAACTGTGGGGGAAAAAAGAAAAGATAGTACCAATAGTAATAGGCCCCTTGGGTACAATTCCAAAACATCTGGAGCATCACTTGAACAGCATCAGCACTGACAAAATCACCATTAGTCAATTGCAAAAGGCAGCTTTACTTGGAATAGTTTATATCCTGCAATGATACTTTTAACATCCTCAAACAACAACATCTGCCTATCCTAATTCCTTGGGAACAATTCAACAGGTGAATAAAAATGCCAAACCCAGCTTAAATATTTGCATGAATGTATGATCAACAACAATAATAATAATTTATTAAAATTTATATGCTGTCTCACTCTCAGTGACTGTGCAGCATATTTGGGATAACAAATATATTACACTTAATTATATTAAACATTCCTTTTATTTCTTTTTCCCCAAACAGATGTTTCAGCTCAGTTCCACTGGAACAGAAATCATGTTATCAGACATTCTGCCAGATGTCTGCAGGGTTTATCACATAAATGAAAACCACTTTGAGTATGATGAAACTTTCTCTAAGTCTTTGCTGATAGGATCAAAGGTTGTTTTTTTCTTTGCCGTTAAAGAATTGAAAGAACCTTTTACATCCCAAAGCTGTGTGTCCAATATCATCAACAAAAGCACCAGTTTTGTTTTTAAAGTAGAGATGTGGCAATTGCTATGCCAAAATTTGCTGAAAGTCATGGAGTGACACCATAGCAGTTCCAGAATAGATGGTATGCCATGTTCCCACAGGCAGAAACATAGGATTCTGTCCATCTGGCTGTTGCATTCTCTGGAATATTGCCTTGATTCTCCAACAAGGTCACAACATGTGTCCATTCTGAAGTTAATTTTAATCTCCAATAAATCATTCAGTGACCTAAAAGTAACTCCCTGAAGGTATTTGAGGATTTCTCACGAGTAACCTACCTACCTGTACTTGTTTGCTAATAGCAGGGCAGACACTTTTGCCATCTTGATTCTAAGAGTTTTCCTCAAGTACATTTTCAAATGTCTCTGAAAACAATGAGACAAGAACAGACATTTTATCATCCAGGATAAATGTACGTAATGCATGAAAGCCTAGGAGATATCTGTAAAGAAGCCATACTTTATGGAATTTGGATGTGATTTCTTGCTATAGCTTTAATCATATGAATTCAGATCTGGGTGTTTTTTCTAAAAAGTCATTAAGAAAAAGCTGTTTATATACTAGAACAATGCCATAAGTGAAATGCCATATAAATGCAGCCATTGTTGGAAACCATTTACCATTTTCTCTCAGTTCTGCAATATTTTGCTGCATATAATTTTTGATTATACATGGGGAATGGTACACAACATAAATCCTAAAGACAAGATCACAGTCTCTGGAGTGAGGCTTCTCAACCATAGCATTATACTAATTTATTATAATTTCCATATGTGAGATCAGGTGGATAAGTATCAGACAGGGTATTCCTAGCAGTAGGCACCAAGACTCTGACATTTGCTTGTATTTCCTCTTTGTCTGCCTTTATATGGGTAGCAACAAGCTCTTCATTCTAATCTACCTCTTAATGTGGTGTCAGATGAATGCTGAACCTGCTGGCCCAATCATATCCTTTGTTAGGAAAAAAAAGATTAATGGCTCAGCATTGGCAGTCAATTATCAGAATATGAAAGTTATCAGATCTGAGAAAGGAACTCCAGAGTAAAGAGAGGGGCTTAATACTTGTTTTGTTATAATTATATCTCATATTTTCTCCAGGCTCAAAGTGGCATAAATTGTTCTTCCTGTTCCAATTCTTCCCCTCAACAATAAACCTAGAAAGCAGGTTTATCTGAGAGCATATGACTGGGAGTCATATGCTAGAAAGTAGGCTTGTCTGAGAGCATTTGACTGGATATGGGTAGCCCATTTATCTTGGTTGCTGAATTTATCCCTGGCACATTACAGTCAGAGGTGGGTTCTTACTGGTTTGGACAGGTTCGGCCAAATAGGTAATATCTTGGCAGCCTGGGTCGCTGGAACTGGCAGCGACCCAGGCCTGCCACGCCCCGGAACCGGTTCTCTTGGCACCATAGGTGCTGCCATCTTATTTTTGGCTTCTGCGCATGCTTCTGCGCATGCGCTGAAGCATTTTTAGTACTGGGCATGCACGCGTAGCACACATCATGATTACAGTTAAGCAGCCCAAAGTTCCTTGTTGCTAGCATCCACCCCAAGATAGGTCAGAAAGAGTTCTAAATACTCAGGGAAAACAACAAAAGCACCCTAATTTCAGAACCATCAATGAAGAAACCATGCCTCCACTAGGATTGGCAGAGCAAGCTTCTATGTGTAGGCATTCAGCAAACTTCATTCTCCCATGTACTGATGATGTTAGGTAGTAAAATGTCTGCAGCAAAACAGCCAAATCAAGAGAACACCACAAACCTAACAAGTCAACCCTGACCTCCATATATTCTCTACTCTTGGAACTACATATGGGTGTCAAATGCTTTGGAAGGCAGGGAAGGAATTTGCATGCAGGCAAATCTTCACTAAGGTACACAATATATAGAGAAAGTTAACCCTGGAAGGACAAAGAAATTTACAAACCCCTAAACACACACCTTAAATAGAAAGTGGAGAATGCTAAACAATCCAGCCGAGAAAGGACAAACTAGAAAAAGGAAGAATGATAGTCAAAATGCTATGGATGTGTTCTCCCAAGCTTCTCTGAATGCCATAGTTTTTGTGATACTTTATGATATTATTTTGTACTGATTAAATTATAGTTTATTGGTAAATCAGTAAACTATGGTCAGGTACTAATGCAGCATCTAATATAGAAGACTAGCAAGTTTTTCTCCTCCTTGTTTTTCTTTTTGTTTGGGATTGGGATTTTAGTTTGTTTTGGTTACTATTGTTATTATTTATTTGAATGGAAAGATTGTGTTAATTGTGGATGTGAAAATATAAAATAATAAAGTAATTAAGCGTGGATTAAAGTAAACAAGAAAGTGAAATGATGACTTCAACTGATGCTACAATACTCTTCACATCCATAGATCCAGAACTAACTAAAGACTCCAATGCAACATTTCTATACAACACACAGCCTAACATACAAAAATTGAGATACTTGGATTCATAGAACTTATGGACCCTTGCAGACATCTCTGATCCAGGATTTTATCTGGATGCCTCTTTCTTCTCTTAACCTTTTGATCTTGTATCATCAGCTGCTCTCCAGCTGATATGGTACCTATTCCTCTATATCATGCTAATGATTTCTATTTTCAACCTTTTTAAAAATATTCGCCTACACTTAGTTGCTGCAACTGGTGCTTTGAGAGAGCTGCCTCACTTGTAGTGAGGATTTGAATCCTGATATCACCTCAGCTTTTATC
This sequence comes from Natrix helvetica, assembly GCF_964273705.1. Taxonomy (NCBI): domain Eukaryota; kingdom Metazoa; phylum Chordata; class Lepidosauria; order Squamata; family Natricidae; genus Natrix; species Natrix helvetica. Next base: position 35,958,034 of record NC_138548.1, read on the forward strand.
CATGATGTATTTTTCTCTACAGGGGGCCAAAAAATGACTTGAGACCTTGCATCTTTTCTCCTGGCAGGGGCATTAGCTTCAAAGAAGTCATGATGGCAGTTTTGACAGTGTAATTGAAGCCCTAACCCTGTTTCACATGCATTGTGCTGGTGACACACATAAAAAGGGGGGTGGAGGGTGCAGTTTGATCATGCAATCACACTTGCCATCTAACCAATCCCATGGCGTCCCACTTCTGGCACTCTCAACTCCATGGCCTCTGCAGTGATGTCATGGGTCGAGAGTCTGAAGGAATGGGTGAGGTTGATATACTGTAGGCAGGGCCATTCATGCTCATAAACAAGGTTTGGGTCTTCTTGAGGGTGACGTGAGTGTTTCTTCATTTTTCTTCTTTTTAACTACATCATGCATATTTTAGAGCTTAAGCTGTAATGTGTCTGTATCTTACACTTCAAAGTGCTGTAAGTCATGCTGCAGTTTGGGGAGCAACATCACAGAGAGGCTGGAGAAAACAGATTGTCCATCTTGATATCACAGGTTGCTCTTCTTGGATTAAGCCATAATGTGGTTTGTTTGAATTTAGCCAAGTATGAAGTGTGAATTTGACCACAGTGTGTTAAAAACTGAAATTTATGATTTTGCATTATTCATTAACCTGGCCCTTTCTGATCTATTCAATAAATGGGAACTTACAGCAATGTGTGAAAACTGCTAGATTGTCTTATGACTGTCATTGTTCCCTATTTTGGGCTTGATGTCTGCTTAGCAAAATCTGTCTTTATCTACCGTAAATGGAATCTGAATATCTGTCAAAGAAGACTGTATGTGCCATCTTCAGATGTCCTGCCTTTCTAAGTCTGTTCACAATTATGAAAAGTCTCCTTACTCTTTGAGTATTCTGTACTAAACCAGTGGAAGGAAAGTAAAAGGTATTTTGGGACTGACATCTGTACATCTGGGACTAAAAAGAGAGAGGAGCTTCGCAGTTCCATCCTATGCACATAATGGTGATAAAAGTGTATGATTTTCTTGATCTCCATGGTGGGACCTAATCATACAGTAATTAAAAACACAATTACTATCACTAGCGCAATAAATCATTTGAACCCTGCCCAAAGTCACTTGTTGAGATGGTCAGCTATAGAATCAAAGAATAGAATAGAATAGAATAAGGAATAGGAATAGACCTTTTCAGATTTTGATGACCGTATCTCTTGATTTATTAGATGGAGCTAGCCATCTAAAAATAATCTGTCAAAAAAACAGGCTTATATTAGGAAATTACATGGTAGAGCTGAAAATGTCCATAAAATGAGCATGACTTCACTCAGCTAATACGTTAACCGACATTGTATAGAGGTGATTGATATGATATGGAGACACTTCTGGCCCCTAGAATCACCAAGATTTGGACTTGACTGAATGGATCATCATCATCTATATCATTTTGGAAGTACATTAAGGCTGTGCTGACAAACTCCCTAACTCAATTTTAGCTAGCGTGGTGTGTGAACTCAGCCTGTGTGCTCGGTTTGTCAGCTAGTGTGTTATGTGAACACAGCAGCTGGGTTATTTATTTATTTTTTATCTTATTTACATACCAGTCATCTCATTCTCAAGGTGGCTGAATTGTAGAAATTTTCAGTTCTGTTGGCCACTTCATTGTTTAGCATGTTTTAAATTCTTTATTTTATTTTATATTCTATATACTATTATAAACTTTTATTCATTAAACAGGAAGCCATGTCCATGTAAGGTTGTCATCACATTTTCCTTCAATGTTTTTCAAGTGTTGTCCATGCAAAACTTTGGTTTTCCATCTATTTAATCTGTCATCCGGCTGTTTTTCCTTATATTCTGCCTTTGTTTCTGTTGTTTTTATAATGTTCTACATCAGTGGTAGTCAACCTTTTTCTACCTACCGCCCACTAATGGATCTTTCTTGATGGAAAAATTTCCTTACCACCCACCAGTTTTTGCGCAAGTGCAGAATATTTTTTAGAAAGGAGGGTGTTTTTTTAAAAAAGAAATGTACATACATTTATCTTTTTATTTCTACTTTATGCATGTTTATAATGTTTTTAAACTTTATAAAGTTTAATTAGAAAACAATAAAGTAAATTGAAATTAGCTTTACTAGTGATTAATGAGATCTTTGAGGCTGATGCTGCGAGACTAAATATTTGATATCTGGTTCGATTTTCGTAAGGAACAAACGAAGGTCTCCTCTTTCGGTGCTTTTCCTTTTTATCTCCTTTTTTTTATCTTCCTTAGGGCTATGTACAAAAGTAAGGCTGAGCTAGTTAGCCCACTTATTATTATTAGCCAACAACAATTCTCTCCTGCCTTTTCTTTCTCCTATTTTGCAACTGCTCTGCTCCGCTTCTGCCTGTCCCTGCTATCAGTTTCTACTCGACTTCTCCTCCTCCTCCTTTCCCCACAACCCCACTCCCTTTTAGCAGTGATGATGTTACCTAGTTTGGTAATGAAATGTCTGTAAGAAAACCACCAAGCTCAGAAAGCAGCAAGGATCCCCTATCCCCCACCTCCTCTTTCTCCCTTTCATTCTCCTTTTTGTCTTTTCTGCTCCTTCCCCACCCCACCCCCTTCTAGCACTGATGATGTTACCTAGTTTGGTAATGAAATGTCTGTAAGAAAACCACCAAGCTCAGAAAGCAGCAAGGATCCCCTATCCCCCACCTCCTCTTTCTCCCTTTCATTCTCCTTTTTGTCTTTTCTGCTCCTCCCCCCCCCCAAGCTCAGAAAGCAGCAAGGATCCCACTATCCCCCACCTCCTCTTTCTCCCTTTCATTCTCCTTTTTGTCTTTTCTGCTCCTCCCCCCCAAGCTCAGAAAGCAGCAAGGATCCCACTATCACCCACCTCCTCTTTCTCCCTTTCATTCTCCTTTTTGTCTTTTCTGCTCCTTCCCCCCCCCCAAGCTCAGAAAGCAGCAAGGATCCCACTATCACCCACCTCCTCTTTCTCCCTTTCATTCTCCTTTTTGTCTTTTCTGCTCCTCCCCCCCCCCTTTCTAGCACTTCACCAGCTCAGGCGCGACCGGAGAAGTTTCTCTTCTCAGAAATGTCTTCAGTGGAGCAGTGAGGAGCTGAGGAAACTTCTCCGGTCGCGCCTGAGCTGGTGAAGCGCAGGCAAGTGCCGTCCCATCGCCAGGGAAACAGTGAGTGAGGTGAATCACGTGGTTGCTCAGATCACACAGGCGCAGCCCGACCGGAGAAGTTTCTCTTCTCAGAAATGTCTTCTCGGGCTGCGCCCGTGTGATCTGAGCAACCACGTGATTCACCTCACTCACTGTTTCCCTGGCGACAGGACGGCGCTTCTCGCGCGCGTTAGTTCAAAAGGAGGTTTTAACCTCCGAAATCCCCACCGCCCACCTGGAATCCCAAAACGCCCACTAGTGGGCGGTAGGGACCAGGTTGATGACCCATGTTCTACATTTTCACACCCTGCAGCAATTTTTCTGTACTTTGGTTCACATAATTATTGAAACTTCATTTTTCTTCTTCTACAGTTTGTTGGATTTGCAATAGCCCTCTGCCCCTTATTTTTCTTGGCAGGTACAACCTGTCGATGTCACTTCATGGATGTAAAGTGTTGTACATATTCAAAAGTTTGCGTGTTTTCTAGTCCAAGTTTTCTAATTCAGCCAAAGTCCAGTTGATGATTCCAGCTGAATAGCGTATCACTGGAACTGCCCATAATGGCTTTAATTATGTTTCCAGCATTTAGTTTTGATTTTTATATTGTGCGTACCCTCCTGATGTATTCCTTTTGTGTTCACTCTTTGACTTTTCATTCAAGATGCTATCTGCTTCCAATATGCTAGGTACTTGTAACCATAATTCTTTGCTAATGCTTTCACTATGTTTCCATTTCCCAGTTCTATTCCTTCTGTTTTTTCCATTTTTCCTTGCCACATGAATATTATTATTATGTGGTTAATCTTTGGTGAGATTCACAGCCTTTGGGGTTGGTTGGTAGTTCAACAGCTGGAGTCCTAACCAAGGACCTAGGAACTGTTAAGGTACAGTGACGTCGGAGGATATAAGTTGTTCCAAGTAGGGTGGTTTTTTGTAGAGTCAGAATATTCAAGTTAGGTAAATTTAGAATTTTCAAATAGTGAGGTAACCTTTTAGGTATTGCTCCAAGGGCTCCAATTACAATTGGGACAACATATGATTTCTTTTTCCACAGTCGCTCAACCTCAATTTGCAAGTCCCGGTATTTTGTGATTTTTTTCTTGCTGTTTATCTTCAATTCGTGCATCAATGAACCATACTTTTTTCTTTTCAATTGTTGTTATGTCAGGTGTGTTGTAGGCCAAGTGCCTGTCAATCTGGATTCTGAAGTTCTACAAGATCTTGACTTTCTCATTCTCTAAAACCTTCTCAAGCTGATGGTCCCAGTGGTTTTTGCTGTACTCAAATCCAAACTTTTGGCACAATTTCCACTGAATAATCTTAGCAACGCGGTCATGGTGTTGTAGGTAGTCAGTTTGTGAAATTTTGCTGCACCCGCTGATCAAGTGGTTGACTGTCTCATCTTTCTCATTACAGAGGCGACATTTGCTGTTGGTGGTAACATGTTGAATTTTTGCCTTCATGCAGTTTGTAGCTAAGGCTTGTTCTTGAGCTGCCAAAATAAAGCCTTATGTTTCTTTTTTCAGTACTCCTGATCCTAGCCAGTTCCTAGTTAATTTTTGGTCAGCTTTTCCTTCGATACATTTCAAGAATTGGCCATGCATAGCTTTGCTTTTCCAATTTTCAGTTCACTTCTCAATTACTTCTTTCTTATATTCAGCTTTTAACTTAGTTGTCTCTAAAAGGCCTCCTTTATTTACTTCATTAATCATTGGTTCTTCACTTTTCTAGATGTAATCATTCAAGCTGTGTCTTCCTTCTTCCACAGTCTGTTTTACTTATAGTAGTCCTTGACCACCCTCTGCTCTTGGTAGATACAATTGGTCAACATCACTTTTAGGGTGCAAAATATGATTCATTGTCATAAGCTTCCTTGTTTTTCTGTACAAATTGTCCATCATCATCATCATCATTATTATTATACAATTGTATCACAGCGGCCAGTTGTTTCGCCAGATTTGGCATTGATTACTAGTCGGGCCCCACCCAGGGGCCTAGGACGTCGTAATGTATTTTCGTAATATACATGCAGATCCAAGCAGTGCAGCTTTTTGCATTTGACTGATGGTGATTTTGTCAAGTTTTAACTGTTTTAAATGTAATTCCAGTGCTTTTGGAATAGCAGCCAGTGTGCCGATTACCACTGGAATTACCACTGCTGGTTTGTGCCATAATCGTTGAATTTCAATTTTTAGGTCCTGGTATTTCGCAATTTTTTCATGTTCCTTCTTGTCGACCCTGCTATCACGTGGTATTGCGATGTCTATGATTGTAACCTTATTTTTCTCAACCAGTGCGATGTCTGGCGTATTATGTGCCAGTATTTTGTTCGTTTGTATACGAAAATCTCATAGGATCTTGACCATCTGATTTTCGGTGACTTTTTCAGGCCTATGTTCCCACCAGTTTGTTGTTGTTTTAATATTAGAATTTTTGCACAAATTCCAGTGGATCATTTGTGCTACTGAATTGTGCTGCAATTTATAATCAGTCTGCATGATTTTTTTACAGCAGCTGAGTATGTGGTCAACAGTTTCATCAACTTCTTTGCAGAGTCTGCATTTGGCATCATCAGAGGATTTTTCGATTTTGGCCTTAATGGCATTTGTTCGGATAGCTTGCTCTTGCACAGCCAGGATTAGTGACTCTTTCTTTCTTTAATGTACCTTTTGTTAACCATAACCAGGTTTTTTCACTGTCCACTTTATCTTTTATTTTTTCCAGAAATTGACCATGCAATGCTTTGTTCTGCCAACTCTCCATTCTTGATTTTATCACATCTTTTCTGTATTCTTGTTTCGTCTGTTGGACCTTCAGTAGATTTTTGTTCTTTACTTCGATTAATAGATGTTCTTGACTTTCTTTTAGATAACCAGCCAGTGCATGTTTTTCTTCTTCAACTATTTGCTTCACTTGTAATAATCCTCTACCACCTGATTTTCGGGGCAGGTATAGTCTATCAGTGTCACCGTGTGGATGTAAACTGTAGTGCATTGTCATTAGTTTCCTGGTTTTTCGGTCCAAAATGTCCAAATCGGCTTGTGTCCAGTTAACTATACCAGCTGTGTATCTTATAACTGGTATTGCCCAGGTATTTATGGCCTTAATTGTATTTCCACCATTTAATTTAGATTTCAAAATTTTCCTAACTCTGTTGGTATACTCTCTCCTGACAATAGTTTTTACTTCTCCATGTTTGATGTTATCCAACTGCAGAATGCCTAAGTATTTGTAGGCTTCATTTTTGTTGCATTTAATTAGTTGGCCATTGGGCATTTCAATTCCCTCACACGCAGTGATTTTGTCCCATTTATGGATACAGTGGCACATTTTTCCATGCCAAACTGCATTGAAATATCGGTGCTGAATACTCAGATTGTGTTTGTCAGTGATTGGATTTCTATTTCTGACTTACTATAGTTTCAAATCATCCATATATAATAAATGCACATTTTTTTCAGCTTCTTTGGCTGTTTGGTAGCCTAATTTCATTTTTTTAAAGATTACTGATAGTGGGATCAGAGGTGAAAGTGAATCACCCTGGAAAATTCCTCGCTTGATATTAACCATTCCGTAGTTCTCATTCCCTACTGCCAACTCAGTTCTCCATTGTTTCATCGCCTTTTCAGTGAAGGATGTAATATTTTTGCCAATGCCAGTTGTTTCTAAGCATTTTATGATCCAACTATGTGGCAATGAGTCGAATGCCTTTTTATAATCAATCCAGACCATATTCAAGTTCGTTTTTCTTTTCTTACAATTTTCTAATATCATTTTATCAATCAGGAGCTGATCTTTTGTGCCCCTGCTCCTTCTTTTATTGCCTTTTTGCTCTACTGGCAAGATGTTGTTTGTTTCCAAATAATCCATAATATTATCTGCAATAATGCCTGTGAGTAATTTGAAGGTTGTTGGCAAGCATGTTATTGGTCTGTAGTTTTCAGGTATTGTTCCTTTAGTTGCAGCTTTCTGAATCAAGTATGTTTTTCCAGTTGTCAACCATTCATCAATTTGACCATTTTGTAAAATTTCATTCAGTTGCCTGGCCAACATTGCATGTAAACTGGTCAGATATTTGAGCCAGAAACCATGTAATTGGTTATTTCCAGGTGATGTCCAATTCTATTATTATTATTATTATTATTATTATTATTATTATTATTATTATTATTATTATTATTATTATTATTATTATTATTATTATTATTATTATTATTATTATTATTATTATTATTATTATTATGCTTTTTTGGCATAAATGGGTAGTTATGTAAATGTATAAATAAACAAATAAAATTGCAGGTGAGTCTTCCAAATACTATCTGAGATTACTTTCCGTGGGCATCAAATAAATTTAATAAATAAATAATTTATTGCTTGCAGACTGTTTATTTTTTAAAATAAAATTTGTTACCTGCTTTTCATTACAATTATGATTGTTCTAAAGCAAGGTGTAAATAAAATAATAGTTACATCATTGTCAAACTATAGCATTATAACATTTGAGAATCAAATGTTAATCTTACTTAGAGGTAAAAGCAAAATACGTATTACACTAAAATATGGTTTGTTTAATAATATATTACCAAATTCATTATTTCACACTGGGGTGTGTGTTTGTGTCTGCTATAAACAGAGCCAGTGTTTATCATGATGCTGCAAACGGTTTTAGCTTTGGTTGTTCTCCTTCTACCAGAGACAAAAACAGAGGAACGTTTATACACACCGGTTTATCTCCTCCCCCACTGAATAACTGTCAGGTTGTCTTTAAAAACACAGATGCAAAGCCAAACAAAAAAGAAAAAGAAAAAAAAGTGATACGTTCTTTGTTGTCAAGTTTGACCTTGGAAAATCTGATACCTGCTTTTCTAACTAGTATTTACTTCTCTAAAGGGGTTGTGCTTTTTTAATCTTTGAAACCGAACAACTAAATAACAAAAACAAAGGCAGGGCAGTAGAGAAGTTACTGTAACACCCAGTGAAAAAGCTCAACAAAACAGAAATTCATCACCAGCATAGTGGAAAAACAAGGAAGAGAACTTCAGTTCCTGGCAGATGGTTCTCAAGAGGAGGAACATGGTGTGACCACTCCTCTGTTTTTAATACTTTGAATACTTTATCCACAAAGGGAAGGGATCTTGCTCAGTAATAAAACAGAGGCTTTGCATTCAAAAAGTCCCAAGTCCAAACCTTCACATTCCAGTTCTATGATGATTTTTAAGCATCAGACTAAAAGACCAAGATGTGGAAACTGGAAAAAACAATATGAGATACCATGGACAGAGAGCAGGAATTCAATTTGGCTTCATCTTAGTCTAATGTATGAAGCCAGTCATTGTGCCTTATTCAACAAATCATCATTTAGCATTATGTACATACTAAGGCAGTTGTTGCGCAATGTGATTAACAAGTGGGAATGCCCTGCAATTTTTAGCATCAGTGAGGCAACAGTAATCTTTTAAACCAAAGGTGAATAAACAGGCCTAAACCTTTTATCCATTGTTTGGCCTAATCACATTGTATCAGTGATCCTTGGAAATCATATATTTTCTAAAAATGGATCTGTCCAAGTCTGAACTTATTCTATGATAACTTGTGTGTAACATCTTAGTGGTGACCAGTTGGGCCATTCTGTTAGTGCCATACTGTTGAATGCTGTTATATGTGTTTTTACTATGGACAAACTAGGCCTTCTACTGATATACTGTGCAGCCCAGCAGGAGCTCTTCTTCAGCTTTTGGATCTTATTGTTAGATTCATGGAAGAGCCCCCTAAGCAGGAATTCAATTAAGTCTTGGGGATTGGGTCATGTGCAATTTAGATCTTTTGTCGCCTCCAGGCAAACATGTCTTGATTCTACTCATGTTAGTGGTGACATGCCAGATCTAGATTTGAATTAGAAGGAAACAACACATGTTCACATACACTGAACATGAGAACATTGCCACCAGTCCTCTGCCATGAGCACACTGTCTGTCCAACACCCCCCCCCCCAATGTTTATGTTTATGTGAAGCTGTTAAGAAAGTTTGTCTGGGGTGAGATATTGTCCTTATGCTGTACTTTGTTACCAATGTGGAAGCATGTGGAGTATGGATTATGTGAAGGCTAGGAATAAATAATATTTATTTATTTATTTTAAATAATATTAGCAAAACAGAGTTGCTGTTTGACTCTCAGATGATCTCTCTGTTAGCTCTGTTTGCTATTGTTGAAGGAACATGGAGTCACAGCTTCTGCTTAACAAGCTGGTAAAGTCATGATGAAGGGTCTTTTGTCCCACCAAGGCTGGTGGAAGAGATGCTTGTAGATTACTATATTCTCTATAAAGGACTTATAGAAGTGCTTTCTGGCATATTCCTCTGTATTATATTGCCAAAGAAAGTATTTTCCCAACAAGGTGCCCCGCAGATGCATTGGGCTGCAATTTTCATTATCCCCAGCCAGCATGACTAAGCCAACTGAATTCAATGAAATAGACATCTGTCAATGACACTGTAAATCTACCAAGTCACCTTGAAAACTAAACGATAGAGAGGCAGAGGAGAAATGTTTAAAAAATGTGTGCACAAATGATTTTCTCACTTCAAAATTCTGATAGGAAGAAAGAAGCTGTATTGCAGGGTTTAAAAGGTTTCTGGAGAAGCTGCATCAACAGAGAGATAATATCAAGATCATGTGAAGTGTTACTACATCCATTTTGGTTTGCCAGCCATTATGTCTCCTGCATGGTATAGCCCATGACACAGGTAAAGAATAGGAAGTACCTGACTCAACTGAGCGGGATCTAGGTGTCCTAGAAGGCAACCACTTAACTATGAGGCAGCAGTGTGCTGCAGCTGTCACAAAAGCTAATGCAGACCTAGGTTGCATCAAGAGAAAGTTTCGAAAGCATGTGAAGTGATAGTACCACTTTATACTGCATTGGCAAGACCACACTTGGACTATTACATCCATTTCTGGTCACCATGAAACAAAAATGTTATTGAGAATATGGAGACTCTACAAAAAGTCTAGAGAAGAACAATGAAGATGATTAGGGAATTGGAGGCTAAAGCATATGATGAACAGTTGCGGGAACTAGATATGTCTACTCTAACAAAGACAAGTACGAGGTGTGGCATGATAGCAGACTTCCAATATTTGAGGGATTGTCACAGAGAAGAAGGGTCAACCCATTCTCTAAAGCACCTGAGAGCAGAACAAGAAGTAATGGATGTAAGCTTATCAAAAAGAGATCCAATGTAAAATTAAGGAGAAATTTCCTGAAAGTGAGAACAATTAATCAGTGGAATGGCTTGCCTCCAGAAGCTGCGAATGGTCCATCATTGGAGATTTTTAAGAAGAGATTAGACAACCATTTGTCTAAAGTGGTATAGGGCAGGGATGGCTAACCTTTTTGTTGTTTGGTGCCAAAAATGCGAGCATGCACAATAGCGCACACGAGTGATAGCGCAAGTGCGTGCCAGCATCCTTAATGCATAGCGCACCCACACATGCGCATGTGTGCACAACCCCCCACACTCCCCCCCATGCTCTGCACTGCTCTCCTCCAAGCTGAGCTTGGTATTTCCTCCAGGAGGGGCAGGAAAGCCTCTGGAGGCTGGGGAGGGCAAAAACAGGCCCAACGGGCCTACTGGAAATGAAGTTCTGGTAGGCTGTTTTTCATCCTCCACAAGCTCCAGAGGCTTTCCTGGAGACTGGGGAGGGTGAAAATGGAGACCAGAAACGGATCATTTCTAAACTTCCGGTAGGTCTGTTTAGCCCGTTTTTCACCCTCCCCAGGCTCCAGAAGCTTTCCTGAAGCTTGGGGAGGGTGAAACGGCTCCCCAGGTCCTCCGGAAGGTCGACAATAAGCTGGCTGGCACGCGCATGTGCATTGGAACTGATGACTCACATGCCGGCAGATATGGCTCCATGTGCCACCTGTGGCATGCATGCCATAGGTTCGCCATCACGGGTATAGGATCACCTGCTCATGTGAACTAGAAGACTGCCATGGTCACTTCCAATTCTGTTAGTCTGCATTCTGTGTTCTCTAAGATCAAACTAATGACATATAAAGCATTTAGCCTTATAATTGGCAATGAAGATACTGAAGTGGTGGATCCCTTATATCTTTTAGGATTGATAACAGCAAAGTAGTCAAGAAACATGCCACAGTCTAACACATGGTAAGGTAGCAATGAAGGCTGGAAAAGATATTCAGATGCTGGGATGTATCTAGACTCTAGCTAGTAAGAGCAGAATTATGCAGGCAATATTTTTTCCTGTGTCACTCTATGGAAGGAAAAGTTAAGACTTTAAAGAAGCAGATGGGAAACAATATTGGTGATTTTGAAGTTTGGTGTTGGAGAAGATCGTGAAAATCCATGGATAACCAAGACAACAATGGATCAAAGAACAAATCAATCCTGAACTTTCACTTTATACCCAAACAAACAGGCCTAAATTCTTTTATTTTACGTAAAGCCCCAGCTCCTTTGAAATGTCTATAATTCTAGGAAATATAGAAGGAAAAGAAAATGATCAACAACAAGGTGAATGGATTTGATTACAACAGTGTTAGGTCAATCATTGGAAGACATGAAGAGCTAGCTAGACTAAGGACAAATTATCCCGAAGGACATCCATCTATTTAGTTATTAAAATTTAATACAGAGTTGAAATCATTAATCAAAACTATGGCTTAATGTGTTGCCCTAGCAGTTTAGATATAGTTACTCAGTAAAGTTAAATAGGTTAGTATGATGTGATGAATAAGACACATATCAAAGAAGTTGATAAAATTATGCTGCAGTTATTATTGAAACTAGTTTTGGAGTAGTCAATTTTTGACTACTGAGCTCTCAGATTGGTTGGAGTCCAAATATGTTGCTGTTTTGGTTGGATGGATGGATGGTTTATCACAGCTCTCCCAACAGATGTGCATTATTCATTCATTAATGTTCAAGTTATTATATTTTATTATCTACTCATTTGCATGTTCCCTGATGTTTAAATTACTTTTATTTCTTTTTTAACTGTTTCTTTTTTAATCTAAGTTCCATGATGAAGGGTAAATAAACAAAAAATCAATTTCCAACCCGGTGGAGCTTAAAAACTGTTAGATTAATGGTGTGTTAATGAATTTATAGAATATCTATCCCATAATTTTCAATGGCAATTATTAAACTAATCCTGCGTACAATGTGGGGAGAACAAACTAATGCAGTACTGTTGACATGGGTAAGTTTCTGAGATGAGAAAATTCCAATTATTGTGTGTGAGAGAGGAAGGTTCTATAGTCGCTTAGTTCAAACTCCGAAACAAGTCTGTTTCTTTCACCCTAAACCTACTTCATAAAATTGTGAAGAGGATATAGTGCAAGAAAGAAGAAGAAATTCCACATGCAACTCTGAGATAAACTATCTTGGATATTATGAGTTCAGACTGCATTTATACATCTAATTAAGGGTTGGTGTGTTTAAAAATGGGTTCATAAATAAACCTCGAATGGCTGGATTCATAAGCATAAGCAGCTTGTGACTTGACAATCAAATCACTTGGCTGAGTTTACTGTGACTTTGCTGGATGAACCTAGAAGAACTTGTGCAGTTTGTATGAAGCTAAAATAGGGTTTGGTTGTTTGCAGCTCAGGCTGCAATGCAAAAGAACCGTTTTGGCTTAACATAGTATATCACAGAAGTGAGTACACCCCTTCACATTTTGTAAATATTTAAGTATATCTTGCCAGTATATCTAGACATTAATGGCTGTGTGTTGCATTATTTTGAAGGGACAGCACATTTACACTGTTATGCAAGCTGTATACTCACTACTTTACATTGTAGCCATTGTCATTTCTTCAGTGTTGTCACATGAAAAGATATCCTTAAACATTTACAAAATGTGAGGGTATAAATGGGAATAGGTTTCATGTAGGAGCATACTGTATAGGCCATTGATTTTCAGCACTTTTTCATGATAATTTTTATTTAACCCCCCCCCCCCCAAAAAAAAACACTATTAGTCGGACTCAGGTGATCTCTAGCTCTACAATCTAGAGCTGGAATCTCTTATGTAGTGTCCAAGTTTTCAAGACAGAAACATAATATATCTTATACATTAAGTCAGACTAGGAGTTAAATTATGATTTGGATGAGTGCCTGAACAAATGCTATCCGTGGCTCCTGCATTGTCCAAATAAGTCATAATTAGTCTGGAATAAACCATACATTGAACACAACCAAACAGAATATTTTATTGCCTTAAAGTTTTAATTTTGATCAAAATTCAGTGGGAGCTCTTAGTCATCCCTCAAGAAACCAGGTCTTCAGAGATGTCTTATGACCCAGCCATTTCTCTCTGGAGAGCTGCCAAAACATGAGCCTAAGTAGTTACAGCAGGACAGTGAGAGTTTTATTTTATATTTTTAATCTGGGATGAGATTTGGTAGCTGGAATAAAGCCAGCAGGCAGAGTGGGGTTTTAGCATCTGTTATGTTTTAATTCAGATTTTAATTAGGTGCTTTACATTTTTAAAGAAATTGCTATTCAAGCAGGACTTTATTTTCTAACATCAGCTCATCACTAAAAAGATATCTCCAGCATGGTAGTTGAGTAAACCTCAATTTAATTGACTAGTGGAGGAAATGCTGCCCATTAAAGAAAAATGTTGAATGGGATTTTATATAGGCATAAAGGATATAGTATGTGACAGATTTTGTCTGTTGTGTTATCAGTCTGTTAAACAAAGATCTATTAAATTTGAGGGTTTACTCTGTAGAGGAATCTATTCTCTCTGAGTTGCCCATCTATATGCTTTCTAATAGAAAATTAAAGAATATACTTTGTCCACATTATTTGCAGCATATTAGTTTTCTTATGAAATAAAGGCATCTGATAGCCCTTCACCATAATGAAAACTTCAGAATGTTCCAAGCTACTTTTTGCCCATTGTAACTGCAAAATCAAGGGTCTTGCTTATAGTTGCTAAAAACAAGCCAAATCATAATTAAGGGGTTCTGATCACCTCACAGTCCTCCTTACTTATTTCAAGCCAAGTATAATAACTTTGTGCATTCTGCTACGAATCTTGGTTTCATTAAGCACACTGAATAACTTAGAATGGGATAGATTCACACATTTTGCTAAGCCATAAATTATATATATGGTTGGATTCATACAAGAAGCTAGGTCAGAATGAAACAAATCTTATTAGTGCAATGCATAATGTGATGACCCGGGGCAAGGCAGCCAGCTGAAAGTTCGAACTCCCCTTTATTGCTCCAACTTTCCCCCAAACACCCCCACCTTTATGGCAAGCCCCTTAGCAAAGCGCTTACACACAGCTCCAGCGGCCTCTGGCTGCGAGTAGTTCAGCAAAACGCTGTTAGCACGGTTGCTACAAGGCAAGAAGTCCAGGGAGACAAAAGAACAAGGCAGCAATAAGGCAATGAGTCTAACAAGGCAAAGGAACAAAACATAAGGCAAGAAGTTCAGCAAACTCTAGACATCAGCAACAGCACACAAAACTCCACGAATTCAGCACTTATTCCCGACAAGCACCCCTCCCCATGGTATCTCCTTAAGTCTCAGTTCCTTGTGAAGAGGGGTAGGACGCTCTTCTCCCGAGTTGTTGGGTTGGCCTGCATTGCTCCAGCCTCCACTCTCCGTGCTCGGGGTTCAGGAGGGGGTGCTCCTTGCTCATTGTCTGGGCTCCATTGCTCCTCATCTCCACTGCCTGCCCTGTCTTTCCCCTCTCTCGGTTGTCCTTCCCTGGTTTTTCCCTGCTGGCAAGTCGTCCCAGTCTGAGGGACCTGGGGCTGTCTCCTCCTGATCCTTCCTGTGTTCTTCGGGAGCCAACGAGGCCACCCCTTCAACCTCTGTCAGCCTCAGCTCGTCCTCCGCGGACTCAGGCTCCGAGAAGGCTATGACATAAGAATTCATTCAATCAATTACAAACTGTTGGTCCCTATCCCTATATAATTGTAGCTAAAATGTAAATATTGCATAGCTTGTCCCTAGTTAAATATTTGACATCTACTGCTTGATACCTGTAAGCTGCAATTACTCATAAACACTATACAACATGAGCTCAGAAATGTTGAATAAAATAAATTTTGCAATGAAACTACAAATGCTATATGCCCCAAGTTCAAAAGAAACCTAAAGGAGTTTTAACCTACTTATAGCTTTATGCTTACATTTTGCCTTAGGCAGAAACTGTGGTGAGCAAATTCTGTATGGACCAGTACATATTTTGTATGCACAAATTCTGAATAAACAGTTAATACATGGATTAAGAACAGTACTGGCACATGGGAATATAATATAAAGATATTTATGTGACCAGGGTCTTGTTTAAATTGGAAACATAGGTCAGTGGTATAGCATATATTTTCCACTAAAAATATTTATTTATGCAAAATTAAACCGTGACTTTTTTCTACCACTGGATCCCATACGTCTGCATAGATGTGTGGGATTCCAGTGCCAGTGAATTATCTATAGAAAATATGTATTGATTTTTTTAATTACAATTCTTATAATGAATTTGTTCAATATTTCTTTCAAAAGAGTGGTAGTGCTTTAGCCTTTATTTAGTTATCAGGTAGCCAAAAACTATGTGTGGCTATTCAGTTCTCTCTGTTGCAGATTACAGCTTTCCTTACATTTATTGCAACCCAAGAGAGGCCTTAACAAAGGAGCCAATTGGATTTTTCTCCCCAGATTAGGAAGTGTAGGGAACGATTTATCACCATCACCCCAATGATTTATCACCATCACCCCAATACCATGAAGACACATTTGAGAAAACATCAACTATCCTGAAAAGGTAGAAAAATAAGTCTTTTTTTTTTTGCTAGGGAAGCAAACCCTTCAGAAATTGTAGGACAGATATCAACCTAGCATTTTTGTGATTGATCAGTTTGCTTTTGCAGAACTTTGGTGCTGTTTTCATGTGTTTTCTGCTTTCTTTTTTATTTAATATTGTGAACTGCAGCATTAAAATATTATTTTAATATTGTCAGAATTTTTAATATGAGATGGGTTGCCATGCCAGTGGAAATAGATAAGTTTGCAAAGAAACCAACAAACACACCCCACAAAAAAACATTCCCCAACCCACAACTCATTGGCCAGTTAAGCCTACTCGATGACACTCACATGGCGTAATGCCAGCCACGTGGTCCGGTTTGCAAACTCACGTACGCGCGTCTTTCCGGCAAAGGCGCTCTTAGTTTCCTTTACTATACAGGACTGTAACGAAGACCAACTACTAAGACATTTGTAAGCGAGCATTTTGAAAGGAGCCAATAGTAGCGGTAGTTCGCCACTGGCTCCGCCCTCCGGGGCAAACTGACCAAATTGGGCACGTGTAAAAGTTGTTGAGGGCGGGGAAGTTCAGAATCCTTCCAGTTTATCCGTTATGCCGCGATTAGCGGAGCTTTGGGATTTATAGAAACCTAAAACATTTTGTATAGTGGTGGGGGGTGGAAATCCCTTTAGGATGCAAGTAAAGCAAGTTATCCTTTAGGATACTTCGGGATTATTAACATGCTGTTTTAAGAGTTAGTAAATCTTAAATGTACGCAAGCATACCGCTAAGCGTCCAGACCTAATGTGACCAAGTAAAGGTGCAAGCGAACCTTTTCTTTTTAGGGAAAAGTCTCATCAAATGCTTCGAAATTTGAGCTCATTCCTTCCCAGGTAAATTGATGCAGTCCTTGATCGCGTAGGTAGGATCGCGTATTTACGTTGGCTTTAAGACCAGTTGTCAAATAGACAATGAGAAGGCACACTAATTTTGCTTGAAAGCAACGCAGTTGTTTTCCTGTGGCAACTGCGGTTTAGGATACTTTTGAATTTGAAGAAATGCTATTTTTTTAAAAAACAACCCAGAATAAGACATGTAAGAGTCATCCGAAAGAATACTGTTCTGTGTGCTCAATTGCAGCCCATCAATTCTGTGCTTATTTACTCAAATGTTATCCCTCTCAAGTAATATGGGATTGCGCTCAATGTCGTTCCTTAGTTCCAAGCGATTCTTTTGCAAGGTGCTATTTCTGTCTATTGTACTTAAAACACAGGTTGCACCAACTATGTATGGCATCTCATCCTTGCAGCCGATGTGTGTGTAAATCACTGTAAACTGGAAAGCTTGCAACACTGCAGCGCAGTAGCTCAATACACATACTTGGAACTGTTATCCAGGATTCCCATTGATGATTTTTGTTAGGATATAGGATTGCAGCCTTCCTCTGATTTCAATTAGATAAATGTCACCGCACTGTGTAATACTATTTCAAAACCTGTATTAGGACCCATAGCAAATAACGTTGGGTATTGGCGTTACTGCGCGCACTTGTGAGGGGTTAAAAAAAAACAGTCCGCGCGATTTTGCACGTGTCTGTCAATGGGCTCTTGTGTAAAAGCGCTGAGTGTTATCGAGCCCCACTACCGAGGCGGGTCTCGAACAGAAACATGCACCGATCGGGAGTTTCAGCAACTGCCGAGGGGACAACGGACCGCTCCCAGTAGTCGAGAAAAGTACAGGAAAGCACAACCCCGAACCCAACACAAACTCCTTGAATTAAAGTCGCTATTTTGCTTCTCGTGTTTAGCAGCGGGTTTCCTTACTTTGGGAGGGAGGGATTGGGGGGAGGGCGAGGAGGAGGAGGAATTCATCTGTTCATCCTTCACTTTCCCATCTGAAAACAAAACACAGACTATTTACTTTCCGAGGTTTTGAGAGTGAAACATTGCGTACAGATGCTTGCATATATATTTTTTTCATATATAGTCGTCCCTTTCTTTTTGTTTCCTAGTTGCTTAAAACGCGGGTCCTTTTTGTAAAGCTACAACCCGTTTCCTAAGCGCAAACACCCCTGGCCACGAACGTAGCCTTTTAAGCTGCCAGCGAGTTGGGACTGGGACGGAGGGAGCCCCCCTTCCCAGGGTTGAGTTAAGAGGAGGTGGAGAAAAAAAACCGAGCAGGATTTACAAATGCAAAGAAGCAGCTGAGGACCCACAGCAGCTGCTGCTGCCGCCGCTGCCCAGAACAGAAGCCCTGGCAGGCTGGCTGGCGGCGGAAGGGAGGAGGGACTTGTGTGTGTGGTGTGGTTTTTTTTTTTTAAGCGGGGGGTTGCCAGCAGCAGCAGTCAGACGACAGTGCCTACAACCGGCCGCAGGCGCGTCAGGAGCAGCGCCCCGCCAGCAGCGCCTGGAGCTCGGCTGGGATCGCTATTGTGCGCGGACCGAGAATCGAAAAGAAAGCCCGCGCGCACTCTCTCTCTCTCTCTCTCTCTCTCTCTCTCCCCCACCCCGGGCCTGGAAAGTATCGCGAGAGCGCCCTGGCTAACAACCTGCTTCGCAACACACACAGGAGCGCTGCCGCTGGGTTACCAGCAACAAGGAGCAGCTACACGGAGCAGCCGAGGGAGGGGGAAGCACATCTGGGGAAGGCGTAGAGTTTGAGGCAGGGAAGTGGAGGAGAGAGAGAAAAGACTCGAGCACATGCCGTGCTCCAGCGGCACCTTTGAGCAGCGCCCGGCCAAGCGGGTGAGTAACCGAGCAGCATTTTTCCAAGCTGCAGGTTTCCCCCATCCCTCACCGAGCCCTCCGCGGAGGGGGGTGGGGGGTGGGTGCGGAGAGGCCTTTCGGTTCCCCCAGCAGGGATCCCATTCGCTGCCCCTCCGGAGTGTTCGGCTTCCGCGCTATTTTGGGCCGTTTGCTGGATGCGTTTGGCTCCGCCGGGCACCGAGCACAAAGGGGGAAGCTGAACGGATTGCCTTACAAAGTTAGAAAGAACTGGTGGTGTGACTGTGTGTGCTGTGGCAACTTTAGAGTATATCAGAGCAGTCGTGGGATAGATCATCCAAAGGCATCTTAGCCCTAGAGGGCGATGTGCTTTTTTAAAATTGGGGTGTGTGGGGGTGTTAGAGAAGAAGGATCCTTAAAAGTTTGCAAACTGCAAATCCCGAACTTTGCTTTATTTTCCTCTCCCTTCCCTCCCTCCCTCCCTTCTGCTGCTGCTCTTCCGCGCACCTCTCCAAAGGTCAAGCTGTGTGTCCTCCATTAAGAGTAACTAGTAATAAGATTGTTATTTAAGCAACTTTCCTGGGGTGGTGTGGAAAGGGGGTGGGGGAGGCGACGACAGGATTTAGAATGAGAGAAGGACTCGGTTTAAGTTTGAGATGTAATAGATGGCTATAAATGGGGGGGGGGGGTTGTTGCTGGAACTTTAAAAGGCAGCAAGCTGTGGTTGGCTGGTAGCTAGATTTGAAGTAACATATGGCATTAAAAGGGGCACAGCTGGAGGTAGCATTTCCATCGCAGTGAAGTCAGAGCAGCTGACTCTCCAGCTTGCGGTGTAATTAGCAAACGGAGCACTCCTCCCATCCCTCTCCTCCCTCCCAGACGCTCTTTCCTTTCTTTTTTTCCCCTCTCTCCCCCCCTCTTTTTTCATACACACACACAAGCATTCTTCCGTTACTGGCTAGCGAAAGCCTCTTCTCTTCCCAAACATTTGGGTGATGGGGGGAGGGGAGACCCGAAGCAAAACGCTTAGGCTGTTCTAGAACTTTTGGGAGGGGGATTCATTTTTTCCCCCTTGAACCCTTCGCTCTGTATTCCCCAGCTATTCAAGGTAAGGTCCCTGAAAATATTATGTTCTCCTCAGAGGAGCCTTAATTACAGGCAGCTGAGGAGGAACTGCAAAATATTGGGAAGGGGTTTTTTGTGTGTGTTTTTGCTTTTAATAACTTTTCAGAA
Organism: Natrix helvetica; assembly: GCF_964273705.1. Lineage (NCBI taxonomy): Eukaryota > Metazoa > Chordata > Lepidosauria > Squamata > Natricidae > Natrix > Natrix helvetica. Next base: position 35,977,949 of record NC_138548.1, read on the forward strand.
TTGCATCTTAGTTTTAACGATGCCTCCTTATATAACTGTGTTTTCTGTTTTGAAGGGCAAGTGATGGTTTCAAAGAACAAAGCCAATGTGGTTATGCTTTTTCTTGGATTAATAATATTTTTAAGTGTGGGGGTGCAAAATGCATTTTTTTAAAATCAAGCAGTTATGGTGATCCCTTGGAGTTAAGACTTCCAGGAATGCATAAAACTCTGAAGTCAATCTCCTCCTCTCCCCCCCCCCCCTCCGTTTTAAAGCCTTGAGTGGCAAAGGTTGGAGGCGTTACTTCCTTAGAAGCTTTGGTTTACTTAAGAGTCAAGTTTTTCCTGTTTTTCAAGCAGGTGCTCTGATGTGGGGAGGCATTTTTTTGGGGGGGGGGGAGTAAAATTTGCAATCAGTTAACAGGTGAACTGTTATCCTCAAGGTTCCAGTTATCCCCTCCCCAGACAATCTGTTTGTTTATTAATAGCTGGTTTGAAGCCCTGTGGTTTAGAGTAGCATTCAAGTTTTTCCTGTTTTGAACAGGTTATGAAGGAAGAATGGAGTTCCCAGACCATAGCCGGCAGTTACTGCAGTGTCTGAGTCAGCAGCGTCACCAGGGCTTCCTGTGTGACTGTACTGTTTTAGTTGGAGACGCTCAGTTCCGAGCCCACAGAGCCGTTCTCGCTTCTTGCAGCATGTACTTCCATCTTTTCTACAGGGACCAGCTAGACAAAAGGGACATTGTGCATCTGAACAGTGACATTGTGACAGCTCCAGCCTTTGGCTTGCTGCTTGAATTCATGTACGAAGGCAAGCTGGAGTTCAACAGCCTCCCGGTTGAAGATGTGCTGGCTGCAGCCAGCTACCTTCACATGTACGACATTGTGAAAGTCTGCAAGGGCAAGCTGAAAGATAAGGAGTTGTGTGGGGACGAAAAAATGAACGGCAGTGGGATCTCTTTGGAAAGGGACATGCGGGTCCTTGATGAAGGAGTGCCCTTGGGGCGTGAGCTCAGCCCCAGGAATAAACAAAAATTGATTGCTTCAGAATATGAAAGATCAGCTGGAAAAGAAAAAGACAGTAGCTATCTGGGCTGGTCCTCTGAATTTGTAAGTATCAACTCTGCATTAGCAGAAGCAGAATTGGACACCGTGGCAGCTGAGAAAACAAGAGCTAATGTCTTTAGTTCAGTGGGACCTTTGTCCCAAAGATCTCTTAACCACTCCTTGGCTTCATCTGGCATAGAATGCGCTTTAGACCTGTCTTTCAAGTCTGTGGCCGGGAAGGATTCCTTCAACCCCTCCTATGTCTTTGGACAACTGGCTTCTAGTGGTCAGCAGCAGAGTAGTAAACCCCTGATTAAGGATGAGCCAGAATCTTTATCAGATGGAGAAGAGAGTGAGGCAAGGTGCCTAGAAAATCAGCATTTGGGGAATTCTGCCAAGAGCCTGATGACCGGATTGGGAAATGTGTTTGCAGGGAATGGCAATTCCCAAGAGCCAGAGGAAGACTTAGATCAAGAGCGGGAGGTGAGTGAAGATGACATGGATTCCTCTGACATTCCATCCTTGGGGGTCTTGGTTCCTCCAGGTCACATCTGTATTTGCCCGCTCTGCAGCAAAGTCTTTCCTAGCCCGCATGTCCTCCAGCTGCATCTCAGCTCTCATTTTCGTGATAAGGATGTTTCAAGAACCAGGCTTTCCCCTGATGGTTCGGTGCCTACTTGTACACTTTGTGGCAAGACTTTCTCCTGTATGTACACCTTGAAAAGACACGAGAGAACTCACTCGGGTGAGAAACCGTACACCTGTGGTCAGTGCGGAAAGAGCTTCCAGTATTCTCACAACCTGAGCCGCCATGCAGTGGTGCACACGAGGGAGAAGCCCCACGGCTGCAAGTGGTGTGAGAGACGATTCACTCAGTCAGGCGATTTATACAGACACATCCGTAAATTTCACTGTGGCCTTGTAAAGTCACTGGTGGTTTGAGAGAAGTTGCCAAAAGGCACCATTTATTGGATTTCTTTACTTTGTTGATTCACTTCGGGCAAATTGTATTTTGAGGGGTTGGGAGAATGTAATTCTACATTTCATAGAGGGAAGGCTTCAATTGGGCATTTCCCCTATCTTTAGGCCTACTGTAGGCCTGCAATTACCCTTAATATTCTGTTCGTTTTGGAGTAACAAGCTGAATCTCAATCTGAATTCTTGGATAGAAGCTGATTTAATCTCTTTGGTTTACTGTAATTGGTATGCTTCTGTCTTGGTGGATGTGTTTCTGATAAGTTGGAAATATGGTGAGGAAAATAGAAACCTTGATCAAAAGTGCTCCTTGGATGAGATGTACTAGATTTGCCTGCATAACAGCTCCTCCCTTCCTTCCAGTTTAGCACTCGTATCTGCAGTGCAGATGCCTCAAGTAGGCAATTTCAGAGTTCTAATGGCCCCAGTTCCTTTCCTGCTTTGGATGTAGCTTTTTTTTTTAGTCAGTGTTTTTAATCTATTCCAGACAAGCAAAAATTCAAAGGGGAGGGGGAGGGATAGACTTTTTATTTATGAAGTGTGTGAGAGAGAAGAAATCTGAGTTCATGTGCCTCATGGGGACTCTCTAGAATTCTTATAATTTTCATTATAATTTGAAGAGGCCTTGAAATCAATTTAAAGTGAGGCTGAAAATTCCCCCTTTATCAGCAGGTGATAGTTTTATTCTTTTGAAACTTTTCCTGTCAAATCATCAGTCTCACTGGTGCTGCTACTCTTTTGCCTTTGCCAGTACTTTGGAATTTCTCTCTGAATTTACATTTCTTGTGAATTGTAGTGAAACACTTGTTCTCCACCTTGGTTAGTATTGTTGCAGCTCTGATTTATCGGTGGCCCTGATTGTGTGTTGTTTTCTTCCCTCTTAGCTATCATGTATAGAATTGTGGATGTGAACTTTGGCTTTTGTATATGGAAAGCCAGAGTGGTTACTCATCCCCTAATATGAATTACCTGCTGTGAAATGGATCACGGGTGGAATGAAATGAGCTTACCTGTGCATTCATACTTGGATTAACGCTGAAGGAAACGTAGGCGAGAACCTTTCAAGGTGAATCTTGAAATAGTGTAGGAGAGAATCAAAATGCAGGCATTATAACTCAGTGAAACACATTCATACTTCCTAGTGTAATCCCCTAGTTTTCCTTCTAACAAAAGCACTTTTTTCAGGTAAATGATGGGGGTGAAATTGGAATTTTAAATTTTAAAATTTTCTTTGCCTATTGAGGCTATTGAGAGTTCCTAATTCCCCAAAGATCCCTCCCTTCTTTAAATTACTCGACAGGCATGGGTTTTAGGATTGGGGTGGGTGCGTGGGATTTCACAGTCAACAAGGTACTGCAGATTATTCAGTGGTGGAAGCATACTGTAATAGTTTTACTTTGACAATGAAAATAAGTGGTAGTATTTGAAGGCTCGTTGCCTTTTTAGTCCTTATTTAGCTACATGTAAAAAAGCCAGGCCTCACCATCTACTATGAAGTTATTTTTGGTTTTAGATTGCCAACTGTGATTAATCCTTCCCATACCATTGTTGTTTGATTGCAGTCATTAGGAAATGGTGATGTCTAGGCTGACTTTTATATGTCAGAATTCTGCTAAAAGTGCAAGTTCAGACTACACTATTATCCCTCCCCCACTGAATAATTCAAATTGAATCTCATAGGCCTGTTTTTATTTGAACCAGGCCAGTGAAGATATTTCTGTGTGAAGCATAGTTGCTGTGCCCATCCATCTGTTCATACATAAACAGATAATTTGTGTATTAAGGATGAATGTTCTTCCTTACGCATTCACACATGCTTTACTCCCATTAGCACTGACTTAGACCTATCTCTAAAACATCTGGCTGCTGCAGGAAGTCAATTGATTGGAGGGGGGAGGGGATGCTATTTCTTGGAAACTGAAGAATCAGCCTTTGCCTGACCCTTAAAGCACATTTGGCTGGAACAGCTGATGGACATAGGCTTGGGTTTGAAGAAGAAAAATGGATTCAAATGAATGGGGCCTTGAAAAGTTATGAGAGAATCAGATGAGCATGTTGGAAGTGCAGATGGCAGTCGCATTAATGCATAATTTCCTTCTGAGGGGGGAAAAACTTTGTCATTATATGCACATGGCTTTTTTTTAAATTTTCAAAAAGATAGGTTTTTGAAAAGATCTCTTCTGTATTTCAAATTATGGGGGAATCTGTTGGTGTCCAGAAAACACAGTGCCATTTCGTGGCAATGAACGTTGTTAAGGCTAAATTAGTGTAAGTTGTTCCATAGGACTGCAAGAGAGCAGGAACTGTTCTCTTGGAAGCAGATGTGCCAGCAAAGAAATTCACAGTTTACCTCTGAAGCCTCCCCATAGCTGCCTTTGCTGTAGAATACTTTGTATTCTTATTGGTATATCAGTTCATTTTCAAATCTTGTAAGATGCTACTGATTCATAGATGGGAAAGGCTTGATACCAATTTGCTGGTATTTTGGAGAGATTAAAACAGATTGAAATGTTGTGGTACCTTTGGAACAAATTTGGGATGTTCACTTATTTCTATCTAATTCCAGTATTCTGTTGCCTGTCATGTTATTAAACATGCCCTCAGATATCCACAAAATATATTTTTGCATATGTGAAATATTTATTAAAAGAAAGAGTATAACTGATTAGATTTCTGAGAAGTTTGACATTCAATGAATGGGACTAGAGAAGGATTGCCAAAACAAATTTACTGTCATTTTGGATGCACTGAAATGTTTTTTTTTAAAGGCAAGTAATATTGTTGCAGAAAATATTATTCAGCACTTCCCTTTAATTATTAGAATTCCCCAAAAGGGAGGTTGCATACATTGCCGCAGAGGATTGTTATATGCTCAGCCAAAATTGTGATTGTGGATAGTTGTTGGGATTCTTTTTACAATAATATATCCCACTGCTGAAAAGGCATGTAAACAATAACATCTCTTTATATCTAGAGTTAATGTAAAGCAGTGTCTCAGTTTTAATTTTTTTTCCTTCCTGATTTTATACATTTCCCTTTGAATTGTAGCCAAAATATTTAGGAAATAGTGCTATGGAAAAGGATAACTGCTACATTAACTGCAATATAGCTGTTTTGCAGAGAGAGATGTTATGATAAGTGACTCCTTTTTATTCAGATAAAAACTTATGGTGCAAGCTTTTTTAACTCCTATTTTAAATGATAGCGGGCATAGTGTGTGAAATTTGACATTTATGGAATGTTTGGTTGTAGGTAATTGGTGACTGTATAAACATTCTTACTAACAAGGTGCGTGGTAGAGCACCATATTCCTAAGACACGTGACAACAGTACTGTGTCCTTTCTTCATATCTTTACCTGACCCCTTGGCCCTGATTGGAAATAGCACTGAACAAAACCTTCAAGTTAAGTTATTTCTTTTCTTTTTAAAATTTTAAGTTATATATCTATATATATTTTTCTCCTGATGATACTTGATATAGTATTTATTAGATTTCTTTTTTAAATTAAGGAATGCTTGCTGTGGAGCTTTTTCAGAATAACAAGTGTGAAATTGGTGATTTTAATTTTATTTCTGTACATGTTTTACAAAGTGAATGTGTGAACATGTGAACCAGTACACAGAATGTAGTGCTTTTTATATGCTGATCCTATGTTGGGTGGAATGGCGAAAGAATACCCATCTCAATATGGAGCCTTGATTGTTTGCAAAGAGCTCTCCTTTCTTGACTGCAGGGGGAGAAGGATGAAGAGATGCTTTATCCCAGGCGCAATACAAGGGGCACTACAAGGAAGGATTTAAGTACCTGGGTCCCTGAACCCGTTTGCCTCTTATCTTGGTACTTGTTGAAGGATTTAAAATTAAGTGCCATAGGATACCAGTGGGTTGGATTTAAGGTTTTTGTTTTTTAGCCAAGTTTAATTTTTTGGCGATGCTCTCTGCTGCAGTTAAAAAAGAACAAGTGGCAGATGCATCCAGCTAAGGGATTTGTTGAAGTGTTGTATTTTTATTATTCTTTCCCAAAATTTCTGGGTTAATCACTTCTTCTTTTTTTTTAAAAAAAGATTGCACTTTTATTTAAATATCTTTTTCATTCTTTGGATTTTTTTAAAATCGTTGCAATAGTTCTGAGCATGTTTTGTTTGTTTTTTATGTTTCTTTACTCCACAGAAAATTACTACCGTAAGCACTGTATAAGGTTCCTTAATATTCAGCAGCTAGTCTGATTTGCAGAGAGCATAACTGGAAATTTGGGGGCTCCGTTCTGATTCTATTCATTGGAGCCCGAATTTTATCATAGTATGGCTTTACTTAAAACACTGAATTTGTCTTCTACTTCAAACCAATACTGTGAAGTTAATGTTTGAAAGAAAAAAATCTGCTATTTTAAATTGCTTTTAATCTTGGTGCAGTTCAGATTCAAATATGTATATTTAAAGACACTAATTTTTGTGGGAGAGTTTTTATAGTGTATAGTATGTAGAAAAGCTATTGGATTGAACTATATTTTATTAAAAAAAAGTTCTTTCACTGTTTTATAGTGAATTATTGCCCTCATCCTCTCATTGTTGGTTCTATGCTGTATTTTAGGCTAGGTTCGACAATCGCATAAAAATGACTGACAAACTTTAATGTCTAGTTTCTGTGTGGTTTTGTTCCTTTTTTTAAAAAAAAAAGTGTGTTGGTATGTGCTTTTTTAAAAAAGGAAAAAACTGTGACAATCGTGATTAGAATGTCTTTACTGAATAAAACACACTAGAGTTATAAGTGAAGTCTTTTATTTATTTCAAGATATTTATATTGTTCAGAATGAAACCTTCAAAAAGTGATGCTCCCAGAGAAATGATATAGAAGATTCCAATACAAGAGGCAAGTGGAGGAAAACAGTTTTCAGTCATTCAAACTAAAGAACATGTGCAAGTCAAGAAATAAATGTTCAAGGTTATTCTAAAAAGGCTAAATGTACCGGTAGGTGAAGCTTACAAAAAAAATCAATTGATGATGTGTGGGGTCGGTCGTCACTAAAAAGTCCTGCATCTCATGGTCATGAAGGTAATTAGTTTTACCTGTGGATACACTAGAACTAAGTAGGAGATGGAGATTGAAGCTGCTTTCTAAATTGGGCTGATCTCAAGCCACTTAGGGCTTGAAAAGTTTACGTCAACAAACTCTTAGCCTCAGGTAGACAGGAAAGGTAAGCCTTTCACACTTAACACAGAAAAAAATAAGAATCTGTCCTGCAATACACTCTACATGCTTCAGAAATCTGCAGCCAGTCACAGATGTCTGCTTGTTTACCTATATGTTATACATGCTTATCAATACTCACTTGAAATATGCTAAGAAATATACAAAGTGGCTTTTATTCAGTGCACAGATACCAACAATTTTGAACATTGCTACGACTTATATGAGAATACCATGCACCTAAAATTTCCTGCTTCGTGAATATTCATAGAACACTCGTGGGAAAATTCTCTGCAAATGTATATGAAAACTTGCATGGTTGCTGTTCAATCAATAATAGGCTTGCCAGAATTGATGCAACACTTTTGTGGTATGATCCATGCTTTATAAATTGCACAACTGAGTCACCTACAGGGCTGTCAATCCATCCCTATTGCGATTCACTGTAATGTATGAAAACGGTCCCCCTCTTATATGAAATTGGATCACATCCATCACAGACTCTTTGGCTGTTGAATAACTATCTGTGTGATAAAAAGTCATAAGAAATAGGCCCGGAAAATGATAAAAAGTGGTTTGCAGGAGAGAAAAATGGATATACACGAAGTTGGGAGGGTTAAATTTTATTCACTGCTAATTGTCCTCTGTGCTACAGGATTTGCCTTAGGAGAAAAACACGGCGTTCTGTTTTCCATGTGACCTGTAATCCAGTCCTCCCAAGCATTCCTGAATTAACAAGGCTGGGTAGGTCTCCATAGAAAGAAGCCACAAGAGAGCTAAACAAAATGAGCATCTCCAAGGACTGGAATTAAGCTGTCCACTTCCACCACCACTACAATTTCCAGTTAGCTTGTTCAAGAAGTATCACTGAAATAAAGGGTGAGGTAGATGCGTGGGATTAAGGAAACCATCAGAAAGTGCCTGGCAAAGTCGCAGTGGATTGGTTGAAATGGTGAGTATCTGTCCAGTCACCAGGGTTTGGAGGCAATTTGATGATATCTCATTGTCATAAATCAGGGCTGAGGAAAAAAGTGCTGTATAAAACAGCATTTCTCAACTTTGGCAACTTTAAAATGTGTGGATTTCAACTCCCAGAATTCTCCACCCTGTACGCTGAGTGAGAATTGAAGTCCACACGTCTTGTTAAGGTGGTGAAACACTGTTGTACACGTTCAGTATGGCAGGGGTGTCCAAACTTGGGAACTTTAAGACTTGTGGACTTCAACTCCCAGAATTCCCCAGCCAGCATGGCTGGCTGGGGAATTCTGGGAGTTGAAGTCCACAAGTCTTAAAGTTCCCAAGTTTGGACACCCCTGCAGCATGGCTATTTTTTTTACTGCAATGGCATTTTATCAAAAGCAATCTCTGCAGAAGTATAGATCTAAGGTCCAGAGCTAAATCTCAAAGTGTTGCCTGAATTGGTTCAAGTTCCGGAACCATAAAACTTGTTTTTACCGCTCAGAATGGCAGGACAGTCCGGCATTGCCCCTCAAATCCTCAGAACTCTGCCATTCTTGACACTGCAGCCAGACAAAGGTGTCCTCATGCTACTGGGAAGTTCCTTTTATCTCTCGTTAATATATTTTTTTACTCACCTTGTTTTAACTGAGGGAGCTAATTTGTTTATTGTAACTCTACCCTGCAACACCATCACCCTCAAATCTTTGATTTTATACCACTTCTTCAGCACAGCTGCACACTTCTGTACACACATCTGGCACTTGTGTCCTTTCAGAATGATGTACTCTAGAAAATTAAGACTTGCCAACCTGGTTTGAACGAAATAACAAAGAAGTCCATTAATATTCTTGGCCATTTATGTGCTTCAAAGTGACAGCTTCTGCAGTATCTCTAAGAAAAGGCTGGCACAAGTTATAGTGGGAGGAAAATCTGATGTAGCAGCAAATTCCTAGCCAAAAACAATTTATGCTGGCCAGAACTGACAGCCTTTCCAAAGGCTAAGGGGTCATTGGCGGAGAGCTGGCATTTAAGCCACCTGCTTGCATTCACGCTAAGCCTCCTGCTGTTGCCCTCTGCTGGGTGCCTCCTCCAGTAGCTTCCTCCAGTTCATCAAGCAACTTCAGTTCATGACACAAACTAGAGTGAGTTCCTTTCCTCCAAGTCTTTCTCCTATTGATTTTCTGTTCTTTGCGGATGGTTATTAGGGCTGTCAGATGATGAGTCATCTGAGTCTCACTGTGCTGCCAAAATGCAGCAAGGTCACTGGAGCCAAGGAGCTTCTTTGTGTGATGTTTGGGTTCCTTTACATCAGGGATGTCCAAACTTGGGAACTTTTAAGACTTGTGGACTTCAATTCCCAGAATTCCCCAGCCAGCCATGCTGGCTGGGGAATTCTGGGAGTTGAAGTCCACAAGTCTTAAAGTTCCCAAGTTTGGACACCCCTGCTTTACATTATTTCAGCTTTCCTACCACTCTTGCAGGTGTTTGAACATGACAGGTTTCACATGTTGCATCAAGCCATAGTGTCGTATATTCGATTCAGAGTAAGATGCGTGCCATGGCTTTTATTTTATTTTTATTTAACGTAATGAATATGTTCAGGTCTGTGTTATACTAAATTTTGTTCTGGGTTTGTTTTAGCATGTTCTCTGCACTCAGATAAAAACCCAGATTATAACAAAGGTATTTTTCTTTGGCTATGATTTGTAACTGTGGGCTGCTTAGTTCAATTTAACTGTGTGTTTGCATATCAAGTTAACCCAGACTTAGAGCTAACATATGGTTAGGGAGACATAAATCCTGTTGTGTCCTCTGATTGGCTACCGTGTGCATGCCGGCTTGAGGGAAGAGCCTCGTGTTCCTATTGGTTGTCTGTCTGACGGGTCGGATATAAAGAGCTGTCAGACTGGAGAGTTCGTTGATTCCGTTACTTGTTTCAGTTGGGTTAATAAATAGTTACCAGTTATCGTCGGCTCCTCTGTTCATTGAATCTTGAAGTGAGAGACATAAAAAATCCTCCCCCAAAGAACACACAGAATGCACACGTGGCCACAACGCTCATCTCCTCCTGCAGCAAGAGCTCCACTTCTCCCAGGGCTCTCATCCCAGCAAAGATGCTGAGTCAGGAATATGCTGAGAATGGGAGACGACTCAGCCTACCCTCTTTCCACCCAGGTCCTCCAACTCAATTGGAAATGTAAGCTTTTCTGTGATTTACAAAGTGCCCCCTCTTGCACCAACTGATCCCATCAAAATTCCTGAGATACCAAGGAAAGAGAAGCTGGGCTGTGCAGGCCACAGTCTGACATATGTTTGCTGACTATGTAGCTGGATAATGATTCATGTCAATTGAATAGCCAAGGTCATACAACATTTTTTTTAAAAAGAGCCATAATGTGGTTTGTTTGGATGTGGCATAGTATGAACCCAGTTACTAAAGACCTGTTGGTTATACAAACACACATCCACATTTCACTCCTGCCATTTTAGAATAAGAGTATTACATGAAGTACAGGAAAGGAATAAGACATAGTAACTAAAGAACTGAAAGAGGGAAAAGAAGAAATAAATCGACTTGACTTTAACTTCATTCAATTTCTCTTTTGCTTTCCTGTCTCTAAAAACTACTCTTAGCTATGTTTGTAACTGCTTTCCATGTTGCCTTAGGTTCTTTTAATTCTCACCTCTGTCTTTTTCAGGATCTCATTTATTCCATCCATCACTTTCCTAGTCTTAGTTTTTATCTCAACCCAATCCTTCTTCCTTCATGTATTGTTTTTTTCAGTTTGATACTCTATCTCAATGGCCTCCGATCTTTTTGGCACCAGGAACCAGTTTTGCAGAAGACAATTTTTCCATGGATTGAAGGGGTGGATGGTTTCAATTTCACTTGCTCATTCCACCACTCACTTCCAGCTATGCGGCCCAGTTCCTAACAGGCCATGGAATAGTACAAGTCCGTGGCCTGGGGGTTGGGGACCCCTGCTCTATCTGCCCAAAGCAGCACACCCACCTATTTCTTTTCTACTGGATGCATTCTTTTGAACCATACCTGCATGACCTGACTTATTCTAGTTTTACTACATGCACTTCTCATAGAAACACAACGTTTATGTTTTTCCTGATACCATTTCATTTCCACATGAGGGAGGGGGCAAAAGGACTCTTATTTGTACTTATTTTGACCTACCTTCCTCCTAACAAATCATGTCCTGCCCATTTTCTACCAGAATTTGCATGTTATAACATTTCTGCATCTATTATCTTTAGGAAACAATTTACCAATATCACACGTTCATCAACTTTCTATAGTTTTCTGTCTTCATTAACTTGCAATAATGCTATTTATTTAGCCGTTGTGGCGCAGTGGTTAGAATGCAGTATTGCAGGCTAATTATGCCAACTGCCAGCAGTTTGATTATTACCGGCTCAAGGTTGACTCTGCCTTCCATCCTTCTGAGGTTGGTAAAATGAGGACCCAGATTGTTGGGGGCGATATGCTGACTCTAAACCGCTTAGAGAGGGTCTGTAAAGCAGCGTGAAGCAGTATATAAGTCTAAGTGCTATTGCTATTTAATTTTTCCTCTCCATAATTATCTTTGGTTTTGGTGCATTCATTTTCAGGTTCACACTTTATTGAATCATATAATCTTTCTAAAATTTCTTGCAAATTATTCAACTGCTTAGCAACAAGATATCTGCATATAAAGGCACACCCCACATTTACATTGTCAACCAATACACTTCCAAGTACTAGTACAGTCATTGTATGTTTATCCCAAAAACAACCAAAGGAATGCCACTTATCCTTGTCTCATTTCATGCTCAGTGTTGGTTGCTAAGCATTCCATTTATTCTCTGACATGCTTTACTTTCATCATACATCTCTTGCAAATTCAATAACCAAGTTCTGTATTTGATCAATTCAATAATTCAAGGCTGTTCATTTTATCCCACAGATTCTGGAAGTAAAGCACAGTGTCGTGAACTTTATTTCTCAATTCGTACATTACTGCTAAACAGGAAAAATCTGGTCTCCGCATTCCTTGTTTGCATAAAGGTACACTGCACTATTTGTTCACTCTCCCCTTTCAATCAAAATTATGCTAAACAGCTATCCAGGCACATTTACACATTTAATCTCCCTTTGGTTTTTTTGTATTCAATGCTTTCCTTACGAGACCAAGACTGGGAATCCTTGTAAGCAAATCACATTTATATCTTAACATTCCTTCACCTAACATCACCTAACTGAAGCTGTTGCTTTTTTTTTTAACGATTCTCACGGCATTTATGAGGTCCATCATTACTTCCCCCTGGGCACTTACAGCGTTCGTTTTATTATATTCATGAACATAATACTATATACAGTACATCTCTTTTTCCATTTCCATTCCATCTCATTTAACACTTTTGTTTTTAATCAGCTTCACTTTTCAGAAGGTGCCTTATTTAACATTTGTCATTCAGTTCCAAAACTATTTGTTTTTGTTTCCTTCAAAATTGCTCTGCATTTTTTTCTGTCTCTGTTAATACTTTTTTCTGTCTTTCTTGATACTACCAAAAATGATCTATCCTGTATTTGGACCTCTCACCATCTTAATATATTTCACTAATTCTACTGTGTTTTCATCATAAACAATCATTTTTTCAGATTTATATTTGTTCTTTTGTTACAGTCACATATAAATAGATTTATTAATCACTGTAACTTTGAAAAAAGACCCTCTTCTAAGCAGATATTCACCAGCTAATCTTCATTCTCATTCATTCATACATCACCGCATCTCTTCTGTTTTTGTCCCCCAGCTTTCACAATTTTCTCAAAGCAAATGGCTTATTTTTCTTTAACCACCAATCATTGGTGGATTATGTACAACTATCACTAAACTGCAGATTTCTACTTTCATTCATGCTCACAATAAGATGTTTCAATGACCTCCATCTCTTTCAAGTCTGACACATTTTTCTTTTACTAATGTCCACAATTTCCCTACTATACTTATTTTCCTATCACAATTGTCATATTGCTTTTTAATCCTTGTTTAGTTTGCAGGCATTTTTACCAGAAAATGACAAATGAAAACTGAAGTGTTTGAAAGAACAACGGGACTTAGGAAGACAGGAAGAACTGTATTCAGATCTCCAGCTAGACAAAAAATAAAAGTTTACTATGTAATTTGGACCACAAGTTAATTTTTTTTCTATTTATCTTTCACTATTGTTTTGAGGATCAGTGTTGAGGAGGGGGGTAAGTAAGGGGGTTAACCAACATTGTTCTGAGCTGCTTTACAAAAAAGTAAGTATTTTAAAAATATTCTGTTCCTATGTTCCTTATTTAATTCTACTCTACAGCAATGTATTCACTGGAGATAAATTTCTGGTTTGGAACTTCTTAAATCATAGCCCAAAGCCAAGATGTTTCAGGAGTTCAATAATTATGTAGCTGGAGCATCGTTTAAAAGGGAGGGATGAAAAGGCTGAATGCTTCTGACCTATTTGGAAAACGCTCCGTAAGCTAAGTTGATATAAATTCAACTGCTTTTGTGGGAATGCTGAGCAACAATTCACAAGCTTTAATATCTTAGATTAGAAAGCAGAGTTCAGAATTCTCCCACTGGGGGAGAAGAGAGAGGAAAAAGATTGAGATGAAATCACGGAGGGAGCTTCCTTTTAAAATAGAAATGAAAAGTAAATTTCTGAAATGCACTTCACATATAAAACATTTAAACTTTTAGGGGATTTTTTTTTTCAGATGAGCTTTTTTTGGATTAACCTTATTAATGAGACTACAGTATATTGTTTAGTGTGCACCTCTTGCTGAAATTCAAGTTACAGTCTTAAATTCTTACAGTAATATAATGGATCTTACACTTCTACACCACAAGATTGCATATCTATTGAATTGTAGACTAGTTCATATATTAAAGCGTAATACCTGCTATAATGAATTTACTTACATATGTCTATTAGGAAGGGCTAAGTACAGATTCACTCATCAAACTGAGGCTGTGAGAATTAGTGCAGGCCATTCTTCTTCAACTTCACACCCTCCAGATCAGTTAAGACATTAGCTTCCAAAATTGCCAGCCAGCATTACAATCTTAACTCATCTGGAGCTTTCAGAAGAATAGGATACATAGTAGAGGAGAGGGTAATTCAGTCTGTCTGTGTAATTGGTTGACTTTGATCCTGTTTCTTGTTCACTTTTTGCACATGAAATACCCCCAAATTCTCTTCCTAACATTTTCAAATTAAAATGGACTAGGTATCTTGTAGTAGGAAGAAACTGTCTTAAAGATCTGAACATCCATTGCAAATCATAGCAGCCAATGGTAAGTTTGATAGACAAAACAACTTGATATTGTATAAGGTATTTTTCTAGTTTCACTACCCATATGACCCTACCATGACAGCCTTAAGGATCCCCTGTATTTTCCTACTTCTTCCTACTTCTCTCTTTAATGAATAAGCTCTTTAAGCTGCCCTATTCCTGTTTCCTAAGAAGTGCTGGCATCTGGACAGATTGCATTCCTTTGGACCCTGTGATGGAAAGAATGAGCTCAAAAACAAAGAGTCAAATGCTTAGATTTGTACCCAGAAATCTGATATTCCAAAGAGGGTTTTATAGGTTAGCTGGGTGCTTGGCGTTAAATAGGGAAGAAGCTAAATATGAACACACCACTAACACACTTGTTTAAGCATCTGTCGGATGACCAAAGATTTTGGCCACATTTGTTATTTTGATTAATTTAGTTAAAAATAGAAATATGGATATTTTCCAATTTTATTGTTTATGGAAAAAGTTGACAGTTTTGCCCAGGTTTCTAAATTATCTACATAACAGTAGGTAATCCTATTTAATCAGAGGTCAGTTATTAAACAGTAACATCAGAACATTACATGGCTCACCAACTTTTAACTGAGCTGTAATGTCAGGAAGAACTGGAATATGTAAACCATAGATGTGTAGCAAATCAAAGGACGAGTTTTACTTTTGTAACATCTAGAAAATTGACAATTTTGAATAATGCTGGAAATTACAGAGAACAGCACGCAGTTGCAGTATTTTAAAGGCCTAGTTCCTACCATGAAGATCTGTTACTAAACTATTAAACGTATGAATAATAGTTAAGAATAAATATATGCAATGTTAGTGGAAGATTCCATAAATAAGTTTAATGATTATTAAGCCCTGGCTTAAGGGTGTAGTAAAAAAAAAGTTACAATTAGATGCTGAGATGGCTGCTTTGTTGTTTCTTAGGCAGAGAATTCTATAGGTAGGAGGCATCCATTAAGATCAACTTTCGAGGTGCAAACTTCCTATACAAGAGATATGCCCACATATTTTACATTAAGCTATGACATGCCTTGTTCAGCTTTATTATGGATTTGCTACATTTACATTCCAATTCATAAACTGAAATAATTTGTGAACTCAGCTTTACATTGTATTTACTTGGCACACTAAACTGCAAACTAGACATATTTAACCTCAAGTGTTGCGTGAACACAGCACGTATACTTATCATGACTTAGTGCCATATGGATTCAGAAACCTGGGCTGAATTAATGAATCCCAATCCAATTAATTTATCACAGCTACTGCAGTTTACTTACCAAACATATCTAAAATAATGGCTGAGCATGATTTGTCAATCCAGCTTTTATTAACTCCTAATTATATAAGAGATACATAGGAACCAGAGGTAGTATTCAGCCGATTCTCTCCAGTTTGGGTGAACCGGTAGCGGTGGCTGCAGGAGGCTCTGCCCATCCGCCCCAACGTAATGCGCGAGTACTGCGCATGTGCAGAAGGTGTGTGTGCACTCACATTTGCGAACTGATAGGGAAGGTAAGCAAATCCCACCGCTGATAGGAATATACACATTTACCCTGCCCAAATCTATCCCCTTGGGTTTATTTGGTAACAATAACATGAAACATTTATGTACAATCATTACATTGTAAATTGGACCACAGAAACTGCATTTTTCCAGAGCGAGGGACAGGAAGCTCCAATAGATGGTATTAACATGCCCAACTGGCCACAAGACTGGGATGAAGCTGAAGCCACGCCTCTGTGCTCCACCCTTGACTTCCAGTTTCATCTCAGTCCGGCCAAAAAGTGAGACCTATTATTTTTTTCTCCTATGATTTTACCATTACTGGACCCTCCCTTGGAATTGCTCTCTGCTTCTACCAGTAAGTTGCCTGGCTGGGACTTTCCTTTACTGGTCTCCAGGGACTGTATATTGCCTTCTGAGGGCTGGGAAGGCTCAGGTGCCATTGCAGCAGCCATTAGGAGCGTGCCAGCCACATGGCTGCAACTTTTGTCCCTGAGCGATCGGGAGGCTTGCGAGCTCGGGATTGCCAGCCCCACGGCCTCTCATCGCTGAAATCTCCTTGAAGATTGCTCCAGCAGCTGGGATTGAGCCGCAGCGGTGCTAGGAAGAACACAAAGGCTTTGAGAGGCTGCGAGGCGAGCTGTGGAGTGGCGAATCGGCGTGTGGGCCCCTCAAGCCAGGAAAAGCCTTGGCGGCAGTCCCTGGAGCCCGGTGAGCTTGGCGCTGGTGTCTGGGCTGCCTGGGAAGTAAAAATACGGCGTTTCTTTTCACTCTTCTCTTTCTTTTCCTTGCTGCGGCTGAAGAGGAGCAGAGAGAGCATCGAGGAGGCTTCACTTGGAGGGCCGTGAGTATTGCCACATGGCACTGGTGGAGGAGGTGCAAAGGTCCCCTTCTCCCCCACCCTCCCCTAGGGAGGGCCCCTCTTCCAGACAGTGTCCCACAACCTGGGCTAGGGCTCAAAAGGTGGCTGCTGCCTCTTGTCCCTCATGTGCACAAGGCCCTTTCTAAGACCTTTTCCAGGGCAGAAAAGTTAAGGGCCCAGCAGGGCAGGCTAAGTGCCTCTCCTTCTCGTTCCAGGTCTCCATTGGGGGGGTGCACCACAACCAGTCCCCCCCCCCCCGGTTCTCCAGATTCTCTTGGGAGGCTTTCCCTTTGCCACCTCTTTCCCTGGAAGACCAGGATCTGGATTTGGAGGATT